>NW_022060594.1:0-1217647 GCF_003285725.1 Scaptodrosophila lebanonensis | reverse complement strand
CCAGCAGCTGCAACAACAACAACAACAACAACAACAACAGCAGCAGCAGCAGCAGCAGCACTGTCGGGATCCCTTACTGGGCTGGCTGGAGATCGCAATTAGCTATCGGGAGAGCTTTCACAGTCTGGACTGTACGATGGTGCGTGCCCGCGATCTACCCGCCATGGATGCCGCCGGCCTGACCGATCCCTATTGCAAGCTAAATATTGTAACGCCCGAGGGGCATACGAAATACACGCGCTGGCAGCGCACAAAGACGGTCCACAAGACCCGCAACCCCGAGTTCAACGAGACGCTCCAGTTTGTGGGCGTTGAACCCGAGGAGTTGGGCAATTCCCTGCTCTATGTGGCACTCTTCGATGATGACAAATATGGGCATGACTTTCTAGGCGCAGCCAAGGTCTGTCTATCCACGGTATGTGACAACTTTTCAGATCATCCCAATTCTCTTCATCCATCACTCTTCCACTCCAGGTACACAGTACCACACAATATCGCATCTCAGTGCCGCTGGGCATTGAGGATCAGTACAGCAATGAGGCGGACTTGTCGCAGAACTGGCCCAACGGCAAGATGCTCATCTCTCTCTGCTACAACACCAAGCGTCGGGCGCTCGTCGTCAATGTGAAGCAGTGCATCAATCTGCTGGCTATGGACAACAATGGCAGCTCCGATCCGTTTGTCAAGCTGTAAGTATTAAGGAACTGCGACGACAGGGACCAAGTTCCAATAGAGTTAGCTGTTTTGGATCAATAGGTCTTTCAATGCATTATTTCGGGCATTCCATTTAGTCATTTGAAAAGATGTGATGCCTTTCCATGTTATAGCGGGGGACCAAGTTCATGATATAGTGAGCCAACTTCCTAATCCGAAAAGCCCAAAAGGTCTGGATTAATTCTTTATAGGTTATGATCTATTTTAAGCGCCCTTCCTCTGGCATTTTAAAGTTATCTGTTGCTGATTATATGGGAACTCTTTGACATTTGACGGTTCAGGATGTAAGTGATTTTATTCCATTAAAAGGATCGGGGAGTGATATCTTCATAATCGTATGATCAAGCCGCTATGCATGACCAACCCCTAACGACTGGAGCACTTTCAGAGTGCGTGACAGAAGAATTGCCTCCGAAATAGAATTCCTTAACGACGTACTCCAACTTTAAAGATAAATGTAACCCTAGAAGATGAGCTCATTATTTGAATAAAAACATTCAAGTAACTAACTATTTCAACTGATAACTGAACAGTCAGATCTGTCCAGAGCGAGATATAGGTCTTTGTCGACTTTCCCCTAACGACTGGAGCACTTTCAGAGTGCGTGACAGAAGAATTGCCTCCGAAATAGAATTCCTTAACGACGTACTCCAACTTTAAAGATAAATGTAACCCTAGAAGATGAGCTCATTATTTGAATAAAAACATTCAAGTAACTAACTATTTCAACTGATAACTGAACAGTCAGATCTGTCCAGAGCGAGATATAGGTCTTTGTCGACTTTCCCCTAACGACTGGAGCACTTTCAGAGTGCGTGACAGAAGAATTGCCTCCGAAATAGAATTCCTTAACGACGTACTCCTAGAAGATGAGCTCATTATTTGAATAAAAACATTCAAGTAACTAACTATTTCAACTGATAACTGAACAGTCAGATCTGTTCAGAGCGAGATATAGGTCTTTGTCGACTTTTAAAAAAATTACATCACTTATCAAATACACAACAGGGTTAGATTTAGAAGAATCATCTAGATTTCATGTAACGCTGGCAGTTAAGGGAAACAAAAAAAGTAATTTGTAGTTTAGGGAGGGCATTACTTACCAATTCCTCAAAATGGTCAATGCTGGTCGTTTTTCTGGATGGGTTGCACGCTCTACGACTATTATTTCCTACAGATTCCATGCAGACATGCTCATACTATCGAGTGGGTGAAGAAACTAGGCTATATGGTATCTGGTATTTGGTATCTGTCTCTCAACTTTATATATATTTTGTAATCAATTGGGACAAACATACAAGTATTTATCAATAATGCTTAAATCGGCAGACAGTTTGTTTCATTTAAGGGTGATTTTGTAGCATCATTTTCTTAAAAACTTTGAATAAAAATTCCATTTAGTCATTCCCGACCCCAATGTCCCTAGGATATATCTATAAGACTGCCGAATTATTATATAATATTATATATGTAATAAAATAACATACTTGTATTACTCCAGAACTCATATGCCGCTTTCTTTCTTAATTTCCTTCCAGACAACTTAAGCCCGATGCGCACAAGAATAAGAAGCACAAGACAAGCGTCAAATGGCGAACATTAAATCCCATTTACAACGAGGAGTTCTATTTCGAGGCGAGTCCCCACGACCTCAACAAGGAGATGCTTATATTAACCGTATGGGACAAGGATTTGGGCAAGAGCAACGATTTCCTGGGCAGTCTCCAGCTGGGTGCCCAGAGCAAGGGGGAGCGCCTTCAGCAGTGGCTCGACTGTATTCGGCTGCCCGATCACTTCCATGAGAAGTGGCATGCACTGGCCCCCGATAATCCGACCCACTAGGGTGTCCAACACAAAAGCAACCCTACTACTATGTACATACACACCTATTTAATTACATATTTATAGTGGTATATACATACATACATAATATACAACATACATACATACATATATTTATATTTATATATTTTTGATATGCGTGTGCATGAGTGTGTGTGCGTGTGTGTGCGCGTCCGTTCGTGTTCGTGCGTGTGTGTGTGTGTGTGTGTGTGTGTGTGTGTGCTGGCCCAGACCTAGACTCTGACTTGCTTTCCCCCACAATATGTCCATAGATATGTACAAGTATTCCCATTCAATAGCATTGTTTTTAGAGAAACTCATACATACAGACATAAATACATAAATTATACATACATACTTAGTTCTATCTTCTACACACCTACATATATATGCACACATACATACATACTCGTACATAAGACTTGCGCTTGAGGTGAAAAAATGATCGCAGAGTAGGGTTTCGAAAATGTTTAAAATCAAATATTGAATTAGTCAGCAAATTATTGGACTGCAAAAGTATATTTCTCAGCGATGTGAAGAGTTATAGGTAAGGTCTCCATGGCAACGGGTTAGGTTAGGTAGACCTGAGGAAGTCCATTTGGTTTCTCTCTGAGAGCTGCTAATAAATTCTGCAGTTTTCCTGTGCCTGCGAGACCTATAGGGAAGGATTCCTGACTCTCCTGAGTATTAGACAGTTACAGTGAAAGCAGGTGCCAGGTAGTGGTTCGTACATACCTCCACTACAGCAGAGAGTTCAGGTCCTGATTGATGTTCTTCCAACGTTGCTGGACTGCACTTCAGAAGCCTGAAGAAGTCTAGCGGCATACGAATATGTTCCGCGTCCGAAAGGATGTTTGCCGTGAGACTCCCTAGATGGCTCGTATCCGATGCAGCCCTCTCTAGGTGTAGGCAGGGGGGAGGGGCAGGGCAGGGGCCTACAAAAAATCTTGCCATTATTATGATGCACTATTTCGCCATAAAATGGAACTAAGTTGGATTTGTTGACGTTTTTTCATTGATCATATGCACAATTAATTTTCAAATGCATCGTACATTATTTAATCAATAATTTTTATTTTTTGGCCCCTCCCCTTTGGTAGAAGCTGCGTACGCCCTTGTGTACCGATGTGTCTGACCTATTCGGCTATACTCGTTAAAATATCTACGGCAGTCCGTTATGATTCCGGAGTTACCTGCTCGACTCTCAGAGAGAATATAAATCGGCGTACTACCTACAATGGATGGGTTGGATGGGTGTTGTGATAAACACTACAATGAGAGAGGATTTATTTTTGGTAGTATTCCTGGATTCGCACAGATTCCAGTCAGACATGCTCCCACTGTGGAGTGGGAGAAGAAAATAGAAGAAACTGATTCTTAATAAAAAAAAAGAAGACAGGAATATGAACGGCTATATCAATAGTTATGAAAAAGCGCGAGTGGAGTATTTAATTTACAAATTTAATGCAATAAAACTAATAATTAATAAATGTAACATAATAATTTGGGAGTTATTGAAATGATTGGTTTCTATTGCATGTACAATTGTATTTATTGCCTGATTAGAGAGGCCTCAGATCCATCCCAACCAAAGATTTGGATGTGGTGCCAAGAGTCAGTCTCCTAGACATCCAAGAAGTCCGCGCACAGACTCTGGAAGCTTTGAAGCTTACAGAGCTACGGACACAGTTCGATCGCCAGCGAGCCTAGAAGAACATGGACTAGACTTTTGGGATCAGATAGCTGACGCAAAGGACTGGACCAGCATGTCTCTAACATATTCACAGACGGCTCAGATTCTGAGCTGAATTCGGCTAATGTAGTATCTTCTAGGCGGAACTATTCGCCAGATGAAGTCAGTGGACGATACTCTAAGGTTACCAATTACGAAAGAGAGCATCAACGTCTTTATGAACAGCTGCTAGGCATCTCCCTTTCTCACAATCTACTGCTTAGTGTAGTCAACTCTTTTAAATATTCTATACCGACGTGTATCATAAAATACTATTTAAGGTTTTTTTTTTAAATTGAATTTTAAATATAAAAGTAAATTGGTTAAATAGAGGATGATTTAAGTATTTTCTCTCTCTTAAAAATACGTAATTCTCACAAAAAAATAGAAATAGTATATGCTGAATTCAAAACAGATCTGTCTGTCTGTACGTTTGTTTGTGTGTGGGAACGGCCCTCTCTCAAATACTATAATTAACGGATGTCTTTGGAGTCAATTAATACCTTTTGTGGGTATTTTATTGACTTAAAATCGCAGATTATTTGTAGTTTCAATAAACATTTCTTATCTCTATCTCTATCTATCTCGAGCCCTGTCTGTCCGTCTGTCCGTATGAACACCTGGATCTCAGAGACTATAATAGCTAGAGACACCAAATTTTGCACAATGATGCCTTATGTGTGTGCAAGTTTGTTTTATTTTTTTGATTCCCCCCCATTTCCCCCTATGGGGTTTTTCCGATTTTCCTATACGAATGGAATCGGCTATATCTCAGACACTATAAGAGCTAGGGACACCAAATTTCCCTCCCTCCAATCTAGACTCTATAGAATAGAGCCGAGCTTTTTTTTTTTTTTTTTAAAACTGACCCTCATTGATAAGAAAGTAAAGGTATTCCTGGTACTTTCTCTAAGACGGAATAATACATATTTTTTTTGGGAACAACCAGAACACATTCTACAATAGAATCGAATTGAATAGAGTCGTTATAAGCGAAATAATCAAAATTGTTAGTAATAATCCATAATTGGAAAGCCATTGGTATCATTGGTTATATGTGACATATGAGGTCTCCAATCGTAAATAGGTATGTACGAGTCGTATGTATGTATGCATGGCTATAGCTTTGTGAAAGTGTCCTTAAAAAATGGTTTATCAGCTGCATTTGAAGGGCGCACATGAAACTAAAATTAATAAATCGTGTATTTATGTGAGTTACGCATTAAACAACAGCAACAACAACAACAACAATACAATAATATTTTTTTGACTAATATACTAATATATTTACATACATACATATATGTATAACTAATATTTATCTCAAGATACACATAATCATAAAAGTTCTTTTAAAAGCAAACTAACTAACAACTAGTCGGGCATTTTACAGAAAAAATGCTTCTAAGTAAACGCAACTTATTTATATTTAACAATGAATTCGAAAGATAATAAAATATGAATACTTACGATCAAAATATCGGTAATCGTTTATGCAAAGTTATTTCTTCTTGCTGACGGGATAGAGGATAGAAACTGATAGCAGATTTGTGACGTCCTGTAGCGAGGCTCCAACGGTTTTAGATCGTAAATTCGATTTTTGTTTTCCTAGCGCCACCTAGCGGACAAATTAGAATGGTTTCTGGGGGTGCATGGGAAAATTTTGAATGTCATAGGAGCGGCTAAGCGTCCCCTGTCATGGCGCTTTCGAAAGGAATGGGCAACTTCAAGAGGCAGGCCTTAACCTCTGGTCTCTTCCATTTCCGAGAGGCATAGATTGGAGTCGCGCATTCAATAAATTGTCCAGAGCCCAAAGAAAAGGTGGGTGAAAAAACGAATTTAAACTGTATAGATGATGTGTGAAATCATGATTTTTAAATAATCAAATTTCATTGAAAAATTCCAAGAATTACGGGAGTTATGGAAAATTAGAAATGGCGAAAGAGTGGGGGGAGGGAGAAAAATTGTGAAATACACTTGTCCTACGTACATATACAAGGCATCTGTGTGCAAAATTTGGTGTCCCTAGCCCTTATAGTATCTGAAATCCAAGGGTTCATACGGACAGACAAACTCTTATAAATCAAATTAATTTCATGAAGCTCCTAATTCGATAGCTGGAGCGAAACATCGAAAAAAAAATTGAACAGAAACCAAAGCTTTTAAAAGAGCAAATAAATGAATCCCCATCGTACGTATGTGTGAAGTCCTTGAAATGTACTTTTGAATTTCAAGCCGAAAATGTTAAGAATTTCGATTCCAAATAGGTTAATCGAAACTGAATAGTGTCTTGATGGATGACATCGGTAGACCCTTCGAGCTGGCGAGACAAGTTTTTACAACCGAATGAAAATTAGATTCTTAACTTGATTACAATTTTTATTGTTACATATATATTGTATGTATATAGTTTCACATACTTTAGTACATATGTGCGTGTGTGTGTGTGTGCGCGGGATAATATCTTAAAATTTAAGTTTAAACGTTTCTCTTTAGTTCAATAGATATAAACGTATACATTATATGTTCATTTTTAACAGCTATACATATGCATTCGAATGTAGAATAAAAAACAGGCTTGCTCTGATCCTATAACAGTGTTTATTGGTTCTGGGGATATTCGAATGCTCTCTCTATATATATAGTATAGTTGGGAATCGCTAGGCAATCGAAATAAAACCGTTCACTATAATTTGCCTCCTATAAAGTACTTGAATAAAATGTCTAACCACTACTTAATACCTTATACAAGATAATTTCCGTTTATAGTGTCGTACGAAGTCCGCTGGTGGTTGGCTGTTGCTGCTACGGTTGTTGTTGCTGCTGTGGTATACCCGGCTGTTCCGATCTTGTACCGCCAGGCGCCGCAGCGCAGGGTGTATGTTAGAAGAGACGCTTCTCATAGCTGAAAAGGCCGTGCACGTTGCCCTCAAGCTGGGCGGAATGGGTGCGCTTCATAAAACGCAGCTGGCCATTGTAGATCATTTCCCTGTAAAGATAAATATATTTTTTTAGTATTATTGTGTTGAAATAGTCTAATCTCTACAACACAAGCAACCTTTTATGTGAGATCCGATCCGGCACTACGACATAAAATACCCAAACAAAATTAAGCTGATCTGGGTTCTAGGACATATGGATATAGAATGGTCGAATATAATACCTGGCGTACAAACGGACATTACAAAACGTATTGCCACAATTTTAAAAACTCAAAAAATAGCAGGGACTGTAATCATTATGTTATTTTAAAAATTAGAAAATAATGTTTACTTTTATTCATTCGCAAACAAATAAAACTCATAAAATATTTATTCTTCAAGCTTTTTTTTTTTATCAAAAATAAACCTTAAGTTGTAATTGTTCTTATCTTTTTCATCGGGAATAAGGACAAAATTAATATGTATCCTTAAACAATAAGCCAAGACGAATTCCCGTAGTACAGTTTTGGGCTACAAAAAACGTCCTTAAGCAAATATTTTCAGGCAAAATTACAGCTTGAGTTTTATTTTTGATCATAAAAACTCAAAGAATAATTACTATTTTCCGAGTTTTAATTTTTTTGCTCAAAGACAATGAATAAGTAAAACTTATAATAAATCATTAAATTTTGAGAGAATGACTAAAAATGTAAAGTTTTTACATCATGGGGAAAATGCATTGATAATCATATAAAAATGATATTGGTAAATTCCTCGATTTCTCAAAGTTCCTACTTTTAAGTGAATAATTTTTTCGTTAAAAAAATAATAATAATAATCATTATTTGCGGTTCCTGGAATATAGCCGAATGGACCTCATTCCAAATAATGCAATTTTTAACCGGCTATCTTCTCCACAAACTTAAAAGTCGAGTCAATGGCCACTCCAATAATTTGTGTTTGGCATTTAATGTACTAATACAAATTTTAAAAGCTGTATATCTAAACGAAAAACCGGACCAGAATGTTTTTAGCGCTTTTTTCTATAATCTTATTTCCACAAAAACGGAATTCTCTTTTTATGGATTTGGGATTTTTTAATTCTTTACTTTTTTCCCTTTAAAACAAATTCAATATTCCACCTAAAGCCGATAGAACACTCTTTAACCAAACATTATTGTTCGGAATATCACATTATTTAAAGAAACAAGAGAGAACGCTACAGTAGAAAAAATTCTGTAGCGGAGAGAGGGGAGGGAAAATAAAAAAAAAATAAACTCGTGTAACTTAGGGACCAGGAGCGTCTATAAACCAAGTTTGGTCAATGTGCGATCAACCGTTTCTGAAATGCAGGCGTTCATCCAGACGGATGGACGGACAGACGGACGGACATGACTAGATATATATACTTCCTTCTTCCTGTTACATACTTTGCACACCTAATAAACCCATTTTAGAGAAGAATATTGTAAAGCCTTTTGAATGCGACTCAGATTTCAATTTTTAGCCTTTATAGCATTCCCTGAGGTAGAGGATTTAAAAAATCGAATGCAGATATATGAAGAAATTATTTAAAAAAAAAAAATAGTATAAGAGAGTACAAGTATAGTATTAAAGAAGTCCGGTTATTTCATATTTAACTAACTCAGGCATTAACAATAAGATAACTTTTTCAAGCCATATGCCTTTTTCCCTACTTAGGGGTTGAATTCTCTGCATCATCGAATGAAACTTGTCTCCGGATTTCATTAGCTCCAATTGTCTAAGCTGTGTGCTGATAATCCGCAAAGCAAATGTACTGTACACAGAGAGACTATCCTAGTTATACGTTTATAGTCTATTCCTCTATTCCCGTCGACGACGCAATATAAAGTGGAACAAAGGATTATTTTAAAACGGTACGCACCTTAGTTTCTGTACAGAATTGGCGCCAATGTCCTGGCAGCTGTGCTGCAAGCCACACTCCAGATAGGGTAAGTAGCGGAGCACCGATCCCTTGTCCACGATGCTGCCACTAACACCTTGCGCCACCTTCATCTTGTCCATCTCATTGTGGTAGTAGCGGGACATGGCAGCGCCCTTGGCATCGCCACGTTCCATGGCCTCTAGGGAGCCCATACCACGATATTTCTTCAAGCGGACACCATCCGAAAAGAAATACTCGCCGGGCGCCTCCGAAGTGCCAGCCAGGAGGGAGCCCATCATAACAGCACTGGCGCCGAGCGCCAAAGCCTTAACGATGTGCCCAATCGACTGGATGCCGCCGTCAGCAATGACGGGCACTCCAAACTGTTTGGCATAGGTGGAGACCTGATAGACGGCAGTCGCCTGCGGGCAGCCGCAGGCCATCACCTCCTGGGTGATGCAAATGGAGCCGGAGCCCATACCCACACGAAGGCCGTCGACGCCGGCGTCAATAAGATTTTTGGCCTGGGCGCGTGTCACCACTGCGGGAGCGGAAGAGATAGCAGAGCGAGAGAGCGAGCGAACGAGAGATGGAGGAAGAGATGAGGAAAGGGGGTTATGCGTTTATTAGTTTGGGTCTGTGAGACAAATGTTTCGGTTAGTGGTTGCGCTTACCATTGCCGCCAATGACCTGCAAATCGGGATATGTCTCCTTGATGTACTTAATCATTTCGATCTGATAAATGGAATTGCCCTGCGATGAGTCCAATATGATGACATCGACACCATTGGCGACCAGCAGCTGTAGACGAGTCTTATCCTCATGCCTGGTGCCGATGGCAGCGCCAACCAGCAGCTGCTTGTTGCTATCCTTCGAGGCATTGGGATAGGAGCGTGCCTTCTTCAGATCCGTGCGCGCAATCATCGCCACCAATTCGCCAGCCTCGTTTACAATCGGCAGCTTACCCTTCTTGCTCTTTTCTAATATGGCATTTGCCGTCGGGAGAGTGATGCCATTAGGGGCTGTGATCAGATCCCTGGTCATGATGTCCTCCAACAGCACGTCCGGTTGATTCTCACGAAAATCAATATCACGGGACGTGACCATTCCCAGTAGGCGGCCGCCCAGCTTGCCATTCTCTGTTACAGGATAGCCGGTGAAGCCGTTCTTGCGACGAGCCTCGAGCACATCGCCGACGGTATTCGTGGGCGACATGACCGATGGGTCACGCATGAAGCCATGTTTGTATTTCTTAACCTTGTGCACCTCCAATGCTTGATATTCCGGCGTGCAGTTGTGATGGATTATTCCAATACCACCACAAAGCTGCGCGTCGTGCGACGTAAGGGCGGCGTGTGCGGGGAAAACATTTGCAAAATTAGAGGCGCATAAGAGTGTTCAATTACAACCACACTTGTGGAGCGACGTCGCCACCACGTTTCTAATCGTGCGGCGATGTGCGATCTCATCTCATGTTGTATACATACATATATCTATGTTTTATTTGATCTGCTCTACTTACCGCCATGGCAATGGCCATCTCCGATTCGGTTACAGTGTCCATGGGCGAGGAAACCAAAGGTGCTCGCAATATGATCTTTCTGGTCAATGGCGAGCTCAGATCAACGTTCTCGGCCGCAAAATCAATATAGCCGGGCAGTATAAGAAAATCACTGAGACGGACACGATCAATGATGATTTGATTTGTGTGGATAGACAAATGAGTGGGAGGCGAGACGAAAAGTAACACAGCATATTTGATTGATTGATTGATTCATTGTTTATAGTTATGTTGTTGTGTGTGTATTGGTTTGGAACTTACTTGTAGGTGAGGCCCTCACCGTTCAGAAATAGTTCACTGCAGCTGAGACCATCCTGCAATTGTGTGGCCTCTTCTCCCCCGTTCTCATCTACCAAAGCGTTGCTGCTGCCCACAAAACCGTTTGGCTTCCCATTCGGCATCAACAAGGACTTGGCTATGTAGGCAGCATCGCCTGAGGCGCTCACATTAGTTGCCATGCTTTCTACTCACACTAGTTACACTCCTCAAGCTGCTCACGCTGTGTAAACAAAAGCAAAGCCAAATATTTGCAATTAATTTGCCACTGCGTATTATTTTTAGCGGCTGCTGTTGTTAATTTTTGTCAAGTTGTCTCTCTTTTTTTTTTGTTTTTCTTATTCTTTTCTTTTTGGCTGCGGGCGGCGTTCGCCTAAAATTGAACGCGTATATCTCTGGCCTGTGTGTGTGTGCTATTCCCGTTTGATTATTGTTATTGCTGCTGCCTGCAATAAAACAAGAGGTTAACAAGGTTTGATGAACTCCAAACCACATGTTTAAAGCAAATTGAGACCAACCGCGTATCAATGTGGACGGCTTGACAATCAATTCCCAATTGCGGGCTGCATGCAATAGCGATGCGTATCGATATGGCGATATCGATATTAATATGCAAGACTTAAGTAAAACGCGATATAATATTCATTGCAATTATATCGAATGCACCGATTTGTAATAAAATATTTATTCTTCATTTATGCGTGAAAGCGGGCGAGTTCTTTTAAAGTTACGATTAAGATCATTTTTGGCATGAGTTTTTAATATTTGGTTTTCCCCCTAATATGAGCCTTTTTTCAATTGAAGAGTGATTTTTGAAGTGATTTTTTGAAAACGTCGATGTATCGATAAAGCAAATGAAAATATCGATGAAAGCGCACGTGTGTGCGACGTATTTGGCAGGAAAAGCTCTAAAGGGACACATGCATGGCAATTTTTAGTAATATGGTAGAAAGAGAGAAGGAATGGTTACAACCTTGGAACTTTCATTGCGCAGGTTCGCCATTTAATTAGGCGTTGGGGATGAGAATACTATATCACTACATCGATATAAGAATTTTGATAACAGTGAATGAATGACATTTCTAGGTAATAGAACCATACTGTTTAAATGAAATGCCTATGAAAGACAACATTGACACGTTATGTTAAATTTGAACGTATGTGCAATAGAGAAAAATATATATATTATTTGGCTTAAAGCTTTTGAGCTTTCAGGCCTGTACAGCGTGTGTACATCACAGATAAATATGAGAAATATGTATGTAGAAATAAATTCGAGCTTTTCAACCGCGGCAGGAACCACGTTAGCGAAGAAAAACACCGCTGGCAGCATGTTTGGCTTTCGAAACCTATTCAAAAACCGTTTGCTTGCGATTAAAAAAAATGTATTAATATAAATTTAATACAAGCCATCCATATAAAATTACAGTGCTATGTAATTGTTCATAAAAAAATATATTTAATTCTGTACTTTAGCATTTTTAAGTAATATACATAAGTATGTGCATACACACACATACATGTGTACGTATATTTGCCGTCCATGTTAACATGTCTGCCAATGTTATCCACAACATAAAACGTAATGCCTGATGTTTATATTTTGAAATACTTCTCAAAAACAAAATGATTAAAATAAAAATAGGAAAATGTTAGTACTCTTACTTTGCTGTTTACTTATACTCCCTATTTTCAGGCAAATTAGTTGAAATTCCCATATGCTTAACATATTGGAATGACATGCATATACATACATACATATACATGTACATATGTTTACCGTCAAAGTTAACAGCAGTTAGGTTTTAACATGCCTGCCAACGTAACCCCAAACATAAAACGTAATGCCTGCTGAAAACGTAACGTCAACGTGCTCAACCAATGCGACGTCGACGCTGACGATGACGTCGACGCTACATTTTAGCTTTGTTTTGCCATCGTTGCGAACGGTAAACAGTCGCTCGTTGGTCGTCGTCGCAGTCGCTGGTGTGAGTTGAATTTTTTTTTTGCCGCCGCCGTTTGACTTGCTACTATAATTGAGTGAGTGTGTGTGTGTGGTTCAAATTTAAAGAAGTGAAGCAAACTGAATATCTAAATAAAAATTATAAAAATCTAAAATAAATTTACATCTCAATCAATTCATAATTTTCGTACTGCTGTATATTTTAGATGCACTCTCAAAAAAAAATCATTCTTAATCGAAATTTTATAGTTAGTGCGTGTGAAACTGTTTCGCAATCGAAGCAACGCAGCGAAGACTAATAAAAAAAAAGAAGACGAAGAAGAAGAGAAGCCTACCACGCGTCCGTCTCTCGTTCGGCACACGTAACTGTGTTTGACAGCAACAGCGTCGTCTCCGTCGTCTTTCTCTGTGTGCGTCTGTTACGTGTTGTGCGTGTGTGTGTTAGGTGTGGTGTATATACAAAATCGATTGAACCAACACCAGAGGAGTCGAGAGCCAGCGCCACCGCGTGTGCCGTTACGCCATTTTCAACGCATATTTTTTTCTCTTGTTTGTGTGTGTGTGTGTGTGCAGTTATATGTGATTTTATTAAATTTTTTTTTGGGTTACAAAAGTAGCTCATGGTACAATAAAAAAATATATATTATAAAAAATAAATAAATATAAATAGGCAGTAAAAAAGAAGAAAAAGAGCGCAAATTATGGATAAATCGACGACAGACTCGTCAAATGCCGCCGCAGCAGGGGCAGGCAGCAACAACAATAATAGTTGTAATCAAAATGAGGAGGCGACCGCCGCAACAACACCAATAAACAGCAACATGCCAAGTGCTGGGTGTGGCAGTAGCAACAACAATGCCACTGGCAGCAGCAGCAACGGCCAAAATGCTAGGCCCACTAACAACAACAGCAGCCGAGCAGCTAATACCTTGCAACATTTATCGCAGGCTGCGGCCATGGTAGTGCTGCCAATGGCAAATAACAATGGCGGCAGAAGCAGCAGCTCCACAGCAACATCCGCAACAACAACCACAACAATCAGCAGCAACATAATTAACCTCAATATCAGCACCACAACTGGCGGCAATTTTGGCGTCAGCGTCGAGCCTCACATAAGCGTGGAGAACCTTAAGAAGATCATAGCCAAAAAATTGAAAGTGGCAAAGGATCGCATTTGCTTATTGCATCGAGAGAAGTAAGTACTCTGCCCGCATAGCTTAAATCCTCTTTCGAAATTTTATCCACACAGCCTCTTTGTCCTCTCCGCTCTCTGTCTCTCTTTTCATTTGATACCCTTTTTCCGAAGGGCCAAATGAGTATATTAGGTCTGCCCATATGTTTGTATCCCAGTGTGGGAAGTCCTTCATTGCGAAAACAGTTAAAACCACTGTAATCAAACTTGTTATGTATACCCTTCTAGTCTCTAGGTAACATGAGTTTATTATTTTTATCTCCCCTTTCTGCCGTCACGGTGTGAAATTTCAAAGTTATATAATGTACACGTTATTTATAATTATATTTCTACATATTTATATATCTAATTCTGATCCCATAAAGAATTTCATTTAATTAATATTTTCGTACAACAATGTAACATAAGTTTGTTGTAGATAAAGAGTATTTAAGAGTCGGACATGCTCGACAGTGACATTCCCATTCTTATTTCGCCTTTTGTGTCCGTTAATTTGTATGAGAGTAGTGTTTGCTGTCTTCGCTCTCTCTCTCTCTCTCTGGCGCCATCATCATCGCCATCTTATCTGTGGCATGTTTGCGCTTAGATAATTTTATCTTTCTTCACCGCCCGCTCTTTGCTTTGCACTTGGACCGGCTCTACGTCTCGTTCGCTCCCTCGCTCAATTCGTTCCGGTCTCGTGGAAAGTTGGCAACGCAGCTTAGTTTAATCAAATTGTCTTTGCTGCGCTCTTCTTCTTTTCTCCTCTCTTTCTTTGCTGCCTTGCCTTTCCCTTAACCCTTCAGGTGTGCCATGCGCAAAAGCATTTGATTGAAAGGCTGAAAGGCCTGCTGCCGTTTGGTTTAATTTTCCATTTTAAAGTTATTGAAAGCGAGTTCTTACAAACGTTCCTGGCTTCTTGTTTTTATTCCGAGTGACTTTTAACAATTTTTAGAACTTTTCCGAACCGTAATGCTTGTGACAAATATTGCCAATATCGCTGTTGATCAATATTTATTTACTTGCAATGAGCGATATTTTACGCCTTAGATCAGCATTAGTCAATGGATTTGGCAAACAAGTTACTAACACATTCCCATTTATTCTGAATCTGAATGACGCAACGTTTTGTGTGGAATTTCTATGCCTCACAATGCAATGTGATAATACAAATACTTGTATGTATAGGTATAGGTACATATACGTATGTAGATATTTATTTACATTAATATGTATTCCCATGTTACGTTGTAGGCCTTATCGCTGTGCGAGGGAAAGAACCCGTCGGGGCGATGTAAGAATAAATATGCAAATGCGTTTCTGAATCAGTGTTTTGGCGGTCAATTCATACAGTTGCAGTGGTCAGATAGTTCGGGGAATTCCAATCTTGGAAAGTAGTACAAGGCCAAAAAGGGATATGAAACACTATTTGAAATGATAAAGTTTTGCTCAGACTGATTTGAGATTTGTTCAAACATGTCAGTCCTATATCACAATGCTACACTAAAACTCTGTTCCTGATGGATTGCAAAATTGGGGTGCAAGGTATTTAAATTATGGAATTGTTAAACATTTTCGGCTTAACAAATTTGAGCTTTGTTTAGTTAAATACTTCTGATTATCGCTCAGACATACATATATGTACATATGTATATATATATATGTTTTTGCACATATTATCATGTACTGGCGGGGGCTGCCTTTGTTGTGCTTTGTTTTGTGTGGAGTGTGTTTTAATGTTAGTTGCCATTGTTTAGTGTTCGCTGTTGTTATTTTTGTTCACGTGGTTATTATTAATATAACCTCCAAAAGCGACGCGAGCTTAATTCTAGCGACAAAGGGTTAAACAGAGTCGCTCTCTCTCCCTCAACTATGCCAACATACATACATATACACACACAAATGCGTATACAAAATGTATGTACATTGTATGTGCAAATTGATTTCGTTTGCGTTTTAAAAACTAACATATACATACAAACAAACAAACACACACACACACAGCCACATACACACGCATTCATGCATGCGCCGACCACTTACGTTTTATAGCGATTTCATAATCATTTTGTTATTTATAAAAACAACGCAAAAAGTGCACAACCACATATGTACATACAAATATATTATACATGCAAACATAATAAAAACGGCACTTGCAATAAAGCTAAACCGGCAAAAAGAAAAAAGAACGCCTGCACAAACATAAATATACATACATACATACCGATATACACACATATACATATACATACGTTTACACATAATACGCAGAGCGCTCAGAATACTTTGTAAATTATTTTGTGCGAGAACACAAAAAGAAAAAAAACAACAATAACAACAACCAAAATGCCGACAACGCCGCTTTCCCACCTCAACCCGAATAACGACAACAACAACAAAAATAATGCAATGCGTTGCAGTCGGCATCGCTGCTGGCGTCGGCACAACTAGTTGCATGGACGATATCACGTCGCCGCCTGCGTCGCGGCTGCTGTCTCAGTGCAGTCGCCGATGCAACAAACAAACAGACAGTTGGGCCTCTCACTCGCCTTCGCTCTCTCTCTCTCTCTCTCAATATGTTTTGTGTATGCTGCGTTCACTGACAGCTCACAGTCAGTGTTGCTAATTCTTTGGTGTACAAACAGCTAAATTAGCAATTGAAACAAGCTAGAAATTGCTAAAAATAATTATAATGCTGGTAAAATGCCGATTTCCTTAAAACAAATTTAGTTGCCCAGCTCTGGTTCGATTTGGTATTTAGTTTGTAAAACAAAAAAAAAACTAGGTGGAACTTCTAAAAAGACTAAAAAAAAACCGCCAGCAGCAATATTGAAATTTTTACCGTTCAGGACCGGTGGGAAAATAGTTGAATTCGCAACACTGGTTACAGACACAACTGGCTCGTTTCGTTCTTCTGATGCCGGAGAGACAGCAGCGGACAGACGAACGCATACAAATAAATGAATGAATGCCATAGAAGAGAATTAGAATTTATGCACTCGGAATTATTTGCGCCAGGAATCATGAATGGCGAACGCTGAATTGAATTAATTGCTGCGATTCCCATATGCGTTTGGCATAGAATGCGCTAAAAATTGAGAACAAACCAATCTAGAACCAGATCTGTCCAATGTATCTTTATCTGTGTATTTCAAAGTTGTCATAATGTACCATTAAAGATATACATACTATTTTTCAAAGATTTTTGGGGCATCGAAGAGACAAAAGCGAGAAGAGTACGAAACAGGGATTGTGTGGTATAATAAGTATTTCATTTCACCAGAAACAAATATTTGTTATTTTTAATGGGAACTATAGCGGAGACTGCCCGACCAAAAAAATCAATTTTATAATGCCCGCATCTGCTTTCTTTTTTTTTCCCCTGACTTTTGTTGCTAACTGTACTTTCTGAAGCTTTCGTTTCCGGCTCTATCATTATTAAAAATAGTTGGATAATTTAAGAAAAAGTAAAAACAAAAACAAGAGAGTACGCTACAGTCAAGCGAGCCCGACCCTGTACCCAGACAAATTTCCGGCGCTGAGTTATACAATGTGCCCGTAACAGAAGCAAAAAGAAGAAGAGGAAGAGCGAACTTGATGCTGCAGTAACTTTTAATAACTTTTCTCAAATTTGACCTATTCGGATGAAATTTAAAACAATTGTAGAAATGTAAGGGGGGGGATGTGAATTCCAAAAAATAAACTCGTCCTTTCTCGGACCTAGGAGAAACTGGATACCAACTTTGGTTATTCTAGCTTTTATAGTTTCTGAGATCCTTGCATTCATCCAGACAGACGGACGGACGGACAGGCAGACAGACATAGATCGATTCGTCTCGTTATGCTGATTATACATATAATATACACATAATATACATATATACTTTATGGAGTCGGAGTCGGAGAAGGTAGCATACCTTCTGCCTGTTACATACTTTGCACAAACCTAATATACCCTCTTTACCCTACGGGTACAGGGTATAAAAACAGGCCAGAGAGTGTTTGAAAGAGAGAACAAACTAGCTCAGCAAAGCAACATTAATCACAACTACAGCCTTGGCGTGTGATTGTGTGTGTGCGTGTGTGTGTGTGTGGGTCTGGTTTAGTCAGCGACTCCTTTGTGTAGCATTGTGTTGTTGCGAGTGCCGCACGGGATCGAGTCTGGCATATCTCTCTTGTTTTATGCAGAAAACTTGACTGATAAGAATTCGCTGACTCCCTTTCCATGTTCATAAGTGAGTGAGTGTTTGTGTGTGTGCGTGTGATGCATCTGTTTTATGCCGCTTGCCACTTTGCGACGCGTCGGTCGCTCACAGCAATTTTTGTGTTTCCACTTGAAATTTTAAAATAGCCGACGCGTGGCCGCAACCGACCTCTCTGTTGCTGCAGCCGCTGAGGTTGTGGCTATGGCTGTGGCTGCTGCTGCGGCTGCGCTGCTCTTTGTTCCCAGAGCTGCAATCAATTTGCTGGCTGCGCTTATCGGCATTGCATGCGCTTTTTGTGTTGTTGTTGTTGCTGTTGATGCTGCTAGGGCGCGTTCTTTGTTTGCTAAAAGTTCTACGACCACCCAAAATAACACATTAACCGAATCGGCAGCCTCGAAGCCATAGACTCGTTGCTGCCGCTGCCGAAGTCTGCGTTGACGCCACCCTCACATGGCAACCAGCATGTTGCCTGATGTTGTTGGTGTTAGGCGTGCGTTTGTTATCAGCACAATAATGTAAAGCAAAGGGGAGAAGCAGAGGCTGGCTGAGGCAGGCAGCGGCAAAGACGAAGAAAATCCACCACCCAATAAAGCCTTTTGCCCAAAAAGCTTCACACCACCATTACCACCACCAGCAGCAATAGCAATAGCAGTAACAGTGGCAGTGACAGTGGTGGCAGCAGCAGCAGCAGCAGCACCACCACCACCACCACCAGCATAACCATTACCACCACTACTAGCCTAAGCAGCGCCTTTAAAACGTCTCTCGTTAGCGTCTTCTTATGCCGCTTCTTTTTCTCGGCCCAAAGAAATAATCGTGCACAAAAGAATACTTAAAAAGTCACCACCAACATCAGAGCCAGTGCCAGCGCCAGCGCCGGTACCGCTGGCATCAGCGTGAGCAACCACCGAGTAACCACAAGTTACTTAACCACAGAATGTCCGTCCACCCATCTATGTAAATGCTCTCATTCAACGGTCCTATTTTTTTCTTCTTCAAATTTTGCAACCCTTTGCCCAATGAGCCTTGAAATATTCGAGTGTTAGCAATGTTTTAGAATCAATTAATCAAAATTTGATTTTGTTAAAGATTCTATTATTATCCAATACAAGTAGAAGTTACAAGTTCACTTTTCTTTATCTTTTGATTTGCTTGTTCTTTCGGAATAGTATAGAACAATTGGCAAAAATAATGGAATTTCATATCATAGTAGATAATATTTAAAACTACATTAAAACTATATATATATATATATATATATATATATATGGGAAATTTTCAAAAACTTAAGCTCGACAGTCGCATTCCTCTGTCAGTTTTCAGCATTACTTTCCATAACACTGGTATAAGAACTTAAGACTAAAAAGCTTATCGCAGAACCTTCTATCACATATTTCGATCGTCTAAAATATTGATAAATACAAATTGACGAAATTATTTAAGATTTAAACGCTTCAACTATAAACATACTAATAAGCTCTGTCCATCAATTGAACGACGACGCAATGACATAATCATCAGCTATACACCAATACCTCCAGACAAATATGTATACATACTATATATTATAATATATACTTATAGTAGACAAAAGCACATATCAGCTAGGTGCTTTCAATTCAGCGATAGAGAAATGATCACGGACATGGCCGTGAGAGCGGCGCTATGCGAACCATTAATCAATAGGTATTATGTATGTAGTACATAAGTATAGAGTGATATTTTAAGAAGGGTCAGCGCCTGCCTTGGAGTAATCAATACATGCAATTTTCAATAATCAAGTCTCGCCATATACATATGTATGTACATTATCCTTTTATGTGTATTTTCTACTAATTTAGCAATAATTCAAATGCTAAATGTTCTTAACCTCAACAACTCATAGTGTTAAGTGGTTTCAAAAGTATGTAATGGAACAACTATTTTATTAATTTAAAAAAATTAAATTAAAAAAAATTTAATTAATTTATTAAATTAATTAGGAAAATTTATTTAATACATACATAGAAGACATGTACCAAGTTTGGTAACTCTAGCTCTTGTACCTTCTGAGCTCCTTGCGCTCATACAGTCGGACGGACGGACAGGCGGACATGGCTAAATCGACTCGGCTTTTCACCCTGATCAAGAATATATATACTTTGTGGGGTCTGCCACGCCTCCATCTGTGTGTTACATACATTCGCACAAAACTAGTATAGCCTTTCACCCTTTGGGTACAGGCTATAAAAATTTGAATTGTTTTCGATGCTTAAAATATTATAACATCCTAGCTCATAATTTTTGGATGGTCCCAGGTCCATTTTTTTTCCTGAAGCTAACCTATGACCCCGCTTATATTTATTATGCTGGAATCTATTTTATCTGGAATTTCGAATTTTGAAAAATTTAATTTTTATTTTCAATTTTTGTATATTGTACTTTTTATTTGTTTACTCATATTTATTTAAAATAATTACCTATTTGGTTTTCTTTATTTATTTTTCGTCTAATTTCTTTATTTTAATTAAACATTTTTTGAATATTTTTTTTTAAAAAACGCCCAAAATTTATTGAAGTGTTCCAAAACAGGACTTTTAAAAAAAAACAGAACAAATTGATTTTTCGGCAAAATCAATTTATTTTATTCAAAATAGTCTCCTTCTGCTTAAATACAGCTTTTTGCAAGCCTTTTGAATGGTCTCTACGTCTGCATAACGCTTTCCTTTCATGGGCAAATGCATTTTTTCGGTAGAAGGTAGAAGTCGCACGGCGCCATATCAAGTGAATACGGCGAGTGGTTAATGGTTAAAATGTGATTTTTGTATTTCCACTTTTCAACGTAAAAAACGGATATCACTTCCAGACTAATTGGATGGATTTTAGAAAATAGACCATGATGACTATCAACAGTTCACAAAATAGTGCTCACACAAACACGAATAGACACGCATAGACATGCCCACGCTCACACAGACGCAATTGCTATGTAAATGTGCAATTATACACCCTTTACGTGAGTTTAAGTAAAATCACAGATCATAGTTTTTTTTTTAGTTTTTTGTATTTCTATAATTATTCTAAACATATGTACAGAGTATTTCAAAGCCGGGACACCCGACATTAGCTTCCCTACTTGTTTTTTTTTTTATATTTTGGGGCTGCTGTTCGCTGGAGCGTGCTTTCGATAGTTTTGAATATTCGCTCTTCGTGCACATACACACATATGTATATATGTACATATGTATCTATAGTAGTCGTAGTTGTTGTTGTTGTTTTCACTCGCTTCTGAGACCTTGCAAATGTAATTTACGAAAAATTGTTTGCACATACTGTTGCTGTTGTTGTTGTTGTATTTGCCATAAACTACGCTCTTTTCTTTATTCTTTTTTTTATAATTTTTATAAGTTTTCTTGATTAGCTCGCTGAGATCTTGTTTGAAATATGTAGCTTCAAGTGCTTTGTTCTGGCTTATTGTTTGCCCTGTCAATGTGTCGGTGTGTGTGTATGTGTGTGTGTGTGTGTGTGTACTTGTGTGAAGATCAGGTTACACAAGCGCACAGCTTGGCTGGCTTCGACGTCGACGACGACAGCAACAACAAAAAACTACGTCTTGCCCTTTGTTGCACAACAAACGACGCACATGGGAGCTGCTGCCCTACACACACACACGCACACACACACGCACACACACACACACATACACACATTCACAACTACACACATACATGTGCATGTGAAACTTGTTTCTCGCTCCTCTGTGTCGTCATTGCCGTCATCGTCAGTGCCTAAATAAGTTACACCACCTGCCTGCCTACCTGCCTGCCTGCCTTCATCTGTCTCTTCTTCCTCTGCCTCTTCTTCCTCTGCCTCTTCTTTTCATCAGAGTGAGTGAGCGAGCGCGAATTGCCTCTCTCGTCACGCCGTATCCCCCTCTCCCCCACCCATGCCCTTGCCCTTGCCTTGCATATCATATGCATACTCGTATACTTGTATGTATGTGTGTTTGTTCTAAGCCTTACAAGTGCGCCTGCCCCGCCCTCATATCGCTCGCTGCAAATCGTTATCATATGTTTGCTTTTGTTGTTGCTGTTACTCCGAGGAATTACCCTTCTATGGGGCTTGAGATGCCACAAACTATGTGCTATATACATATGGATATGCAAGGACGTAGGCAGCTTTTACCAAAGGGGGGAGGCCAAAAAATTAAAATTTTGAATAAATAATGCACGATGCATTTAAAAAATAACTTATGCATTCATTGATCAAACGAAAAAACTTCAACAAATCCAACTCAGATCCATTTTAAGGCGAAATAGTGCGTCATAATAATGAACGTGTGGTCGACTTTATATGGACAATTTTTTTTCTAGGGGGGGCAACGGCGGGGGGATACTTAACTTTAACTTAAGTGTACTTATATCGTTGGCCAAACATCATGGCTTACAACACATTCTAGAATTAAGACTTTTTACTAAAATTATTGTAATTCATAGCATTACGAAATAGGTATTCTATAAATTATCTGAATTTTCACAAAGCGTTGGGTTTTAAAATATCCCAAGACAGAAACTATATTTAAGGAACATTTAATCATCATATTTACGTTCTCTTGCTATAGAATCGGTGTTTCCTTAGAAAGCTAAGTAAATCGAAGCTGTTGGCAAAAAAGAGACTCTATTTTTAATCATCTTCTAAAGAACTTTGACTTATAATCTTCCAAATGATCCAACAGTTCCCAGTATAGATTACAACAGTCCTATTTGAAAGGATTATTTGTGTAAAAATTCCAACTCCAATTTCATATCTTTGTGGCAAGCCTGAACATTATCATGATCGGAATAAATATTTAAATTATCTAATTAATAATAATTATAGATATTAAGGAAGTTATTAAGAATAGGGCTCAAAAGACATCTATATTTGATTTCTTAACGGATCCATGGACTACAAGAATATGTTTTTGTTGAGGAACAGGAGCTTCTCCACTTGAAGCAGAGTCTGGAAATTGTTTTCTTCTTCTCATTCAAAAGAAAATTGGGAGGTTCAAAATTAGGACATCATCGATACATCGATATGAGCAGCGATGTTTGTCTTAGCTCTCTTTTGAGAATACTTTTTGAATCATTCTGAGCACATGATCGGAATAAATACATAGTTTCAATTCCTTGTCTTCTGCACCGATTTCGATGGATGCTATAAATGTGCTCTTAAGAAACACACTTACAGGAGGAAACGTTTGCAAATAATTCTAGCGACCTCTTAAACATTCTGAGATTATTAATGTATACTATATGATGATCTGATCTGATGACGATCTAAATAAATAAATAGTTTCTCTATTTGTTGCGCTCTGTGTCTGTGTAGGCGCATTAATGAGTTTCTCCTCGAATTTTGGCAGATAGATTGACGGAAAATTATGGGAGTACCACGTGACTACGTTTTCTGTAGGTACGTTAGGGTGGAGTGCGGTGGGGTGGGTTGGGGTTTCGGGGGGAGGGTGGTAGATGCGGACGTCAGCGCCGACGTAGTTGTTGTCAGCTTAAGTTTTTTAAAATAGAAAGCTTTGAGCGACATCTTGTAGCCGTAGGCGTTATGGGTGGTTTGTTTGTTTGCTTTTTCTTTTCTTTGTTGGGCGAATTGTGTGGGTGGTGGTTGCGTGTGTTTTTTTACAGTTTCAAATTATTAAAGGTGATAGAAGATAAATAATGTAAAACATTGTGCAGAGAGAAAGAGGGAGAGGAAGAGACGTGAACGTGCTGTGTATCTATGTATCTGCCAGATACAACAAGTAGGAAAGCTAAAGTCGGGTGTCCCAACTTTGAAATACTCTGCACATATGTTTCGAATAATTATAGAAATAATGAATTATTATAAATAATATTATAATTAATTATGGGCAACAATTATAATTATGACTATACCAGCCTGTTAAGTCGGTCTATCATAATGAAACACTGGAGGTATTTTTCGAATATTAATGAAAAATTTCAAGAAATACGAGAGTTATGGAAAATTAGTGATTGCGGTGGAGAGGGGGGAGGAAGAGGAGTTCCAAAATACACATTTTCTGCGTATTCACATAGGCATCTGGGACTAAAATTTGGTGTCCCTAGCTCTTATAGTCTCTGAGATCCAGGTGTTCATACGGACTAGTCTTGTCATGCTGATTAAGAATATATATACTTTGTGGGGTCTGCCAGAGTATAAATAGTGAATAGTTGAAAATCATAGATAGACTAGACAGTCGGACAGACAGAAGTTTGCCCGAACGATGGCACGTTTGCCTGTTTCGCTGTTTGTACGAGTATCTAGTATCTTGCAGATACAATGTGCCAATCTCTCTGTGTGCTGTTGTGTGTGTGTGAGTCTTCAAGCAATATTGTTGCAAATTTCGCTTTAATTATGCCAAATTGCATGCAAGCTGCTGGCAAATGCGCCACTATTTATAGACATAAGCAGTTGGTTGGGTGGCTGCGTAGCTGGGTGGTTGTGTGGTTGTGTGGCTGCTGCTGCTTCTACATTTGTCTTTGTTGTGTCAATGCACTGCGGCTAGTGCCAAAAGAAAAGAACAGAACAGAACAAAAGCAAATAACATTTTGTTTACGATCTCAACAAAATAAAAGACAACAACAACAACAACAAAAAAGAATATAACTGAACGAATACGAACCAATGAACGAATGCGCCTATTTTGTTGATAATTAAAAGCCCGCGCTGGTCGCACAAGTTATTGACTTGAGGCGGCAGCCCAGCAGCAGCAGCATCATTTATCTATCATCATCATTATTTCCATAGCCTCCCATATACCGATCATCTCTGAAGCATCGTCCAACCATCCATCCATCCATCCATGTACCCATAAAGTCTCTTGGTAATATACTTTATGACTGCAATTTTGGCAACATTTGTTTGCAATTGCGAAAACATTAAACAAATATAAACAAACACAAACACACACACACACTCACTCACATACTCGTACACTACAAACTGGAATATATGCATATATGTATGTATGTAGGTGTAGGTATAGGCAAGAAGTCGGCGGGCAGATTACATTTTTAATCTAGACTAATAAAATGAAGAAAGAAAGAAGACAAAACAAATGAAGTGTGAATCACAAAGCACTGCTGAGACAAAAACAAACAACTTCTAGAGCCCAAAATAAATTTGACCTGTCGGCGAATGAATTTCCATGACAGCTGATTGTGAATCGAGTGCATTCACAAGTGTACGCCCTCGCCTCTCAGCTGCTTGCTCCTCTTGTGTTTTCTCTCATGTCCAAAGTCAATTATTTACTAGTAATGCAATAAACAATTGATGGACCCATCTTGTGATGCACTGAATAGTGAATGCACTTCTCTCGCTCTCCCCCACTCTATCTGATTGTTTTGAATTGCATTCACGTTTTCATACATTGATACATTTCTGTTTACAAACTTGTTGATACTCATATTAAATAAATTGTAGAGAGAGATTGAAACACAGATTAAGAGAGAGATTGTGTAATAGATTGAGACACAAATCTAGAGAGAGACTTTCAGTGCAAGAGATTGAGATATTTAATAAATTGTAGAGAGAGATTTATACACAGATTAAGAGAGAGATTGTGTATAGATTGAGATACAGATCTAGAGATGTTCAGTGCAAGAGATCGAAATATTAAATAAATTCTGTGTAAGAGATTGAGACACAAATCAAGAGAGATACAGATTTCGAGAGCGACTTTCAGTGCAAGAGCGAGAGTTGGGGATGATGTTTCAAGAGATAACAAATATTAGGGATGAGTTGAGATAGAGAGGAGAAACAAGAAAATAATGCTAAAGTCGAGTGAGCTCAACTATTAAATAAATTTTTGTTCCTATTAGAATTATATTAATTAAATTATTTTATTAAATTAATAATAAATAATAATGATACATACATACATTCGCACAAAACTAGAGTAGCCTTTTACCCTTTGGGTACAGGCTATAAAAATTGAGAGAGCGAGTTAAGAAACTGTTAAGAGAGAGAGTGAGTGAAGAGGGTTTGCTTAACATATGTTCAATCATGTATTTACATACATATGTATATACATATGTGCGGGTGCGTATAGAAATGTATGTAAGTATAAATATATACATTTTAACTTGTGCAGCATGCCTATAAAGCACGTTTCTAAGTAATTGCAATTGCCCATTTTATTTTTATTACTCATTCTCCAGTTTCGTTTTATTGTTAAAGCGCAAAAAAAGAAAACTTATTTTGTTCTTGCTAAATTAAACGTCAGTAGTTGTAGTGGTTGTGGTGGTGGTTGCTTCTCTCGCGTTTTACTTTCAATCCTCGAAAGTTTTACGGCTTTCAATAACGTCATCAGCCGATGTCGCAGTCGCAGTCGCTGTCGCAGTCGCAGTTACTGTGGCGCTGATCTTGTCAACCGGCCGGCACTTGTATGTATGTGTATAAGTGTGCAGTCGCTGCCTGCTCTCTTGCGCATACACATACACACACACACACACACACATACACATATGCATGCACGAGTGTATATGCATTTAAATGTTTGCCCTTTCGCAAAACGCTTTCCGGTTGCTGTGCTGCTCGCTGCCGTCAATTTGTTGATTACAATTACAACAAACAACAGACTGACGTCGGCATAGGCCTCGCAGTTGCCATCAACATCGACAACGACATCGGCGTTGGCGTTGGCGTCGGCGTCGGCAGCGTAAGCGTCAGCTGAATCAATAGTTCGAAATTAGAAGCAAAGCTTGCTGCCGCTCTGTGCTTGACTTGCTCGGCTCGTTCTCTTTGTTGTTGCGCTGCTGTTTTAGGTTGGTTGCTGGGTGGGTGGGTTTTGGCAACGCGGGCGGCTATTGATGATGCTGCTGCTGCTGCTGCTGCTGCTTTTTGCTCTTTCTTCTTCTTTACGTTGATTTTGGTTGTTGTTGCTGTTGTTGTTATTCGTTTTTAGCTATTTTTAGTTGCTTGCTGTGATTTCTCATTGTTGTTTGTAGCCGCCCACCCTACTGCCGCGACGCCTCTGCCCGTTGACTTCTTTGTTTAATTTGTCTTTGTCGTTGTTGTAGTTGCTGCTGCTACGGCTGCTGCTATTGCTGCAGTTGTTGTTGTTTTTGTTATTGTTGTTGTTGTTGCTGCTGTTGATTTAGTTGCTATGGATGCTGCCCGCATGCAAATAAAGCGCGCAAAGCAAGGCGGAGAAGCAACGACTTAAGCCAGCCCTCTAGGCGGGCAATGGGCTGGATGACTGGATGGTTGGATGAATGGATGAATGGTTGAATGGATGGGTTGCCAAGCGTCGCGCAGTAGCAAAAATGAGCTCATTGTTGATTTGATGATGATGTGCCACGTCTCTGTCGTGTGGTGTGGCACTTTCCCGCTGGCTTGCATTCATACGAGTATTGGCCTCAGCTTCGGCTTCGGCTTCAGCTACAGATTCAGATTGCGATTCAAATTCAGGCTCAGCCTCAGACTCAGCCTCAGCTACTGTTGCTTTCCATTGATTTTCATCAGCGAGCGAGTTTTCATGGCCTGCTCTGTTCGCTGCTGCAACCCTTTCAGCTATTATCAGAAAAGCTTTTCTTCCCAGGGTGGTGATGCCTCCTGTTGTCATATGTATGTATGTACCTATGTATATAGGTGGGTTGGAAGGAAGTTGATTAGAATGTGGCTCGGGTAGTTAGGTTGCCGCAAAACTGCAGCTGACAGGCAATTGTTAGCCAGCCAGCCAGGCAGCCAACCAAGTAGACAGACAGAGCGACAGACAGCAACCCATTGCCAAACACCAGTCATAACCACCCACCCACCACCACCACCACCACCACCTCCTCCATCAGATCATAAAGAACTTGAACTTTAAGTGGAGGAAGACACACAAAAACTCACAGTGGCACTTGCCTAAAACAAACTATTTACCAGACTATACGTACAACTTTTATTTAAAAAGAAACTAAACACTTACAGGAAATACCTGCGAAGTCTATTGCCACAGAAAACAATACACCTAATTCTGTATTTACACGATCTTTTGTTAGACGATTTTGATATAACACGGCTAATTCCAAACTCGAGGGACTCTGAAAATATTACGAATTATCGAGAGTTTGAAATATCAAATGGTTCGAAATTTGTGAGAGCAAATAAATAGAACTTCGAATTATTAAGGTCGAAATATAAAGAGATTTAGGAGGAAACTCGTGATAACTTTGAATTATAGAGAGGTTCGAATTATCGCAGTTTTCAATTAAAGAGAGTCGACTGTATATTTCTTTAGAGATATGGAACCAATCACCTATTTTTCCTTATGATCAATGTATTTTTTGACACGGTTGTTTTTGGAACCAACCTCCCGTGTAAAAACAGAATTAGGTGTATTGATTTTATGTGAATTTCGACAAATTTGTGTGCAAATTATTTGCCTGTCTGATGACCACGAGAGCAGTGACTCTCAACTGGTTATGAAGAAAATTTATGTACAGCTCTATTGTGAGTCGCAATCGCTTAAGATGTTATCTCTAAGAATATATATAATCTCTTGAGATTGAAAAACAGAATTGAATACAAGTTTTAGGTCAGTTATTATTTTGTTAAATGATTTATAATGAAACAATTGGTTAATTAGTTTTTTTTTTGTATGCATAGTTATTATAAGAATTTCAAGGGTACTAGAAAGAAGGCTTTACTGTTAGCATATTGAATCGTTTGTGGTGCTTCATGGCCAGATGGGCAGATGGGCGTTCGTTCGTTGGTTCATTCGGCAATCAAGTGTGGCTGCAGCTTTCGCCCAAAATTAATGAAAGTCATCATCAACAGCAGCGCCCTTGTTCTGCTGTGGTGGTTGCAACCCCAATGGAAAGCTTGCCAGCTAGCCAGCTAGCCAGCCAGCCAACCAGCCCCCAATTGTGGCACGCGTCAGTCAGTCAGCCATCCAGTTAGCTAGTCGATGTTCCATTCCGTTCATTAAAAGCAGTGAAAGCTAAAAATGTTTAGCTTCGCTCTCGCTCTCCAAGCTCCATCCTTGGGGCTTCTCTGCCACGTCAAATGTAATAAAAGCATGGCAATGCGGCACAGTGGGTGGGGAGGGGGTTTGGGGGTATGAGGTGGCGGGTGTGGTTGAGTTGGTTGCTAGGCATATGTGTCGTTGTGGCTGGAGTTTTGGGTTAGGGTTTAGGTTTGGTGGTGATGATGGTCATGATGACGAGAGAGGAGGACGTTGAGGACGACGAGAGCGGTTCCTGGTTGACTGCGTTGCTGCTTTTTTATGGCTTGCTTTTCGGTGACGGCAAGCCGGCCGGCCGGCCGGTCGACAATACGAGAGTACATACGAGTAGATGTGTATATATCTATGTAAGTGTTTCTCTGTGTGGGTGGGGGTATCAGGGTGTGTGTGAGTATGGTGTAATCAAAGTTTGCCTTGACTGACCCTAAGTCTGATTTTAGGGGTAGCTGCTAGCTGCAGTTTCTTAATTGATGTATATCTAAAGCCATTGAAAAGTATTTATATAACTTGAGCGGAAGCATCCAATCGTGTCCATTAGATATTGTCGTATATGTGATGTCACTAAAAATCTATCACAGGAACGGCTAAAAAGCTCCCCCTTAACATCCTGTCCGAGCGATAATAGTATGGGAATAAAGAATTAAGTGTAAATGTATGGACAGTATGGTGTACGGGAGTTTAGGGCTCGAAAAGCAAGGGCAGCTAAGGGAACTGGCGCGCCAATTCAATTTTAAATGCTAAGACTCCAATACATTACATATAAACCCATAGAATCGTTAAAGCTTTGCTTTCGAAAATGGAGAATGGAGTGAAAAATGAAGAGAACTTACTTTAATTGAATACTGCAGAGGTACCTAGAAGTGCCTTTAGCTTGCTACCTCCCAGATCTAGTTTGATAGATAGAATATATAGATAGATAGATAGAAAAGTATATTTTTTTTTCAGAAATTGTAGACAACACTCAAGAACTTTCTCCATTATTGTAGTCTATTAACTAATTTAACTAATTTTATATTGTATAAAAGCATTATTGTTCTTAAATGTTTGTCAATAGAATGATCACATATGTTATTACATAAAATAGTCTTTGAGATCTTTGATCGATTATCTGTTCTATATTCTATATATTCAAAAGAATCAATGCTCTTTCTAATTGATTTGGTTAGTCTCTTAAGTTGCTCGATAGTTCATCGTTAGAACTATTGCATACAATAGTCGGGATCTATTAGATCTTTGATCGACTCTATCTATTATAAGTATATAAGTATGATATTTTTTATATAGAGTTACTAAATCGATAGAACTACTTATAATTCGCATTTACTTTGATCTCTGAGAGATCACCCATCGACTATATGTATATTCTGTATGCAAAACGCTCGTCATCAACACTCTTTATCTGATTGATTAGGTTGGTCTCTCGAGTTACCTGTAAACTGTTTAATATTCATCGACAGCTGCACATGTTTGTCTCCGTTTCTCAAGCACCTGCTGCTAGACAAAGCAGTACTTCCTCATATTTTGGCAACGGAACAATAAATAAATAATTTACAAATTATGATTTTTGTCGCATGCTTTTGTCTAGTCAAGCATTTTTTTCACCCCTTTTATGGCAATAAAAGCCAAGAATGCCAGATAGAGAAGAAGAAAGAAACAAAGAAACGTGGCGACAAAAAGTATAAAAAAATGCAATCAATTAGCCAACAAAATCAAATAAGATATACTATATATATGTATGTATGTATGTACGCGTGGAATTAAAATAGAATAAATAAAACCAGATTAGAAATCAAATCAAGCAGGGCGTGCGACATTTCCGTGTGTTTATTTTTTTATTTTGGTGACGGAACTTAAGCAGAGCCGAGTGGGCTCACACACACACACACACACACACATGCGGTGCCGTTATATAATCATTGCCAAAGAGTTCTTTCTGCGCAATGGCAAGCGCTTGCTTAGCGGTTAAAGAGTAGAAAATACTCTGCTGCTGTGTTAATTAAAGTAGAAACGCAATGAACCGGTAGAACCGCTTGCGGATGTTGCTTCACCGTTCACCACTCTATCTCTCTCTTTCCCTCTCCCATTCCCTCTCTCTCACTTGTCGTTTGCCTTGCGTCGTCTACAAATCATGCGTGACGTTCCATTTGATATTTAATCGTCTTCTCATTAACAACAGCATCATAGCAGAGACCATTCAGAAGCCTACGCTCATTCAAAACGGTACAACTCTAGTATTCTCTCTACATATGTATACATATGTACCATGTGTGTGAAGATACAGACATACATAGCTAGAAAGAAGCCCCAAAACGATTTTTACAAAGTCAAACCTTACGGTAAAGCTGAGCTTGAAAGTGGTCGGTCTCTCATTAAGTAGGAGATAGATATAAGCTATTATTAAAGATATTATGGGATAATATCTGTCCAAGATCACCAACGAAGTAAGAGCTACTCATTTAGAAGCAATACCTAATTCGACCCTAGATATAGTTTCATTAACTTTCGAAACTGCCAACCTGCGTGTGCTTCGTCTACTCATTTAAGTTCACCCTACATCTATTTAGTTTGTGGTGATATTTTGGGTCTGTCGATTTAACGAAAAACATTTTAAAGGGCAGCTTTATAGATAAGGAATAAGTAGATAGAATAAGTAGTCTCCGAGGTATAGGCGATTTTACGAACGGCGTTACGCAGAAAGCTCCATGGTGGGAAGTGGCGGGGAAAAAGAAAAGAATAAAACAAACTCGTATGGCGTAAACACATAAGACATCTTTGTGCAAAATTTTGTGTCTCTAGCGTTTATAGTCTCTGAAATCTAGGTGATCATACGGTCAGACAGACGGACGGACGGACAGACGGAGCTTCAATTAGGTTAATCAACTTAACAATTTCCTCTTAATTGTAAAAGAGTGCTAGCAAAAGGTTAACTTAACCTCGTTTTAGATTTCCCAAGACAACTAAATCGAGGAAGCAATTTCTGTTGGAGATTCGCAAACATATGAAGTTCCTGGAAGCATAATTGCTTGCAAGTTCGAATAAAACAGAATCTATCATGGATTGCTTAGCTGTACTGTATAGAGAAAGAGCTCAGATTAAGCCGATGTAAAATTTGAATTATACTTGATTAGTCTTATTAATAAGTCAAGAATATGCTGAAAAGGCCGAACTAAAATTAATCTAATATCTACATAATACCAAATACAATTTGGAGTTAGAGAAATAAAAAGATCTTCAAACAAAACTTATCTTAGAAAACAGTAATTAGAGAATTTAGTTTACTTAAGAAAAGAAAAGTCAAGGGAAGATATATTCTGCCTTATGTATTTGATATCCGATATATGGTATACATATATGTATATACTCGTATGTATATACCTAATGGTGATATGGGGTTGGTTGTTTGCAAAATTTAAAGTTCGGCTTGAAATTCCGACGCCACCCACTTACACTTACTCACATTTTAGACTCCAATGTATTTGCGTGTGTGTATTTGTGTGTGTGTGTGTGTACGTACAGTTGCCCTTGAGTTTGACAGTCAGTCAGCTAGCCAGGCAGCCAGTCAGCTAGGCAGGCAGCCAGCCAAGCGAGCCAGTCAGTCGTATTTGGCCAGACAGTTAGTCGGCTCTGGTTTTATGTTTTTTTTTTCTTTTCATTCTATTCTGTGCCGTTCTTTACTTTATTTTTGTTTTTTTTTTTTATATCATATGCGGTTCCCAGCGTCAACATTTTGTGGCAGCGCAACAGCCATAGCGGCAGCGACTGCTGCTGCGTTACTTCTCCGGTCTGCGCTGCCGCCGCCTGGCCATCAGCAACAACAACAGCGGGAGAGCAGTGGAGCTGGAGAGCTGAAGTTGAAGAGGAAGAGTCGTTTCGTTTGCCATTTGCTGTTATTGCTTCTTCTTCTGCTTCTGTTACTCTATTACGTCCTCTGGTTCTGCCACTGCCTCTGTCTCTGCCTTTGCTGCTGGCTGGCTTCGCCTTTGACGTTCATTGGTGGTGGTAGCGGCTGCTGCTGTTAGCGCTGCTGGTGGTGGAATTTCTCGCTGCAGTCGTCGCAGTCACAGTTTAACAGACACACACACACTCACACATACGCACACATACAGAGCCATATCTAGATATCAAATATACATAGAGATTTTCTGTTTATTCTTGTTGCTGCGTCGGCAGCGACGGCGACGACGACGTAGGTTTCTTCCTTTTACTGTTTACCCTGCTTGCTGCCTTCCTCTATGTGTGTGTGTCTGTGTGTGTGCACTGACTGCTGCGTTGCTGCCATCATCATCACGTGTAGAAAATATCCTGCCTGCTGCCTGAATCCTGCTGCATGTAAATGTCTATATAGGCAGCAGAAAAATGATAATTTACGCAGCAACGCAGTCAGTCTGTGCCAGGCAGAAGAAGGATGATGGCAGCAGCAGCACACAGATACACAAACACACACACACAGCCACAGACACACTCACATTCACAGCTAGGCTAAGCACACACATGTGGCAAGGTGGTGGAATTTTATGTATTTTCTCGCAGCAGAGGAGAAACAAACATAAAGTAAAACCCAACCAAACCAAACGAAACGAAACCGTAAAGCCAAAGCCTACACAATGCTTTGGTCAGTCACCATGCCTTGCCTCGCCACGCACTTTGGTGTGAGAGCAACCGGAAAATAGCCATCAAAATCTCTATGGCAAAGTAACCCCTGCCTGCAATGAGCATTCATGCTATTTTAAATACACACATACAGACATACATACAAACATACACACACACACACGCACACACACATACATAATCGTATGTACACACATTCGTGCTAGTGGCAAGGTAGGAATTTAAGCCTCTTACAAATTATTTGTGCAGATGCTTTGAAAATTCAAAATTCAGGCTATTCCTATTAAGTGGATTTACAGAATTTACAATTAAAATATTGAAGCTTTAGTCAAGCTCTTTAAATATGTATGTATGTTCCATATTTTGGAAGCAAAAGCTGTCGCCAGACAACTGAAGTGCAATTTAAGTTTATGCAGTTATGCAGATGCCTTGAAAGTTCATAATCCAGGTTATTCCTATTTAGTCGATTCACAGAAATAACAATTAAGAAAGTCAAAAATGTGAGTTTTACCCCAGCTCTTTAGATATCTTGCATATTTTGAAAACAAAAGCTGGCGCTAGAGAACTGAACTGAAATTAAAGATCAGCTCCATATTCTCTCTTTATAAAAACCATTTGAAAACCAAAGGCAATACACAAAGGCGTTTTGAAAACCCTAATCAAGAAAAATATATAAAAACAGCAAATACAGTTTGATTTGTTGTGCCAAGTAAGTAGATCGATTAAAAAATTCATATTTTTCATACAATCTTTGGAGCCCTTTTTCCCCCTTTGGAGTTTGATTTTCTTTTCCACTTGAGTGTAGCAATACCAGCTTGCTTTAGTTCTGCGAATGCCTAGCCCTACAATTATAAAGAACAACAATTAGAACAATTTTTAAATGAAGATTCCTAATATTTTATCGTAATAAGGCCGAAATCATTGGCGCTCTGAACTATAGTATATAAGTAATCTAATCAAAGTTGGAGTCCCTTTCGGAGTTTAATTTTTTTCAAACCGCTTGGGTTTCGGCTTTCCAGCTCTTACCGTTCCGACTGGTCATATATATCTGTCATATATACATATATCATATTTCTATGTATATTACATAAATTTATTATATATTGTGTATTTCTTAGGCTGCCAAAAAGAAACCACCTCTCCAAATAACAATAGAAAACGGCATTAAGTCAGATTTCCAAAATGATTTCCTGCATAGGAACTAGAATTAATCGATTTTAGCGACAGTTATTTGATTTAATATTTGTATTAAGTTGCCGAATTCGTAACATTATTTCGAAATAAATAAAACAATAATAATAATAGAAACAAGTCTATAAAAGACTAACAAAATAATAAACTAATAGTGGCATTTCCCAATGCATTGTCGTCGACGCGCTGAATCCGTACAGTTTTAAAGCAATTGCTTTACATTTTCTTTCCATTTCACTTGGGTTCGAGCCTGTCAGCCAGCCTGCTGCTCAGCTCTGCAGCGCAGCCAACGGCAACGCCAGCGTCGTTGTTGGCCTCGACCAAGTCTGCTGCTCCGCCTGTACGCCCCCCCCTCCGACTGCGTATGTATATCATCTATGTATGTGTATGTACATATGTGTGCGTGTGTGTGTGTGTCTGACTGTCTAGGCCGGTCAGCAGTTAGTTGGCTGGCGTTGACGCTTCGGCATGCCGCACGATGTCTGTCGCGCATTTCGTTTGTCCTTCGGCCGCCGCCAATGCTCCCCAAAAATCCATGTGAAATTCTGAGCACAGAACGCGGGGGTAGGGCGTCGCATTGCGTAAAATCCGCCGTCACCACAACAACAACAACAACAACAAGATAGCAGACACCCCCGCAGACTATGGCACGACATGAGCAAAGCCGCTAAGCACACACATACACATACACACCAAAATATATAGTCGCCACACCTCACACATAGCAGCAGACAACATAGTGACGCCAACGTCGCTGTCTCTATCGCTGTCGGCTTCGACGCACACACAAGCACACCCCTTTTCGACGTGTTTGCGCGGCTCTTTAAAGCTATTTAAAGCATTCGCCGTTTGGTAAATTTTAAAGCCTGTTGTTCTGTTGTTGTTGTTGCCTTGCCACCGCCAGCCAACGTCGTCTCCCCATCATGTTGAATTTGCCGCGCCGCAGGCTTGCGCGCCTTCTCTCTGTCTCGCTTTCTCTCTCTTGTACACCTGCAGCAATATGTGTTTGATTTCAGCTGCAACATGTTGCTGCTTACATTTCGTATCAACTTACGTTACGTAACGTAGCAGAATGAGTCTTACGTATGTTGTGCAACATGTTATGGTACGCTTACGTTTGCCAGCTTACCAACATGTTGCCTACTTGCCAAACAATGAATGAGCGGCATGTAATTGTGTTCGTAAGCAGTGCCAGGTATGTACATATGTATGTATGCGTGTGTTTATGTTTTATATGTATGTATGTATACATGTACTAGGCACAAATGCATGTACATTGAATGCACATACATACATATGTGCGTGCGCCATGCCATTCGTTGCCACGCCTCTGCCTCCCTGACCCACATACAAGTAAGCAACATTTTCGTAATGGTGGCCTGGCCTGGCCAGCCCCAAAAATCTTATCAATTCATCAATCATGCATGCAGTCATTAAAAACGTTTGCCCGGTTACCGCATCGAAAATGTTGCTGCTTGCGACGCACAATTCGCCGCAGCTCTGTAACACACGCTCTTTCTTTTTCTCTCTCTCTCTCTCTCTCTCTCTCTTGGTACCGATGTTGCTCTCTTGTTACATGTTCGCCGGCCGCAGCATAATTTGACGTTGTGGTGTCTCTCGCTTTACTGATGCAACCAAAGCGACAGTAACAGCAACAACAACAACGACTTTTCCTTGTTTTTATTTCTCTTTACTACATATATTGTTATTTTTCTGTACTTGGGGCCTCATCTTCTCCACTGCATTGTTGTGCTCCTCACACCCTCTATATACAATGATATGTACATAGTAGTATGTACATACATAGGCTTGTATGTGTGTATGTGTGTGTGTAAAGTTGGATAATTTATGCTGCGACTCGCCCTGCTGCTTGCTTGCTTGTTGCTTTAGCAGTTGTTGTACAGTCTTTTGTGTTGCTGTTGGCATCGCTGCCAGCGTCGCTGTAAAAAATAACAGAAATATGTTCGCCTGCACTTTCCACTGCTATTGCCGCCTGCCGCTGCTGCATGTGACTTTTCAAGCTTCAAATTTCCCAATAATACATACAATCACAATTGTGCTCAGCATTGAATTCAATTTAATGTCATTTACCCAACAACAATTCAATTGCTGTTGCTTGCTGCCTAACATTTTTCCTTGTTGTTTTCGTTTCTTTCTATTATTTATGATTTTGTTTGCCACATCCCCATTATTATATACATATCTATGTACATAGTTTTTGTTGTGGCTTTGAGCTGCTTGTTGCTAACCAAAACAAATGCATTGTAGCCACAATAAGTACAACAGCAATAATCAACAAATTACGCACACATTAACATAAATGCTGTAAAAATTCAATACAAAATCAATAGAAATAGAATACTTTTCGTTCAAAAATAATTAGTAATTATTTTAAATTAAAAATGGCATTTTATTGATTTTCTTATCATTTTCTGCAGCACAACAATATTTCATCAAAATATGAATAAAGTTTTTATATTATAGAAGATACTATGTATTTCCTTTTAGAATTAGTTTCCACTCCTGAAAGCAAATTATTTCCCAATAGTAGTCCAACTATTTGCGAATAATCATGAATAGATGAGTTAAGATTCATTTATTTAACAGATTTTTGAGTGGAAAAGTTTCAAAAAATACCAAAATATTCAAAGTCTAAGCAATTTTCAATATACAGATATTATAAATATTCAAAGAGTAGATCATTAATTTGATGCTTGGTTTGGTTTCTTCAGTAATTTGCTAACCATTTCAGAGACATCTTTGATAATTGCAATCATATACACAAATTGTTTCATTAATAATTATTATGAGGCGCCAAAAATGCCGACCGATTAGAAATTGAAACTAATTTCATTAAAATTAAAGTTGAAATATGGAAATTTTTAGTGCTAGTGGTGGCTCGATATTCAAGGAATCTTGTCTTCTCGAAAGAAATTTCATTTGAAGGAGTCTAAAGACAATTTTGATTTGAAGAAAATTAATCAAAGGAAAGCGCTATAGGAAAATCGAAGCCATTCAAAAGGTTTGTACACCTTTAAAATGCATCCTCATCCTGCAAAACGCAGAAGTTGCTGATTATTTTAAATTAAAATAAACCCAATCTGCCCAAAAAAAAAAAAAAAAGCAATTGTGTGCACTTTTAATTTTTTCAAAACTTTTCCTAGAACGCCTCGGAACGTGCAAATCTGTTCTTCTAATTCTGATTCATAGTTGTACTCGAGGGGACTGTTTTCTTTATCATGGCAAATGTTTTAGGGTAGAAGAAAACAGACCGCCCTTCAGCTGTTTTGTGGTGCGTCCACCTCCAATTTACCTGCCCCTCTAATGTACCGTAAACACCCCCCATCCACCCCCAGCCACTTATGGAAAGTCAGAAGCGAATGAAAGCAAAGTTAAAGAATGAAGTCATCCCATGAAGTGTTGTGTTTAGTGAAGTCAGCAAAAATGTTATCATGAATGAATAAAAAAAGAATTCCAGACAACAAACAGCAGCAGAAATTAAAAGTCAATTTATGAGTGCTGAGGTAAAAAATTAAAAGTTCAAGCACTTTTTTTTAGTATTAAGTCCCAAAGCGCCGATTCTCGGTTGGGGCTGCAGTGAATTTCCATTTTCATTTGTGCAGTATCGGTTTCGGTTTCGGTTTCTCGATTTCTTTCTTTGCACTTTTTTTCCATTGCTTTCTTCTCTTCTTCTTCTTTGTCGTCGTCTTCTTCTTCTTCTTCTTGTGCTGTGGTTCTGCTCTCTCGCCATACGCTGCGCAATACAAAAAGTCAAAAGTTAAACGCTGTTGACACTTTTAGGCTTAATTAAATTTCTTGTTCTTCTTGTCATCGTTATTGTTGTTGTTGCACTTGCTGTTGTTGTTGTTGTAATTTTTGGTGTTGCATTTTTTCAGGTGTTAAAACAACAACTGGCGCATTATTTGCTGATTTTGTTGAATTAAGAATTGAGGGAACTGAAAACAATTACAACAATAACAACAACAGCGCTTATTGTAAATAATAATTTTTTTTTTTTAAAAGGTTAACAATTGTTAAATGGAGCATAAAGTTGCGAAGAATCAACAAACAAATGAGTTGTTGTGTTGTTCGTTGATTGATAATAAAAAACAAAAAAAAAAAAATCAACGAACACGCGATTCATCCTAGACTAGTGACGTGAGTTCAAAATCAACAACGGGATATAAATAAAAAAAAAATAGTAAAATTAAAATTAATGTAACATAAAGTTAGTTATACACAGCAGGAGGCCTATCCCTATCCCCAATTATTTTAGGGCTAGTTGGTCGATCTATATAATCTCGGACAGCAATTGATTCCCACACAGCTAGCTCTGGAGGTCCGGAACATTTTTTTTTTTTTCTAAGAATCCCTTTTGACAAGGAAGAGATAATCATCTGAAGTTGAAGTTTTGAAGGTGATGAGATGATGAGACGAGGAGAGTGTAGAGACACTTCTCTATTAAGCTTCAAGAACTCTTCCTCAATGATCTCACAGAATATACCAATACACTGAAGATCATGAAATTTGATTCCACTATTATAATTTTTGTAATTGTTAAATTTGTAACGAAACTTAGATCGGTACAAAGCTCCATTCGGAGAGTTGGTTAAGAATTGAATGAGCCTCAATTAAGAGTATTATTTGGGGGCCGTAATAACTATTGTCAGCCAATCGATAAGAGTATCACTTGATCGATCCAGAACTTTTAAAGTCATTTCATGTGGGATCGCAAATATGATCCCCAGTTTCGTACAATCTTCTGGCATGCACTCTCTCTATTCGAGTCTTAACACAAGACAGCTCCTTCATTCGTTTTCTCTCAGCATAGCCTGTGCTGACTAATGCCAAGTCGTTGCTTACGTGTGACCAGCATAACCCCGAAAAAAAAACCCCCCCGCCTGCCACCTCCTGAGATCGCATGCAAATGCGAGTCGTTGCTATGCATATAAATTTATTTGTGTACGCTTTCAAAAATGTATTTAAATTGTCAGCTCATTTTTGTCGAGTCTAGAAGGAAGCAGTCACAGATCCAGGCAGATAAAAAGTTATATAAGCTATACCAAAGAAATATTTAGAATAAATATGAACCAGTTTTGTGTGTAAATGTTCGAAAGGGTCAAAATAAATGTGAGAAACAGATGCTGGTATAGAAATACCCTATGAATAGCATTAAGAAACGTTGCGTGTCCGTCTGTATGAACCCTGAGAACTTTGGTACCATAACAGCTAGCGTTACCAAAGTTGTAAGTAACGTACACTTTTCCTATCTGTATGCAGAGTATGTTTATTAGAAACCATAGCCCATAGCCATAGCCTCTATAGCCTCATTAGTTCGTATATCTGTCAAAGGAACAATCGGTGGAGAAGTCGTAACTGTTTTGTTTAGAAAGATACGTTAAGCACGACTGGCATACTCTCGTTTAACTAAATCATATTGCTGCCATAGGGGATCAGTGTGGGAATTCTTTAAACGGATTTAAGAACCAGTAGAGCAGGAAGCTTCTTAAATATTGAAAGATGAGACAGGGCGGATTAAAGAAATTGGGAGCAACACGGAAGTTTGCTGGAAACAATGGAAGCATTGAACTTCTTGTTTATAATTTGAAATTGAACTTGAATCGATTAATCGACACTATATCGTATAGCTGCCATAGGATTGCCATACCTTAGTTGAAAGGCTATTGCTAGGGAAAGAGTAGGGAGCAAAGGGGAGGGTATTCGAGTGTCGAGCTGGCACGACTTCTGAATGTTCTACTCGCTGGTGTTAAAGTGGCAATAAACGCATCGATTCTTTATTCTGTTTTGAACCTTTTACTCGACTTTAGCATTTTATTTTTACAATGTCTCGAATTTCGGTTGAAAATAAGAAAAAATGGAAAAAAATGAACGACCGAAAAATGTCGCTAAAATTTCATTACGCATGCAAAGTGCTGACAATGCAAATAAGCCACGGATTCAGCTGCAAAACTGATACAAAGCAGCACAAATAACAAATAAGCAAATTAAATAAGAAAGCAACAAAAAGAGCATAAAGGTAAAAAAAATAAAATAAATATCGCGAGTACACTGCTCAACACCTTAAATTTACAATTCCAAAAAAAAAAGTTCGTATCGTGCGCAGCAAAAAAATGCGATCGTTACTGTTTCTTTTTTGATTTTTTTCTTTCTTCAGTTTTCTGTTTCTTAAGCAAACAAATGCCATCCCAAAATTAATTATTATATTATCCATTGAAAAAGATACACTCAGCTGTACACTCAAGTGTTTATTTAGTGCTGCAGCTGCTGCTGATGATATTTTTATTGTTGTCATTGTACAAACGGGGCAGGAGCAGCGACAAAAAACGCACGCGCCTTTTAAGCTCAAATCCGTAAGCTTCGCAAAATATTTGAAAATCGGGTCCATAGACAAACCTGAGATATGTGTAGAAAAAACGATTCCATCTCGAAATCTGTACATTCTAGAGTAGCAACCATATATTGTTTGAATGTGTCCGCTAATGTCATAGAAAGTTTTTTGTATATTCCGTTTAATTGTCTGTCTGTATGAACGTCTCGATCTCGGAATCTAAAACAGCTAGGGTCATACGATTTCGAACACTTCAACATCATAAGATTCTAGATTAAATAAATAAATCTCATGTTTCTGGTAGATCTTTTTAACAATTTAGCGGGCTTAGGAAAGTTGCAACAACTTTTTTGGTGCAGCATTGAAAGAATCATTTGAAAATTATTGATTGTTGTTATTTTAACTACCAAAATTGTACAATCCGATCAAATTATGTCTATATTGATCATTTTAATAGACTTATTTATTTAGTTCCCATTTTTTTGTCTGTCTGTATGAACGGCTCGATATCGAAATCTGAAACAGCTAGTGTCTTTAAATTTTGCATCAGCAACTGTCCTAACATACTAAACTGATAAACTAAGTTTTAGGCTAAAGAATAAAGATACAAAAAAAATTTGTATATATTTTATAATCAAAAAGTATAAATCTTGTTTTCCTATGCGTGTATGAAAGTGTTAGCGCAGCTTATAGTCGGGTATGCTCAACTGCAACATTCTATTTTGTCGGTTTTGCCATTTTGGGCAAAACTTTAATTACATACCTATGTTTATTTAGCTTCATTATATTTATATGCTGTCTTTTATTTGCCTTTGTGGCACTTTTGTTGTTTCTGTTTCAAGTTTTGGGCTTAAAGTTTTTTTTTACGATTTGCTCTTGTCATTATCGTTTTTTTTTTATATATATATAATATGTATATATATTTATTGCTTATTCTCGTCTTTTTGGAGCTGGCTAAGCAAAAACAAACTCTGTGTGTTTTTTTCGGAACACGCGCTGCAAACCCAACGACTAATACAATAATACAATAATGCCCGTCTTAATCATTGTCTGACTTGATTTCGTTTATTACAGAGAACTTCAGGATGGCATGCTCAGAGATCACAATTTAATGGACGGTTCCAAAATTATTTTAATACCAAATGTTGAAACTGGTTTATTGGTAAGTACAAAAAAAAATCCTCTGTACTCTTTATTAGTTTTTTTCGAATCATGCCCGCATAGGTTAAAGTTCAATGACAACTCGGAGAACCCTTGGGCAAAATTTTAAATTAAAACTCGTGCTAATAGGATCCATAAATTGTTTTCGAATTTGTTAAGTGCTCTCAGAATTGCTGTCAATAAACTGAAGCCTGCATACGACATTTCGGATCAGTTTTTATAATCCGAAATACTCTTCTGATTTGGTCAACTCAGCTAAATAGTTGTCGATTTCAAGTTGTTCGATTTGTGATGGATAGCTTTAGTCCAGTTTTAAAGACTGCATCTCTTTAGTTTTGTTTAGAATACAAATTTGATGTGGAAATATTGTTGGAAGAAAGAAATGTAAGCATTAAATAAAATACTTGTTGCACACATTTTTTTTAGTGTGCCACAAATTCTTTGCGGAGCATTAGTTTTTAATGATGTGGCTAAAAACTTGAACAATGTTAATGTATTTTGAAATTTGTTAATTGTAGGAGAGAGATATGTTATATTAAAGTTAGGTATTAGAGCGCAGTAGACAGATGGAAATGCTTAATGAAATTTGGTTTGCAATGAGTGCGAGAAAGTCATATTTAAAATTCTGTAGTTGTAGTTCGTTTGGTTTGCGAGAACGAGGTGTTCATACAGACAAACTTAAACTTACTCTTCGACAGAGAAATTTCGCATACTGCCCGCACAATGAGAAATGCCCTATTCCCTCTTAATAGGGGTGATAATGAAAAATCGGGGGAAACTATATACGTATATATGTATAATGTTGGAATTGGTTGTCAACATTTTGGGTGCGGTCGGGTCATGTTGCTCAGAGAAGCGTTAAAAAATGAAAAGGTGGCCGGCATGTGGAACGCAACGATATGTTGCTGGCAACATGCTGCGCGGCACACAGCAACATGTTGCTCAAATATTATGTCAGCCACTTGAGAGTGTGGCTGGCGACTGAGTTGCACAATTTTTTGGTTATAGTATTTGTTTTTTGTTTGTTTTTTTGTTGTTGTTTTGTTGTACTCTTTAATCTTGTCAGTTTTTAGAATTTGTGACTAAGCGTCTTTGTTGTGTTGACTCGACGTTGCAAAGTTATTTGACATTAATTAATTTTAATTTATTTATATATTTATTTTATTACGCACATTTTTCGTTCGCTTTTCGGGGCGTAGGTATTTTTGTTTTTGCACCGAAACTGGTTACCCTACGCTGCGCTCTCAAAAAATGCAGACCACCCTACAGCGTTGCCTTTGGTTTGGTTGTTGTTGCAGTTGTTGTTTAATTTATGCAACAGTTTTCAACGAAAATCGAATCGGAACGAAGTTGTTTGTTTTGTTTTTTGTTTCCAACGATTGTTGTTCGATCTTTCGATTGTTCGCTGGTTGGTTGGCATGACAATCAATCGCCTGGCCAACCAACCAAGCAAGCAATCAACTATCCAAGCAACAAACAGACCGACAAACTGACAAACAGACAAACGGACAACCGGACCGCCCCACCTCACTGGCTGGAACCATCAAAGTGGCTTGCATTGAAAACACATTTTGACTTTTGGCTTTTCTCGGTTGCCTTTTGAAGGTTTCGATTTTGTGTTTCGATTTTAATGAGAAAGTTTTTGGTAGTTGCTTATATTTTTTTATGCACGCGACACAATCAAGCGAGCCAGCAACCTTAAGGTCAAGTTTGATGCGTTTTTACTATGCAGGCTGAAACTTAATGAGTAGTTGACTAAGCCATGGACAGCAGCATGACAAAATAAATACCATTTTTGGGGGTCGGAGTATGGGTATTGGGGGAAATATTACTCAAGAGTAGCTAATTACTTGAAAATAACAAAAATTTGAATAACAATCTAAGGTTTTGGCATTCTATCTGTCATCAAAGAAAACTCATAAAGGGAGATGTGATTTAAAGTGATCTCAGATATCAACAGATTGATCTTTTGATTTTAACTTTGAAAGTTTACTGTTTTTGCACAAGAACTAACATAAAAGTGCTTGTATTTTGATAGAATTCGAATCATTTGCTTAATTTCTGCAAGTAATACTTCGAGATGTTAACACATCTTGCTTTCAGTGTGGTACTTTTTGATGCTATTGTATATCGAATACAATTTTGTTATCTTTAGAGTCGAAAAACCTATTTTTCCTGAACCAATTAAAAGTCTCAAGCTAAACTTCAAAATTTTTCAATACAATTTTTACAAGTATGTAATTTTTCTTGGATTTTTTTTTGAGAGTATACAAACTAAGTTTGAAGTCGATTGGTTGAAAAATGCTGATTTTTCATAGAAACGTTGGAGCCTGTTTTCCCCCCTTCGGAGCACGAATTTGCCAAATTCCAGCTTTCTAGCTCTTACCGTTTGGGCTGTGCGTTGATCACCAATCAATCAGTCAGTTAGTTAGTCGGGACAAACTGTTTTATATATAGAGTATGTACATATGATCTTCGATATCAAGAGTTCTTTGTACGCACACTTTTTTTTGGTAATTGAACTCATTTATTATTATTATGAGAGCAGGTAATTGGTAGTACAAAGGTACAGGTGCCTACCTTTACAGATCTAATTTGCAGAAATGTTAATCAACTCAAGATCTGAGTTGACAATTTCGACGAAAGCATTCATATTATCGTTTTAACTGAAGCTTAATCGCACAAATTACTCATATCTTTGCATTGAAATAATTTGAAAAGAATTTAATTTATCTCGGAAATATTGTTTTTAATTAATTAATTTGATTTTTCTGCTCTTTGTCCACCTTCCAAAACTGGCCCATAGCGATGGTTTAATAGTGGCATCGATAGTTTCTTCATACTTGATGTTTGAGATACTTTAATAATGGCATCGATAGTTTCAAAATTAATGTAGGCGATACTTTAATAGTGGTATCGATAGTTTTACCATTAATATTTGGATACTTTGGCTTCGATATCTTAGGAGAGAGTTCTTCCTACTCTTGGATAACTTAAATTAATAATATTTAATAATTTTTAGGCGTCAGTAGCAAGTTAGTAATGAACTCACTTTTTTATAGTTTCCTATGATATTTCTACCGAGCTGAGCTAATTGTCTAGTCTTATATATACATGTATATCGCGATTGTTGCCATTAGATATGTGTGCTATTATCGTCGAGTGTCTGGGACCAATACTTCCACTTGCCCCTCAAGCGTCTGTTCGTCATAGACGCGAGCTGTGAGCCCAGTTGGCAGTTGGTAGCTACTACTTGAGTGCTGCCACACACCTGACTTTAATGTGCCGCCTTTTCCTCGTACGTGTATCAATACTGTTGGCTTTGCTTTGTTTCTCTGTCTCTGTTTTGTTGGTGTTGTTGTGACATGTTTTTTGTCGCAAGTTTTCTTTTTCTTTTTATACCCTGGCTGTAATGATATTTATGTGTCGGGTTTTTCTTTGCTTTTCCCAACAGTTTCTTGTGAAATGAAATTAGCTCTCGGCGTGGCATGTAATTGTCTTACAAAGTTGTTTGTTCCATTTCCAATTTGTCCCCCGAAAAGATCCTTCTGTCAATCACTTTCGAATCGAGTTAGGGACTCTATTAAAAATTTCATATTCTAAATTCTGTGTGCAAGATGTTGAGTTTCGTGGAATTACAGAATAAAATAAACAACGAGATCGCAACGTATCAGATCCTACGCAAGTACTATATCAAGTTAATGAAAGATCGTGAGGAGCTGGAGGCGCTACTCAATGAGAATAGGTTTGTGTTGAAGGAATTGAATCTGGTGGAGGAGCCAGTGCGACTGTATGTGCAGGTTGGACCTGTGCTAGTCCGGGAGGGGCTTGAGAACTCACGTCTGAAGGTATTGCGACGCATCGAGCATATCTCGAAGGAGATGCGCAGCTCCAAACTATTACTGAACATTGTGAAAAAGGATATGGTGAAGAGTTGTGCGAATTTGCGAAAATATAAACGATTTAGTAAGTCTGCCCAGAAACGGGAGAATCGTACGACCAAATTGGTTCTACAATGGACGACGACGAAGAGCACATAAAACAATTTGAACATCGCCTTTGAATTAGATATCAGACAAAATACAAGTTTAGCAATTCTTTCGTTCAGCTGAAATTTTTGTTGCCTCACAAAATTAAGATACACCTTCGAAAAATTCGGTAACAAAATGCTGCAAAATGGCGGAAATATCAAAATTAGAATGCAACATGAACTCGAATCGTATCGAAAATTGCGAGATTTCTACTCCAAAACATCGAAATATCGACACAACCTAAAGACCAAGCTAAGAGAGAACAATTTTGAGCTGGAGGGAACCAGTTTCGACCTCAATCTGAAATCGACTGTCCTGCTTCGTCGACAAATGATCAATTTTTCGGTTCTTGAACAATTTTACAAGCGCCTCGAACACGTCGACAAGGAGCTCGAGAGCTCAAAGATAATGCTGCAGTTGGTTAAAACCGATTTGAACGAGCATTGTAGGACCTACAACAGGCTTCAGCGACAATTGCCGACGTTCGAGCAAAAATCATACGATTTTCTCACCGAGCTCCACTAGAGAGGATTCTGCACTTCATATCTAAAATGTTGACCACCAAAATCATTTGGAGTTGTGCGAAATAGATGTTAAAAAGCTATTCGGAAATTGTTCTACTATTCTATTTGGAACTAGGTGGAATTGTTAACTGAAACGATTTCCATGAAGCCAATACTTTGCTTATTCCATATGTACAGCTTTTTACTTTGGGGGAGTTGTGTGGTTCTTTTAGTTAAGTTTTGAAAAGAACTTTTCGAGAGATAAAGAGTGACATTTTAGTAGAGTTTTGGATAAATACTGCACTTCTAGTAATGCTTATTTTAGGAAGCCAGAAGAAGACGTACATACAAGTCTTTTTGCCTGTCTGTCTGTATGAACCGTGAGAGCTTTCGAACCATAAGAGCTAGGGACGCCAAACTTGCTCTGTAGAGACGTCTATATATATTTATATCTATATCTATATGCAGACCAAGTTTGTTCCAATCCATATACATGTAACATTCATATTTTCTTAAGTTCTTATAGAAACGATCACTTCTATTGGAATAACTTTTCTCTGAATATTCTCTGAAAGTGCCTTTACAATTCGTGTAACTTAATTAGATTTTAAGGATTAGTGGATTAGTGGCGGTTGTAGGCTTCACAAGAGAGCACAAATCTTAAAATTTTCGAAAATATAAATAAAAATTTCATTAAATTATAAATTAAATTATTATTTTTTTTGTTAACAAATTATAATGAAATATTAGAAACTCTATAAAAAAAATTCTTTTTGATGGTTTTACAGAATTCAGATTTCTAGGTGGTTTCGAACCCATTTATAAGCTTTCTGCTATTTCCACACACTTTCGATTTGCTGACAAGCTCGAAATTTGTCTGAGGCTTCAGTTTGTTGTTATGTTTCTAGACATCATTATGCATTTAACACGGCCTACAAAACATACTATACAAGTATGTATGTACATATGTATATGAACATCACAAAAAAGAAGATGCGCATACAATATACAATGTATGTATATGAGTTTGTGTTTACGTTTGTATGTGTGTGTGCACAAAATTTCATGCAATTTTCGTGATCCGAACAAAGAAATATTTTGGCGTGCACGAAAAACCATAAAAACCAAACTCAAATATATGTACGTGTATATAAGTATGTATGCATGTATGTATGTATGTTTGTGAACAACAACAGAAACGGCAACAATTATTATTATTGTTTTCATTTTGTTCAAACGTTTGTATCGTCAACGTCCCCTCTTTATTTGCATTTCGGCTGCTGTTTTGTGTTTTCTGTGTTGTGTTTCGGGCCCCAAGACAAAAGCTCATTTATGCCAGCAACAGCAACAATAATAATAATGTCGCATAATGTTGCTATCTAAGAAGAAGAAGAAGATGATGATGAAGAAGAAAAACCCTGAGAAAAATTAACATTTTACATAACTGGCATGAAAAACTACAACGAAGAGCGAAGGAAGGGGAGGGGAGTGAGGGAGGGGAACACTTGTACGAATAAGTAGAGTAGTAGAGAGTTGTTAATTGTTTGACACACTTACCTACACACATATAGTTAAACATACATATATGTATATATGTACTTGTATATATTTTTGCAATATATGAACAAAATAGATTTCCAACTTGTACTGTTTTTTTCCACAAAATGCAAATATATTTTCGAAAGACTGTCTACTATTTGAAAAAGGTGAGAAAAACAAAAAGGTTCAGTCGGATAGTAAGTTACGGTTACTCTTTGATCATTTCGAGATTGTTCTTCAACAGTGTGGGTTTATTTTGATGCTTGGCTGCTGCTTTCCACGCCCTGTTCACCCACTTGCGGGTCTATTTGTCTCTAAGTGTATTTTTCTATTGGTTAGCAAGCATTGTAGTTGGGATTCTTTTGCATTCCTTGGCCTTGAAGCACTTATAGTGGAAGAAATTTCAGATCGATTGATGCATCTTTATTAATTCCACAAGTGTGTGAAAGCAAATGTAATAAACAAGTGCTCGGCACTCTATATATATCACTACACCTGTTTTCATCGACTTTACGCGAATTGTATTCAAATTATTATAACAAAATGAGGTCAACCAGGTATTCACAGTGAATAATAGACACTCTTTGTTCACTCGTAACCTAATTATTAGATTCGATGACATCATAAATGATGCGATCATGATTTGGTCTGAAATTGTGCTACTAACTTGAGTACATATATTTTTGCGATGCCTGATTAGGCATTGCTCAATTCCTATTATATTTCGAAATAAGTAACAACTATGACGTCATTAGTTGGCCAATTTGACTTCATACTGCGCCACCTTGCGCTCTTACTGATATTTTAAAGTGAAGTGCTTTTTGGATTCCTTGCCACTACCTTCAACACTTTTTCAGATCCGAAGAATAGACATTACTGGGTTGGGAAAGTTCATTCGAAATGCGCTGATCAGCCAATTTAATGACAATAATGATTAAAAAGAATATCAACAAATTGAACATGCATATTTAAATAGCCAATTAACAATTTGCGTCTTTTGTGCATCGTTTTGGCAATCTTTTCATTCTCCTTCTCTATCTCTCTCTCTCTCTCTCTCGCCTGTGTCATTGTGTTGTTAAAATAACAAATGTCTTTAAAATTGCTACAAAAAATAATAAAACAGCCCCAGACGACGACTACGACGACGCTAAATTGCTCATATTATTATTTGTACATGCCTATATAGTAGCTGTATACTTGTATATTACGTATATATATAATCGTATATATAGAAATGTCTACAAAATATGAATATTGGAAAGAACAACGAAAAAAATGTGAACTGAAATTAACACACAAATAACAAATAATAATGCACAAAATATTTCAGAACGCGTCAGCGCTGAACAAGATTATAAAGGATATATACACGTATCGCCGAAATGTCGATATGTGCCGAAGAGAGAGGGAGAGAGAAAGAGAGGGGGGGGAGTGCTTTCTATTGGGGTGCCAAGTGTTGGCGTTGCAGAAAGGTGAGAAGCGCATTTTGGTAGCAAGAGCCAACAGTGCTCGCTAATGACAGGTCTGACTGTCTGTCTATCTGTCTGTTTGTTCATTGATGCCTTTGACACCCTGTAACTGGAGACTGACAATACAAGTAATTAGAGAGTAGACAGAGTGTCATGTACGAGCTAGAATGAACTCATTCTATATACCAATGATTTGATTCCAAATTAACTCCTTACTGCTATTTAGTCAAACACTGGGCTTCCAGCTTTCAAATCAGCTCATCTCGGCAAAATAAGAGAAAGCTGATCGATAACCCACCACAAGTAGAATGCCACAAAATTAATGGATATCGATGAAAATCCTCATGGTTTTTGATTCTCGATAGCTTCGAAATTGTATTAAGAACTCTCAATAGTTATCGATAGTTGAAGGACTATCGAAGTAACTGTCGATCCATGGAAAACAAAGTGCATATTCTTTTACAAAACACTGAAAACAAATTTACGTTTTGCTGATGGAAAGAACTATCGATACATCGAATTCGATAATATCCGGAATAGCTCGACATGTGTATTAGAGATTCTGAAGCTTCTACTTTAATAGTTTCCATCAAAACTGTGGCAAGTCTAGACTAGACTATCTATTAAAAATTGAGGTTGTTTAACATCGATTTACTATTCCTGGAAATAATTAAAACACTTTTGAGACATCGTCTATAACCATATATAACAACTATTTGGAGTATTAGCAGTCGACTATATGAACTGCAATATGAGTGGTAGTTCTGCTTTGCATAAACGAGCCTATATGTACGTATGTATGTACCACTACTAGGCAGCATTATGCCTATTCGTGCTACAGGGTATTCCATTAACTGGTGTGGAGCATATATTTGTTTTCTTCAAATATATTTTTCGATATTATTTTTGATACATTTTGTGCTCGTTTGCTAATTTGCGCGACGTTCACTTTTCAAGCGTGTTTTTTTTTTGCATTTTGGATATATGGGGGGAATTTAAATATGTATATATACAAGTATATTGTGGGTGGAGGGGGGATCGGTCAGTAAACAAGTCAGAGGCACAATGCGTCATGCGATTGCTGCTCTTTCTCCTCTTAATTAGCAGTGGACGTGAACGAGCGAGTCATGTAAACGGTAGTCGAACAATTTGTGGCAGCAGCAGCAAACATCTTCTGATGGACAAACAGACAGACAGACATTCGGACAGACAGACAGGTGGAACAGAACAGTGACAACGACAACGCCAACGACCAGTTGAAATGTGTGTTAACAATGACAAGTTGATGGGTGTCTTGATTTATTGATGGAATGCACTTGAGCAAGGTGACCGTCGCCTGTGGGTCAAGCCCGAGAATTATGACAACAAGCGGGTGCAATGACTGCCGCCGCACTACTTAGTGATATAATTACACAAGCATACGGGTGTATAACTAATAATCAAAGAAAGTAACTCCTACATAGCACTCGTATGCTTCGCAATATAATGCGTTCCATTCACGTCACTGAGAAGGCGTCCCCCCAGACAGCTCCAGACTGCACTTTTTTTTTTTTATCATGCATGTTGGTTGGCTGTTCCAATTTTATCTCACTCGGTCCCCGTCATTCATGTGCCGTGCCGTGCCGCCAGACCCGTCATTCGGCATATCTCTTAATTGCGGTGACGGCCGAAAAAAAATTGTCAAAAAAACGTTTCAACAGCTTTTAATAATAATAATATTTTGTTAAGTTTATTATCGCTTTGTGCGATGGCAGACGGGCTCAGCCAAACACTTGCCGTTCACCACAGACTTGCCACATTTGTCATTGGCCCGGCGCTGAGTAAGAGGAGCATGAGGAGAACGGGACATACTCTGTATATCTTTAGCTACACTTTCATTTTCTGCTCGAGTACAACAATGTGAAATAAAAGGAAAGAAAACAACTATATTTCAAAAAGTTTAGTGGCAAAGAAACAAACAAGATCCACAATCCCACAATAATTAGATAGTTGTGAACCAAAATGGAATGCAACAAATGTTAAAAGTATTTCCAACATATTTGCTATTAAGATCACAAATTCAGCGTCGAATTCGTTATTAGATATTACGAAATAAGCAATTGGATATAGTGAAATGAATGAAACATGGAATTGAACACATGTTAAAGACACAAACTGAATGATTTGTATAAGAAATTGTAATAATAAAGAAAGGAACTCAAAAACTACGCAAAATAGAATAATTTTTAAGTAAATAGGTGCATGAGGAACATATAAAAGGGGATTAACTAATAGATAATAATAAATGGAACATATATTTTATATCGCAGCTTAAAGATGAAATGAATGCGTTGCTAAGAAACTGTGTTCATAAGGGAATGAATGAAATAAAGAAAGAACGCAAAGTGTAGTTAATGGAATAAGGAGATAAAATAAAGAAAGCTTAAGCGAAGGCTTATCTCACTGGAACTGAGAACTTAACTTAGATCAAGAATTTGAAATGAAATGAGAAATGGAACAGTTGAACTTGTCACGTGTTCTAGCGAAGCCTGTTTACTTTAAAACATTGTCTCAGCCTTTAATTTGTCATCATTTTAATGGAACAAGGGAACTGAGATTTGAAATGAAATGGCACATGGAACTGTTGAGCTTAAGCGAATTCGGTTTTTAATTGAAAACATTGACTCAGCCTTTGTTTCTTCATCATTTCAATGGAACACGAGTTTGGCACGAGTTTAAGCGAAGTCGGTTTTTAATTTAAAACATTGTGTCAGCATCTGCCTTTGTTTTTTCATCATTTTAATGGAACAAGGGAACTGAGATCCCATTTAAGCTCAGGTATTTGCAATGGAACAGCTGAACTTGGCACACGCTTATTCTTTTAAGCCTTTGTTTTGTCATCATTTCATTGTCAACTTTTTATTTTTTGTTGACAGCCGGACAACAAAAATAACATAGCAGCAGCCAGAAGCACAATCAATGGGGTGGGCGTTGCTGCTGCACCATGACCGAGTGGGACTGGAACTGTTGTTCCAACCATCCGCCCACCCCTGGCCGGCCAGTCAGTCGTTAGCATTTTGAATATTTATGTCATTTAAATGATGGGCGCTGGCGTCGCCTGTCAAATTAATAACTTTTGCTTTTCGCTTTCGCCAAAAAAAGAACCGAATAAAAAGAGAGAAGCGCGACATCAGCATTAAATTCGCCAGCGAGGAACGAGACACACAGACAGGCAGGCAGGCAGGCAGACTATTGGTTATTGGAACAGCTGCTGGACCACACTGCGTATGCGTTATTTATGCTTTTTAATTGTTTCTGTTTGGCAGCAGCACAGAGTCAGTCGCATAGATTTATGAAAACGACTTTAATTGCATCGCAGTTTCGCAAAATTCGAAACGCGAATGCAAACAAAAGATACATTTTATTGTTGGCCAATAATGCTTTTCGATGATGACGCGCTCAGAACTCAAAGACAAAGCAAGGAGCTGCTGCTGCTTCTGCTGCCACTGATGGGTGCAGTCGAGGGAGATGGCGGCGGCAGCGGCGACCGAAAGAAACTCAAAACAATGTGCTGCTCACGACGTAGGTGTGGCCAAAAAAATTTATGTGTCCTTTGTATCTTGGCCAAAAAAAAAAAAGAAGCAACACAAACAAAAAAGAAGCAACAAGCGCAAGACATAAAGAAACGAAAGACCAAAGCATGGAAATGAGAAAAAAGAACGCTGTGAAAAAACCATTAAAACATATATTAAGAGCGACTAACCCATAAGCGGTTGTTGACTGACTTTTTTAGTTGCAGCTTTTTTTTTATTTTGTTCTTCACCATCAATTGGCCAGGAATTCGTCATCTGTTGTCTGTCTATTCATCCTTTTCCAGCACTCTCGAGATTCTTGAATCCTAGATCCTTCTTGAGTTACGGGAAAAAATTCTCACAAGTTTGATGTTTGGATTAAGTTCTATAGCTTCTCCTTAGACATTATAGTAAAAAGTCCAACATTGTTGGATGAGAGTTATCTGCGCATCAAATACTCTTCATTGCCTATTGCCACGAATGATATTTAAACGACTAGTGTTAAGGAATGGAGAATAACAAATTGATAATGAGAAGCTATTGTACGAAGTATCAGAGTATATAGCTTAAGAATTAAAAATTGAAAAAACTTAAAATGAACAGTATTTGAGTTTAAAATATACGAATTTTTAGAGTAGAGTATTAGAGCTTAAAATGAAAAAGAAGATTAGAGTTAAGGATGGAATGGAGAATATAAAATGGATAATGAGAAGCTATTGTACGAAGTATCAGAGTATGAGGCTTAAGAGTTGAAATAAAAAAAATTAAAATAAAAGGTGTTTGATTTTAAAATTTACCAATTTTTAGAGTAGAGTAGAGTATTAGAGCTTAAAAATGAAAAAGAACATTAGTTTTAAGGATAAATGAGGAATGGAGAGTAAAAAATGGATAATGAGAAGCTATTGTACGAAGTATCAGAGTATCGAGCTTAGGAGTTGAATAATGAAAACAGAAAAATGAACAGTATTTGAGTTTAAAATATACGAATTTTTAGAGTAGAGTATTAGAGCTTAAATATGAAAAAGAAGAATTCCACATTCGATTTTAAAATTAGCTCTCGAATTCAAATTCAAATTTAGATTGGAGGGTAGAGATTCTGTCGCCAGACTTCATTCAAAATATTTCAGTATCTTATTAATGTCACTTTAGAGAAGTTCTTGAAGGATTTCGTATTAGTTCTGAGGATCGATAGTCTTTCAGATTATTTTATATTGTAACTGATACTTACTCGGCATATATTTGATTGATTTTGTTGGAGAATGAAAAGCTTCTTCAGAATTATTTTTCAATTCAAGAAATAGTCGATAGCCTTTAAGATAATATAATACTTGTATTGTACATACCTGATACTTATATTGTGTTGGCATTTTTTAAAATTTATTTTTATTTTATTTTTGTACCAAAAGGTTACAAGGGTATATTAGTTTTGTGCGAGTGTACATGTAACACACAGAAGGAGGCGTGGCAGACCCCACAAAGTACTTGTATATATATTCTTGATCAGCATAACAAGCCGAGTCGATATAGCCATGTCCGTCTGTCTGTATGAACGCAAGGATCTCAGAAAGTATAAGAGCTAGAATAACCAAACTTGGTATACAGATTTTCCTGAGCCCGAGAAAGGACGAGTTTGTTCATTTTTTCCGATTAATTAATTAAACTCAATTAATTTATTTTTTTGTGGGGTGGTACAGGGTATTTAAGAGTTGAGCCTGCTCGAATTTAGCATTCCTTTCTTGTTTTAATCTGTATTCTTTATTTAAGATCTGTCCTAAGGAGGACAATTAAACTATTAAATTATATGGTAGCAGTATGAGCATAGATTTGATTGATTTTGGTGGACAAGCTTCTTGAAGAGTATTTTTTAATTAAAGAAATAATACTTATAATTTCCCCAAGCGATGAATGAAACGAAACACCTTAAAACGCCATTGAGGGTTCAAGTGTAGTGTGCTCTGAAATAAGAATGAAACGTTTTTCTTGGAAGTACTATCTCTGCTTTATTGTCAACTGCTCTCGTCATTGCTTATCCACAATGAAGATAATGATGATAATCATAATGATTATGACAGCATGAAGCTCGTTTCACTCTTTTTTTTCTTTTCATTTTTTAATATTTTTTTTTTTTAGGTATGTACATACATGCTCGTATGTGTGCCGAGCTGAGCGGAAACGCTGCTTGTCAATTTCCGGTCGTTGTTGTTGTTGTTGTTATCGTTGCCACGGTCGCACGGTCCCACGCATAACAGCAACCTAACAGTCACTTAACAGAGTCTCAGTGTCTTTTTAACAGCCCTGTCCAGCCCAGCCCAGTCCAACCAAGTTGGTTAAAGACAAGATGTGATTGAAAAAAAAGTTTATTCGTTGTTTTGTCAATGACGCGCAGAATTTGTTATCGAGAAATAAAATTTTAAGAAAAAGAAGTAGTAGAAGAAGAAAAATAAACGAAACACGTTTTGTCTGTTTCATGTTTGTCTGCCTGCCAGTCTGTCTGTCTGTCTGTTTGTCTGCGGAAAGACGAGGGCGGTAATGAAAACAAAGCCTACACACTGGCTTATCTTTGTAATGAGTACTATATAGTATGTAGTAAGTATGTCTGCCTGTCTGTCTGTCTGTTTGACAATTGTGATTGCTTTGAATCAGCACCTTGGCATGCATTGCTGCAGATTCGTTCAACCTAACGTAGCAGCTCTTCTTCTTCCTTCCCCTACTATCCCTACTAGTGGGCGATCGAGATAAGCAACGTCATTGCCTTTCTTCTCAGGGACATGTTGCCAATAAAGAATTTTCAAAGTGCAGGTTCAATCATTTCTAAATAATCATCAACATTTGTTAATAATTAATAAAAGTCCGACAGATGATAGGTGATAATGAATAGTGTGTGTATATTTAATTTCAATGTTGCCAGATAAGCATAAATTCTGCAAAAGCTGTGCGATTTTTAAACAATAGTCACGCATTTATATTATTATTATTTCGGGATTCAAATAAAAAATCCTTCTAAGCTACAAGCAATTTTTCATCAATTTATGTTTGAATTATCATACAATTTAATAATTGTTCAACCTAGAACAGATCTTAATTAAAAAAAAAATCGTATAGATTAAAATTTTTTAAACTAAATTTTGTACATTCTCACTCCATATTATTCTTAAACTAAAATTATTCATTTTTTCCAGTAAAATTTTCCTTTTTTTTTTAGCTTAAATTTTTAATTTTTAAAGCTGGCATATTGGATTTTTTTTTTAAATTCGATTTGGAAAGTGAATTTTTTTTTTTAGAGATTTTACTTGAAAACATTTCCTTTTTAACATTTTAATTATATTTGTTAAAACTTATTTTTATTTATAATTTGAATACAACTTTTTGAATAAATAAATTTTTTATAATTTGCTCAAATTTTTAAAGACTGAATAAACATTTTTTTTAAAACTTTAAAACCTTTTATTTTAAAAATTTTTCCTTGTATTTTCTTAAAAATTTTTCGTATTTGGTTTTTTTAAATTATTGTTAAATTTCAAAATTGTAAACACAATTTTTTAATAGTTTCAAGTTCTTCGATACAATTTCTTATTAATAATGATTGTTGAATTTTTAAATAATGTTTCTTAATTGCTTGATACAACTAATTATTCATTAATTAATTATAAAATAAATATTGATATTAATTATTCATTTTTGTTTTTAGTTTTTTATGAACTGTAAACTTAATTATTTTTTATTTTTTAAATAATTGCATATTATTTTGAATTTGTAAATAAATGTTTCTTAATTGTTAAAATTTGCTATACAATTAAAAATTCATTAATTCAATATAAAATAATAATTGCATATTATTTTGCCAGGCTGTCATTACATAGAAGATGCACGCAGATTGAAAAGTTGTCGAGGATGATTGCCTACGAATGTGTATTTAAAGGAATAATAATAATAGATGGATAGACGGCGTTTATTAGACGCCCCTAACCATCGACGCAGACACTTATCTATGAACATATGTATGTATGTATATATAGTAACTATACTATATATATATATATATATATATGTATAGTATGTTGTTGCGTTCGATTTATTTTTGCTTTATTACTCGGCAGTTGACTCGATTTGGCTGGCATCGGCGTGCTGCTGCTTCTGTTTCTGTTTTACAATTTACAAATTGTTATTATTAATAGTTGCCGTTTTTTGTTTTGTTTTACTCTTTTTAATTGTCGCCGTCTATCTAACATGAGTAATAATTTGTTGAGGAATTTGTCGTTTGTTCTTACTACTGAATCGGGGAAGGGCGGGAGGTAGGGAAGAAACCCGTAGTTATTTATACATAAATGAGGTATGAATTTTCGTTAAATGATGCTGATGCTGACGATGACGATGATGACAACAACAGCAACAGCAACAACAACAACAACAACAACAACAAGTACTAAGCAAGTGAGTTCGTATCGACAAGTACGTGTCTGTGGGTTCTACGATCGCGGTGGTTGTTCAGCTTGATTGGCATATTTCATGTCAAAGTAGTTCCCCTTTCCACACCGAGTGATATCGGACTTGAATTCTTGATTGGAAATACCAAACACGAACACACTTTAGTTGCACAATCTGCCGCGCTCTCAGCACTTCTGTGTGAGAGATATTCATATATGTATACTTGTATCTATGCGTGAATTTATTTTTCAGCTTGAAATTCTCTTCTAAGAATTTTTTAAGATAATTTTATTTTATCGACAAACATCCCTGTACTTCAAAAAAAAAATCAATACTAAATAAAACTAAAGAAAAACAAAGCCTATTGAAATAACAAAAATATCTAATAACGAAGCCGACTTGGTGGGGGAATTTTATTGGCCAAACAGCCAGCTATGCCCCGATTCACAGCAGAGACGTTATTAGACCTAACAAAAAAGAAAAGGAGAAGAAATAAGGAAGGAGATAAGAAAGAGTATAATGAAATTAAAATTTTACATGAAAACATTCTATATTTATGCGTGGGGCTGTTGGACTAAGCTAGGGGCTAGCGATAAGGATTGAAAGCGTTACGAATTGCTGCTTTGGGGAACTCTTTTGATATTAGTTGTGATTTTATTGTATTTACTTGGATTGGTAAATACAATTAATGCTTGGGAATACATATATACAAAAATATTACCTAGCATTGGGCTTTAACTTTCAACATCTGTATTTATTCATTTAACTCCATCCATCGCCTTCGGATGCAATGCGTATTGCTTTTTTCAATCCTTAAAGCAATTCGAAAAGTAGTTTTTTGGTATCTTCTTCGATACGGTTTGCATCGAATCGTTGAAACCGATTCGTGTCAAAACGGGGTCCCCGGCGTGGCCTTTTCAATTTTTGAAATAACCAGAATTGCAAAAACCAAACTTTTCCAACATAAGAACACTGAAATAATATTCCTGGCTCATAGTTTGTCCCGGCGAAAGGAAAATTCTGAATATACAGCACCACGATTATCAAAGAGAACTGTCATCATAAGCTTGATTTTGGAGTGATTTTGAAGCGGTTTATTTCGATCTTGTCTACGCTTTGGCACGATATTCGCTTGATTTATCAGTTCCTTAGATCCGATTATTCGAGGTCGTCTCATCTCCAGTTCTTATGCATTTCATATTTTCAGTGTAATCGGAAAGCATTATGCTTATAGCTTACAATTTAGAAATAAAATCTAAATTAAAAATTTAAAGAGAAGGAGAATATCGAAACAAATTCAAATTTGTGGATCAGACATGTAGGCAGTTGTATATTGTTGATGGGGGCAAGCTTTCTGTAGTCGATGTAGTGTTTTTTTTTTAAATATATTTTTTTAAATATATTTGTTTTAATATATATATATTTTAATATATATATTTTTAATGTATATTTTTTTCATATTTTTTTAAAAATATTTTTTTACAATTTTTTTAAAGTTTTTTTTTTTAATTTTTTAAAATTTTTTTTATAATATTTTTAAAATAAAGAAGCCTGAACCCAAGAATGGCTTGAAAAGTGTTACAAAGAATCTCCACCGTCGAACGCAACATTTGTCCGTGGTTTCCCGAATAAAGGAAGCAGTATTCGATTTTTTATATATTTATGCAAGGAATCGGACGAACTTAACAAGTGAAAAAAAAAAAGAAAGAAAGAAGAAAAAAGAATGCTAAAAATTAAAATCTTATCCTAATAAGTTAGCTGCCTGTGAAGATTAAAATCAATAATAATAATTTTTACAATAATTAATTTATTTATATAATGCCTTTGTCACTTCAGTTCAGTTTCTAAACTTCACTTCAATTGGAGAATTATCAGGTATCGACAAGTACGTACATGTACATAAATAGTTCTCGAGCTCGGTCGATAGGTGACTGCCTGCCTGCCAGCATTATAGTATGTATGTATGTACATAGTACGAGTACGTCGAAAAGTTCGCAATTCGCAAATCGCAATTCTTGTCTTGGGTTTTTGATGATAATGGCAAAGCAAATAGGCGCCTGTTGTCGCCTTTGTTGTTGTTGTGGTGGTTGTGGTTGCTTGCCTGCCTGGCAAACATTGCGCAGCGCACTATAAATGAAAACTAATAATAGGTTTTGGGTGCGAGTGTAGTTGTTGTTGTTGGGCGGTACTTGCTGATGGTACTGGTGCCGCTGCGACGCGAATAAATGTTATCAGTGACAACAACGACAACAACAACAGCAACAGCAACATAACCATTGGGCCAATTTAATTTGTTACACACATTTCAGCGTCAGCGACGGCGCTTAGGTGTGACGGCCAAAGAGGCGGTCGACCGAGGAAGGAGCAGGAGAGGGAGGGGGGGTGGTGGGGAGAGGCAAAGTGCTTCTCAAATAGCGACTACAAAGTACGCAATAAAAATATAATTTCATGGTCAACAAACACAGACGCGTACACAGATAGTGACACACACACACATGGCTATATAATGAGTTAAAAAATAGGTGGAAACTAACAAAACGCTTTGTCAAAATCAAATGCACAGAAGAAACCCGCACAGAAAGCGTAAAAAAATCAGTGATGCCATAATTTTTGGAGCAAAAGCAGCTAGATTGCCAAAAAAAAAAAAAAGCTAAATCCAAGGCGAAATAAGCTAAAAAAAACAAGCCGGTTTTAAAAGCACTATTTTCCTGCTTAAATTTAAGGAAATATCTGTTTTAATGTTTTCACATTAATTCTACACACCTAATTCTGTTTTTACACGGTCTTTTTTTACACGATTTTGATATAAGACAGTTTGAAAATTAAAAATTTCATATATATTTCTGTAGTGATACCGAATCAATCACCTATTTTTGCATATGATCAATGTCTTTTTAGGTGTATTCTTATTTCATAATTTATAATAATAATATGAGATTCTTGTAAAAATAATAATAGAAAATGCACATTAAATTAAATGAAAAACTTACCTTACGCTTAAAATGGAGTGAAGCGTATTTAAATTCATCCCATTTCTTAATTTGGACTTAACTGATACTAATATTAAATTAATACTAAATTAAAATAATAATATTAAAACTTACCTTAGGTTTCAAATGGAGTTAAGCGTATTTACCATTCATCCCATATTTGATTTTATTATTATTATTTATTTTTATTATTATTATTTATTTTTATTAAAAAAAAGATAAGGAAAAAACATATGGCGTAAAATAGTGTAGAGCTAGAAAAAGGCTAAGTAAATTTGTTTGAAGCTAGAATTCCCGCAACCCGCTATTTTAGAATTTTTCCCGCACTGGCATTTAAAAAAAGCCATGTCTAGCGGGAAAAAAGCTAAAATGGCAGCACTGAACTTTGTCGTGATGCCAAACGCGGGCGACGTTTTTGAAGTGGCTTTGGCGCCGTCTTTGTTTTACGTTTACGGCCATAATGTGAAAGCACGTGCAAATTTGAGTGCAAGCGCCAACGTGTGTGCTTGTATTGTATTGGCTTGACGTTACGAAACCCCAAAGATAACACTTGAAACTAGCCATCAAGCCATCAGTGTTAATATTTATTGCCATCGTCGTGTGTCAATTCAGCCAATTCGTTAATTGTGGACTTGTTCCAATTACAGATCGCCGGTCAAAATAATAAGTGCAGCCATCAAATTAAAAAGTACACCTAATTCTGTTTTTACACGGTAGATTGGTTCCAGAAACAACCGTGTAAAAAACGAAAATATGGATTCATACACAGAATTACTTATATATACATATATATTGATACAAGTATAAGCCATGGGTTCTTATTTTAAAAGAGCAACTAATTAATATTTTCCAGCTTGATAAGATTTATATCATCCGGCAGCTTTAAGAATCAAGTTTCAGTACAATTTTGTAAATCGAAGGAAAAATATAAAAAATAAAAAATCAATGCATGGTCGATGCATCGCAAAAAACATCGATGCATCCATGTGTTAACAAATTAACTTTCCATAGAAAAAAAGCTAATATTAGGGAGTAAATCAACAGAGAGAGACTGTCATAGTATTCTACTTAATGTTGTTAATCAATAAAGTTCTCATAATGTTGACTTTTGATGAACTTGTATGGCTTACTTAAAAAAAAAAAGATTATTAGCTACGCCTTTTAAGCATATTAATTGTGACATTATATATGAATAAATAAAGATCAAATGCTTTCCAATCTAAAATGTATATTATAAAATACACATTTGAATGAAAACATCAAATAATTTGTAATACAAATATACCTTCTTCGATAAACCACACAAAGAAATGTGAATATTGTTCGATGTTTTTTTTTTTACATCCCCGCCTCAGACCATTAAAAAAAAAATATAGTGCAAAAAGTGCAATTATTGCAACATTTCTACAAAAGGTGGTGAATTTGTTGGTTTTCACCACTTCGCCGCCGACCTGTTGCACTGCACAAGCAGTTCACTGAATGCTGTTGCTGCTACTGTAGAAAGCATTGCTCTGTGACAGACAGTTGAATCCCAATACGCAATACATTCACGATTAAAAACCGTAGAAAAGTTGCCACAAACACAAAGTGTGCGTGCGATTTCAGATAACACACGAGTTTTCATGCCATGTGCTGCTGCTGCCTTACGTAATAATTGCTCATAATCTCTTTCTGCCCACCTTGAAAAATGGCTTAGCCAAGTGGCCAATTTGTCGATTTGACTTGCCTGTCTGTCTGGCTGGCTGCCCCTGTCTGCTGATTTTGCTAGGCACCTTTTGGTAAAACAATGCCAAAAGTGGCATTTACACTTGCCCCGGCGGGCCAGTCAGTCAATTTGCACAAAGCTAATAAATTACAGCATTGACTTTGTTATTGTTGTTGTTATTGTTATCTTCCCCGTCGTCTCGTCGTCGTCGTCGCTGTGGATAAATTTTAATTTTCGATTGCGACGCTGACGTAAGTTGCGTGCGACGACGTCAGCTGACCTTGGTACACTTTGTTCGTTAATACAAAAAAAAACAAACAAAAAAAAACATCCACGTCATCAATAGGCCAATTAAACGACACACTCGCATCTGTCAGAGTCAGAGTCTGAGACTCCGTTTAAAGCTGTTGTTGCTAGGCGGGGAAATAACACACGCACACACATAGCGTCGCTCGTGCGTGTTGCATAAGTGGCAACAACAACAACAACAACAACAGCAGCAGCAGCAGCAGCAGCAGCAATGTTGTTGCTTGAAAGGGAAAGTTGTGCCCCGCTGTGTTAACATTTTCTGTTCATCTCATTGTATTTAACAGCCCGCAAAGTCAGCTTTGAACATTATTAGGCCACTGTGTCAATACAGTGAGGTCTCTCTCTCCATGAATCCAGATAAATACATATATACATATGCATACATACATGTAGTACATGTGTGTGTGTGTGTGCCTGCAAATAAATGCAAGGCTTTGTTTAGTTTGTGTGTGTGCGTGAAATGAAAATGATTAATTAACCCAGACCTTTAAAATAAAAATCAAGCTCAAGCGGCGGCGATGTCGTCGTCGTTGTTGACGCTGCTTTGTTGCTGTTATTTTTTGTTGTTGTTTATTATTGTCGTCGCTCTCGTTTGTTTCTGTTACTTTTACTGCTGCTGTTGTTGTTGTTGTTGTATTATTGTCAAATTATGTACACACATACATATACGTATATACATACATATGTATGTACAAATTGTTTGCCTTGGTTTAGTTTCTTTTTTGCCAAAGTGAAATTTTTAAATGAATATGTGACATGAGTTGCTTTTTTGTTGTTGCTGCTGCTACTTTTTTATTTGCGCCTCGTCCGTCCACTTTATGACCCATTTGATGTCTGAGCTCTAATTAAAAGTTGGGCTTCATGTGTAAAAGAAATTCAAACATGCATGTGTTGGCGAAAAGAAAAATTGATTTGCAAGCACAGATAGTGAATGATATTAACGTGAAAGCGTTTTTTTTTTTTTAGCAAAGAGCAGACAAAAAAATATACTTTTTTCCCTTTCGAGTTAAACGCCCACATGCAGTGCACTGCTTGCTGAAATGCAGTGTCTGCAATGATGCAACCTACTTTAGCACTGCAGGCACTGCTCGGCTTCTGTTAATCGCAGTCTGCTAAGTATTGCTAAGAAGTTGCGTTTCGTTGTCTCATTTAATCATCGCCACAAAGGCAGCGCATTGAATCACGTACGAAAACAAATATCTCGTCGGCTATAGTTGGCCTGCCCGATAATCGTTGTGCTTTATTGTTAATAAATATATTTGTATAGTAGCCAAATAAAATGACAACAGAACAATGCCAATGCGCCTGAATTGGAAGCGAGTCATAAGTTTGGCATGTTGTGTGGACTGGCGAACAGACCGAGCAGTGTTACTGTTACAGCTTAACAGCCTAACAGCGCGCTGTTAGCTAACATTTCTAAAAGCAAAATGTGTTTACAGGAGAGAGAGAGAATAGAACAATAGAACAAATAATTTAAAATGTATATAAAAAAATATGCGGTATTTCTATTGTTATTAATTGTTAATTATGTATAATTAATATTTGTATTAATTATGTATTATTATTACTTGTTAACATTTTATTTATTTATTTATTATATATAATTATTAAATAAATAAATAAATGCTATTGATTTATAATTAATATTTCTATTATTTATGTATTATTACCTATTAGCATTTTATTTATTTATTATATATAATATTGAATAAATAAGTAAAATGAAAAAATATTATTGATTTATAATTAATATTTCTGTTAATGCTGTACTATTACTTATTAGCATTTAATTAAATTAAATTTTTCTTTTTATTAAATACCTATTATTAAGTTATTATTTTCATAAATTTTGTTATTTTATTTTTTATTGTCTTTTTGTTGTTTTTTGAAGCTTTCTACTTATTTTGTTATTTATTTATGTTAACTTCAAACATCGGTTTCAAAATAGAAACAGCACAAGCTATAAGACATAGCATTTAAATATTTGGCGCGTAGACTATATACTGATTAGCATTGGGCATTTGTTACTACTGGTTTTTTTTTTTTTTTTGTTTCCTGTTCGACAGTATGACCGTCTCGTTCTCGAAGCCGTTAGCAGTTACAAACACCAAACTTTGTATGTGTATTTCTCGAATGTCTAGGCGAATGTTAAAATAAAAGACATTTACTTGAAAATAATCGCTAACTAATCTCAATGCATTTTCTTTTCACTTGTAGGCTCAGCGTCCGGAGAACACGGTAATGCAGGCGCTGGAATCGCTAAACGACTCGCAGGTTAATGATTTTCTAAGTGGCAAGACTCCGCTGAATTTGAGCATGCGTCTGGGAGATCACATGATGCTCATACAATTACAATTAAGTACCGTCAATCCGGCCAGCGGAGGTGCCGGGTCGGGAGGCAGTGCAGCGGCAGTGGGCGGCAGCAACAGCGTAGCAGCATTGACTGGCGCCAGCAGTAGCAATGCACTAACGACAACTGGTTCCAGCGCCAGTTCGAGCTCCTCCAGCGGTGGATGCGTCTCCAATGGCGGCGGTGGCGGCGGTGGCGGCGGCGGCGGCTTGAGCTCCTCGATGCGTACACATGCGCGTCCACGCGTCTCGCAGGTGCGCGTTGCATCTGGAAACTCTGTCTATCGCATCGGCCAGGGACATGTGCATAGCCATCAGCATCCGAGTCTGCAGTACGGACACAGCCATCATCATCACCACCACCACCATCATCATCACAATGCCTCGGCCTTGGCTGCAGGCAGTGGCGGCAGCAAAGTCCGTGAAGTGGATGTGGATCGCGCCAGTGGCAGCAACAGCAACAGCAGTAGCGGCAGCAACAGCAACAGCAGTGGCAACAATAGCCGCATGCTTGGCACCAGCAGTGGCAGCGGCATCAAGAGCTCGTTCCTCAGCAAGAACGACTACGAGAGCTTGCAGAATATTGTGAAGAGCATTGCTTTGGGGCAGACGCCACGTGCAGCCGCAATCGAAGCCGCAGCTACTGCTGGCAATGCCACAGGAGCTGCAGTTGCAAGCAGCACCGCTCTTGCGACACAACCAGCCACAGTGAAGACAACAACAGCAGCAGCATCGCCTTCAGTGGCGCTACTGGAACAATCGCCCATTAAGTCGCTCTCGAATCTCGTCTCGAGTCCCATCAACATTAAAACGACTACCGCGGCCATCAAGAACATTCCCATTTCGTCGTCTGCTCCAAGTAAAAGTTCCTCGGCAAGCAGCAACATTGTCGCCGCTGCTGCCATTGCCACTTCTTCTTCTTCTACATCTTCTACTTCTTGTCAACACGATCCCATAGCTGCCAAGCTCACATCCTGCTTGTGCACGCGACTCTCCACGCCGACAGCAGCGGCTCAGTCAACCAGTGTGGCTGCCGCTGCCGCTGCCTCACAACCAATTTTGAGCAAATGCAGCGAAACGGGGTGCAGTAGCAGCAGCAGCAAAAACATTGCTCCGACGTCCAAAAGCAGCAGCAATCCAACTGCGCCTGCCTCCATTGCTTCGAGCAATAATGCCCAAATGCTGCACAAGACGGTGAACAATCCGATAACGCGCTCCAAGCACCGCCACCATCATCACCATCATCACCACCACCATCACTATCATCATGCCGCAGCTGCGGCAGCTGCGGCGGCAGCAGCAACCAACACTCGCAACAAGTCGCACAATGACAGCGGCTATGGCGCTGAAGACTCGCCAGCCGCTAGCAGCACCCCAAATGGCACACCAAGCAACAGCAGCAGCAGCAGCAGCAGAAGCAGCACCACCGAGCTGGATGACTCTGGTCTGGCTGTTGCAGATACACGCACATTGGCCGAAGCCTCGCGCAGCTTAACACAAACGTTGCGCAAACTCTCCAAAGAGGTGTTCACCAACAAGATCGATCTCTCCGGCTGCGATGAGACACCAAGGAAGAGCGGCTCTGGCGCCGTCATTGAGTCCATGAAGAATCATGGCAAGGGCATCTATTCGGGCACCTTCTCGGGCACTCTAAATCCGGCACTACAGGATCGCTACGGACGACCCAAACGTGACATATCCACCGTCATCCATATACTTAATGATCTGTTGAGCGCCACACCCCAATATAGTCGGGGGGCGCGTATTAGTTTTGAGGCGCCCACCACCAGCGTCATTACAGCGGGCAGTAGCAGCAACAGCAGCAGCACCAACTCCACCTCTAGTTCCGGTTCCAGCAGCAACAGCAACAGCAGCTCCTCAGCAGCAGCAGGAACAGCGCTTAGCGGACTGCATCATGGATCGCGCAAGCTGGTGAGTAGCTAAAAACCCAAACTTTGCCTTTGCCCTTTTACCCCACTTGCGGGCTAAATTTTTTTTTTTTTCTTTTAATACTTATCACTAAAAAGGCATTTTCTTTTCGTTTTGCAGTACTCCGGCAAGCATCACAATTGCGCCAAATGCAACAGTCGGGCGCAACAGCAGGCAGCGACGGCGGCGGCTTTAGCCGCAGCTAACGGTACATGCGCCTATGGCGAGTGCAATGGACATTATGTGAACAAAACAACAGCAACAACAACAGCAGCACCGCACAGCCCCAAAAGCTATACGTGTTGTCCGGACTTGGGCAGCCACTCCTCGCCCTGCGCCGCCAACAACAGCAACGTGAGCGCCGGTTCCGGCTCCAGCACCAGCTCTGGTGCCAGTTCCAGTTCCAGCAACATCTCGAACGCGAGCACAAGTGCTGGTGGTGCTGGTGGTGGTGCCTGTAGCTGTCGCTATCGCCAGACTGGGGACAACAACGAGCCCTGCCCCAAGTGTGTGGCCAATCTGAAGACGAAGTACAAGCTGGATCAGCTGCGTTGGGTGATGCAGCAGCATCGTCAGCGGCGTGAGGCGCGCAAGTTGAGGAGTATACCCTATGTGGCAAGCGGCAGCAATGTCGTCGTCGCCGCAGCGCATGCTGCCGCTGCCACACAGTACAGTGCAGTAAGCAGTAAGCTAACCACTGTGGCTGCTGGTGGTGCCAACGAGAGTAGTTCCAGCACCAGTACCGGTTCTGGTTCAGCAACAGCCCCTTCTACTGCCACTACCAAGACGACGACGACGCCTCCACTCAGCAGCAGCAGCAGCAGCAACAACAGCAACAACAGCAGCAGCACAGCAACAACAACATCAGCGGCTGCCACAGCGCCAACTAGCGAGGTTTCGCCCAATCACATAGTTGAGGAGGTGGACACAGCTGCTTAAGCTGCTCCCAGCACACCAAGCAGTAGTCGCCCAAGCAGTCAAAGCAGTCGATCATCAATCAATCATGATCATCATCATCATCATCGCAATTATCAACATCATTTAGCAATGCAGCAATCTAGCAAGCAACCAAAACGGAATGTTCTTTTATTGTTTATGAATACATACATCTATAACATTAATTTGTTTATGTTTAATTTTTTGATTATTATTGGTAGCAAGCAATCCAATTTGCGCCATTCAAGTCCTTTTTGTAGCATTTACTAGTTTATGCCAGGCTGGCGTCCCAGCTACCAACTATCGATTACCACTAATAACTAACTGTAACTAGTTATGTATGTATGTACCACCACCACCACTACTACTACTATTACTACAACCACTACTACTACTACTACTATGATTATTGTCATTATTATTATTCTTATTATTAAAACTCATTCTCTGTTATGAATGTAAACAAAACACGCGGCAGCAAAGAGAGGAGCGATCTAAAATATTTGTCTGCAAACAAAAAAACAAACAAAACAAAAAACAACTTCAATTCAAATTGTATATTGCGGGGTTCGTAACAACAACAACAAATATTTCTCATTGAATGTAAATGTATTGCTTCAAATATTATTATATCAGTCTATAGCTTGGATCTGTGCTTCAAAAGTTTTCGATCACTGTAACCAAAAAAAAAAAAAAAGTCGCACAAATAATTTTATTCCTGATTGATTGTTAAAAATTTATTCTAAAAATTATTATGAAAAATTCAAAGTTTTTGTTGTCTACCCTAGAGAGAGAGAGAGAGAGAGAGAGAGAGCAAGGTACGCAGGACAAAAAAATTAAACTCCTTAACAGCAGACTAGAAAGCAATTACATGACGAACCCCCATTATCGTATAATTTTTTCTTTCGGCTTAACGATTACTATATCAATTACTATATACAATATATTTGTATATGTAGTATAAAAAAGGGTTAATAGAGAAGTGGCCTTCGGGCTCTGTTAGTTCAATTTTTTTTTTTTTTTAGTTGCCAACTACCGCATATTTTGTCGCCAATATTTTGACAAAAACAAAAAAGCAAACAAAAACAAAACAAAAATTTCTTGAGAATAAATATGTAAATTTAATGTAGCAAAAATTTGTATGCAAACAAACAAGCACACACACACACACACACACTCTATGTAAAAAATGGATATTGAAAAATGTTTACTTAATAAGTTCATTTAAAAAGAAATGCATATAAAATAATTGAGCGAAAGAGAAGGCAAGAAAGCAAGACCGAAACAAGAGAAAGAGAGCGAGTGAGAGGGAGGGCAACAAATGTAAGTGGTGGCACATTTGTTAATGCTAATTAATTATAAATAATCTTGTATTCACACACACACACACACACACACACACACACACCCAAGCATATATATTTAAAACTTACTTTTGGAAGCAATGGCTTTGCAGCTTTATGTTAAGTGCGCGCAACAGCAGGCTGTTAACTGCGCTGTTAGCGCGCTGTTAAATGTCTATGCTGCGCGTTGACTTTAATTTTTTGCCTTAATAGAAAATTGTTTATTACTACACATGCCTATATATTATTATAATTTTAACTATTTTTTTTTTTTTAAATTGTTTACTTCTATTGTCACACATTTTTGTCAGAGTTTTTGAGTTTTTTAATTGATTTATGAAATGAAAAGTAATGCGATATGTTCATTCAAAATTGTCTGCAACATTGTGTGGCAATACTTTTTAGAGCTATGCACATATATATATATATGAATATTATAATTATTATTATTATTATAAAAACTACAATTGAATGTTCAAAAAAATTAAAAATATGTTTTGTTTGCAATTGAAATGCAATTAGGTTTAATTTCATAAATTAATTAATTTTGAGTTGATCTTGATTTTGTCTAATTATTATTAATTACATTTATGCACTATTATGATTCAATAAATGTTTAGTGAATGGTTTAGTTAAACAAAACCCCCGCTTCCCCCCGATCTTTATTATTTATTCTTCAGTTTTCCAGCACACAGGATCAGCGACCTGTGTAGGAGCCTTTCATTTCGTCACTAGCATGTAATTATGTGCCAATACATATATATATAAATAAACATATATACATATACTTATAACAATTGCATATTAGTAACAATTGTAAATTATGTAAGCAACTCACACACACACACACACACACACACCATGGCGAACGACCAAAAATGAGGAAGGAAAAAAAGTGGCAGACCAGAAGGCATAACCAACGAGCGAACTACTTGGGAGTTTTTAGAGTTTTAGGTGCAAAACAATGTGCAATTTATATGCTAGCTAGAGAGAGAGGAGCAGGGAAGGTTTACGTGTATGTATTTAAGAAATAAGTCGTGTTTTTTTTTTACTGCTACACACATACACACACATATATATATGTATAATCCCCCACAATGTTAACTTAAGTTCGATGTGTATGTACGATATTATGAAATTTTTAGATCTAAGAGAGCAAAGCGATTAGAGAACGGAAGCAGACGCAGAGACAGAGACGGACAGCTGGCTAGGCAAGGGCATACAATAATTTGGCAATTGGATATATAGTATATATATATATTGGATATTTGAGTTATAGACAGCAGACTTTGATTTCGCAGTGGCAGCAAGGACATGGATTCGGTTGGATATTTTCAGCATATCTGCGTGACTTTCTAACGAAGTACAAACAACAAATATGAGAAAAACAAAAACAAAAAAAACCAACAACCAACAAATGTTGAAATCTTTTTCAAACTAATTATATAGTTCAAATATTTACACAAACACACACATTCCCCAAAACATATGCGCGACATTTGCTGAAAACAACAACAAGAACAATTTTTTAATGAAATTATTGAAAAAGTAAATTGAAATTTTCACATTTATTTTTAATAGTCAAAATTTATGGAGCATATTTTTTGAATTGCAATTTTGTTGAAACAAACAAAACAAAACAAAACAAAAAAAGATAACCTTTGTCTAGACACTAAAGGTATATTAATTATTATTACTTACTATTAAGCATAAGTTCTCATTAAACATTTCGGAAACATGAAATCGGTATATTTGTATATGGACTAATATATAACAACAAACAAAACAAAACAAATCGTAGCAAAATTATCTAAATCTAAATTAATATGCTAGCCCACAAGAGCAGTGACTTGGCCAAAAAACAAAAAAAAAAAACGAAAGAAAAACATAAAACCGAGACTAAGTAATAATTTGTATGTGTGTAGAAAAGTGAAAGCCCACACAAATGCTGGCTCATCTACTTATCCACAAAGGGGCTATCGATAAACACCAATGTTTAAACTAATCGACATCACCAGCTAACTTTCATTCGATTTATTCGATCACAAGCAAAAGCTTTGAGTAGTACTTATAATCATAGATTTGACTGAGATTGCTGATTGCTGGAAAGGACATAGCCATAATAAATTCCAGATCCATTGGGGATTCTAAGAGAGGAAAGACACTATGCGAGAATTTGTCGATATGTTTTAGGGACACATCGGAAAATAAATCGCGAGTGTTTTTTCCAACCTTGAGAGGAATAATCTTAATGGATGAGAGTTATTCCTGAAAATGCATTCATTCATTCATGGACTTCTAAAACCTACATTAAACTCTAATATCCATTGGTCACCTAATCAGGCAAATTAGTCCCCCAAAGGGGGCAAATGCAAAAGTTAAAAAATTGACAAAATTTAAAATGAAAACATTCACTTTTTCGCCACTTCTTAAAGAAAAAAACAGACAAAATTAGCCCCCCAAAAGAGACAATAGGGAAAGTTGGGAAACATAAGAAATTTAAACCATTTTCGCCACTCCTTAACAAAATAACAAACAAAGTTAGGCCCCCGAAAACAGAGAAATGTAACAGTTGAAAAATGGAGAATTGTTTTAAAAAAGGGGAGACATTTAAACTGAATACATTCACTTTTTCCATTACAAAATGTGAAAACATCTCGTCCATTTTCCATTATTTCTTATCTGCAAAATCTTTCAATTACCAATGTTATTGAGAAAGAAATCTTTTCGAAATTTAAAGCGAAGAAACGGAATCATGTTGTTGTTCGGAATCATTTGATAAATAAATTTATTACTGAACTTGATGCACTGTTTCGAAAGAGGTTTGGATCATTTAATATGAAATGGAAGCATTTGTAACATCAGTTTTTCAAGAAACTCTTCAATATCTAAAATATTTAAAAAGCGAAGAAACTCTATTTTGAAAAACATCTCTATTTCTAATGAATTTAATTCATTCATTTTATTAGATCTTTCAACAAATAGTTTTGCGAATTCAACCGAGTTAAGCGGAATCGAAATTGCTAAACTTTACAAGTCTCAAAATATAGTTGAGTTTGGAACAAAATGGGAATACTACTGAATTACTGAATCGTTTTTTGTTGAGCAATTCCACATCCTATTACGATATCGCTTTTGTTGAACGAATTCAGAAACGGATAGAGACGGGGAAAATTCCTCGAAAATTAATTAATGAGTGGAATCCGATGCTAGCTTGGTGTATCTATTCTGTTAAACATGGGTGTGCACACACATATACATAAATACATCTATATCTATATATACATATATATATATATATATATATATATATATATATATATATATATATATATATATATATATATATATATATATATATATATATATATATATATAGTATATATAAAATAATATCTAGCAAAATTTTAAGCAGCCATCAAGTGTATAGAGCTAATATGGATTGGAGAAACAGTGCAATGTCATATAGATATGATATGATAGGGAATAGTGTGTGGGGGAATACCCCCTACACCCGTATATACATACATACATACATACATACATGTGTACGAATGTATATGTATATGCTCGTAATTGTAATGAAATCGGTATGACATACATATGTATATCTAAGAGTAAAGTAACATAATTGGTACAATTTCGAATGAGAAATGAACACAGCAGCAGCAGCAAACAATTTTTCACAAATAAGAGAAAGCTGTAAATTAATGGGCGAACAATTATAGAAGCATACTATTGTTAAGTGAAGTAGTACGAGTGTAGGAGGAACGGAACGGAATGGAATGGAATAGGAACTGCAAGTGGACCAGGAAGAAGAGAACTTCCTGAGAGCAGAGCATCTTTCATTTGCTAACAACTGTCTGCAATCATTTAATATACTCGTAAATAATCCCAACATTTTGTAAATGTTATTAAGAATATACTAAACGAACCAATTGCTTTCCAAAAAAAAAAAAAACAAAAAACAAACCAAAAAACAGAAAAACAAAAACCATGCAAATCCAGAACTCTACAATACAATATGAGGTGTTGGCTCATCTTTTTATATGCACGGATATGGACGTATGTATGTATGCCACAAATCTAATGGCAATGCAAATAATCTGATATGCATATACTTATATAGACGTGTATCTGTTTGATTGTTGGGTATGATAAAACGAATCGTTTCTACTATATATGTATGATTCCGAGCAGATTATTTGAAATTTATACACACACACACACACATACATATATCTACGCATATATATACATATACATATATACACATACTATATGCTGTATGTACCAATGGGGAGTAACGAATTAAACAAAATGCAAACGTAATATTATTCGCCAATAAAAATTAATTCAAACAAACACGTGTACCAAATGTATTTTCTTGGAAAATCGACTTTTCCAGAATGCTCGACCATTGAGAAGTATTTCTGCTACGTGATTGTGAAGATCTCGGGAGATTGCTGAGACCATCTTGAGATTCGTGTGCCTGTTTCAAATTTCAATATCGTCGTGCGGTCGTGTTCACTCAAAAAGGCACGAAAAACCACACGCGAAGAATCACGACCAAAAAATGTGTGTAACAGCCAAACTTCTTTTCAGCATGCCCGACCACTAGATAGTTTTTCTGCTGCCAGTAGAGCTGTGCGTGATTGTGAAGATCTCGAGAATTTTCTGGAAGTAACGTCGAGACTGCTAAGACCATCCTGAGATTCCTGTAGAGCCTACTAGAGGTGTTTGTGCTGAACAAAAAAAAAACATACGCACAAGTACACACGAGCGAAAAATTGATCACTCCCGACTGGAGGTGCGCAGGATCCAAGCGTGCTCGTGTTGACCCAAAAAGGCACGAAGAAACACGATCAAAAAATTATTATTATTTTATTTTATTTTATATATAACGAATTATATGTGGCGAAACTTCGATCTTTAGCGGGCCTTTCATTTGTCAATAGACTTCTGCGTGAATGAACGTGACTGTGAAAGGCTGTCAAGCAGGGTTCGTAAAATGTGCTCACTACCCGCTACTACCCATAAGGAATGCTGCCGCGGGTATTAGTGAGCCGCTGCCGGCAGAAGCCGTGGGTCGAATGGGCGAATCACGGCGAACTACGCGCACGTTCCATTGCCTCTGCCAGACGGCTCAGACGACTCTCTGTTCAGCCGGCAGCGACTCACGGCGAGTAGCGGCTGAATTTATCGTGGGTCCGAATGAGTCATGCTCGCATTTTACGAACCCTGCTGTCAAGTCAAAGGCTGTTGAGTCCCGGTAAGTTGTGGTTGTGGATTCGTGGTTAAAAGTCCTCACATCTCTATACAGTTTGTCCTGACTGATTTATTGATTGATTGGTGATCAACACTTGAACTTTAAACTTGGTTTGTATACTCTTATATAGAACACAAAATGAACTGCAACTTCTCCTTCTTCCCCCACTTTCCTTTTTTGTGGAGAGTACGGGCTTGCTCGACTGTAGCGTTCTCTCTTGTTTAATTTATTGTTCCAAGGCGCCACACACTTAACAAATTACATTCACAATACGTTGAAAAAAGAAACACACACACACACTTAGGCGACAAAACGGTTTTTATTTACAATTACTTATGTATATACCAGTTCAATTTAGAATTCAAACATTTATTAATGTTTTTGTACAGCTAAACACACAAATCAACGAAGCGGATCAGCAGTTAAAGCAAAACTAAAACCTATCCTCGTTATTGCACAAGCACGCTCTCTCGTGGGCGTTGCTCTCTTTCACGAGATCAGAGAGCCAGCCAAGAAGTAGAAGATGAAGCAAAGAAAACAGTTAATCAACGTCGTTGTACATAGAATAACAATAAGGATTTAATATGCGATAATTCGACACACACATACATATGTACATATGTATATATTTCTTCATTAAATAGATTAAAAAAAAATAATGACCGTAAACAATAAATACATACATACATATGTATGTATGCCCTTATTAAAGGTTTTTTAAAACTAAATAGCTATGGCGACATAATTATTAAGTTAATGGGGAGTTGCTGATTTATATAAATAAAATTAACTCTTTATTTATTTATTTTCCTATTTGTGATACACATAAAAGACAATTTGCCCGTTCCCTCAGTTCGTTTACCGCTATGATTTTTGGTTCTTTGCTTTCACTTCTGCATTCTTAACAAGAGCACAGCCGCAGCTGAGAGCCAACGCTTAGTTTTGCGCGGCACGATGAGCGCGCCGCGTCGTTTATCGTTGGCATTGTTAAAAATTATTATAAAAGGCTCGAGTTATACATTAAATATAATTCAAATTATGCACAACTTGTGTGTATTAAGTTGTGCGCATAAATGCGATTGAAAAATCTAAGCAATTAGTGCTTAATAATGTTTAATTTTTTCAGTTCGCGTTGCGCGCTGTGCGCTGCTGCGCGATCAAAGCGATGTATGTACATACATACATACATATGTACATATGTATGCATGTGCGGTGTGTGTAGATGTGTATGTATGTATTTATTTTGTGTGTATACGCATGTGAATTGCAGTGCCGCAAATGTTCATTTTTGTTGTTGTTTTTTTTAAGTGATTTAAAAGTGTTTCGCTGCTTAATAATCATTATGGAATAAATGCTGTGTGCATATTCGCATGTGGATGATTCCAAATCAATGGCAGAGCCGCAAATTTTTAGTTTTTTTTTTTAAATTTTTTTTAGTGTTTTTTAAAGTCTTTCGCAGTTTAATAATCATTGTGGAATAAATGCTATGTGCTTATGTATGTGTGTATTCGCATGTGGATGATTTAAAATCAATTGCAGTGCCGCAAATTTTTAGTTTTTTTTTTACATTTTTTTTAAAGTGTTTTTAAAAGTGTTTCGCAGTTTAATAATCATTGTGGAATAAAAGCTGAAATAAAAAGGAAATATTCATATGTATGTATGTATATATGTTTGCTTTTACATATGTGTAAGTACACAGTTCTTTTTATTTTTTAGCAACATTTACATAAATTCTAAATTATACCTATTAAATTTCTGTTTCATTGCGCGCATTAACATATATACATAAATACATACAAATGTATGTACATCCATGTATTTGTTTATAAGAAAGACCTGCAGCGGTCCGCCGCAACAATAAGTAAAACGTTTTGTATGTATGTATGTACATATTTGTTTTTTTTTTCATACCACTCTCTCTCTCGAAAACACCGCAAGAAAGGACGCGGTGTGCTCGCTGCCTTTTTATACTTTCTTAGCTCAATGCAATCACAATAAGACTTTTCGCTGTCCCTTTTACTCATTTTTGTATTTAGCGATTGGCGAATACAAGAAACATGTGAGACCGAAAACCATCACCGAATTTTAGCGGTGCTTTGAGTATTGAGTGCTCTCGCTCTTGCTCAGTCGTTTCCAGTGTGTGCTCTGTAGGATCAATTCATGTACATATGTTTGTATGTATTCACTACTATGTTCGTTTGTGTTTACGTTGTTTTGACGTTGTATTTACCGTACATTATGAGCACAAATAGCGCGTGCTTTCTCTTTCCTCAATACCGTAATAGTTGGAGAGACAAAGTGTCGCCCTAAAAAAAACAAAGGAAATAAAATTTAAGGAAAATTAAAAAGTAAGATTATGTTTGTGTGTATACATAATCTTACTTTTTAATTGTTTTATATATTGTATATGTATGCATGTATATGCTTTATTTTTGAATACATATGTATGTATGTATATGCTCCAGTTTTCAGTAATTTGTTACTGTGAAGTTCCTATAGAAATTTGTCTGAAAATGAGCACAATTTGGGAAGAGGAATTGTATAATCTAATCTAAATCTATGATGGTAAGCCAAAATAATTAGCGCAGCAAAGACGGGCATTGTTTAATCCTTCAAAAATTTTATTATTTTTATTTATTTGCATCAAAAACATGTTAATCTATAGTATTCCATGACTTGTCTTTAGTCTCTGTAATTGCTCTTCCTGCTTGTAGACGATATACATGTGTAATTGTAGCTTGTTGGGCTCTGAAATGGCTGAACAACTATAGTGTTCTAAGAACTTTACAAAACATACAAGCCTCAGTTGCCTGAGCCAATCTTTTCGAGTTCCTCCATCTGATTCCTACGAATTTGGGTTGCTCGAACCATGTTTATTCTTCAGAGATATTTTGCAACTTGATATACGAGTGAACATTTAATATCTACATGATTCAGATACACGGTATTTTTTACACGATTTTGATATAACACGGTTTGAAATGAATATTACTTTAGAGATAAGGAACCAATCACCTATTTTTGCATATGATCAATGTCTTTTAACACGGTTGTCTCTGAAACCAATCCACCGTGTAAAAACAGAATTAGGTGTACACTGTTATTTATTTCAAAACCAGCCCGCACAACAGCACTGGCTTAATCGATAAAGCAACACTGCAAAGTGTTGGCAAGTTGTATGGAATTTAGTGCCGATAACCACCGAAGAGCATAACCAAAACCCTATAAATAGCACGCTCGAGCTCATTTCGTTAGACAGTGCCAAGCGGTAAACATCTCACAATATTTTTGTTTTATTTAGTCATTTCTTTTAAATATTTTCAATGTGATTTTAAACGGTTTTTTCTATTGTTTTTAGTAGTATGGTTGGCCTATCAGCAACAGTCTCTGGAAAGACATTATGAATTTTACCAGAAATATGTAACTTTTCTGTTTATTTTTAACGCTAATTTTCTTTTTTCTATTTATGTAACTATTTATTTTGTATTTTACGAGCCCTTTTTCTATGACAGTTTGAATAATTTATTGGTTGCTTTTACGTTTACATTTGGTGGAAAGCAATCCTCCTGATTGCAGTATGTACGTGCCTTGAGCATCAAAGCGAAGCCCCGCGTATCGCCTGGGAAGTAGTCTAGTCATGAGTAGGAATACATACTGACTTAAATCTCTTGAAAATTGTGGAGTTACACATCCTTGATGACATGGAACCTTATTGTATTGCAGAAGCCAGTCATTGGTTTATGTTTCTGACGCAAAAACATGGTCTTTTAAATAGGGTTCATTTTAAGTGCCTTATATCGAGAGCGGATCCCCAAATCCAGTTCATTAGCTGCTATTTTTATTTTATCCTTTTCAATTCTTCTTTAATTTGCTTCTCATAGTTATTTTTAGAACGAGCTACCTATTTCCAATAAAAAATAGCTACTTTAGTGGAATGTGCTCTCTGTATAAATACATTTGACTATGTCTGTATGTATAATGTCGGAGTGGCTTCATACTTTGGACAAACCTTTATTAATACTTGTAGCCTCCCCGTACAAAAACACTTCAATACTTATTGTTTTGTTTTAATACACATTTCAAATTTTTATTTATTTGTCTTTATTATGCTCTCAATTTTTGTTGTATACTATATATATATATATATAATATATGTGTATATATGCATTTGTATGTGTATACATACACATATGTACATATATACATGCAATATATATGTGTATACGCTATAGATATATATGTATATACATATATACATACATATGTATGCATATATGTATGCACAATATATCGAATCTGTTACGCATGTGATTATATGTATGTATATGTATACTCGTATGTTATATATCTTCTGTTCATTTAACTCGCATTTACATATAATCTTCATTATAATCTTGATCGGAATCAGCATCAGAATCGTCGTAGTATGTAATTATCATTCTTATATAGTTTCTATGCAATTCATTAATCAATAATTTTCATATATTGGTTTCTGTTTCATATTTGGTTTTTCCATTGCATGTATAGTATATATATATAGTATGTATATATATGTATAAATAATGTACACCACAAAAAAAAAAGTATTTATATATATATATATTTATATATGCTTTTGTTTTTGTTAAATTTATTTGTTGCATTCGGTTTTCGTTTTCCTTATATTTTTATTTGTTTTAAATATTATTAGAAGCATTGGCGTTATTTATGTAACTTTGAATTGGAACGAAGCCTCCGCTTGCGAATTGTGGTTCTTTCTTGATGAGCTCGAATATTTCACAATATTTCAATATCAATATCAATTTCATTATTAATTTCAAAGCAGAGATCTGCCGAAAGAGACTATACTTTGTCGGTTTTTAGTTATGTTCTGTCGATAATTCTCTTATCCTCTAGATATGCTGCCAAGCGAGTATATTACACAGAAATGCAACCTAACGTACATATGTATGTACTATATACTATATATGTATATTTATATATCTATGTATGTATGCACACATGCCATTTATATATCTATGTGTGTGTGAGTGGGTGTGTGAGTTCATTTGAAATGCATGCCATTTGCATTTTTATTATTTCTGGTTTCCCTTTTTCCGTTTCTGGCTCAACATTTTTTGCATTGTTTTGTTTTTTCCTTTTTTTTTTTTGTTTTTAACGAGTAGTAGCACAATTTTTTGGACGAAGATGGTTTAAATAGAAGCGTTTGGGTCTTCAAGTGTGTGTGATTGTGTATGTGTGTGTGTGTGAGAGAGAACTGTTTTCTATATGAATGCATACTTATGCTAAATAGTCGTCATATTGAAGTATTGCGTGCATTCTTATTCGAATCTGTGCTCGTGTTTTAGTGCAGCCTGTCGTGCCGTCTAAGAGCATGTGTGTGTCTGTCTGTGTGTGTTTGTGTGCCTATGTATATTAACTATAAAGAAGCCCTGACTGATTATTAGTTTACACTGAACCGGCTGGGGATGCAATGAAGGAAGAAAAAATACACCTTTTCATGGCGAAAAGATTAAAAGAGAGACTCCAGTGTTTATGGAAGTGCCAAATAGAACTGAGAAGGCAGCCCAACTGAAGAAGGCTAGTTTGATATTTCAATTATTTTTCATAATTTCTGCTCACTTAGACTGGCACTGAAGCGACTAATAGGAATAGTTTTAAATGATCAATATCAATGCCATGGAGAATAAACAATAATTTATATTGCAATGCTTGTTAGAAAGCATCAAAAAGTATCTTAGTATCGTCAGTAGACTATATGTTTTATAGAGACAAAAAAAAAAGAAGAAATGCACACATTTTTCTAACAGTTTCGGTTCAGCTTTACAATTACACGACAATTAGCGCTTATGTACGATACTGAACTATATAGTTTGTCAAGTTATGACTATATATACTATATACTCGTAGTATGCATGTATGTATTTAGTTCTATAGATGTATGTGGCTGTGTTTGCTGATATTGGCTTTTAGCTATACTATATAAGTAAGTATATGTATGTATATAAAAGAAGAGAAAGCATCGCATATCATCTGGCAGGACTTGTGGGTTGTGCTGCACTTTGAATTACACATACATACAAGTATGCATTGAATTTGCATTGAATGTGTGGCTCTAAGTACATGTAACTATGTATATTAGCAGATATTTCTGTATACACATATGTATGTATGTATATATGTATTTTTATATATGTATATATATATATATATATATGTATACCATATATATGGGGACATGTGTTTGTAACTAGGAATCTATGCACTTCGTATTTTCGTCGCGCCGTTCAACTAAGCTAAGGACGTTTTCGCAAAAAGGTCATTGTGTTTACATACGCCGCCAATCAACGTCAATCATCATCATCAATTATCGTTTCTCATACTATATCGATAATTATACATTAACTATTAAATACATATTCTAAGCTTTGCATAAAGGCGTGTTTCCTTTTCTTATATTGTTGTTGCTGTTTGCTGTTGTTGGTTTTGATTTTTGGAACAAAAAGTTTACGCAGTTAGTTGTCTGTAATCGCATCCACTCCTTGAAACTCCTTTCTATTCGCTAACTTTTTTCTAGTTAAGTCACGGAGAAAAAAAAAACAAAAAAAATGTAATCACTATACCATAACATCTATGTATATATATATCAGCGTCATCCAACTAGAACTATACACTCATACATATATGTATATATATATATATATATATATATATATATATATATATATATATATATATATATATATGTATATTTAACCTGCATATAAGTTGTAGTTAACAATAATGTTGCTTAAGTTTACACAAACAGGGATCGCTGATGGCCCAAACATTTCATCGCTTATATATAAATGGGATTCTCCTGGCCAGTCAGCAAACGGAACATCGAAGTCGGCATCGTTTTCATGAGTATCTGAACAATAACAATACAAATAAGATATTAACAGTCCATATGGAAAATGACAAACTGTGCGAGATCTCGCTCACCTCGCCCACAGATGTGGCCAACAAATTGACGATCTTCTCGTGTGGTACGGCCACCACGCTCTGGTTATTAATCTCAATAATCCGATGACCCACACGCACGCCACCGCGCTCCGCAATACCACCACGCAGTAGACTGCAGATCTGAAAAATGAAGACACAGTAACAGAAGCGGTTAGTGAGAGGATATGGAGGGACAGGAACTCAACACCAAGTGGCACCAGTGTTCTTATGAGCTCTACGTTTGTTGCAGTGATGTAGAGAATATTATGTTAATAGTCAATGCACTCTCAATGCAGTCTCAAGGCTAGAAGACTGCTAACGCAATTCGCTATTCTATGTTCAGGACCAATTTAAAAGGCTGTAGGTCTCTGGGAAATGAACGACCACTCGTTATATACACTTCCGTGTATATACTAGCATCCAATCCCTACAGCTCTCAATATATTCTCTCTCAATAATACAGTCACTCCATATATTCGTATACTCTGCTGATTAAACAGAGTGTCAGGAGAGAAAGAAGCTGTCAACAGGTGTGCGCCATTTAAACAATATTTGCATTGATCCGCAAATGTTTCTACAAATATCTGATTTAGGAGGGAAATTAAAGCATAAGAAAAACACAAACAGTTTCAACATAACTATAATTTGTACTGAACATTCCAGTTATGTATCTTTAAATATTTGTTAGCTAACAGGTTTCCATTTAAATGTACATTCTCATGCCCCTCATACTTGAACTTATAAATTCATGCTTTTCTTTGCTTTATCCCTTACACATATTTAGACTTCTTCTCTTACACTTTAACCTTCAGGTTAACCTATCGAAGGCCAGCTAGTGTGTCTGTCATTGCAGATTTTAAAGAAAGGATAGAAGCTACAACAGTTCTGCACAGAAAGGAAATGGATTTCTCAAGGGTTTCTTTATAATCATTTAAAAAAGCCGGGATTATCGCTTCCTATAACTTCGAATATTTTCCCGCAATTTTTTTTAAAAAAAAAAAACAGATTTGATTCGAAAAGTGCCAAATTGGCAACACTGCTCTCGATCATAACTTTTAAAAGAAAGACAGAGAGAAAGAAAGAGAGAGAGACAGAGAGACGGACAGACGGAGAAACTCAGATGGCTTAAGACTGCTTTACCAAAAGCAAAAGTCTAGCAGTTAATGGCCTTTCAATTTTACTTGACAGTCAACAAATTCGACAAAATATGTAAAATATATATAAAGTGATATTCCCTTGTAGCAGGAAGGAATTTGACCGACATTTGTTTCTATACATATACACTGTAATAAACAACAAAAACATGGAACCAAAAAGACTTACCACTCCATTCTGGACACTGAATCCCAACTGGTATTTGGTCTCCGGCCGCTTGATCTTCACTTCCACGACAGGGGCACAGGGCACTACCGTAAACTTGACGACTGTCTGATTTTTGGTGTTCTTGATATATGTCTGGCACGTGGATAGGGGCAGGCCGACCAAACTGAGTCCATTGATGGCAATTAACTGATCCCCAATATTCAATTGACCGCAACGGGCTGCCGCGCCCGAGCTCATCAGGTTCGCAATGACAACGGTGGGCAGCATAGAGCCCCAGCCGCTCTCGACAATAACAACGCCCAGTATCTCACCCTTGGCCTTGGGAACAACGACCTCTTTTTGTAGTTCCTTTTTAGCAAAGATCTCTAGCTCGTCGCCGAATATTTCCTGGCTATTGAGCACCTCCTGATAGTCCATTTCCTTAACGAAGCGATGGTCCTCAATGCCGTTGGCCTTCAGAAACTCCATGTAGGCCACCTGGAATGCCTGGCCAATTGACTGGGCTATGAACTGTGCCTCGTCGCTCTCGAATACGTGGCAAATCATTTTGGGTGTGCGATTCGGTTTGGGCGCATCGTCAATATCCTGGGGCACGAATCGACGGCGCGCCATTAACACCACCAGATCTCCAATATCAGCTATATAGGAGATGGTGCGCAGGGCATGGTCCATCATTATCTCTTTGAGATCAGTATTTAGCACCATTATCTTCTCCGTCGATATGAACAGGTCCACCTCGGTGCTGGGCTGTACATCTCCGTCGGGAGCCTGTAAATTGGCGTCGATGTTTTCTATTATTATTGGCATTATGTTGGCAACTATGGGTGTATGACTATATGTATTGGATATATGTATGTTTTCTTTTGGCAAGCGTCGCATAAGAAATGAAATGAAACCAAAATGAAAACGTTTCGGGCATAACTGAAAAGTAATACACGGCAGTATGTCTTCAATTGGGCAAATCAGGACAAAGTTAAGTTTAAGGTTTTTACTCGGCGAGTATTACACATAGAAAATGCAGCTAATATTGCGTTTACTTACCAGGGCCTACGAAATGCGAATAAATTGATTAGTTTTTGATTTTTGTGTGCGATTTTGGGATTTTTTTAAAATATATATTTTTTTTAATTTTATTAATTAGCGAATTATTCATCCACGTAGCAGTAGAAATAGTTGAAGTTGAGTTGTTGTTGAGGTGATGTGTGTAGCAAATCATGGAAACAAATTGATGCATGAAAATATAGAGAGTTAATGATATTCGGTTTCCGTTGCGTCCATATTCTTCTAACTAATTACGAAGGATAGTATCAACTGAAAAATTAATAGGTCTAAGTACAACTAGGTTGAAAACAGGCCAAATTTTTTTTTAGTCAATGAATGCAATGCTAGGCAGTTGATGAGCGCACATAACGACTGCAAGGAGTGGTTCGAGTTGGAGAAAATTGACTAACTAGTCGAAATTGAATTCAAAGCATTTCTCAACATTAAAAATCTAGCTCATTTATTGAAATAAATGTTTCTCGAAGGAAGTCAAAGCAGTTTACGAAAGAAAAACAATCGATTGCTGCCCATTGTTGAGTTGGTTTTAATTGAAATGAAATTGAAAGTGTCTAATTAAAATTGAATCTAAAATATTATTAAATGGCCGTTTTTCGTGCACAGTAAATCTTCTGCGGATTAAGTAAAGCAAAGAAGTTTACGAAATGAATAAAAGAAAAACAATCGATTGCTGCCCATTGCTAAGTTGGTTTCAATTGAAATGAAATTGAAAGTATCTAGTTGAAATTGAATCTAAAATATTATTAAACAGTCGATTTCCGTGCACAAAAAATCTTTTGCGGATTAAGTCAGCAGCTGTACTTAGAGACTTATTTATAATTACAATATTATTTACAATAAAAAGGTCGCTTGCTATCCATTGTAACATTGAAAGAGAACTAAAACTTACTATGTGTTGAAGAAGTTGACAATATTAATGGAAGAAAAATAACCGATACTCGTGCAAAGGGGATTACATTTCAATTGCATAATCTTTCTTCCACAAATTATGTAATTATATAGTATTTAAGGAATATCACAATGTTATATAGGAAATCACAACAATTTCCTTGCAGAAAATGAATTGAATTTATTGTGAAATTGAGAGAGATTGGCGATTGAAAGCCTTTTTTTTTTTTTTTGATTCACCATATCATATGCGCTTCATCAAAAGATCCTGGCGGTCGTTTAAATGATTGCAGGTTATAGCCAATCGCTTAAACAAACAAAATATAGTACATACTTACTACAAAAAATGAAAGGGGCAAAATTGAAATCAATAGTTGATCGTTCAAGTTGAACGTAGGATTGTACCTTAATGCGAGAGACGGCTTCCTCAGCCTGCATCATGCGCGTCGATTTTGTGGGCTGCCCCTCACAGACCAGCTGTGTGGAGCCCAAGTATTTGGCGCGAAATAGCACGCCTTCGATGAGCACTGCGCCGCCTGAGTGGTGGGGATACATAGTGGTTCGTTGGTTTATAGTTGTGTTGGCGGTTCAGGGTTGGGGGAGGGGGCAGCGAAAGAGAAAAATCGATTAGATAATGCGCAAGTTATTTGACAAATTTGCGAGTTATATGTATGTATGTATAGTGTTTATGTATGTGTGTATGTATATACAATACTTTGTGTATATGTATGTGTGTGAGTGTCTGTGTGTGTGAATATTTTGGTCAAGTGTAAGTGTTTGTATTGTTTGTTGTTGTTGTTGTAACTTTGTTAAAACTTAGTTGCTAGTACATAATGGCATTTTATCTTACAAAGTATTTGAGTATATATTGGTTTTATTTTAAGTTGGGTTGCAGTTTACACAGTTTTACACACACACACACAGACACAGTAAAATGAAGAGCAGAGTTTAACGCAATTTGGAACGTAGAACGAACGACGCATGCATAAAACACAAATAGAAAAAAAAATGCGAAAGAATAGAAAATTTTATATATGGTTATAAATATGTATATCAATAATTATTATTATTTTAATTACAATGCCTGCAACAAATAAAAATTTATACATATAGTATATATATATACATATATCGCTATATTCAGATATATGTATATATATTATTATTATTGTGGTTTTTTTTTTTGGTTTCTTTGCAAACGCTGCTGTTTTTGTTTGGCGTTGTTTCGTTTTAGTTTACTTTTTACTTATTTTGGCGGCGCCCAAAGGTATGCTACGTTTTTTTTTCAACAGAAAAATAAACTCATGTACAATATAAGTAGTATATTACGTATACGTAGAGTAAACATCAAATTTGTTACATAAGTATGTATTGTATACACTAAGTATATAAGCTACGAGGAGTAGCAAAACCAAGAAAAACAACAACGACAAGAACAACAACAACGACGACGACAATAACAACAACGTCAACATTTATGTAAATAATCAGCTGGCCACTAAAATTGCGAACAATGCGAACGAAGGATAAACCCAACGCATTTACCTTCTTTATTCTTACTCTTTTTCACTTTTTTCTCGCCACTGTTGCTATTGCTGCCAGCCCCGCTGCTGTTGGAACCGCCGCCTCCACCACCGCCACCGCTGCCCACACCATTGCCCGCATTGTTTGTAACTGCATTGCTGGTCTGTGGCACGCCCACATTGCTCCCATTGCCGCCATTGAGACCATTGCTCTCCAGCTCCAGTTTTGTGCCGCTCATGCCGATGACGCCACCACCACCACCACCAATGCCACCACCGCTACTGCTCTTGATGCAGCCAGAGCCCTCAGAGCCGACGGGACTGCCAAGTGCAGGCAGTGGAGCGACTGAAACAGCCACTACATCGACACCACATTCATGACCAGCACCACCAATACCTCCAACACCGACAACACCACCACCACCACCAGCACCACTGCCACCGCCACCGCCACCACTACTGTTTGTCTTCATGGGTGACTTGTCGCTGTGCTCGGAAGAACTACGTGAAACGCTTCGCTGTGCCCCCGTCACGCCATTGCTGCCGCCCAGATCAAGTAATTTGCCGCCACTGGACAAGCTGCCGGTGCCATTGGAACCAATCTTGGGTGGTATGGGCGGCGGCAGCTCTGGTGTGGAGCTGAGCAGTGCATTGTAGCCGTTGCGCGTTTTGGTGCTGGGCATCTGTTGCTGCTTGGGCGAGATTTTTGAGAGAAGAGAACTGCGCGGCTTGCGCTCCCAGGACTTGTTTTCATCATAATAGCCCTGATCGTCGAGACGCTGATGGCCGAGCAGGCGGTCCGTCTCCAAGTCAGTGTCCACATCATCTTCGTCGGCACTGAGATTCTTGGAGTGGTTGTCCGACGAGGATTCGAGCAGTGCCTTGCTGGCGCCGTCCAGATGACGTGACAGCCACACGGGCGAGTTCATCACAGGCGATGGGGAGCGCTGCGGTGGCAGCATGCTGTTGCGCTCGGGAATGGGGGGCGGTCCACCAGCGCCACTGGAACAATTGCTGCCGGCGCTGCGCGGCTTCGAGGGTGCCGCTACCTTGGCGACTCCGGCGGTGGGCGAGTTGCGTTGCAGTGTGGAGCTAATGGCCGTGGCCAGTGGTGTGTGCGAGTTGCCGCCTCCTGTGCCCAAATGCTTGCTCGTTTGCAACAGATCCACGTCGGCGCTGCTATTGGGCTTGCGATGCGGCGCAGGTGCGGGCGGCGGTGGCGTCATTTGCACCATGTCCGGCCGATGGAAAACGCCTACAGAACGGAAATAAAATTTACTCTCTATATCAAATCAAATCAAATCCCTGCCACTTACTGATGGAGTAGAGCGAGTCCAGATCCGGATCGATATTCTTGAACACTTTGCTGTTGCTATTATTGCTGGGACTTTGGCCGAGCAGCTCCCGTGGCTGCGGCATTGATGGCGGCACCTGCTGCAGATGCTTGCTGTTGCTGTTCAGCCCATTGCTGGGACTGGGACTTGCTTGGCTGCACAAATAGCTGCCGACGCCAATGCCGCCAGCGCCAACATCATGCAGCAGCTGCGGGGACATGCCACCGCCACCAATGAGGCCGCCAGTGCCGCTGGCACCATTACTGTCTGTTGTGGACGTCGTCAGGTTGTGCATGCTGTTGAGACTGTTGTTGGTGGAGATGCGCTTCATGTCCATCAGCATAGATATGCCGCCGCCAATGCTGTTGCTGGAACTTGTTTGCTGCTGAGCCAACGACGATGTGGCCCCCGTACCTGATCCCGTGCCCATGCCTGCACCGGATATCGATGCCTGTTGCAAGTTCTTGTTATTGTTGTTCTCTGTGTCGGATGTGTGTCCCGAGGAGAGACCATCCTCCAGCACGGGCATGGCCGACGCATAGTACTTGGCGTAATTCGAGCACGAAGTGGATACGCCGCCATTTATTTCGCCAGAGAGGCCTGCAAATGAAAAAAAAAACTAATATTAATATACACGGCAAGTGTGTAGATAAGACAAGACTGTGTATCTGTATTTGAGGTTCTTGAGGGCTGAATAGACGTCGAATAGACAGGCAGATAGGACTACAGTGAAAACTCTCTTAGCCGGACGGTCACACCCGCCCAAGGGGAGTGTCCGCTTAAGAGGATACTTAAATACTTGATACAGCGATCGAATGTTTTAGAAAAAGTGAGAAGTGTCGAAGAGAGTGTCCGGATAAAAGAGGTGGCCATTAAGGGAGTTTTCACTGTACATTGCTTTGCCTACTCCGCCTGCTATCTCTATCATTCGTTTGGAGTTCCTAGCAGACTCTCTCATCGTTGAGGTGCACGGTACATGAAGGGGGGAGACCATTAATCAATCCCCTCCTCAATACTTACTATCCAAGTCGCCGCAATTCGAATCGTAGTCGGTGGTCTCCGGTGAGTAGCGATAATTGTGGCCACCAGCCATGCCCAGACCGGCACCGCTGCCGCTGCCGCCGCTCAGCTGCTGGTTGTGATTGAGTCCATCCTGCTCGCCTTGCTGTTCGCCGCTGCTGCGACTGGCCGAGTCAAGGAAGAAGTCAAAGTCCCGCATAAGCGGACTGCCACTATAGTGTCGACGCTGCTGCTGCTGTTGTTGTTGTTGCTGCTGCTGCTGCTGGCTGTTGTTGTAGTTGTTGTGCTGCAATGCCACCGCTGGTGTCTGCTGCTGTGGCGGCTTCGACTGTGCATATCCGGTGTAGGGCGTATAGGTATGTCGCTCAGTTGCCGATTGGTGATATTCCTGTCCAACTGCCTCCTCTTCATCCTCTGCCTCCCCATCTTCGTCATCCTCCTCTGGCTCCTCCTCCAGCTCTTCCTCGTCGCGATCAAAGTTGCTGTGGAACTCATACTGGATGTCCTAGGGGGAAGAGGGGGAAAAAATTGGTCATTTCCAGCGCTTACGTAAGCGAAGAATGTTAACAACTAGTACTAACAATGCTATCCACATCGCTGCCATTTTCTATAATGGGTTGCTCATCGTTCGACGGACACTTGAAGAACTCCTCCAATACCTTGCGCGTCTCCGAGAACTCGTACAAGTAGTCGAAAGTCGATGACTTGGTGTGCAGACCGAGACCGGAGGCGCTGCCCAAAGCATTCGTATTACTGCAGTTCGGTGGTGCTGTTGGTGTTGCAGCCGCTGCCGCCGCTGCTGCCGCCACAACCACCATATTTGGAGGTGGTGGTGAACTGCCTAGCACATCGCTGGCTGGTGTGGCTGTGGAGGTGGAGGTGGCCACCGCCACTGCTTCAGGAGTTGTCAAATCGGATATGGTACCTATTTCGGAGACATCGTTGCTGGTATCTTCGGCATTGTTGTCGCTGGGTGTTTGTTGTTGTTGGCGCAGCGAGACGAGGGCATGCGGTTGCTGCTGCTGCTGCTGCTGCGTCTTATTGTGGTTGTTGCTGTGGTTGCTGCTGCAATTGTTGTTATTGTGGTTGTTGTGCTGCTGCTGCTGCTGCTGCTGCGGCGAGTTGCTGCGCACCTCACGTGGTGGCGATATTATGCGCTGCAAAAAAATAGGTAAGCGATTAGGATAAAAGGAGTGTATTTGCAAGTGGAGGCGAGATATTCACCTGCGGAAAGCCGGGACGCACAGGATACGCCTGTGGCTGCTGGGAGAGCGCTGCCAGTGCCGCACGTGCTGCTGACTTCTGTAGAGTGCTGGCCGTATTCGTCATGGGCGGCACCGCTGCCGTGGGTGGTTGCTGTGTGGCCGCTGCTACTGTGGTTGCTGCTGGCATCGGTTCGGTCTCCTCCATAGTGCCAGCGCTGCTGGCAGAGGCGCCAATGCGGCGCGGCGAGCCCTCGTACTCTGCAAGCAATGTGAGAATTGGGTTGAGAGTCAGAAATTCTGGTCTACGAGTGCTCTTACCTATAATGCCATGTCGGGATTCCACGGCCAGCGTGTAGTTGCGCTCCAGCTGCCAGGCACTCACAGTGGCTTTGTGCTCGCGGTAGATGGCTGCGCCAGCCTCGTCGAGCTGGCGACGGGTGAGCGGCTCCAGCATGGCCTGCGGCTTGTCGCTTAGCTTAGACGGCTTGCTGTTGTCATCGTTGGACGCCATTGGCGTGGCTGTTGCCGCCACACTTGGCTCGGTTGTGACGCGCAGATCTGCAGATGTCGAAAGGGAATGGGTGTTGTATTGTGCTGATATCTGTTGTGCGCTCTGCAGCACTAGGCCTGGCATGCCAATTAATTGCAATCAATTAAATTCCATTTTGGCTCACTTCCTACGCTTTGTGCATCAGATGCCATTGCCAGGGCTGGGCCGAGACCATGGTCCGCCTCTCATTGTTGTGTCTGTTTAATGCGCGTTTATATTTGCAGTACACTTCATTACGCATGATTTGCAATTCAATTACCCAGCTATTCATTCAATAGGGCGCCCCCAATTGAAGGTTGTGCCCTGACGCATGTGAACCTGCCCGACCCGACAGACATGTTTGGCAAATAGCTCTGCCTCTGTGTTGCTGTGAAATGTTGCAGGCCATCAGACCACCACCCGGCTGGCTATATTGGCGGAATAGTCAAAGCAGCCACTCAGTCAATCAGCCAGCCAGTCAGCCAGCCAGCCGGTCTTTAACTGAAAGCCCTTCATACAATAAATCGACACAGACAAACGCACCGACACACTTGCAAAGCGTTGCATACTTTTGTGGTCGGCTTCAGGGGGAAAAAGAAGGAAGGGAGTGGATTCTGTAGCTTTCGGTTGGTTCGATGCAATGCGCAACGCTTGAAAGCCCGCGGCTCAAAGTTTCGCAGCTGATGCGACAGTTGGAAAATCCAAAAGGCCAATGGCACTGGCAAACAATGTTTGAATCCAACTCCAGCTTTAAGAGCCATTGTTTTTAGGATTGTTTCAAAGCCAGCTTTACGCTCAGCTCCATTTTGTTTTCAGGTAGCCTCGTTGGCCAAACAAGAGGTCGTGGATGCGAACACCACTCATGGCGAGAGCATGGCCTAGAAATTTCTCCTCTCGAAAAACTCTCCTAAATACATGCCGTCAACGTCGTGGTCAGTTATCCACCAAAGACCACATCCATCCACGCTATCTGGACAAAACAATAGTATAACCCCCCCAAGACGCCGCTCCCCGGCGGCGACAGGTGGGACAAGTCGCATCTGGCCAATCACCAGGTCGACTGACAACAACATGATTATGGAAACTTAAACAAGAACAAACGACTCCATTTCGATGCCGATGTTAAGGATGGCGCTAGACTGGAGGAACAGCCGCAAGAAAGCAGACGAGTCGGCAGACATAAAAGACGACAACCTGGCGGCGGACTACGCTTCAGGAATTACCCAGAAATAACACCACATGGGATACAGCCAAGACAGACAGACGGCTAGAAATAGAGAGTTAGATGGAACAAATGTTCCCTAAGCTCTCAAGTGGAGTAAAAAGGAATTAAAAAAAAAATTGTGTTTTTTAATGGCTTTGCCGAATTGTTGACTGTAGGGCAGAACTGGACTGTGGAAGACCAGACCAGGCTTGGCTCTTAGTTAAGCATCTTCTGACAGCCTTACAAAATGAATCTTCTGTCCGAAGGAAAAAGGCCTCTACCCTAGAGGGAAACCCCCTATGCCTTTGTATATAAAGGGACAAGGGAACTGCTCTCTTGCACGTGCGGGCTGCTAATCTTTGAATTTTCGGCTATATACGCGATATGCTAAGTATATTATATATACTTGTTGTATTCTCTTTTGTACTTACTCTGCCAGCTTTCGCCAATGTCTGTTGACACATAGGAGCCTAAGACGCTGGCATCGCTTAGACTGCCGTTGACTAGGCGACGATCTCGCTCCTCGTTATGTCCGGGAGCGCTGTGGCGCTTGCGCTGCTGACTCCCACCTAACTGTTGACCCAACTGTTGACTATCACGTGCCGCCTGCACATCCTGCAGTTGCTGATGTTGCTCCAAAAGCAAATGGTCGCGTTCTCTGTCCCTCTCCCGCTCCCGCTCTCTATCCCGTTCTTCGCGCAGACGCATTTTGCGTTGCTCCCGCAGCGGTTCCCAGTCACCGGCATGTGACTGTGGTTGCTGTTGTTGTTGTTGATCAAGCGAGGTCTTGCTGCCATATAGATAGTGACTAGCGAGAGGGGTCAGCCCCTCGGCGCAGGGGTTGCTGCTGGCCTGCTGCTGTTGCTGTTGCTGTGGGGCGAAGAGGCCGCTACGATCGCTTCGATTGACCGGACTCCGACCTACGCGTATGATGTGGGGCGGCTGCGATGGTGGGGGCTGACGCGTCATGCTATATAGTTGTGGTGCCACCGATTGTTGCTGATGAAAGGCGCGTCGGGCTGAGGCGTGCAAATGCTGTTGCTGTTGCTGCTGTTGTTGTTGTTGTTGTTGTTGCTCGTCGGTGTAATCAGTGGGCGAGTGGAGAAGCGCACTGCTGTTGCGACTTGCCGCTGCTGCCTCCCAATAGTTCTCCTTCATGAAGGGATTCTGGTTTTGGCCACTGCCATTGCTGTTGCCATTCAGCAAAGCATGTTGCTGCTGCTGCTGCTGTTGTTGCTGCTGTTGTTGTTGCTGCTGTTGTTGCTGCTTGTAGCTGTTGCCGATGCCGGCGTTGCTGCGTTTTCGTGGCATTTCTGCTGTGTAGTTATGGCCGCGTCTGCTATCCCCTGTGTGGTAGTAGAATGAGGCTGGATATGCTGTTTGTGGCACCTCCTCCTCGTCCTCCTCCTCTTCGTCCTCCACCAAGTTGTCCAAGTCCAGTTCGTGCTGTGCGTCAACGTCAGCGTCGCTCAAAGCAACGGCTTCTAGATTGATGTCCGTATTGAAAGCACCGTTGTGCATGGATGTAGATGTGGTGGTGGTTGTCGGCGGTGGTGTCAGCGGCGCACTCAGAAACGGATTCGTTGAGATGCGCGGCGTGACTGAAGACAGCGATTCCGAGGAGTGTGATGAGGCCGAGTGGGGCGGCGGCGATTGTGTTATGATGTTAACACTCTTATAGTAACTGGGCGTGGCTGCGGGCAGACCGTTGCACTGCTCCGGCTCCGCTGTGCTGCTGCTGCTGCTGTTATTGTTGTTGTTGTTCAGATTGATGTCGGCGCTAACCTCATGTTGGCGTGCGAGGCTGTTGCTTAGCGATTGCTGATGCTGATGCTGTTGCTGTTGCTGTTGTTGATGCTGCGTCTGTTTGGGACGACACTTGGGAAAGAGCAGGCTGATCTGATCGTTGAGCGGTGGCGAGGGTGAGAGCAACGATTGCGATAAATTTACTGTGGAGGGTGTGGCACGCTGCTGTTGTTGCTGGTAATGTTGCTGATAGCCGCTGTTGTCGCAGGCACTGCTGTCTAGGCCCAAACCATTCAGAGCGCTCTGACTGTCTGCTGAGCGATTGGCGCTGCTGTAGAAACTGCTGCGCTGTTGCGTTACTGCTGCTGCGGCGGCTGCTGCTTGTGCTGTGGATGCTGAGTGTGCTTGTTGCTGTTGCTGATGCTGTTGCTGCTGCAGTCGCTGACTGGCGGTTGTATGGTGCGGCGGTAACTGTTGCTGCTGCTGTTGTTGCTGCTGCTGATGTTGCTGCTGCTGCTGCTGCTGATGCTGCTGATGATGATGATGAATACTGCTACTAGTTGTTTGTCCAGCAGCCAATGTTGTCAATGTTGTGCTGACCATTATTGTTGCCAATAAACTGCAATGAAAACGAAGCGGGAGCAGATTGAAAAAAAGTGTTACAATAAATGAAGGCTTTAACATTTTGCAGCTCGTTTCAAAAGCTGGCCGAAATAGGTAAATGGGGAGGCCGGGGGGCGGTTTTGTTTACACGCTTCACATCCTAGTGGCAGTTGTTTTAATAAATGCAGGCAAAATGTCAACCTTTGTCATGTCCGAGCGCCAACAGGGCGTGACAGTAACGAGTTCTGTCGCCGCACCACAGTCAGAGTCAGAGCGAGAGCCAGAGGCAGAGCGACAGCCAGAGCCATGGCACCACCACTGAAAGCAGTTGGTGGAGCACATTGTGGTGGCAGCCGCTTGCTGTAAACGGAGACAACAAATGGCAGATGTAAGAAGGGCGAAAAATTTAATTGCTGGCAGTGCGTAAAGCGCGTGGCAGCGACCGAAATGAAATGCAAAACACGGTAAAAAAGCCAATCAATGTCATTGAGCTGACTCTACGGACACCCATTACATCCAACTGGGGGCATGTACAGCGGCAGGGGCAAAGGCAGGGCAGGAGGAGCTGGGGCAGAGACAGGGACGGGATAGCATGGAGGCAATATTGGTTGTACGCTACGAAAACGGACTGAATACCCACAGACTGGAGGCAATTATAAAATGTGCATTTTATTTGAGATACTGTTAAATTTTCAGCGTTTTAAGCGATTACGTCAAAGTGAATCTCTCCGCTTTTATACCCTGTTGAACCCTATATCTATACCTGAACCCTAGTTTAGTGCGAACGTATGTAACCCATACAGGCGTGGAGGAGGCGTGGCAGACCCCCAAAAGTATATATGTTCTTGATCAGTGTGACAAGACGAGCCGATATAGCCATGTCCGTCTGTATGAACGAGAGGATTTCAGAAGATACAAGAGCTAGAATTACCAAACTGGATATCCAGGTTCCCCTAAGCGCTAGGCACATCAAGTTTGTTAATTTTCTTTGATGCACTCCCCCACTCCTCCGCTATTCACGATTTTAAAATATTCCCATAGTTCTTAGAATTTTAAAAATTTCAAATTTGGTAATTACATCCCGTTAGTAATTATGTGTCCGAACTATCAATTGACACCCAGAAATGAATTCCCGATTCCGTAGTAAATAGCTGCCTTATGTTGCTGCCAGCTCTTCTCACATTCAATTGTTGAGGCTACATTGCATTTAAATAAAAATTATCGATATTTTTTTTCTTGTTTCAAATTTGGTCAAGTAGAAGAGTATAAGAAACCTATTTTTTTAAAACTCATACATACATATTAGTGTAAATAACAAACATTTTTTTCTGCTCTACAAGAACTGCACTTTTCATTCCGATAACAAGTGTTGTTAAAATCTATGGAATTTAGTGCCGATAACAGCCAAGCAGCACACTCTTTTCGTGCGACATCTCACCATATTTTTGCTTTATTTAGTCGTTTTCAATTTTTGTTAGTTATTTTGAATTTCATTTTATTTATTACATTTCAACTAATTCCTACTCGTAGTTAACATTTTAAAACATAATTGTGAGGCCACATTCGTGTTCCAGTTATTTCAATTTTTTCTAGTTTCTTGGTTTTCTACTTCTAGTTATTTAAATTTTGTAATTTTTCTATACAAGTATTTTGTATTTAAAGGCAACTTGCTTCTGACCTCTGCAGTTTTTAACATAAATTATCGTATTATTAATAATTTATTTTTGAATTATTTCTTTGAGAGTGTTGTCTTGTGTTCTTCAATGGCATTTTTTGTTTCTGAAAGCAATCGTATTGATGTCGTATCATCAAATTTCGCAAATAAAATTTTTAACATAAAGAAGAAAACTGATTCGGTCTTTGCGATGTCCTTAGACTTTTCACGTTGCTAAGAAGTCGTACAAAAATGTATAAGCCTTGTTCCCAACAATTTAAATAACGAAACAAATGGCTTTTTAAAATTCAAAAAATAAAATAAAAAAAATGTATGTGCTTCTCAAAAAAAAAAAAAAAATACAATTTAGAAAAGGCTCTATAACCTATGTGCTTTTCCAAGCATTATCAAAACCCGATTTAGAAATGGCTCTGTAACCAATCAAGTATGATTAGACAAGGAAATTATTTTAGCATTAGAAAGACAAATCAATCCTAATATGTATATACTTGTACTTGTATATACATTTCATCGACAATACGAGAACCGACAAATAGTTATAAGACCTTGAGCAATATATTTAAATAAAAATTTAAAATAGATATGATGCTAAAAATGTAAAAATTATATATAAAATTTTAAAAAGATCAAATTTCGTGAAAGTGACAAACAATTTGTGTAGCTTCTAGTGGTTGTATTTATCCCACGAACAATTCCTTTTTTAGAGCGTATTTGTAGTGATATATGATGAGATTTTGGGCAAAAAACATTACACTTTCCAACTCTTCCTCTTCCCACATCATCCTTGAGCTCACATAACCAATTGGCTTCAAGCTGCGGTCAGACTGCAGAGTTTTTTTTCGCAGCATCACCAACACATTTTCCAATTCGAGATCCATAAATGAATGAATATCAGAAACCGATACACATGCAAGAGATGGCAGGAGAAAAGGCGACTCAGTGGAGAAGAAGGCATCCAAACCCTTTTGTGAATGGGCATAAGACTCTAGAGTGTCTATTCTTAATTTATTTAGCTGATTCGATTATAATGCGGACGACAATCAGAGCGAACAGGCGTATAGTATCCTAAGTGCTAAACTGTGTGTTATACAGTTTGTCTTCGCTGCCGCTTCACAGAAGATACCGTTGGCATTCTTCGTAAAGCGTTCGTTCCCCTTGCCACATTCCACGGCCGTAGCGTGCTCAGAACCGTGCTCCACGAGTATGCTAATGTGCGTGTGCCTTGTGCAAGTTATGATGCCACGGGCAACAATCAAACTAAAAATTTTCGAAAGGGATTAACAAAAAGGCACGCAGCAAACATATCCATGAGGCAAAGGCAAGTCGGGATAACTGGCAGATATGTGAGCCAGCCAACTGTGTTCATTGTGTGTGCCTTGTGTGTGCCTTGTGTGTGTGTGTTGCGCCGCCGCCTTGTGCACTCGCATGGAAAATATGTTTTCATTTCTGGCAGCGCTCCTGGAATGCCATAAAGCCGGGAGTTGAAGGTGGCAGGGGACTGCAGTTCGTGTATGCTGCACGCTTCGCTTAGCATTCATATCTGGGGTTGGAGCAGAAGCTGGAACAGGAGGAGGAGGATGTGGAGGAGGAGGAGGCCAGGAGCTGGGGCTGAAGCTGATGCTGCCTGTCCGAAATCTACACAACAGCTAACAAGGTAGAGCAGCAGCAGCTGGAGCCGTGGCAGCAGCAACACAGAAACATTTTGTTTAAGGCATGGCCGAGCAAACATTTTCATTGCTTGACATTTATGTTGCCACACGCGTGCACTCTCTCTTTTTTTTATCCACACATATATCCAGAGATGCCCCCGTCATCACCATCACCATCATCATCAACATCCTACCTACCACTCCATCACTCTGTCTGTCTGTCTGTCTGTCCATCTATCTGTCTGTCTGTCTGTCAGTCTGTCTGTATGTCGCTTCAAATCCGTTCGGCTGCCTGCCTGCAAGCCTGCCAGCCTTTCACTCAGCCTCTTGTTTTCGTTTCTTCATTTTCCGAGCTGCCTGTTGCCTGTTGCCGTCCTCTGCCAAGCTCCATTGTAGTTGCTCTGTCATGTCTAGTTTTTTCGTTGCACTTCAGCCATGTTGTCCCTTTTTGTTTTCTTTCCCATTTTTTGGATACCCAGACCCATACCCATGCGTTTGACTTTGATGCCATGGCAGCCATGTTAGTGAGTGTTTGGGGCGGAGTCGAGCCACGAAAGTGGGAATCACATTGAAGCCATCAATGCTGCACATCTTGTCAAAGCAGGCACATATTTCCCAAACACTATTATGTATTATACGAGTATATACTGTAATATGATACGACACCTAAGCTACTATCACTGAAAAAAGAATCTACACTTAAAACAATATTCTCGCATTAAAACAAACACCGAACTAGTGTTCGATTCTCTCTTCCGAATTCAATAGCTAGATTTTACAAATCTATATATATATATATATATATATAAAGTTGAAGTTGTTGTAAATAATAACAGTATAATTAAAGTTTTACATTTACAAAATAAATTATGTATATATATATATATATATATATATATATATATATATATATATATATATATATATATATATATATATATATATATATATATATATACTGTTATATATACTGTTATTATTTACAACAACTTCAACTTAACTTATAGAAAAATACAAATACAGCTTAAACTAAGAATTTAGTCTTATTTAATTATTTATACTTTATATAAATCTATTGGTACTTTGTACATATGGAACTACACTTTAAAAAGTTGTTAGTCTAACGAAATGGGAATACAAACACTTTTGAAACCAAATTAATTTTTCTCGAAATGCCTTTAGTAAATTAATTTCCTCAAAAGTGAATGGAATTCGGAATCGGAAACAAAAATTTATTTAATTTAAAATTATAACAGAATTTATTAATAGTTAATAGTTTATTAACTATTATATTATTAAAATATTATTAATAGTTTCGAAATAATTATATAAGCTATATTAGTGACATTAATTAGTATGCTTTGGTCGCACACAATTAAATAGTAAAGGAATTTTAGAGAATATGTAGCAGAACGCATTTAATATTCCCCTTTTTTTTCATTGTAAGTTGCTGTCTTATTCAAGTCCTAATTAGCTTGAAACAGTATTAAAATATTATTGTCTGAACATCATTTTTTGCGCTTAAGTAAGTAATTAGCTCAGATATGTTGGTAAAAAAAAAAATTAAAATCTTGCATAAGAAAATAGCTGAAATACAAGACTGTCGCTTAATTGTTTTTATAAATCAATATTAATTGCTTAATTATATAACAAAGCGGTCATAACAACATTAAAACTAAACCCATCAGACAATAAGTAGAAAAAGGATATAAAATTACAATAATACCTAATAACCAATACGATTTGTGCGGGGAGTTTTGTATTTTCAGTCTTTTCGTTTTTTGAGTCAAGCGGCATCAAAAGCTAATTATAACTAGCTGTGGTCTTGTTTTTTCTACAACACACAAATCCATTCTAAAAATGTCTTCGTAAAGACCTTTTTTAACTGTAGAGTTACTGCAACTAGTGTTAAAACTATATTTGATCTTGTCTTTCTGGAAACATATAATTTAAACCCAAAAATTCGACGATATCCAAGACAAGAAGATCTAATCAAATAGTGTGTACTTCCTGCAGAATGGTTTTAAGTAATAACATAGGCATAATTTTGTATGGGTAGGCAGAAGAATTGTTAGCAGACAGGAACAGCTCCCCTCTTCCTTTGTGTCTCTTCGTCGCTGCATTTGATTGTGTGTGTAAAGCGTGCAACGTAAAGTGCTAATAATAAAAGTTTTATAAAAGTCAACAACACACGGGTGGTCCACAGACCAAGGACCAAGCACCAAGGACGACAGAGCACGAAGGTTTGTCACAGGGCGGGCCTTGGCGCTTCACAGCTGGCTCTGACTGCATAATTAAGTTACAATTTCAACACGGGCATGAGACAAGCTGCCATTCTGGCAGCAGGATGCCGGCTTAAAACCGGGAACAGTGGGCCTGCAGACTCTGCCACTTTGTGCCTGTCCTGTTCCATCTCGTCCAGGCTCTGCCCTGGCCCTGCCTGCCCTGCACGCTCCGTTGCGTCCTTACTGCTTCGCTCTTTAACTATCTCCTCGACGAGTCGTCCTTGGGGTTTTATTAACTTAATGTTTGCTTAAACGACGCGTCCGACGAACAACAAACCAACGAACCAACGAACAACGAACCAACCCGGCCAACTACCCGTACGCCACTGCCTCTTTAAATATTTAAAATTAATTTCACTTAAAGGCACTTAAAAGTGCGCGCGCAAAGCGCAACAACAAATTGTGGCAACAACAATGAGGCGAAAACAATTGCAACTGCCGTTAGAGTCTCCACCTGTCCACCTGTCCATCAGTCCACCAACAGCCCAACAGCCCAACAGACTGGACTGGTGGGCTGGATGTTCTGTGACCCTTGTGGAGCCGCGTCGCATCGCCAACCTGCCAACCTGTGGGTGCGTGCCAATGTCCACATTACGGCCACATTGTTGATGCCGCGGCAGACGCAATTACGGCCGCCTATGATGACATTAATTATACAAAACAACGGGCGCCGGACTCAGTTTGACCGTCCTGGTCTGGCCCGGCCCGGACCGGACCGGACGAACTGGCGCTCGATACAGGCACAGCTTTCCGTTCGAATGCACGCGATTTGTCCGTAGGTGTGTACGGCTGTGTGTGCGCTTGTGTATGTGTTTGTTGTTGTTGTGCAATCGAATTGTGTCAGCAGCTCGGTTGGAACTAAATAGTTCGAAGACACTGACTTTCTAACACTTGAAGCTTCAAGGGCAAAGGCATTAGTTCGCCATTAGTTTTAAGTTTGTTTTAAAATGTCAATAGTTGTACGTGTATTTTTTGAAAAGTTGCGTATTTTTTTTTTGGCAGCTTATACTTCAACTTTTCTTTCTTTGTTTTAAGCTCAAAAGCTTGTTTGTTATAGACGTATAATTAGTTTCAGATGTAAAGCAATGATGTCCCTGAAGAAGTACATCCAAGTGCTAGCTATGGAATATAATTAAGCGATTCAGCTAGTTGTGACTGCCTACAACAATAATAGGCCTATATTGCTTATTTAGGAATGGGATTGTAGGCTACAACATCATTTCCTATTGGGTCGTCTTAATTTCTCAGTTCCTTCCAGAACGACCTTTTCCTTAGTAGGTGTAGAACTAAGCATCGCAAAATCTTGCTTCTTCCACAATCTCTTCCTTTAATAAAAGCCCCTCTATTCAGCCATCTCCGGTATCTCTGACCAGAATCGGCTGTGAGACGGCACATAGCTTGCCGGACTGGCTAAAAAATCTTCCCCCACCTGGTCTGAGATTCCAAACTTTTTTCCCTATTTTTTTCTTTTTAAAATTAGCTGTTAAGTAATTCTAGGCTTCTTCTCTCTGTTAGGTTTTTCTATTGGCGCCTTTGACCACACTTGCCGAAGGGCAAATAATACTCCCCCACCGGGTCCGAAGCGTTAATGAGATATTATTATAATTTGATTAGATTTCTCCTTCTTGGGCTTTTACAGCTTATAGGATGCTTTTTATAATTTCTATATATTTTCCTCCTATGTCGACAGTCAATGTTTGTTGACATAAATAAATGCCATTTCGCACGTAATAATAGCTTTGAGAAAGCTTAATAAATTTCTCAATAAAATAACCCGATGTTTTAAGCAAACATCGATGCATTCACAAGACATGGCGAATTTAAAAATCAAAATGAAACGATGCATCGTGTTAAATATAAATATATATAATCAATACCTGATGTACCGATGTGTTCTTACTACTTTTCTTCTCTTTCTACGTATCATATCTTACTACTTATTTCACCTTTTAAACTATGTATTTTTTATGACTTTGAAAATATTAAAAAAACAAAAACTAATTGACTTAATAAAATGAACGAGATTAATTGAAACTCAAAAGAGTTTGAAAGAACACGAAATCATTTTAACAAAATGCTTTACTAGTTTTTCATCGACGGCTTACACATAAAATAATTAATATTGCGTTTCCTCTCAATATTGTAAAACAAACTAACAATGTAAAATCTCATTACACAACTGATTTTAATGCGCTTATGTACTTATTAAATAGTTTGGTTTTTGTTGCAGTAAATGTTTCCTTTATTTATATTACATCGAAGTGGCTGTGGCAAATTTTGTTTAATTCAGTTAATCAAGTATTTAGGCAAAAAAGTGAAAGAGGAATGCTAAACCACACAACAAATTTACGTCCCCACTACGTTTCTAAACAGAATCATCTACAGAGGTTTTATATTTCCAGTTATTCGACAAGACAATAAATACGAAATAAAATAAAAGTGCATTTATTTCAGCAAAAGAAAAGAAATAAAAATGCAAGTCAATTGTTGTGTTGTACTCGTATTTTTGTAAATGAATCATGTTTAATGGTGGCAAGGAATTTACAAATAACATTTTTAACAATTTCGTTTAAATACGAAATCATATAACATATATGTATATGCGTGCTTTTTAAAATATTAATAAAAGCGCAACCAATAAACAAACAATTTCAAGGTGACTTGCTTTTTTAAACAACTTTTTAATATTTGGAAATTATCTTTGAATTTTGTATATATAGGTATGCTATATAATGAAACAATTTTTATTACTTTCTCCCGACCACCTGCGCTACGAGCTTCCTTAAAATCGTTGTCAAAATGCTTCTCATGTCGTTGACAGATATTTTATTTATTTTACCTTTTTCATTTCAATTTTGTAAAGTTTCATATTGCGTTTTTCATAAGTAAACAATCCGCGGAGTCCATGACTTTTGATAAAATGCCGCGCATGTACAAGTATGTTTTTATTGGAAATGGAAAAAGTTTTCATATTTCAGTAACTAAACAATTCATCAGAGCTGCGTGATGGGTACACTATCTAGGCACGGGTCGGGTATGTATAGTATGAGGTTTAGCTCACTTAATTGAACAGAAGTGCACAGCTCAGGTACACATTTGTGTGTTTGTTTGTGTGCGTGTGTCTGGATAGGCAATCAGCATTTGCATATGGTAGCGACCCCCACTCGAAAATGAAACATGCAATTTATTTTAACCTAAATTCTCTGTTTGTTTCAGCTTTTGAAAAAGTGCAGGCCACTCATCAAATTTACAGACACACACACACAAACAAATAAACATACACACACGCATAGACACGCCCACACATACAAACAGAGCCATATGCAAATCCTTGGTTTATGCATGGCCGGCCACAATAAACGCATTCGTTTCATTGGCCTTGTTATTGTTACTTTTGTCGTTGTTGTTGGGCCCTTAATGAGCTTAATAATAATATTGGCTTTCCAACAAATTTATTGAATGCCCATCCATGAACATAAAAATGAAATTGTGCGCAAAGCATTGTGTGTGGGACAGGAACAGGGACAGGAACTCCCAGGAACAGGGACAAGGATAGTGACAAGGGGAGGGCTAAATTACTTGACAAATAAAAAAATCTGTAGCATACTTATGAGCGTCGACAACAACGATTGATGGCATATGTAAATGCACATAAGTAAGTAGTACATACATACATAAGTAAGTATTATTGTACGTGGTCCATTTGATAAATAATCGACTCCGTTAAGGCATTAACAGTAAATCAATATGTTAAGCATCTTTCGAAATTGTTCGGACATGGAAGCAAACAACTCGCCCTTTCAATCCTTTTAAAGCCCTTTAATGTTGTTTTCGCAGCTTTTTGGAACTTTTTAAAACAGTTTATATGACTGTGGCAGACTTACTTTATTTAATGATTTCCATTTCATAAAATGTGTATAATTAAGTAAGATAGGATGATTGCAGGGAGCATCCGAAACAATGATGCCTGGTCTAAAAAAACTGACTATCTTTCAACGTAAGGCCTGGCCTGCTTTAACCAACAACTAATCTGTATAAGACAAGAAATGTGACTTAATGGAGCATTTCTGTGCTTATGGCAGCAATACTAGTTCAAGATAATTTCTTATTAATTCATTAATTAATTTCAGCTGCACCAGAACTGTTTGAAACAAAAAGTCTATGACTAGAAATGCTGCTGGCCTGTTTTGAAACTTATTTATTGTAACATATTTTAGATTATTATTTTGGATTAATATTTTGAATTGATATTTTGGATTGATATTTGGGATTGATATTTGGGATTGATATTTGGGATTGATATTTTGGATTGATGTTTTGGATTGATGTTTTGGATTGATATTTTGAATTAATATTTTGGACTGATATTTTAGATTAATATTTTGAATTGATATTTTGGACTGATATTTTGGATTGATGTTTTGGATTAATATTTTGAATCGATATTTTGGGTCGATATTTTGGATTGATGTTATGGATTAATATTTTGGATTGATATTTGGGATTGATATTTTGGATTGATGTTTTGGATTGATATTTTGAATCGATATTTTGAATTGATATTTTGCATTGATATTTTGGATCGTCATTTTTGATAGCGCTTACCTATATTTAAAGAATAATCATTTGTCTGACTGTAGGCCACATACGAGTATTCTTATAAACAAATAAAAATTTTGTCATTACTGTCCACAATTCCAAAGCTACAAAAAATCAACACTTTGCAGATGTTATTCATATCCAATTATCTACCTTTTTTTAACATTTCATCTGTATCGTTGAATCCTATTCTTCTTTCTCTTGTTTGCTTATACATTTTTTTTGGGGGTACAGGCTCGCTCGACTGTAATCTTCTCTATTGTTGTTATTAAAATTACATTGCTTAAATTAAATTCATGCGTTTCCTTAATTGTTGCTAGAATTTTTTCTATATTTCGGACTATTGCTAAATACTAATTGTTCGGGTAACCGAACTGATACGATATTTCAGAAAAGCTTTGCACTACCTATACCTATACCTACTATTTATCTTTTTAAATGCAACGTTTCACATATTTTTGAGACTCGAAAAGCTGTGCTTTTCATATAATCCTACAATATTACACCAATTTAGTTGGCCTGCTGTACTTGTAAGTATGTGTGGTGGTGGTACGAGTACATTGTAATTAAGCACATACTTGGAAAACATTGCTATTTAATTCACTTTTCGGCTGAGCCGTTGAACACAGTCGGTGCGGATGCGGCAGCTTGTGGTGGAAATTATCGCTAAGCGGATTTGAGCGAAGCGTGTGAAAATGCAGCAATTTGGGTTAAAAACCATTTTGGCTAAGAAAACAGAAAAGGCAGCCGTAAGAAAAACAAGAGAAAGAGAACGTCATGTAGAGAGCTCCGTGCCGCCACAAATTTCGCAAAGGGAAAGCGAAAGTGTAATGAAAAGCGAAAGTGAAAGTGACTAAGATATTGTAGCTGCGGAGGGAGTACTTCTTCGTCTTCTTCGTCTTTTTCGTCTTTTTCCTCTTGTTGCTGTTGTAATTGTTGTAGAAGGTGTTGTTGCTGATGATGACGTTGGCGCTGACGTGACAAAAACGACAACAGCAATAACGCTAAAAATGTAACGTTTGCCAAATGGATGAGGCAACACGCAAAATAGCGACAGACGACAACGGCAACAGCAAAAATAACAACGACAACAACAACAACAGGAACAGCAACAACAACTGTGGCTACAATGAGAATGAGAATAACGACGAGGACGACGACGCCAACGCCAACGCCGCCGAGAACGATGATGATGAGGAGCAGGAAAAACAAACTAACGCTCTATGACTAAACGCCAGGTTGTATAAAAAGTTATTGCTTTTAAATCCTGTCCTCCTCCATAAAATTGTTGACATCATTACCATGATGTTATATTCGGGAAACTTATCTCTGCTTTATTTTATTTGTTTGTTCTTATTTGTTCCGGCAAACAGTTTGTTGAATGTCCAAAGGTAGCAGAATCCGCTTATCCTTTTAATTGACAACTAAACTAGATAAAGACTTAAGGAGTTTAAAACTAAAACTTAAAAGAGATGGATGTTATGCAGCCAGTAAGTTTTAGTAACGTTTTTAAAATTGTCCTTAATTTCTCTAAATTTATATTTGTTTCTTTTATTGGCCAAGTGAGGTTTGATATGTTTTTCTGGTGGAACAGTATATTCTTTTAATTGATAATTTTGATTTATATAAAAAAAGAATCATAGGAAAATATAACTCATATTTAACAAGAAAGGAATGCTAAATTAATTTAATTAATTACCTAAATTAAATATAAAATATTCCATACATGCATACATAAATTTAGATACCAAGTATAGTTATTCTAGCTCTTATACTTTCTGAGATCCTCGCGTTCATACAGACAGACGGACATGGCTATATCGACTCGGCTTGTCATGCTGATCAAGAATATATATACTTTGTGGGGTCTGCCACGCCTCCTTCTGTGTGTTACATGTACACTCGCACAAATTATTTGTAAACAAATTCTCGAATCCCAGTTTCAATTTTCAAATTGTTTTTGCAAAGTTTCCCAAAAAGGACAATCCTACTAGCGTGCTTGGCTAGTATAGAGATAACAACATAAATAAAATAAAATGCATTTATGAATGACTTAAAAGAAGCATTTAAAAAAGAAAACCCAGATTGCACAGCATATGAGCAAGCTATATGGGATATAAACGAGTAACTAGTGTCTCCTGTTCTCTATTGAAAAATGTACAAATGTTATTAATAAAATCGATATAAGCAATTTTAGAGCAAAAACTGATATTATTTGGAACTTTGCAAATTGAAATTTGTCTAAAAACTTGAAGTTTGAAGCTTGCATTGAATTGAGAAAATTGTAATGAAAAGGCTTCTGAGCTTTGCGAGATGAGAACGAGCTAAACTTTTGACATAACCTGTCAAAATTACACCTAAACACACACAAATACATACAAATACCCACAAACACACACACGCACACACACATACAGAAAGACATATAGGGAGACACGCAAACATGCGCAATACACAAATCAAATCTGTATATAGCGGCAGCAAAACACTTGAAGGCTGAATGACTGCATGAATGTTTTTGGTTGCTTGTACTTGTATAGTATGAATGACTGCTTGAGAAACTGGCTGACTGAATAACTGAATGACTGACTGCCAGAGTGTGCGCATGAATCATGGCAAGCAGGTAAGTGTTTGTATGGTTGGACGGCTGGGGGTGGAGGTGGAGGTGGAGGGGTGGCTTTGGGGCTTTCCTATAGTTCCAGCGCATTGTCACTTGCCAAATGTGCTGTTCATGCCTCTCTGAAGTTTATCTTCATATTGCTGTTGCTGTGGTACAATTTGTAGTTGTTGTAGTTGTTGTTGGGATATGGATCCATTAATAAAATCAGTTCAGCATAAATTACAGCAGCACTGATGCTGGCGCTGGCACTGGCAGCACGCACGTGTCCTGGCCAAAGGATAAGCGCTCGAGCGTGTGTGCGTGTGTGCTGGACTCGAAAATAAGTATAGTAAGCATACGGCGGAGGCTGGCATATAAAACTTACTTTAATCGCTTCAAAAACACATTTATTATGGTAAAATTTAAATACAACCGCACCCGTACAGAATTACAAAAATATTTTAAGCAACTCTCTCTCTCTCTCTCTCTCTCTCTCCCTCTCCCTCTCTCACACACATTTGGCCGTGTACTTTATTGAGAAAAAAAGGCTTAAGGCCAATTGGAAATTTATAAAAAAATGAGTTTAATGCGCGACTGCCGTGATTTGTATTTTTTATATATATTTTTTTTGCATCCCAAACTCTCCAGGGGTGCGCCAAAATGGTCGTTAAATCAAGTGAGCTGCCGTTGATGTCGATTTCTGTTGAAATGCCTGCCCCAGCCCAGCCCAGGTGTCTGACAATTTGCCAGGCTGTTAATGTTATTTTGAAATCGGTGCGTACGTGTGTGTGTGTGTGTGTCTCTAGCGATAACATAAGCTTCTGCCACCCCTTCCCGTCCAACATTTCGGCACAACTGTCTATTGGCTTAATGCATATTTAAAAGGGTACACACACACTATATAAGTCCTGGCCTGTATTCCGATATAGCCATCGTCTTGTAAGCGCACATTTCATATTCGTAATGCGTTTGTGAGCTTCCAGCGTTTAAGTTGATAGTTGAAAGTTGTTTACAGCAGCAGAAAAAATAAATAAAATAAAAGAAAAGCAGAATATGTGTGCTATGCTGAGAAAACGTTGAAACAAGCGCACGAAACAGGCAACATACGAGCATACGCGTATTATCAGGAGCAGGAGAAGCATAAAAAAGTTGCTGTACGCTTCCGAGCTACACAGTTCAATGCGCTCAGATTTCATTTACCTACCTAACAGATAAAGGATTAACGCAAGTGCGCAAAGGTAATTACATAAATAAGTGCTCACAAGTGCTCATCCAGGCGCTCACCTCTTAGCGCCCACGTGGAAGTTGCTGTTCTTGTTCAGCAACAAAAGCGCCTGATTTTAACTTTTATGAAAGCCTAAGAAGCGGTTCCATACTTTCTCATTAAAGTATTATTTCACATGGTTTTGTTCTACCAAGCAACCGAAATGGCATTACAAGTAGCGTCTTATTATCTGATATCTTATTGGCTTCAACTCCTAGTTTAAGCTGTATTTGCATTTTTCTATAAGTTTAAGTTATTGTAAATAATAACAGTATAATTAAAGTTTTAAAATATGTAAATATCTCAATCGAGCATATCAGAATTGGCGAGGAATAGAGCAATTTTTAAAAAAAAATCTAACAAGCCATCACACCTTCTAAATGAAACTTCTGCTACTAACATAAAAACATAGGCCTCAGTAGCTAGTACTCTTACCCCTTAAGTATATTATTGTATAATATATTTAACTTAAATAAATAGAACGACTAAAAAAACTATATACAACTGATTTGTTTATTATTATTCTTCATAGTGCCTCATAATATTCTAAAGTTTCATCAAAATCACTTTTTTGCTTAATTTCGATGTCAGCTATGTACTACTTATGTCTCCAATCTTAACAATTTTAATTGTTTCCACTTGTACGACAACTGAAATCAAAATAAAAAACGTCGTATAAATCAGACATAGGCATAAAAACGAAAGCCATTTCTAGGCGGAAAGCCAGAACACTGACATGAAAGGGCAATTTAAATAGCAATCGGGTTAGGCTGGCAACTCTGGCAAATGGGACACAGTCATGCATACTATGTGTACGTATGTGTGTATGCATGTATGCGAAAATATATGCATATATAGTATGTATGTATATATGCGAGTACCTACTTATTCAGATTCATACATATGCATGACGAGCACCAACTTCATCCCATGCCATCGCTAATATCTTTTTAGAGGCAACTGAGTTCAAAAGCAACTGACATATAAAGATGTATATACATATGTATATATATATATATATGCATATATACATATTTATATGTATACACACACACACACACACATAGACACACACACGACCCCACTCCGCACACTTCGTGCGTTATTTTTTTCGCTTTTTTTTTTTTTTGGGCTTTCTGCTGCTGCCTTCAATTATTGGGCTATATTCCAGTCACGCTTTTACGTGTTTGTTGTATATTTTAGGCCAATTGTTGGCTGACAAACGTCTGTCCGTTCGTCCGTCCCACCCTACCCATTACTGTCGCTGCCTGCTGCTGCTGCTGCTGCCGTTGTTGTTGTTGTTATTATTATTGTTATTGTTGCTATTGTAACGATTTTTGCAACAGCGGGAAAAATAAAATAAAGCCTTTCAGACTAGCTACCACATTGCCAGACACACAGATATCACAGATATCACAGATGATGATATCTGATGTGGATCCAGTTGGGTTAGCTGTAGAGCACGCATTTCAAGCGTTCAAAATCGATAGCTTAGTTTAGAATATCAACATCCATATCAACATACGCATAAAGTGAAATAAAAAAAAATTGAATTGGAACATCAAATTCATTTATTCAACCCATAAAATATTTTATTAATTGCTAGCTATTATAAAACTTAATCCAAAACATTTGGATAAACAATATTTTTTGTTTTTCTATTTTGAGCATGAATAAACAAATGAGTGTGGGTACCGACTCTGGAACAGGCAACATAAAGTTGGTCAAGTGCAAAACATGATTCCTCCAAATTCACACCACTATCCCCATCTGAAAAAGTTTCAATTTCACAGCAAAATCCCCATTAACAAAATAATCGGCCATTTATTGAATTCATTTGTTACAAAAAATATGATAAATAAAGAACCACTCGACCGGTTTTGTGCAAACTTCACATAAACCATCTACTAAATAGTCCGAACAAAACCTAAACATTTGGATTGGATAGGTGAGCCCGTACTTGAGTTATAAAATTACAATGAAAAGTGGCATTGATTTTATATACAAGTATATAGATTCGCATTTATTTAATATATGCAGTATTTCTGTGCGTTATCAAGCCCATATGGATATAGTATGTGTCTAGTATGCTATAATGGAGAGCAGCACTTGTTATGAAATCAAGTACATATTCACAGTTCGTATTTTTAGAAAAAATACTTGAGAATTAAAGGTATTAAGGTATGGGCATAAGGAGTAATAATACTAAAACTATGATTACAAATTGATTTCTAATCGTGTTATAAAAAAATATTAAAAAATACTTATAGTTCCGAACAATCCGCAAGGCGTTTGCAAATCACTGGAGAGCTAAAAATAAAATTGAAGAACCTCAGAACCTATTTCTCAAGAACTAGAATCTATTTCCGTCAGTCGTCCTTAATTTAAGGAAATTTTTAATATTTTTTCGCTTTTCTAAATATACATTTGAAATTAGCGCTGAAAAGTGTACATTTCTTAATATTAGCGCAAACTTCTGTTTTTTTTCTATATAGAATATGTATTTTTCTGAGTGCAGCGGCATGACCGACAAGGCTTTTGTATTATTTAGCTTGTTAACTCCTTTCAAGTCGATAAGATCCATTAAATTATTGCACAGACCCCACACAGTTGCTGTGGCTTGACCGCTAATGTGGCTAAGCCAGCCCCCATCCACTGGCGCTGCCAATTCGACCAATTAACCAAAGTGAAAGCAGTGAGCGCTGTGGGGAAATGGGAAATGGAGGAACATCAACTACAGCTCAAAGCTAATGAAATGTTGGACGTCTTGGGGCGGTGAGAATTGTTATAAATTGAATGAGAGGACTGAGAGCGAGAGGCCAGTCAGTCAGTCAGTCAGTTCGTCAGTTAGTCAGTCACTAAAAAATTTAACCGCAATAGAGTGAGAGCGAGCGAAGAGTTGAGGAATGGAGCAGTTAGTCGAGTGAACGGGCGACACATCAGCAAGAAAGCCACTTTATTCTATTTCCGTTTCCGGCTGTTGTCGCCATGTTAGAAACTGTTGTTGTTGTCGTCGCTGCTGTTAATGCTGTTGTTGTTGTTGTTGTTGTTGTTCTTGTCGCTGCTATTGCTATTGCCATTGTCATTGTTGTTGTCAAGTTGCCGAGTATGTAATGTGTTTCCGCTTGCCACAAAATGTGGCACGGCGTAGGCGTCGCCTGACTGCGTGCGTGCCAAGCAATGCAAAGTAAAGCCCAGCCAAGTAAAATAAACTGAACTGAACACTGAACGGGACACACACGCACACACACACACACACGCAGGCAGGCAGGCAGGAAGGCAGGCAATGGCGAAACGAAATAAAAACAAACGACAGATAGAAGATGGCGCGCGACGGGGCGGGGCCGGCAAGGAAAGGGTAAAAGCCAGCCAACAAAATGACACTCGAAATGTCAACGTCACTAACGGGGCGTATACACAATGCGCGTTTTGCACTCCACCGCCCAGCGTACGCATTTTTATTTATGTGTGCCTCCAGCTGCTGGCTGACTAAGGCAGACTAAGGTGCAGAAGTCGGGGTCGGGGTGGGGATCGGGATCGGGATCGGGGTCGCAATGTGTGGGTGAGGGAGTGTAGGTGATACAAAGATATATGAGCATTGTTACACACGCTGCATAAATAAGTACACACGACACAAGCCGAAATTGTAGCGCCAACTGGCTAAGAGCACTTGTCTTCCCCTAATCCCCAACCCCCAACCCCCAACCGCCTTGCTCTTGCTCTTGCTGGACGCCAGCAGTCAACAGTCCACCACCGATGGTCGCCCTTGGTTCAATATTAGCCCGAGCAGTCACTTCTGATAAGTTTGGATTTGCAAGATTTATGCAACTATGCCTGTGTCTGTGTGTGTGTGTGTGTGTTGGACTGCAGTTGGCAATGGGCTGAGCTGGATGGACTGTTGTGCAAATATAAGGACGAATGGATGAACGAGAGAGGCGGATAGATGAACTGACAAAAAGACAAATTAAGCCATGTGGGCAAGACCGACTGACGAATGCAATTGAGGAATGAATCAATCTAACACTGCACTCTGCCTCTGCTTGTGTGTGTGTGTGTGTGTGTGTGTGTGTGTGTTGGATGAGAAGCGTAGAGGCGGGCTCTTTTTTGTTGCACACATTCTTTGTTTCTTTTTGCTGTCATTAGTTCATAACAAATGCTCTTAATGAAGACTGGAAGCCTGGTCTCTGTTGCATCAACATGCATTTGTTTATGCAATGTTTTTTGTTCTTCAAATTTTGTTTGGATGTGTGTTCGAAAGCACTCGATGCGATTAATGCTGTAAAGTAGTACCGAAAAAAATTGCATCCTTAACTAAAGCCTATTAAAGAGCAACTGACGTCATTTAACTCATGACATGGCCCATATACTTAGCAGCAGAGGAGACGTCATTACTAGCTTACTATTAAGACAAGGTCCATAATATATATATATTTATTAATTTAGTAAATCAACAAATAGTGCTGTCGATACAAATACAACAACTATGATTTATATTATAGTATAATATTATAAAATAAAATAAAGATATTTAATAATACAACGTTATAATTTCAGCTTAAAAGATAAGAAAGCCTAAGAAAAAACTATACAATAACTTCTACTAATGCCTCCGACCTGTTGGGCGAATTATATTTGCCATTTGGCCAGAGACATTATAGACCCAACAGGCTAAAAAAATATAGTAAGTACAGAAGGAAAAGCAATTCTAGTTAACAGCTAATTAAGCATAAAGAGAAAGAGTGGTAGGGAAATCTCCAACCCGGTGGAGGAAAATTTGAAAGCCAGTACTAGATAGAAGACAGAGAGTTGTTAACAATCTATGAGAAAATTAATTTTTTTTGAAAGAAAAATATTTATATAAGTCGGCTAGTTCCAGCATTGTTAATTCGTTTAAGAAAATTACTTCTCTGCGCTTCTCATCAAGCTAAAATAGTTTTGCACTCATTTTTAAAAATTGTTAATTGTACCATGCTCTTAGTTAATAGAATTAAATGTTTTATTTCCAGCTTATTGTACAAATTTTCTACTCTTAAATAATGACCATATAGCTTTATGCTTGTGTCTGTGTGAATGTCAAAATAGTTTCTCTTGCTACACATCAGACAATGCCAGCAATATTGTAGCAGAGCACGCTACTAACTACCACAACGACCCATTGCATAGTTTATGAGCTCGGATTATGGTCATTAAGGTACCAACACAAGCACACAGAGACACTTACGCTTGCACCCAAATGATACCTACAAGCATGTGCATGCACGTCTACATACATAATTGTGTATGTAACTCCTACACACAGGATCCTACAAGGGAAGTGGCAGTGGCAGTGGCAGTAGAGGCCGAAGCCGTGGCAGCAGCAGCAACAGTTGGTGCAATGCGTATGGGCTCTAGAGGCTACAATACCAGCAATAAAGCTCAATTATGTTGGCAAACGGTGTTGCCTATTTAGCTGCGAGTACAGTTTTCCGCCAACTTTGGAGTTTTTCAATTGTAAAATTGCTGCTGGCAGGATTAATAGCGTTACTGGCGGATTTGGTGACATTTTTACAAAGCAATTAAAAAAAAGACTAAGGTGCTTATTAAATTATAAGACACTTTAAAAATGTTGCTCTTAGCTCCCGCCATGCCATTGTAGTTCGTATTTTGACAAAAACAATTTAGACGCGTATAGAGCTTAGACTTAGGTGGCGTCTGGCTTAAATAACAGTGAAATGAATCGAAATGAAGAGCCAATTAATACAAAAACGATAAATTCGATTTGATTTTATTCGCAGCTAACCACCTCTTGCCTCAAGAAATGTCTCGAATTAACGTTCGGCGAACATTGTTAGAAGTAGTATGTTTAAAAAGGTTTCCTAAGTCATTCCGCTTCAGAATATCTTTGGACTCGGTACGAAAATGTGTGTCCATTTTGTTGGCATATAATCAATCATCCTAAAGACGAAGAAACCCTAAGTTGTATGGCAACCAGAGTACATATCTTTTATGGCTCTTTAATCCTTCAAAACTACTCTCAGTTGTTCCATCCAATTCTTAATGGGATTTAGGTTCGACCAGCTTAAAAGGCTGGCGATTCATCTAACCCCCAACATGTATTTCTTTTTCATATTTGGATGAAAGTTCTGCTCTGTAATTTATCAGATCAGATAATTAAAATCATATTTTAAAGGGGGCTTAGTCTAAACTCCTATTTTTCCTAATATTAAGCTGCATATTAATAGAAACTTAATATCTGGTTTTGTAGTAGATTGCCAAATTGTATGAAAAGCCCCGACTACTATTAATTCGTGCGTCATGTTTTTTTTTTTATCCGTATGCAATGTTTAGCAGGCGATATTTTCAATACTTATAGATAATAGATAATTTTTATTTGTTATTATTATTATTATTTTTTTTTTTTTTGAAAGATCATTTTGTTCTCTTGACTTCAGAAGAAAAATGTTTGATGTACTTCCAAAAACAACAATACCATTAATTTATTTTAAATGCCTTCTTAACTGATAAGAAAAATATAAACTTTAAAAGCTATTTCTAGCCTTTTCTAGCATCCAACACTTGTTGGCAGTCGAGGGCCAACTCTTTAATAGACTCATTGGTAACTACGCGCAATGCGGAATCGAATGAAATGGAATTTGTACAGTTGTGCCTGCCGCATATTAGTTTTAAAGGCGTTACGATGGCTCCACACGCCTATTATGCTCCACTTGGTGGCGGGCAAATTAGTTTGGCAAGTAATCGGTAAGCTCCGGCAAAACTTTCAACATTGACAAAATGACATATTAAAACAACAAGAACAACAACAACAACAAAAACATCCCCCAAATTATCTGAAGAAGATGCAGGCAACCATTCAGACGACAGTTCAATGAACGCATAACCCACAGACAACGTTGCCTACTTAAGTGTTAAGAGGGTTGGCCCAAGTCTTTGTGTGTGTGTCTGTGTGTGTGTGTGTGTGAGAGTGTGACAGTCTCTGTGGCTGGACTAATGGGTGAGGGTCCTGCTGCTGGTGGGTGGTTGAGGTGGTTGCTTCACCGTCATCGCCACCCTCCCCATGTAGATTGCGCTCTACAAATCGATTTTCATTGATTGATTATGCGCCGAGGTCTATACTGTCGCCTGCCGGGGGGCGCGTTCGACAGTTACTTTTTTTTTCCATTTTTTATTTGGGCTGCGCCTTTTGACCCAACTTGTAAGACAAATAGCATACACATTACACAAAGCCGGCCGGAAGGGAAGGTCAAACGTTGCGGTAAACAGAGCGCAATGCCGAGTCAATAAATCAATATTAAAGCCAGTCTGCATATGACTGATAACCTGAAAATTGCCCAAAAAGGCCAGATGATCTCAAAATTACTATAAAGACATATAGTCTATGCGCGTATAAAATACATATAAATAAATTGCTGACAATCATATTTAAATATTTCATAGATCTCAGCTGGAAATATATAATCTCATTGAATATGAAGACAATTTGATGAGGAATTTGCAGTAAATACTTCCTAAAATGTCTAAAATTTGTACCTTTACATCCAAATACTAGTCCTATTACTTGTAGAAGATAGTGAGATATTCATTGAATTAAAAAATAATATGCTAAGAAATAGTACGTGGATTTAGGGCTGGGTATTCTATTCTTGAAAAGCTATTATTGCCTAAATATTTTCTATATTTTGAAATATTTATTTCTTGGAGAGCCAAACTAAAGAAATACGTTCTTCTTCTCTTCATTACTAGACGCAGTCAAATGTTTGCTGAATAAGAGAAGAAGACTGGGTGTAATAAATAATATTTTTTGAAAAGCTATAATTGCCAAACTATTTTCTATATTTTTAAATATTTTGGTTCGTTTAGTACAATATTTGTTTCTTGGGCAGGCAGTATTAAAAAAGAAGTTCCTTTTGCTGAACCAGAAAAATATAAAATACAATATTGTAATATAGAAAATGCAAATTTAAACTGTCTTTCCCCCCCCCCCCCCCCCCCCCCCCCCCCCCCCCTAAATGTTAAGTATTACTATTTCTTTTTATTATTATGATGTACTGGAAAATGTGGAATTTGGGAATTCTAAGTTCTTTATTATTTATAATTAAAATAAGCAAATATTAAAGCATAATTTAGCGAATGATTAAAATAAAACTAAAATGAACTATTTAATAAAATAGATTGTTGTGGATTTATTTAACATTCAAACTATATATACAAGTACATAGAGGAGCTCATAATTTTGTTAGCAAACGTGTTAGTTATAGAAATATTTGATCGCAACATCAAAATGGTTGTGAAACATTCATATTTTGCAATTAAGTTTTAATTGAAGCTACTGCTGCCCCAACTCCTCATACTTATTTCTCATATTATATTTAATTTTTATGAAAATTTACAGCTTTTGTAACCAATGATATCATTTTTCTCTTCTTTTTTTTTAGAAATAAACGTTACGAAAAGCAAGCTGAAATCTATTACATCTATTGTAAATATGTTTGTTTTGGTGCGGTTTCTTGCAGCCCTTCATATACAAATAGGTATGTATTTAAAATTGTTGATCTGTAAATGCAATTGTGTGATGAGCAATGTAATTGATACTTCTTGCAATACTTAACATTTAACCTTATTTTTGTGGATTGTAAAGAACACATTATTTTTAATACAAGTATGTGCGATTATGTAGAACATTTCTTAGTAATTCAAAGATTGAATTTGAATTGTATTTGCTTGCCTTTGTTTCCAGCATATCGATTGCAATTCCTTCTGTTTAATTGCTTTTTCACATCAATCACTTAAACGAACATACATACAAGTATATTGAGTTTACAAGGGTTATGATTTAAACTCGAGCGAAGCACATACTCGTTTACATTTGCGAACCCGTAAGCAGCTTGTGTGGCTGCTTAGTGTGTGCAACAACAATGCGTCATATTTTACACTTTGTACTCGTACTTACAAGTAATAGTTTGATATGATTGGGAAACTTACACAGGTTTATGAATGTTTTACAAAGGCCAGCCTGGTATGGTTTACTTTCTTTAGATTTTATTGTTGGTAGTGGGCGGTAGTGTGAGTCCTGCAGCACGCGCCCAAAGCTCAATATCCTATTATGGTTTCAGAGTAGACTACGAGCACTCTTCATTGTCTGGAATTTGCGAGCATTTTATGAATGAGCATTATGCCACAGGCGAGATAACGAATCCAATTTTTAACAGAATACATTTTTGCGAATCCCTTTCCTTTTTTGTTTTTGTTTTTGTTCTTGTTCCATCACGCACATACATACATAGATACATATTCGTATGTATGTACATTCATGTATTTGCATAAAATGGAGATACTCTATCTAAGCACTTTATGTCTGCAAAGTACAAGCTGGGAATTGATGAAAATTGTACAAATATTTAAATATGTGCCCAGCACTTTGCGCATTCATTTACTGAGCAAACATTGGAGTCGCGTAAAAAGCTTCTAGAATTAGCGATTGTAGGAAGGGGGCGAGAGTACTTAGTAGGAGGAAAAGATTTGGGTATCGGGCTTATAATTATTATTCTCTGACCACCATGTTGAGCTTCCCTTTCTCACTCATCTAATACGATTTTTGGTGGCTCTAATATAGATAGACTGTCAAAATGTTGGATAAGAAATTTGTTTTCACTATTAGGTAAAAAAAACGAGTAAAATAGTGCTCATTAATTTCTCCGATTTTGATGAATTATAAAAAGGCTTTAGTCGCCATCAAAATAATAATATAATAACCAACTCATTTTGATACAACTTTAGAATATGCGCAATAGTTTAAATGACAAATTATCTCAAGATACATTTATAAAAAAAAGACTTTCTCTATTTGGATTGATTTCTGCTTCGATTGGTCCTATGGGAGCTATACTATATCAATAGTGCATCGATTTTGATGAAACTTAAACTTTATGCAAAACTCATCAATTTGCTTAAGATATCTATATTAATTAAATAGTTCTTGCACTAAGAGTGATTTTTGCATGGACCATTTCTATGGCAGCTATTTAAAATAATGAGTCTATATATAGTTTGCAATAGACGTGCTCTGCACATGAAAAAGACAAGCTTACGTACCAAGTTTGGTGTCCTTTGCTGCTGTGGTTTAAATGTTATCGATGGTCATACAGTCGAACAGACACACATGTCTATATCGATTCGTCTCTTCATGCTAATTATATATTTACTGAAAGCATTCCCCTTTCTGCCTGTTACATACAATTCTTTAACCTTCGGATTCAGGGTATAATAGTTATACTATAGTAGAGTTAGAGGTAGTCATTAAAGTCATTAAAATTATTGTCGCGAGGTTTATTTATTTTCTTTTCTAAATTTGAGCAAACATTTTATTTAACAATTGTTAAAAAAGGGAAATATGCACATGTGATTGCAATGTAAAGCGAAATTTGTTTTCATCAGACCAGACACCCCCACTTCAAATATAAGTACAGGGTGCGCCATATTTTATGTCGGTATGTAAACATTGAATATATTTGAAAATAAACAACCGATTTTCAAGTATGAGATATTTCTATTTAATTTGGTTCTGTACAATTTCTTGAACTGAGGTTTTCAACACTGGTCTACTCAAGTCAATCGGTTCACTAATGACAAAGTTATTCAATATTTACATACCGACATAAAAGATGACGCACCCTGTATGTAAGACCCTCTCGATGTACAATTCGTTGGATTTTCTGTATTTTTATTATTATTTTTCCACTAGTATTTTTGTTTTGGTGCATTGGAAATATGAGACAGAAAATAGAAACTGTGCACGGAGATAGTTTCATGAAGTCGAGAATCGAATGGGGGTGGAGACGGAGCGGGAGAGGAAGAGGAAGAGGGGTGGAAAGACACAGAGTTGATTTTCGTGTGCATTGTGCATGCTTAATTGAGTTGTTCTCAGCAACGAGTCGGCGAATGTGTGTGCCTGACTGAGTGTGTGTTTATGTTAGCCACGTCGTATGCGGAAGTGGAAGTGCACGTGCTTGTATGTATGTGTGTGTGTGTGTGCTTGAAGCAGTTTATCGATGTGCCCACAGCCACCCAATTGTCGTCTGTGTCCCCAACACGAACACTACATCCCCAACTCGGCTGCGTGAAGTAAATAGCGCGCGTCATTCTGTTTGATTTTCATGTCACTGACAAAACACATTTTGCTTTCGCCCTTTGTGTGTACATTGGTAAATATCACACACACACTCACACATTGCCGGATGTTGGGGGTGACTGTCGAAATTTCATGTTTGCAACGATTGGTGTTAAAGTTCGCGCCCACTTCTGGGGCAGCGGTGCGTGTTGCACTCCAAAGAGCGAGCGACCAGCTTGGTGTTGGCCGTTGTTGTTGTTGTTGTTGCTAAAAGTAGAGCATAATCGAGTGTAGCTACATACGTATGTATATACTTACATACAAGTATATAGAAATATATTTGTACGTACATATACTATATAATAGAAACTATGAAATATGCACAAGTGCTTAAGTTGTGTGATTCTATAGCGTCTAAAAAAGTTTACGGCAAGCACTTGTTAGAACGTTAACGCACATTTTAATGGGCGGCTGTTTCTATTTTATTTTCTTTTTTTTCTATGCCTGCGCAATACATTTAGGTTGAAACTCTCTCTTTTGTCATCTCTGGGAGAATCTCTAACGCCAATAATTTCTCTGTCATTGGTAAAACAGAAACAGAAAGGGCCAAAGCGTATACTAGATTACTGCACACGAGGAAGAATGTACATATATTCTTAATCTTGTCCATTTGTCTGTCTGTATGAACCGTATTATCTCGGAGATTATTCATATTCATATTACCTTAAGCCCTAAGCAGAACAAGCTTATGTTTTATTTCATATACTTTTATTTGTTAAATCACTTAACTTACAATTTTCAACATTTTTTCTTTTATTCATTCAATAATGTCTCTGATTTAATGTAGCTGTGAATTTGTGCAATGGTAAGACATCATCTCTCTACTCTAAATCGATACATACTTTAACCTATTAATAGTACAGGATAAACTTTTGACCGCCTATCTAAGCTAAATCTTGGATAGGACCTAATTTTTTTATTGCATTAAGTTCTACTTCAATCGGGTTGCAGTAGAGGATAAAGTTTTGAACCATTGACCATATTGATCCATGGAAGCTTGCTGTACAGTCTTGTACTATGGCACTTACATTAAAAGGCTAAAAGTAAATAAAATACTTTTAGCCACGCATAAAACTATACTTTTACTGTCTTCTGTCTGTTTCTCAGTCTCCCATTATCATGGAATAGAATTTTGTTTTCATTGAAGTGATTGTTATTGCTACAAAAAGAAAGAAATCTAGCTCAGGTTTGGGTTCGATGCTTCTAAAAACTGTGAAAGAATAGCTTACTTTCAAATAGTGTTATTGAACAAATCTAAGAGTTTTGATATTTAAACTATTAGCTTCAACTTAAGGTGAAATAAAACAATGCACGAATCATTAACTAACGATCATTTTTTATATTTTATTTTCACCCCTTAAAAATGCTTTTACAATAAATTTCAGCTTATCTGATATAATTTTTAATTTATTTCAAAATTATTCCTATTCTTTGTTGTTCCTATTTGATTGATATGTGAAAAAAAGCTAAAAAGCAGTTGCAAATTACAAAACGCCAAGTTTTGCAAATGTTTCAAAAGAACAATTTGATGGCCATGGAGTTTTAAGTTTGTATTCAGATAATCACCTGATGTGAACTCATTATCCCTCTCTCTGTGAATTGATATCTTTAGCATTTGAGCTGAATCCATTTAGAGTCTGTTTATCTCAGTGGCAAACGTTGGGTTGAAGCTCTGCGGTTTGCAACATCATTATCGGCATACGCGTAGTTGTGTGGCACAAAGAGAAATAAGTAGAATAGTTTTACAAATGAACGCTTTGCTTCATCGATTTGGTCGAAAGTTGTCGTCAATGGCCAGTATTTCAAGTTTTCGCCAAAGCAGGCGCAATACAGATTCTATCACTGATAGTGCGCCAGACAATGATGGGGAAAGTTTAAACTACTGCGAGTACTTTGGTTTTAATTTCCCAAATTGCATTCGACGACGCAGCAGCCGACAACGCTTTATTTATTCAATCCACTTGCTGCTTTCTGCTCCGATTGCCTGTCACAGCCATGGAAGTCCATGGAACTAACAGGTGTAGCTGGGGCCAAGATAGAGATGTGCGCGTGACAACGAAAAATACACTTGTTCATGTACGAGTAAACTTTTTTAGGACTGGCTATTAAATCCATCTCTAAACGGGTCAAAGTCTCTGTTATGGTTCCTGAAGCACAGTCATCTATTTTCTTGTTTGTTTTGAAGTACAACTTCTTTTGTGAGGCTCTTGGAAGCTGGATCGGCAACCATCGGTGACGGCGGGTTTTCTGTCTACTTTTTATCATGTTGAATAGCTCTCTTTTGAGCAGCGTTTTTACTTATAATGGGTGTTCTAGCTATTTTCTAGCGGTTTTAAAACCTATTATTAGTGGGGTTTCTATACATTTTCTGGCCGATTTTTGTTTGTGGATTTCTGCCTATTGTCTAGTTTCTTATAATGGGTGTTCTAGCCATTTTCTAGCGCTTTTTAAAACCTATTTTTAGTGGGGTTTCTAGACATTTTCTGGCGAATTTCTTTTTTGTGGATTTTCTGCCTGTCGCCTAGCTACTTATAATGGGCATTCTAGCCATTTTCTAGCGGTATTTAAAATCTATTTTTAGTGGAGTTTCTATCCATTTTCTGGCGGATTTCTTTTTTGTGGATTTTCTGTCTGTGGTCTAGCTATTTATAATGGATGTTCTAGCCATTTTCTAGCGGTTTTAAAATCTATTTTCAGTGGGGTTTCTAGACATTTTCTCATGCATTTTTAGGATTTTGTACCTGCTGTCTTATAATGGATTTTTTTTGTCATTTTCTACATTTTTATAGCGGGTTTAAAGCAACTTTCCAGCCATTTTTTTTTGCCTCGATAATCGTAAGCGATAACAGTTTTCTAGTCATTCTTTTGAAGCCAAAATTTAAATTAGTAAATAGAGGGTCAATCATTGCAATACAATCATTATGATTCACTTCTATATCGTGTCTGCTGACACACCATTTTTTTTACATGTTCATTTGTTCTTTTTAATACTTTCACTAACTTGAATTTGATTTGCATTTAATTTCTCCGCTCCTATAGTGACAATTTTTTGTCTGTTCTGCTCAAAAGATAGCGCAACAGATAGCGCAGAATCCCATCACGCACATCTCTAGCCAAGTTTCTGTCGCCTACTGAGCCACAAGGACGATGGCAACGATGGCGATGACAACGACAAACTCGTTTATTAACACAATTGAAGCCCGGCGTGCTGCCTGTCGCCATATACTTTGTCGTAAACTACTTGCAAGTTAGAGGCATCGATGCTGCCGATGCTGGCGATGCTGGCGATGTTGCTGCCAACTGTGCGCCTCGCTCTAATCGATTTTTGATGAGATTTTTGTATTCAATTTTGGTTTTGATGATGAGGCTACGCTGCAGACAACGGCATTGTGTAATGTGTATGTCGCCTCTATCTATGCGACAGCTCCACCTTTGATTCCCTCCCTACTCCACTCTTCCCTTCCCCTCTCTTTCTATTTATTTCTCGCCACCCGGTTTGTGTGTCTGATGTGGTAATGGCGCACAACAACAATAGAAGCAGAATGGCAGCATTACAACAACACCATTGACATAATTTCGCATGATTTTTGTCTGGTTAGTTGAGGCAAACAACCACCCATCGTCCCATTCCCATATCCCTCCATCCAAGCCATCTTCAAGTAACTTTCTCAGAGCTGCTTGTTAGCCTGGTAGTAGTAGTTGAAAAAGTTGTAACCAAGGTGTTGCAGCAGTAAGCTTTTGTATGCCACTGTCGCCAACAAATTGCTGATGTCAACACGCCCCGAACGCATTTGCATGCAAAGTGCAAAGGCCACACTCTGTGCCTGCCCACAAGACGCCGACAGGATCAAAAGGCATCCATGGATGATTCAACTTGCCAGCTGCTGGATTGCATAATTTTTGCAACGCTGCCATTTGCCGAAGGTTGAAGGTCGGCTCAGAGACTGCACAGCATTTCCCCAAGGCTGGCCAAGCGACATTTTCCCATTTTCACATAACTGTTTGCATAATTTGATCTTTGGGGCGAGTCCAGAAACTACATAGTACATATATCTTTTATATATGTTGGCTTTATTTACATTTTTCATTGTTTAGCTAAATTGTTTTTAATTTGAATATTTGTTGATGTGCATTTGCACTCGTATAATTGAAATGGTCAAGCACTGTTCTTTTTTAAAGCAATAATGTACAATAATGATTTCTTCTATTAAAGTATTGACAGTTGCAAAGATTTCGAAAAGTGGAACTGCTAGAGTTCCTGTAGCTTGTCTGTCCATGAGTTTTTAAAATTTAATCTATATTTATTAAAATGTTAATACTTATAGGTGCCTTCTGGCAATTATACCATTCGATTCTGATTTCGAGAGGGGTTGAAGAATTATTTATAGTGAAAAAAACTTATACACAAACATATTATGGATGCAACTTTGAAAACATTTCACTATGTAAGCCTAAACCTCAGTTTTTCTAATCAGAAGAAGTAAATACAATTCTCTTCTGCATATTCTAAATATCGTGGCAGATTGGGAGCCATCTTAAAGTAGATTTAACTATAATCTTATTTTTGTACTAAGCTTGATTTATGTTACCATCGTTCGCTTTAGGATATAACAAGTCATTTCACAAAACTCAAAAACATAAATTCCAGATCTGTTTAAGATAACTTCATTGACGAAAGAGTTAATCTAATACGACTGGCTTTTCCAGCTATTGGTTCTATGGCAGCTATTTTAAATAGTTATGCCACATATGGTTTATAATGAACTTGCTCTGCATATAAATAAAACAAGTCTACATAGGAAGTTTGGTGTCCATAGGTGTAATGGCACAAAAGTTCTCGGCGTTCATACGGACGAACATTTATACGAGTACATACTAGTATTTTTGTGTATCGATTCTGTAGCTATCATACATCCTTTTAGCTGTTACAAACGAGTGGCGTTTAGACTATTTTTTAACATCACTCGTCTTCGAGTAGATGGCTTAAAGGCAGTAGTTTTGTCTGCTCTTCATGTCTGAAGATATAAGTAACTTTTTAATGCTATAATGCTGTAATAATGCCTTTGTGGAGAGCGCATTTTTATACCCTATACCCGTAGGGTAAAAAGGGTATATGAGGTTTGTGCAAAGTATGTAACAGGCAGAAGGAAGCATCTTCGACCCCATAAAGTATATATATTCTTAACTAAATGAATCGATCTAGACATGCCCGTCCGTCCGTCTGTCCCTCCGTCTGTCTGGATGAACGCAAGGATCTCAGAAACTATAAAAGCTGGAATAACCAAAGTTGGCATCCAGATTCTCCTAGGTCCGATAAAGGACGAGTTTATTTTATCGCAATACATAATTTGTATAAAGGAGCATCGAAGTCTGTTCATTGAATGCTTTATAGAATATTTGGTTAACTTGTTGAAATAGGTTTGGTTCTACATATTTATTGAAATGCAATGCAAATCGTATTATCGTATGCACATAATTGAAGTGCTCTGACCAAAATGGATGTCTATGCTATGTTGTTCTGTGCTGTTCGGTTCTGTTCCGTTCAGTTGGCAGCTTGCGGCGACCAGCCCTCAAGCAACAAAGTGTACAACATTTTGACAATTGGTGCGGATGACTGCGGTTGGGTGTTTGCTGTTCATTTTGCTATTGTCCCGTGTCCTCTGCCCGTGCCCGGTGCCCGGTGCCCCGTGTCCGGTGTTCGATGGCTAGCGTTCATTGGCATGGGGCAACGATTTGGGAACTTCGTCTGCGGTTAGTTTTTGGTTTCGCGACCGTGCAAATCACATTAGGCATGGCCACTGACCAAATCGCTTTCCATTGCCGAGGTGGTAGAGCAAAAATCAGAAAACCACAACAAGTTACTGGAATAGACGTGGACTGTTGACTACTGCTTGCAGGCTGAGCCCGAGCCCGATTCCGAGCTCGAGTCCAGGCCTTCATTTGTCATTCGATGCAGCGAAATTGGCAATTTCATTTTCATTCAGGTCTGACGAAATGCACTTCCTGAAATCAATGGCGACAAGGCGCATTGGCACTGTCAAAGGAAGAGCACACGCCTGGCCCAGAAATGAAGTGGACCATGACAGGCACTGCCGAAAGGGGTACGAGTGCGAGTATGCTGAAATGTGGAATGTTTCAGGCGGTGGCAAGGATGTCCGGATGTGCAGCAGGCACTCGCTGCTTATAACTGGGCCAGCCAGCCAGCCACGTCAGCACGTCGCACAGTGGGGCCTTCGGACTTTTTTCGTTGCAAAAATCATATCTTCTGAACGGCTGAAGCAATTTTCGTCATTCAAATTTTGTTTGAAAGAAAAATTCTTAAGCTTTGAAACAAGTCATAGCGCATTGTGCTGTGATTTGTAGGAGCTGCGCAATGTGTGCTCAAAGTTGGATTTTGTTGCCAGTGCAATATTTGCCTAATCAAACTAATAAAAAACATTTAATGATACAATTATTTTCAGTTATGTTATATTTTTAGTTTTTAACAAATTAAAAATTGAAAAAAAAATTGTTTAAATATTACAAATTTTTTTTTAAATTTAAAAATATTGAAAATTTTTTTTACATAAAAAAAAATTAAAATAAAATATTTTGTTAATATTTTATGATTACATTAATTTTTATTATAAAGTACTGACAGCTGCAATTATTTACATTAATATGTTTTCTTTAAAATAGTCGTCTACATTCGAAGGAATATCTAATAATTTCACCATGTCCGAAGAATAATTACTAACTAATTCTTTGTGAGACCTCACATGTCTAAGGGATGAAACCAGTGGATCTGAAGAGGCTGACAACATATTGAAGAGATCCTCGTTTTGCCTTATTCGTGACGTCTTGCATGTGTTCAAATATCTGAATTTTTTATAGTCCTTGTTCCTCGACTCTTGGGCTTCCTCTGACATTTCTCCAATTGGTCATGAAGTGTTACTTGCACTGACTGTTCCGTCACTATTGTGGGCTGAGGTACTGCCTCTTTCTTAGCCGATCCTATTTGTTTGTACCCAGGAAGAACATCAACATTATGCCGAATTAGGGAATGTCGCAATATTAAATATTTTTCCTTTGACAATCCCAAATCCATAAACAATGCCAAAGCCTCATCGGCACTGAACTGCTTTGGCAGTAAGTTTGGCGGAGTAGGAATGCTTTCCTTGATCCTTTTAAGTCGCACTGGGCTTGCGTCAGCAACCGCTTTTGTGACTTGCGATTTTATTTTTTCCTGATCCTTGGTGTATTTCATGGACAGCGCCTCCGACAAGTGATCCGTAGCTATGGCTTCTGTGACATCGACAAGCTTTCTTTTTCTTGTAAAATCCGAGCATTCTTCAATGGATTTCGTTGTTCTTCCTCTGGCTCGTCCAGTTGATGTAGAGGGTACATCGTCCATTGATGTATCCAAGTACGTAGTCGTTGATAGCCAGATTTCATATTTTAAATCAAATTTCTGCTTGCTATATCCTACGCTTATCCATTTCTGTTTGATTTTAGAATAAATTAATTTAAGCTTATTTCTCAACATTTTTTGCTGATCTGCACTTTCCAGAGCATCATACAGCTCTTCCAGAACAGCTTCTTCAAATTCCTTCTCATCATTGGAATTCCTAAATAGATCAAATAATGTTGCATTTTGCACAGCCATGTTAAAGAAAAATCACTTTTAAGGTATTTAAACGTAAATTATATTGAAAAATACTATTCACTGCTAGTTAGACACAACTGATTGCTTTTTAAGTCAAAATTCGACTATTACGCTGCACCAAAAATATTGGCAATATATACCATTTCTAAACGCATACCTAAGATAATAAACTAAAACCTCTTTTTGCCTGTTCAAATGCTTTAAAGCAAAGAAATTACAATTCATGAAAGGGTCAAAAAGATTGCAAGACCTTCACCTGATATTGTAAATTACACTACCTGTAATAAATGTTATGCATAATTTCGGTTGCACAATATTAAATGTGGATCAAATAGGACCGTTTAGGTATATTTTTGTATCCATAATGCTAAATACAATGTTCCTAATAGCCGTTACTGCGAATCTACCTGCAATGCATTCTTCTTCTTATACCCGCGGCAGCGCCTTTTTCGCTGATTTTTTTCCGAAGTTGCGGCACTCTTTTTGCTCTGGTGCACACCGGCGGATCCGGGCGGATGAAAGTTTTATTGCGTTAGGTAAAAGCATATTTAGAGAACATATTTTAAAAATATGGGCGAGGTACTTTTGGGTACTTTTTTTGTATTTTCCATCAAAGTTGAAAAACACCCTAAAAATAGGTAGTTTAAAAAATAACGTTTTCTAGATAACTACAAATACGAAAGACATAGTTTTTATTAAATAATGCATAAAATTAATTCATCTAGCAATACAAATCAAAACATCAATGATTCGTTTCATAACTTAGCTAATATTATACCTGAAAGATGAAGTATTTGCATCAAATTGAATTAATTGTTGCGAGCTTAAAAAAGGGTCGACTTTGAGTGCACATATGTCCTAAACTATAATTCCGATTTTTTTGAGAGTAAGATTTTCGTAATCTTTGGAAAAAAAACTATTAGACACGTTTATTCATTACTCCCAAAGCGTTCATGAAAATTTTGATTTTCGCAAGCTGTTTCGGCCTAAGGCCCCACTGTGCGTCGTTGCGTTGATCAAAAAGTTATATGTATAAGCCTCAGCCATATAATTGGCTTCCACTTGAGCCGCAGCAGATCTGCAGCTGTTGCCCCCGCTGGGCTTGAGGGAGTCGTCCAAGGCGCAGGTGTGCGTCAGGTTGTCAAGGCAATGCGTAAGATAGGCAACATATGCCTCGGGCTCAGCTCGCGACTCAAGGTTGGTCTTTGAAGCTGTTGCGATGCGCTGCGATGCAATGCGTGAGGGCAATAAAAAGTAATTTTAGAGCACACGCTCACACAGATTAGATAAACTAGTAGTACCAATGCTAGTCAATTCTCTCTCTGTTATGCTCAAGCATCCAAAAATAAAGACAGAACAATGTTTTTATAAAACATCTGCAATTTCTAATCCATGGTTTCTATACTCTAAGAAAGAGTATTTTGCATTTGTTTTTAGACGCGATTTAATTTAAGAAATTGAATGCCTAACAAAGCAAGATTCAAATGTCCCTTGACCTGGATATATCACATAGTAGTATTAATGTGGGAAGGGAAACATATATGTATGTATATAAAAAAAGTACTCGGCTTGTGTTAGCTTTCGGATTTACTGGTTTTGTATGCATATATGTATTTCATAAATGCTGGATTATTTTTATGCCCTAATAGTTATTCTTATTGATCTATTGGTCCGCTGTAAACTGAATTCGTTTTTTTCATATTAAAAATAAAATATAAAAAATTAAGTGAAAATTGAAAAAATTGATTAATGGAGTAATTTATAAAGAAAACCAAAATTCTTGAAAAAAATTTTAAAAAATCGAAAACAAATTCTGTTTATCCAATCACAACGAAACTTTACAGGATCAGCCACGGGACTATTTTGAATATGGCCAGAAAATGTTATCAAATTCTGTTGAGTGGTTTCGGAGTTTATATGGACCATACATATGTACATACTTCCATTTGTAGGATAACGAACAACTAAATATATATTTGTATCAAGAGAAGTTCTTAGCCCTACAACGACGGCCAATAACTGCTAGTGTAATACAAATGCAATGCAATGTATTTTTGAAAAAATTTTTCTTAAGGAATAAAATTGTATAATCCAAATGAGCCTTTGCAAATGGACTTTTAGGATGCAAAACAATTTAAAATATTACTAAAAATAAAATAAAATAATAAAAAATAATAAAAATGCAATGCAATCAGTATTTTTGATAAATTTTTTTCTATGTTTCTATGTTTTCTAATTTTTTTTTAATGTCTTGTCATCCAAATGAGCTTTTGCAAATGGACTTTTAGGATGCAAACTAATTTAAATACAATTTGAAATATTACAAATCTTTAAAATTAGAATAAAATATGTATAGTATTTTGCATGTAGTGCATAGAAATATGTAACTGTGTGTATTGATTTCCGATTCATGAAACGGAATGACATTTATCCAATCAAAGTATGGAAATGGAAAGGAAATGCTGGTAATTGAATATTAGTGAGAGAACTGATGAGGGAAACTGCATTGCAGATGAGCTGCCAAGGGAGGAAACTAACGCACACATCCCTCGTGAAAAGGAAGCAACTGGTATGCTTCAGGCTTTTGACGCGCCATCACGCACGGACAGGATTGCAGCATTGCTGGGAAAGCACAAAATTTATTTGTGTGAGCAACTCTGGCTCCAACGCTCCTCAAGTTGAAAAGTATTGAAGTTTTCACGATGGGTCGGACTTTTGTATGCCTTTCCATGAAATTAAAATTTTGATTAATGCACGATGCATTAAAAAAAAAAAATTTATGCATATGATCAATGAAAAAACTTCAATAAATCCAAATTAGTTCCATTTTAAGGCTCAGGCTCTTCATAAATGATCTTTTGATATTTTGAATACAGCCTTTGTTATTGAAAATAATCATTACATCGAAATATAATTAAACAAATAGCCTTCATTTCAAAGAAAGTTAAATAAGTGGTTTAATAGGATACCAAAAAAAAAGCGTAGCTAAGAAGCTCTTTTGAAATTGCATCAATTAATTAATTACAAAAATAAGTAATCAATAAATACTTTTAGGTGAAGATATGAAGCTGCTTAAATCAAAATTTGATTAAGAAAATCAATTTTTGGGACGTAATGGGGTAAAAGGTCCAACGAAGGCCAAGAAGCTGGCATTGACGTGAATGGGAGGGGGGAAGGGGCGCCATATCAGAGTCAAAGATTTTGTGGCACAGATTTGTGTGTGTGTGTGTCAGTTTGCAAGTAAAATAAAACTTTGTTGTCTATGAAGTGAAAAGTTTCAAACTAAATTGTTTTTGTGTTCCGCTTTAATGCCTCGCCATTAGAGTAGAGCAGAAGTATTGATTGAGACTTGTGCTGCATATTTGTATAAGAGTTTTATGTTGTACAAATGATAGCAATTCCATTGCTGATTATAAGGCCAGTCGGACAGGGGCGGGTCGGGTCAGGGCTCCTTCTCGCTCACACCACAAGCAAAAAACTTGTAACTGTTACCGCCACTGAAATTGTGACTTAAACCGGAGACGGAGTGGAGGTCCAGCTCTGGTGGAGGTGAAGGCAGACGCGTACGTAGAGGCAGCTTCCTCATCCATTTACGATTTTATGTCGATGTTGTTCTTATACCCTCTACCCGCGGGGCGAAAGGGTATACTAAAAAGTCAGAGTGCATGTAATATGCAGTAAGAGGAGGATATAAACTACTTATATAACATGATCAGCAGACAAATCCAAATAGACATACAAGTCTGCACGTCCGTCTGTATTAACCTCGAGAACTTGTGAACTTGTTTTATAAGAATTTCTCCATAAATACATATTGATTGATAAATCATTCTTAGTACCAAGAACATGGTTCTTTATTTGTTGTTTGGCTTAAAATCTACACCATATAGGAACTTCTCCATAAATACTGGCTGATAAATCATTCTTGGTACCAAGAACATGTTTTTTTTATTGGTATATTGCATTAAATTATAAACCATATAGGAATTTCTCCATAATTATTGGCTAATAATTCATACCAAGAACATGATTCTTTATTATCATATTGCATTAAACTAAATTGGTATTCATAAGTTTAAATTAATGTCTTATTCCAAAGTTTTATTTTTTTTTTAAATCTTTTACCTTTATTTAAGATCTGTCCTAGGTTGGACCATTATTAAATTTTAAGATAGCTGTGAGATTTTTGGCGTGTTTCGAACCGAGTGACCACTTAGGAACGAACTTGCATTGTGGATTTCCTGCTAGCGCATCAAAATTTGTGCTCTATGTATAGGCTATAGCTTACATAGGTATAATAATTGGTTCAAATAGTACTGTTGGTGCCAAAAACGATATCACGATAACACTACCAAATTGAATATTTATAAGATTTGTACAAAACCTCATCGTAATCTCAAGTTTCTTATAAATCGGTAAACTATATCTTATAGCTTTATTAAGATAACTTAACCAAATGTTGGATTTATAAGCTCTTTATAATGCCGCTCTATTATCTGAATCTATTTACTATATAATGTAACTTCCATACGATTAATGCTTTAAACTTTATATTAGTTGTAGGACAGTTGTAGGTGAAGGGTATATATGAGTCGATCCTTTGCGTCTTAAACGTTGTACTTGTTCTTTATTGCCTTTTGGTGTGTGCGTCTGTGTGTGCGTCTGTGTGTGTGTGTGTGTGTGTGTGTGTGTGTGTGTGTGCGTGGGTGTGTGTGTGTGTGTACATGCAAGCAATCAGTACAGTGCAGGACAAGTCGCAAGTCCTGTTGTTGCTGCTGTTCTGTTGCTTGTGCCGTCCGCCAATCTATTCTGTAGCATGTTTTTCAACTTTGCACACAAATTGCAAAAACTGAAAATGCAAATGCGACTTCGATTCTCGAAATACTTTACTTTCATTTGCTTTACTTAGCTCTGCTCGGCTAAGCTCAGTTCTGTTCAGTTCAGCTTTGCTCTTAGCATGCATTTTCCATTTGGCCATTCAGGCATTGTGCCTTACAGCGCTGATTGACCGATTGATTGACTGTGCCACTTTACCTTCAAGCAACTTATTCATAAGTAATTTCTATCCCCCTTTTCTCCCTCTCTCTCTCTCTCTCTCTCTCTCTTTCTCCCTCTGTATACTTACCAAAAGTACTCGAATTACAACATAAAATAAATCGATGCAGTCGACACCTGTAAGTAGAAAGAGGAGCTATTAGTTCGCTTGACTTGACCAGCTGCAGGACTCATTAGCACTAAGTATTTGGTATGGCAGGCGGTGTCATTACGACAGTGACACAAATATTTTACACACAACTCATAAATATCTTTAACAATATTGAAACAATGGTGGCTGCTAATTGAACAACATTTCTTGACTTTTCTCTTCTCTAAGCACCACACATTTTTATTTAGAATATAATAGTAGCTTCCACAATTATAACGTATTCCAAAACTTAATAAATCATCTTGAAAATGTTCAGCTTTCGACCAGAGGGTAAACTATATTTAAATTAAAGTTCAACAATATTTATAAACGATAATTAATTACCATCATAGAGCAATGCCTCTTAAAATGATCATCGTTTGTGAGAATTGAAAATACTTTTTTATCTAAAGAAATTTATTTTGGAATTGTCAAAATCAAAAATGTGTTTAAAAAAAAATTACTTTTGAAATTATAAAATAGTAATAGACCTTATGGTTGGAAGCAAAATATACTATATAAAAGTATACATTTATGTATTAATTAATATAAACGCGGCTCATCAGCAAGTTGGAATATAGGAGGAGTTCCATTTTTTGAGAAATCATTAATAAATTGCGGTAATAAGCACATTAATAAAGATATGGTATCACCGATTTTTGAGCTACTTGCTGGCACCTTATTGATCTCCCCCACATACATATCTAGTGTTTAATTTTTAATAACCTAATCTTTTTTTTAGTTTTATTTTTTATTTTTTTTATTTATTTGTAACACATTAATTTAAGTTATTGTAATAACAAAAGCAAAATTAATATAGAAAAGAAAAAAAGTAAAGTTAAAATGACTTAGTTATGTCCTCACACGAGAGAACTTAAAATTGTTCTTCTAGAGAGATTGCTAGTACTTATATATAGTGTCATGTTTATCGTTGAAAAGCCTACTTATACTACTATATACAGCATATCTCTTCTTCCACTATTCCAATTAAGCATAAACACCAGCAAGCTGTTGTTGAAAAAGAATTTGCAGGACAGGGATTCATTGGGTATGAGGGTATGAGTAAATAATCGAAATGTTTGTGTGCCAGATGGTACTGAGATGCTTGTAGGGTTGCCTTCAAATAAAACTGAAATTAAAAATCAAGTAATAAAGATTTATTTGCCAGCAGTAGTTCGCCAGTTGTGGCCACCATCTTGTGCACGCGCCATGAACGGAGAGGACGGCCTGCATATAGATTGCAAATAAATGATATGAAAGGCACAGAATGCGCAAAAGAATAAAGTTTTTACAAATGTTTGCATTTTGCTTTCATCAATAACTGCAATTTCTCTGCTAAGGCAAAAGATAATGAAGATATAAAGTCAATTTTGCTGCTCAAATGAGAAAAAACAAGAAGAAAAAATATGGCTCAATTGCTTTCAATCTTTAAGTTCGAGAACTGCTTTTTCGTATATATCTATATATATATATAAAGTAGATTTGCTTAATATTGAGCAAAGCATTGCTTGATACTATGAATGAGAGGAATTTCCTCAAAAATTATGGTTGTTTAATATTGCTTTACAATTTTGAAAATAAAATTGCAAACAATTTTTATCAGACACTATACATGCTATGATTTTATTTTTTATTTATTTAATGAAACGTTTCACAAAATTGTGCTGGCCAAATATTGGAACTATAGTATTTCAAATGCTGCCACACATTCAAGTGAAATAGATTTATGATCACACAAGCAAATGGTTTGCACAGCAAATTTTAACAAGAATAGCAGCCACACGAGAATACATTTCAATAAGTTTGGCTTAAATCAGATGGTTGTTTTGTCAGGAAAAAGTTTGGTAATGTTTATTAGAAACTAAATAATAGGTGTCACATTTTATTTATTTATTTATTAATTCCTAGTGCGACAAGAAGATTTCTTATAAATTAATATACTAGTCACACATTAAATTCTTATTCTGCAGCACTTTGAACAATCTTTCAAGCATTAAGGATAGAAATTTCCGAAATTGACAAGCACGTTCACATTATGCTTTAAAAACCATCTATGAATCAGCTATGATGAATGATTTGGATAATTATAGTATGCTACTGAAGTTTCCATACATATGTCTGTTTTCGCCACAACAATATTAACAATATTTTAAAAACTGAACCAATCATTTTTAAATCACACAACATCTTTCCAACCGGTCATTACTTTTCTCTGCTTAAAATTGGAATTAAAAGCATACATTCCATCCAGATATATACAAGTATAATGACAATGTTAGTTTATTTTGTTTGAGCTTTTTGTACTTGTACATTGGAAAAAGTTTAATTAAACAATCTTGTTCCATATAATTACTTTTACAGCAGAATAGAATATCCTTATTACCATCAAACCAGCACCTAGCCATGAAAATCAGCTCATTAGCCTCCCTTTGGTCACTAGCTTCGTCAATTCTTTTGAAATACTTTTCAGGCTTTCTTAGCTTTTAAATATTCATGGCCAATGGCACTTACTCAATTAACGAAGTTCTCAGAAAAAGATATGGGCTTCGGAATATTGTTGATTGTTCGAATTTGTGAAGTTTGTTTCAGTGTGGAAAAGGTTATACTCTTTAAAGAATTTGCTCCGCACACTTGTATTAATGAGGCAACTGTCAAAGTGGCAGCGACTTCTCCTGCTCGCTACCTTCATTCATTCCACTAATGAGCAGACATTGGGGCAGCAGCTGCTGCTGCTCCTGCTGCTTCTTGCAAAATTTGAAAACAATTAATCGCAAGAAGGGAGGGAGATGAAGAGGTAGGGAGTGGAAGGGAAATGTGCTGAATGGCAATGGGAAAATAGTGAGCGAGTGTGTGGAGGAGGTGGTGGCGGTGGTGGTGGCGGAGGGGGAAGGGACACACGACAGACTAACCACGCCAAAGAGATGCCAAACAACAAGCGCATCACGTAAAACATTAAACAATAAGAACAGTTACTGTTGTTAAACAAAAGATAAGCAAAGAAATGCAAAAACGAAATGCGCAAAAAGACGATTGAGCTGATGAAGGGAATTGTGTCTGTCTGTCTGTCTGTCTGCTACGGTGAAGAAGAAAACAATTAAAAGAATTTATTGCTCGAGTTTAATGAATTTTCAGCTTGTTTACACGCACACACACACACACGCACACATACACGAGAAAAGCGCCAACGCAGCAGCAGCAGCTGCGGGAGCAACCATTTCATGTGTGGGCAGGACTCGTCGCTAGGAGAGATGGGGAGGGAGGGAGGGAGCTACCTGCTTGGATGAGTTGGCAAAATACGCCACAGGTGTAAAATGTTTTTAAATCTTTATGTGAAAGTGTATGTGTGTGTGTGTGTGTGAGAGAGAGTGAATAAATGTAATTGTTACATTGTTTAATAAAGTTTTTTGTTGATTCAGTTTTAGGAATGCCAGCAGTCCTCCTTCAACAAGTCCCCACTCCAACAAAGGTCTGAAGGGCAACTCAACAGCTCCTTAGAATGAATTTATGTACATGGGTGGGTGAGCTATGCAAAGTGTTTTGAAATTTTAAATAAAATGTTGTTTTCCCCCGCATTTTGTTTAATTTTTCCATGGCATGGCATTTATTTACATTGCGGCAATTAGCTTAATTCGAAATGTGGCAAGGATTTTGGGGTAATGGAATAAGTTTCGCAAGCAGACAAATAAGTAAAAGGTTCAAGAAACAAAACGAAAGACAAACAAATGGGCCAAAGAGCGCGAAAAGAAGCTCGACTAGAATACAGTAGTATGTATGTGAGGAAAAGATAATCAATGGGAGAAGTTGAAAAGTAAATGAGAAAAGTAGTAGGAACAAGAGGAATGATTGAATAATCATTCTTAAGAAATGTTAAAAAGCTAAGAAAGTTTTATTCACTTTTGATAGAGATTGAAAAACCAATTGCAGCCCAAATGGTACGAATTGGGCGTATTCCGTATAACCGAAAAGCTATAATGATAGAAAAGCAAGTGATTTAACAAAGGAGATAAGAACAGGAGAAGGTAGAATGTTAGTTGAAGGGCATTGTAAAAGAAGATTGAGGAACTATGTTTATTTCATCATCATATTTCTTGTCTTCTTTATTGATAGACTATAATAATTGTAATTACAATGCTCGTCAGTGCAAGTGACAGGCCGAGATGATGAGATGATGCACCCAGTGCGCCATGCGAGATGACAGCAGATGGATGATGTCTCCGAGGAGCTTGTTGCTTTCGTCTCCAGAGTTGATGTGGCAACTAGCTTGCCAGACCTCAAAACATTCTCCAATAATTTCCGCTCCTTCTCCTCTTCCTTCCACTTCCTTCCAGCACATTTACATTTTTAGCTAAATATTTTTAGTTGGCAGGCGAGAGACTAGACGATGCGAAGAGACGAGAGACGCATGGCGATGACTTTTGACACGACAGTGACACCACAAACTGCCACTCACTCACACACACCCACACCGACCCACACACACACATACACGAGCAGACAAACCCGCCGCTTCAATTACGAAACAATAAACAATTTGTTTTTGTGATTTGCGGCTAAAACATATAGAACATATATATAATTTTTATATAGTACATCTATTTGTGCACCCTGAGACAATGACTGTGCCTGTCACTCAGACTTTGACTCTGCCTGTCTGTCTATTTGTCTGCCCGCCTGTCTGCCCGGCGGCTCTTGAGCTGCAAATTGGCCCGGCGGAATATACAAATGTCCGCGTGTCCTTCGTCCTCATCCCCAGCATCCGTGTCTCATTCGTGTAGTGGTTGTTGTTAGTCCTGTTCTGCCTCTGTTCGTTGTCGCCCTTTTTTTTGGTTTTTTTTGTCGTCATCGTTTCGCCGGAAGCGGATGTTTGATAAATTCGTTGTACCATTTTTATTTTTCATTTCGTCGGCATGTCCGCGCCATTGCCACGATAACTGCTGATAGCTCGCGGCCGCTCGCTCATCCGGCCGGGCTCGTCAGGCACAACGAGCTTACCATTACTGGTGTTGCCGCCCACGCGGCTCATTTGGAGAATTATGACAATGATGGCGCCGGCGCTTCGACTTCAGAATGCACAAAAAAAAAAACAAAAAAAAAAATGAAGCCCAATCCCAATTGCAATCCCAATTGCAATACCAATCGCAATCCCAATTTGCCATTTCTGATGGCAAGCAACAACAACAACAACAGCAATGGCGATGCCAACTAACCGCAAGCCAATCCTTGACCACAGTCCAGCTGGCCAACGGCCATCGTCCATCGACTGCTTTCGCCCAGTGCGACATAATCAAGTTGTTAATTTATTGCCTGCATATACAGGGTGCGCCATCATTTATGTCGGTATGTAAACATTGAATATCTTTGAATATCTTCTTATTTAATTTGGTTCTGTACAATTTCTTGAACTGAGGTTTTCAACACTGGTCTACTCAAGTCAATCGGTTCACTAATGACAAAGCCATTCAATATTTACATACCGACATAAAAGACGGCGCACCCTGTATGTGCATACATATACCTATATATATATATATATACATATATATGTGTGTGTGTGTGTGGGAAAAGTGCATAACACACCGGAGAAAAATATATATGTTTCCTATCAAAATTCAGCTCATGGTTAGAACATACATTGCTTGCAAGTAAGCAAACATTAAACACTTTCAAAGTTTGTTAAAACAAAGAAATAGGCAGGTACTTGCACTATTTAAGGATACCTTTAAACGGCCTTACAACATTGTCTATTGTAGTTTGACTTCCCACTTGGATACTTACTGCCAAGGGCGCCAAAAAACTAAAATTTTGATTAAATATTGCACGATGCATTTAAAAAATAATTTATGATCAATGAAAAAAGCTTCAACAAATCCAACTCAGTTTCATCATTTTGATTTGGCTTGTTTTCTGGTGAAGTGGAGCTGTTTCGAGGAACTGAACTAATTGCAGCAATTTCACATTGCCCAGAAATTGGAGAGCACCCCCCACACATAAGCGTTTTATCCATACCCGCTGTAATTCTTGGAAACGTTTACCAAAATTGTCTCCCTCCTCATGTACAGTTGTAATCTCTGCCTGCGGCTGCTGTTATTGTTGCTGATGATTTGCCTCAGCTGTGTACAGCACACATTTTTTATGGTAGTGGATGCAGGGTATTTAAAAGTTGGTCCCCATTGTTGTGTCCTTCTCTTTACTCCCAAACTTAATCTTAAGTTTCCGCCATATTTTGTTGAAAATAGAATGTTGTTTCCGTTTAACAGTTTTCTATTAATAACTGATAATTACTGATTTGCATGAATAATGCTCCAATTTCTCGGAGTGTATTATGGCGTTACAGCAACTAGTTTGAGGGCCGTGGCACATACGATTTTTTTTTACTCTTGGCCATTGCCAGTTCGTGCATCCCGAAAGTGTTGCATACATTTTGCGGCTGCAACGTCAATGGACAATGGGCCTCGGACATTGGGCATTGGGTAATGGGAATGGGAGTGGGAATGGCACTGTTTCCTGTGAGCATTCTGCGCATTTCGATTCGTACACATAGAAAATTACACACACACACACACACACACATATATATACATACTTGTATACACGCTTGCAGAAACTGATGTCTGGCAAAAGTCAATTTGCCAAGGTTTGGTTCTTATTGCAATCGATGCCGCCTCGAGCTGCTGCCTTACAGATCGTAAATCTTTCCTTTGGCAGCTGGCAGCTGGTCAGGCCTGGGCACTGGACGATAGACACACGGACGGACCCTGGCCTTTTGTGCCACTGATGTTCAATTCGCGCGCTACTTTGTTCCAGCCCTGCCGAACTAACACAATCGCCAGGGAAATGGTAGAAATGGTTAAATGGAGAATACGACCTAGAAATGTGGCCTTGATATTTTAAAGATTTGTGAGCCTATCAACACAAGCAAACCGCGAAAACAACAACAATTTTGAGAATTAACCATCTAAAAATATATATATCTAAAAAAGGGATAAGATCATGATCCTCACCTTCATTAAGAGTTTTATTTGATTGCTAGACATAAAGAAGTTAAGAGTTGATTAAAAATTAATGTGCTTATTGTTTTATTTAATAAGTAAAAATATATTTATTTATTATCAAATATTTAGCTATAGCTACGAGGCTTTAAATTCAAATTTAAACTATAAATACTATATATGGCCAAGCAAGCATATGAATAGCTGGTGAATAAATTTAAAACTCTTGGGATATTAAATGCAGCCATAGATTTTCTATTTACCTGTAAAACTGTCTATATACTTGAAATATTTGCACCTAAAAAGTTGAAGAATTCTCGTTGACATCACTTCTTTTCAATGTCGTCAGGAAAAAATAATAAAAACAAATGTATCAGCAAATGAAATTGTGAAGCTCTCAACTATTTCTCCCTTCAAACACACATACATACATATGCTTTCACTACTCATGCGGAAGATCCTGCATAATTCAATGCTTAGAACTACAGGGTTTCACTCCCTTTTGACGTGTGTTTGTTTGTGTGCGTTAAATATTCATTTGGCCAAATTTGTAACCAGTTGAAAAATTGCCATACGTCCCATTACTCGAACACCGAACAACTTTGCAATGTTCCAGGCGATTGCCAAATGCTGACAGCCTTAAGTAATCTTCGGTAACATATGTTAGCATAGACTCGTACATATATACGTATATATCCTCCTGTGGATGCCAATTGTTCCAGTGCTACAGCTATGGACGGCATTGTGCCAGCATTTTGTGTCTGGTTTTTTGTTTGTTACATTTTTTTTCAATTCACCTGTTACAGACATACTTACTAGAGTTTGTAAATCAAAGCATAGTATTAGAACTTTGTTTTTGTGATAAAATTTACGACTTTAGAAAATAAAAATGTCGGAACTCGTTTACTTAAAGGGGTGCGTAATTATTTGTATAATTTTGGATGTGTTGCTCACCACTCTTTTCTATAAAAATTAATTTCTGAGTAATTATTGGACGCTCTAAACTTTTTCGTAAACATATATTCACGACATCGCGAAGCTGCTATAACGAAAACATCCCACTAATTAATGCACACATAACTTTCTTATGTCCATATGTCAAAAATATTTTCCCCACTAGAAATAGCCTTTAACTGATTTTGTTGTACTTAATGAAGTACGCTATATGCTCCAAAATCGGATTATCCATTAACCAAAGCATATAACAACATTAATTTGTGATTAAATATTTTTGTGAGCTTCCATAAATACTAAGTACTAAGTTTGATAAATCTCTTCTTCTAAATAATTTATAGTAATTCTTAGGCTAGTCTAAGTCCGTCTGTAATCTCCATTCTTATCACATAAGAACTGCCACAGAGCAAGACAAATAAATACATTCTTTAGAATACACTTGTAGCAAAGGATGACAGCATTATTATAAATAATTTCATAGATTGTCTATTGCAATACAGTTTTCACCCATTATCGGGTTGAATTTTCTATGAGTTTTGCTTAAATTTGAGTTTTTCAATAAAAAAAAAAGGAAAAATATTTAAATTGCACAAACTTCTAAATGAAATCATATTTTGCATCGTATTAAATTATACAAACTTCTACATGAAATCATATTTTGCATCGTATGATTTAAAACATACCCACCATTAATGCGACACAGTTTTCTCCCCCTTTAGGGTTGAATTTTCTAAGAGTCTTGTGGCAATTTCAGCTTTCCATTTGAAAGAAAAAAGTAGAAGAAAAATGTTCAAATAACTGACAATCTTATACAAACTTTCTTATGTTTGAGCGGTCATAGTTAGGATTAAATGAAAGCATATATTGCCTGCTGGTTTCGCGTTTAAAATATACCCAACATTAATGCACTTGGCCGTATTATAATTAAACAAGAGCAGAGTAATGCGCATTTTGCTCAACAATTTCAAGGTTAATTAAAATTGCAATTCAATTTGTTGGCGTGCCATTAACGGAAACGTCAGCGGCTGCACGCCGCTCATACGTAATTACAAATATAGTCATTGACAATACCAATGGCAGTCAGTACCACACACACTACCACACTAGCAATACCAACAATCATTGACTATAGTATGTCTTTATGTACGCATGTATATATATATGTGTGTGTGTGTGCGATAAGTATGGCAGTCAATATTTGCCAACTCATTCGCTTAAAACTCAATTTCTCTTCATTAAATCAACATCAGCCAAAAGAACTTGCCATCGATGTCACATGATATACGAGGACGAGTACGGGTACTGGGTCCTGAGAAGGAAAAAAAGAAGAGGAAGAGCAAGCAGAAGCAACAACAACAACAATAACAGCAAGGGCCAGTTAGCAATTTGCGCTACATTTTGCCAACGGGCAGAAAATGTGAGAGGGCAGGATCTGTGTGGTGGATGGGGTTGGGACTGGTCTGGATTGGATTGGATTGGGCAGATGACTGTCTAGCTGGCTGCTCCCTAGAGTACGGCGCATTTTCCTCAAGCGAACTGGAGCGCAACAAAACACAAGAGTAATTTGTTGTTGTTGTTGTGGTTGTTGCTGTTGCGATTGCTGTTGCAGTTGCAGAGCGCAAGTGAGAATGCATCATTAGTGGAGGAAAGCGACAACGCGATGCCCAACGCACACACACATTAAGCTCACAGAAGGATACCCAACTGTGATATGGGAATAGGAGAACAGTGGAGATGCCTTAGAAAAGTATGAAGTATTAAAAAAAAAATGAAAAGAAAAAAAATAAAAAATGTAGATTTGGTGGTAAAAGAAATAGCTTGCACGATCAGTCCATGAAGCTTCAATAAGTAACTCGGGAGATGTTATAAGAAATTAGAAATAGGAAAAATTATAGATTTAATATAAGTAGTATATATATCTATGATATACTTATATTATTTGATTGTGTGTCCCAGCTGGGGAGTTGCGCTTAGGCAGTCTCTGCTGTAGATCCCAGCCATGCAGTGAGCCGGGACAGGCATCCAGTGAGTCAGTCAGTCAGTCAGTTAGTTAGTTGGGCAGTCAGTCAGTCAGACAGTCAGTTTGGAGACCACTGAAAGAGTTGCAACTGAGCCACAAGCAAAGCAAGCGAAACCATGTGGCAAATGAGGCTAAAACACAAGTGTCGTCAGCGTCGCCAGCATCGCCATATCGTTGTGTCGAGTGGCAGTGATGGATGGAAACTACGACGAGCGACACTTGCCACACGCCACATGCCACTAACCGCATGGCTGCTGCAAATCAGCACAACACCATGGAATTGATATGAGCGTTGAATACGCAGTTCGTTTCGTTTATTTCTCCCGCTTCAGGGCCAAGCTACAAACAAATGAAACTTGATGGGAAGGAAGTGTGTGCAACGTTCTTTCTGCCATCTCTGGCCTAAGTTGCTCCTCTATCTGGCCATGCTTGAGTTATTGCCGGTTGGTCGTAAGGTCGAAGAACTTCAATGACTCCGCCTTTGCCTATTGGGCAACATGTGCGCCGAATATTTGGACCGACAAGTTGGGGGTAGCGTTGAAGCGGATATAACTATAGCCATGGACTTACTTGTCAGCACCTCGTAGTGAATGTCATTCACAACCTCCGCATAGCAATAGCGTGTCTCATACTCGGGCCTCACAGGTTTCAGCGCAATATCAACACAATTCACATAGACCGTCGCCACGCCGACCAATAACGCAATTTTGTAGGCAATCTTTATATCTGTACTCCAAATGAGAACTTGTGTATAGTCCAGTGGCTCCAGTGCCATGTCCAACTCCGTATAGAATAAGCGCAGAGTGACGAGAGTGCTGGGATCATTGGTTCTCAGATAAGTCCTCGTCACCAACTCAAAGACATTAACTAGCAGATCAGCATCCCTAAGCTTGTTGTGTGTGCAGCCAATATCCTCGGGTGTGATGCCATTGCGCACAGCCTCCAGGAAGCTATTATACAAGTGTCCATGCACAAAAACTGTGTCCACTGTGTCCATCCAGGCGTGCGGCTCCTTTATGCTCCGCAGCAAAGGCTCTATTGCACTCGTCAAGTCGCACTTCTCATAAATAATGAGCAGACTCTTTAACTCGCACTCTTCTTTAGTGCTAGCCATGACTGGGTTCGATGCGATTGTGGGAAAGTGGGAAAGTGTTCGGATATATAAGTAGTATGTAATTATTAACAGTTTTGACGCGTTTGAGTATTTTCTGTAGATATGCTTGACAGTCAGGCCTAAGTTCGTTAAATGGACAGCATTTGTATTGGAAGATAAGCAATATTAGTGATACCAACATATGTATGTAATAAAAGGAACAATCTGTAGTGGGTCTAGTCAGCTTTAAAGATGCGTATTATGTGCTGATTTAAATAAATGGAATATGAATAGTGCCTGTGAAAGCTATAGAGTAATGTGATTTTGAAAGAATTAGTGAATTGTTATTCATCTTCTATTGTTTCCCCCGAACGGCAATGGTTTGAACCTTTGTGATTGGAAATATCGCTAAACAAAATATGGCGCTGGCACGTCAGAAAATTGCATCAGAAATCAGTTGAAACCGTTCTGTTCCAAGTATTGCAAGCAATGCGAAAATGTTGAACATAATTATTCTTTATTGGGTATATTGAAAGCTAAAAATAGGTGTAAATGATGAATCTGTGCTGAAGAGAATGTTTTAAATAAACAAAATATGGCGCTGGCACATCAGAAAATTGTATCAGAAATCAGTTGAAACCGTTCTATTCTAAGTATTGCAAGCAATGCGAAATTGCGAAAAATTCTTTATTGTCTTTATCGAAAGCTTTTTTTTTTTGATTTACTGCTACTGCTTTCAGTTTACTTATGTGCAGTTTTGTAAATAGTTGTAGCATTTTAAAATAAAACACAATACTAAAAAGATAGAAGATATTTTGACATCTTATGGAGATTTAAGGTGGATTAGCCAGTCCTTTTAATGAGCTGAATCGATTGGCTGTGGCTTAATCAATCGTTCGATTAAGAGACCATTTAATGAGGTCAGAAAATGAATGAAATAAATTATGCTCATATATTTGTCCCTTACTTCCTTAACTCTACAATACTTATGAATAGTTAGTTTGCGGGTTAAGGTGATTTCCTGGAAACTGTACGAATGGTTTGCTGAACTAAGCTCACTATCCTGTTTCAGGTCATTTTTCGGGACATTTTCGGTCTGTTTTTTCTTTTTACTTTTTTTTTTTGTAGTTTCTTTACAAAATGTGTCGCTAAGGAATGTTTTAACACATTTTTGTTAGTGTAGCATTTTCAATCAAATTCGACTGTGTGCTTGGGGGAAAAACTCCCGAATATTCATGAGAAACTTAACACTGAACTGAGCTCGAGCTTGAGGCGTGAAGATTGGCGGTAAGTATTTCAGTCAGCAGAAGTGTGGCATTGCTTTTAGCCAAAGTTTGCCACTGATTTGTTTAGTCACACATACGCGCACAAGCTCACGTGTGCAAGCGCAAATGTAGACATGCACACACATGCGCACGCCTCTCTCTGCGCTTCTCAAACCAAAGCTGCAAACAAAATGTGCACACTGCAAAAATAGTTCAAGTGGCTGGCTGCAACATTTCACACGCACAGAGCAACCAAAGCACTTAACACGGTATTTCCAATGCTGGGGGGTGCAGCCACTATGCCACCACCTCCCCCATATACCCTACATGTGCAGGCATGTGCCATATAGTCGCGATTTTTGCAATGAGTTTCACTTAACTTTTGCGTCACTTAAATGTAATTTGTGAACTTTTCGGTGCTGCCGCTGCCGCTGCATCTGCCTCTGTGCTGTGCTGTGCTGTGTGTGTGTGGATGTGTGTTTGAATTATTGCTGTAGTTGTTGCAATTGCTGTTGTTGTAGTTGTTGTGCGCCTGCAGGGCGTTCAATTGCTTTGCTCTGCACCCACTTTGAGTGCATTTCGCTGTAATCAAGCGCACTCGAAGCGCCTAAGCCTCCTCGAGCCCTTTTCCTTCTCATTCTGCTGCTGCTGTTGCTGCTCCGTGTGATCCGTTCGTTGTGGTTGTTGTTCAATGATGTTGCTGCAATTTTTGTTGTTTGTGTTGCTGGGGTTGTGGGTGAGTGAGGGGGGGAGGTACTTTCATGTATTTCAGCATTTCATCATTTGTTGCAACTTTTGCCCTTTTTAGCCAGCAAAAAATTTGTTGCTTTTGTTTTGCGATTTGTGTTGGTCGGAGGATGAGGAGGAAGAGCGCTGCGCCTACAACGCCAAACTTTTTCCCACGTACAGTTAGTTCTGCAGCGTTTGTTGGCGTTGCCACTCTGTTGCCACTTTTGTTGTTGTTGTTGCTGTTATTGCTGTTGTTTTGTGCCTGTTAGGCGTCGTTGCCATCATTTGAAGTGGCCTTTTAATGCAGCCGCTTAGCGCTCTTCTCATTGCTTTTGTAGAGTACTGTTTCTTGTTGCTGCTGCTGTTGACAACAATGTTTATTATTTATTTATTTGCCACCCAATTCTCTTTGCGTGTGTGTGTGTGTGTGTGTGACCCAGTTGGCATCTACACTTCAGTTATATAGTAGTATGTATGTATATATACTGACCCAATTTAAGGAACGCCCTTCTCCGTTTGTTCTACACGCCCATCTTGATAGCACTGGGACAGCATTCAGCAAATGTCAAACGTTTCTATTATTCTCCCACAGTCACAGTTCATATCAGGAAAAAAGAACAACAGACCGACCACACACAACAATCAAGCTACTACAACAATTCCCAATTCAACAATTTCTCTGTACGACTCGAGAATTTCAATTCGAAATAATATATACTTATATAGAAATGGATCATCGGCGCCGTCGCAACGCTGTCTTCTACGATCCCAACAATCTGACCAATGCAGTTTCGAATTCGCGGGAATTCCCACACGACTCCTCCGCCTCGGAGAACGAGTGTGATGAGAGTGTTCAGTATATGGATGAGAAGTTTCGTGAGTGGCGTGAAAGCTTGTTGCGTAATCGTGCCGCATTTAACGCATATGAACGCGAACGTCGTGATATTTCGAATACGGTAAGTGATCTGTGAAATTGTGTGGAGAGCTGACAGTTAATGGTATATGGCCTCGGAAGCTCAAGGAGATTGTTCAGGATGTAAAGAAGTTGCGCAAAGCCATTGGCGATGACATTCTAAATGCTCCCGATGTGGAAACAAGACCACAACCACAACCACTGCCACAACCACAACCACAAGCCCAACCACAACCACAACCAATGCCTCAGTTAATGCCGCAGCCCGCAGAATTGAAGCCATTGATTGATGTGCAGGCAGGCGGCGACAATGGCCAGCAGCAGCATATGATGTATCATAGGTGAGTCCTGGGAGTGTGTTTACTTAAGCAAAAGAGGGTTTGTCGTGTAGAGGAGTCCTTCATGAAGAAACCGACCAAAGACTACGAAGAGATCGGGGTTTGCTGGAAGGGATTTACGACGAAGTGATCATTAATTAATTTCATAATTAGGAAATTGAGAGCATTGTCATGCTCATAATTATTCAATCAATCAGAGCACTAAAGTAATTTCCTCTGCAGCGAATTGATGCGTCAGCATCTGGCAGAGAAGGAACTCTACGAGCACCAACTGTTGAAGCAACAGATGCATCGGGAACTGCAAATAAAGCTTAGGGAATGGCGTCGTCCGCAGATGGAGCTTGAACCGGAAATGCCGGAGCCGGTTTGGAAGCCAGAACTGCAGGAGCATGATTGGGAGCCACAACAGCAAGAGCATGATTGGGAGCCAGAAATGGAGTTCGAGCCGCTGCAGGAGCAAGAAATGCCAAACGTAGCTGACAAGTACAGAGAACGCAAGACTGGCGGCAAAGGACATGGGAAGAGTAAGCGCTCCTTGCGTTGCAGCATTTGCTGAAGAAAACCAGTTCAGATACCGCAGTTATATGTCTATATATATTTTGTTATTATTCCACAGCGTTTCACGTTTACGAGTCAGCGTGGCGCTAAAATTCAAAGCATCAATTAAAACAGATGTAAAAAAAGATCAAAAATAAAAAAAGTACAAAAAATTTCAATTACAAGACTTCAAGTCTGTCGAAATTCTTCAAGTGATACCAATGGACATTACCGTGGCTAGCATGATCAATCCTCATCCCATTGTGGACGAGCATGGTCAGCCGCAGAGCGATGGCGGCCAGACTGTAAACAACAGCGTCTTCCTCACGCAACTGCGCCAAACGGGCGCCTATCGCGCCCAAATGGAGCGCCAGCACAGTCGTAGTCGCCTACAGTCCGAAAATAGTGTTCTCCAAGACCTGGTAAGGCATTGGCCGTACTTCCTAACACACGACAATTTATGAATTGCTTTCAAAGATGCTCGAGGCAGCCGAGCAGCAAGCGCTTAAATCTAAGCTGCCGGAGACTGCAGAGAGCCAAAGCAGCAGTAAAGTCAACAGAGAGGCACACATAGCTGATGAGTCGGAAGCATCCAATGATGAGGGCTGGCAATGGCAAAATTTCTTGGGCGCCATGACATGCTTCTTGTCGGGCATGACCATTGCTTGTCTGGGCGGTATGTTGCACAGGATCTGAGAAATCCCTTTTTAAAGCGGCAGGGCATTATGTACTGGTATATTTAAGAATAAAGACCCTTTTAATTTTTGCGGTATGTTGAGAAATTAGTTAGAAATACGAAGCATTCATTGCCTTGGGAAGAAAGATCTCTCTATATACGGGTATTTGATGGAATCTCCAAAAAACTATTGAAATAGTAACAAAGCCACAGATAGACTTCTTGACTGACTTCTTGATCGGGCACATTTTCAAGAAGCAATCAAAAACAAACGAATATAAATAGAGTTCTCACCATGCTTGTAAGTATGTAACTAGTCTTCATTCTGAAGAAACTAGAAATAGTTTCAGATCAACAAGTCTTTTAATTTCATGAGTGTTAGTTCTCTCAATCGTATCGAGTGCGTAGGCAAACATAAATTTATGATAAGCTAGACCACTTACTATACAATTAGTGATATAGTTAATGACAAGAACTCGATAAGAAACACAGACATGCATTCTAACGAGCTAATAAAGAATTCGACCTAGACTGCCGAGCAGCCGAGCGTAGCTAAAAAAAAGCCATCTCAGGAAAACGACCTAAGAAAAACGATTATAGTATGTAGAAGCTAGCATTAGAACTACGATAAGAATTGATTTATAAATAAAGCCGTCGAGCTATGCATTCATAAAACTTAATGCTCGCACCAATCCTACTCTTTTGAAATCAATATCTAAAGCTGCGGTCATATTTCCAGAGAAACCCATTGAACTTAACACGTACTCGTATGTAATTAAAACAATTTTCAATTACAGAAATTCGGTTTTATATTTTCTTTCAATGTGCTATTTTTTATATACAAGTATATTTTGTTTTATAAAAGAAAAGAAATTGGACTCATTTGTTCGCAAATTATTTGCCCCTCCCACCCTAACATAATGAAGTGAAGGATTTTTTGTGTCGCTTTCCTGAAACTTGCCATCAAATTAATGGCTTTTGTCTCTGAAGCTGGTCCCACTCGTTCTAAGTAGTGTTCTAGAAAAGTTCTGTCACTCTGTAATTGTGTCGCCCAGAAAGCATTGTCTAATTAGCCCCCCTAGCGCGATGAATGGATGGCACTCTGAAGGGAGATCTGAGGAGCCACGCCCAGGCCAACCAATCAGCTGACCAAACGCCCATGGCAACAAAAAAATAAAATAAAACAGAACTTCTATGACAATTACACAAAACAGGGGGGAAAAGGGGGAAAAAGAAGTAGATTATGTTTATTGTTCTGCCGGCGGGGAGACAATGCGCCATAAATGCAGGACCCTGGCGCCGGCAGGGGTGATGATTGACAGGAAACAACACCAACAAGTTGTACAAAGCATAAAAGAGAAAGCGGCTTCAATTCCAAACTCAAACTCAAAGCCAAAGCCCAACCTCTGCTGCAAATGCTGCTGTTGGTGTTGGTGTTGTATGTGTTGAATTAAGTTCCATTGTGCCGCAATAGACAATGCAGTTGGCAGTCAGGCAGGCTTATGCATTGAAATGCTGCATGCCCCTGAGCCCGTGAGCTCCCCACCACCAGCCACCAGCCAGCATCCACCCTCCACCCTCCACTGATGGCAGTGGCAGCGTTTAAAAAACTGCCTGCCAGCAGGGGCTATCTACCTGCCACCATCCCCCTTACACTCGCGTTGCCACTTCTAGCGGAAGTTTGCACACTTTTGCTTACAAAGCGTAAAAAATTTGTATGAATGTGGCGGCGAACCCGACGACGATGACGACGACGTTGGATGGATGGATGGATGGATGGATGCACTGCAGCAGTGGCTGTGCTCTCAGATAAAGCGCAGGGCGAGGGAGGGAGGGGGTGCTAGAGAAATTCTGTGCAAATAGTTGCCGACCTGCAACCTGCAACCTCCACCCCCCAGCCCCTCAGCCCCTCATCAGCTCGCGTCCTTCACCAAACACTTTTCAATAGCCTTTCAGTTGGCTGGCTGGCTGGTAAGCGCTGGCGGGGATGCGGACGTTGCGGGGTCGGGGATGATGTTGGGGACGGGAACGAAATGGTTGGTTGGCAGGTGTTGTTGCCGCTGTTGTTCGGAAACACTACAAGTATAATGGCAACAACAAAGCCGCTTCCCTACCCCTCCACATCCCTACACCCTTCCCCAGCTGCTCCTGCTGCCTTGTAGCAAAAGTAATTCAATTTGACTTTTTGTTTTGATGCTGCCAAGTTGGATGGCTGCACAACAACAACAACAACAACGATAACGACAAGAAAAAAGTTTAACATTGCCCGGCAAGTTTTGGTTTGGTGGGGGGGTGGTCGGGGAGGGGCGGGGCATAACTATTGCATTGTATAAACTGCACTCGAGAGCTTGTGGCCAACAGCGTCAATTGATTTAGCCATTGAGTATTGCGAGCGATGCGCATCTGCAGCCAGATCCTGTTCACAACTTGTTGGCCCACTACTTTTCATTATAATGCACACACATACACAAACATATGTCCTACACACTCACACACACACCCACACATATGTGTAAATGCCACTGTAGGAGAGTTGTGCGCGTGACAATAAAAATGCGCTCACGATCAAGCATTTTTTTGCTGCCATTCTTATTAATTTTGAAGAGTTTTTTTAAATTACAGATTTTATGAACAGCTTTTAATTATTTTGATTTAAATAACTAAACAACATTTAATAAATGTCTAAAGGCAACTTTAAAATACTTGTAATCAAATTTCATTAATAAATTATAGTTCTTTTACAATTCCACAATATCTTCATTAATGTATCCAATAAAATAAATTTATTATAATAATTCATACTACTTTTTAAGTTAAGTTTAAGGCCACTTCGCTATAGCTTGGACTACCATAGCCTATCTGTAATTTTAATTACCTTTAAGGTGGATATAAAAATAAATAATCAAATAAATTCTTTAATAAGGTGAATAAATAAATTAATAAATACATAAAAAATATTTTAAAAATAAATATCAACGAATATTTAATGCAATGCCCAGCCCGATAAAAAATTTTATTTTACGCACTTGTTGGAAAGTTTCCATGGATCTAACACGAAGTCTTTCAATTTTTGGTTGTCACTGTGGAAAACTTTGGAGACTGTTTGCAGTATTTCATACAATTTTTGAACTTACTCAATTCAATCAATGTGTCAATAGCTAATGCGATTAAGGATATGCTCTTTCTGTTGAGTATTTTTATAAGTTTTGTGAAAGATACGAATTTATTAATTAGTTCGATGGGTGTACTATATCGGTTCTTTAACATCATGAAGATTGTGTTTAGCGTTATAGTTTAACAATTATTTTAGTTAATTAATTTATTATCGTTGTGTTAAATGAATAGCATTTCAGAGATGTCTTCTTATTTCTTCTATTTGCTCTGATTTTGTGAATTTCGGTTACTCGTCACGAAAATCACGCACAGCTCTGCCCTCCACATCTGCTAATCAAATTTATATGCCACTAGAGTTTTGCCTCCAATATTTAGTGTCTTTAGTTGACAGTTTAGTCGGCCCCAAACTCCAATTTGGCAAACAAATACCGATGGAGTGCTACTGCATTATGAAAGCTTACTGCCAATGCCAAGTATTATTCACAAAATTGGAGCTAGATATGCAAGAGAAGGCAGCTGCAGTTATACTTAGCACTGCTGTTGAGTTCTTTACTGAAAAGTGTTGCTTTTGTAACGCCCGTAAGGAAGAAAATATTATGCATATATTAATGGTATTTATCCAATATTGTAGACTCTGCTGAGTCATAGGAAACTCGAGTTTATTTAACTTTTTTTCGCATTGTCTCGCCCAAGACCTTCATCTGGAAAAAATGTTTGAAATACACTAAGAGCATTTAAAAAATCATCACAGCTACTAAATCAAATTAAAGTGTAAGCCGAAAAATTATGAAAAAGAATATCGCCTCTATAAATTCGCATATAAATCATGAGTGTTAATAAAATATTGATGGGAACAAATTGCAAATGAATGGCTAAATGGCGTTTAATTAAATAGAATAATCGAATTTGGTAAAGAGTTCATAAATTATGATACATAAGAGATAAGTATGCTGCCATGGAATAATACATTTTCAAGCGACCGGCGACCGACCTATGGCCATAGAAATATGACTCGAGGCAATTGTTTGTTGATAATGAGCAGTTAACTTGCTCATTACTCCCTACCTCCATCCATCTACTTGTATGTTTCTCAGCACCAACGATTCGTTGCTACTCACTTCATATTAATTAGATAATAATTTCAGCAATTTGATGCCGCAAATGCCAAAAACACAAGAACAACACAAATTGCCAGCCACAAGAGCTTGCAACACCTTGGGCTAGCTTCGCATTCATTTGGAAACTTTTGTTGCCAAATATGATTTGTGGTCGAGGTGAGCTCTGCCTTTTGCCTGTTCTCTGTTGTCTGTTCTCAGCTGGCTTTGGTGTGGTCTGGTGTGGTGTGGTGTGGTGTGGAGAGGCGAGAGGGTGGAAGAGGAGACATGGCAAGCCGAACATAAAGCCATAAGCCAAATGAACAATTAAAGTAAGCCAGCGAGGCAGGCAGGAAGCAAGTGGAGCTGGCAAAGCAATATTACACAGCAATCTTGAGCTACGCAAACAAACAAAGTTTGGCTTGGACGCTGGCTCACACACACACAAACACACACACATACACTGCTGCCTGACACTTGCCGGGGCCACATAATTTTCAGCAAAATGTTGAAAAGTGGCAAGCAGCAGCTGCTCCTGCTACCAATGAAGAGATGAAGTGCCTTGCCAACAAAACACACACTAAATTTTCCTACAGTGGCCTTTTACTTTTACGAAAATTCTTTCCAAAACCAATAATTAGTTGCGCACGATAATTTCGTTGAAGGTCCCTCAAAATCAAAATTAAATCGTTAACAACTTTAGTTAATCTGATAAGCACTAGTTATTTTGTATTTTACTTTAATTCCATAAAGAAATCATATTTTGGCCTAAACTTATGCTAAGTGAACTATTCTTTAAAACGTCTCTGCTCTTATATGTTATAATTCTAATAATAATAATAATAATACAAAAATATGCTGAAGTTAGAGCTGCTATGTTAAATAACAACAATTTTCTCTGTTCAACAATAAGATCAGAATAATTTATCTTTCCAATGCACACAAATGTTCAAGATATAATTTCTTCTTTTCAATAATTAGATCAGAGTGCAATAATTTCTTCTTTTCAACAATAAACCTTATGAAGGTTTTATTTATTTATTTATACACAGCTTAAAGGTGATTACAAATAATATGATTTATTATAATAAATTAGTTTTATATACAAAAGTTAATTAAAGAAGATTTTGTGGAATTGTAATAGAACTATAATTTATGAATTGGATTAGATTTTTTAAGGAACTTTACAAGTATTTTATAGTTGCCTTTTGATGGACAAAAAAGAGAAGTGGATGAGTCGATAATTGGGAAATAAATCTGACGGTATCCATTAAAATGTGCACGTTCAGATAAAACGTGTTTTATTGAGGTAGGAAGATATTAAGATATTCAGAAGCGTTTATATTACATTAAGAAGCATAAATTTCCTTTCACCAATTGGATCAGAGGTGTCCTTTTTAGCAATAAACTTTTTTAACAAATGAATGTTTTTCAAATATTGGAACGGTCTACAATAGTTTCTTTATCGCAACAATTAGCTTCTGGAAGATTTCGATGATATCTCTCAACACTCTTGAATTGTATTTGTTGGTTAAACAATAATACCCTAGTCAACAGTAGATTGCAAAATTATGTGGATAAATAAATGGTTTGCACATAAATTGCATAAAATAATGCAAATAGGTTAGGAACAGAGTTTTACTTTAATGCGAGCCTAAATAAAATTCTAAATTAAACAATACTTTCCTGCTTCAATAGCCATTTTGCAATTTGCACTTATAAGCTTACCAAAAAAAAAAAAGAAGAGATTTAAATTTATAAAACAATCTGGCAAATGTACACTGGGAGGTGTGCACGTCTTTAATGGAACTGTTCAGAGAGCGCAATGATGTGGTTATGGATATGAGGCGTTGTCGAAAAGAGACGCTCCCATATCTTGACACCATATCTTGATTCCATATCTTGACTCCCTCATGAAGACTGAGAAAACAAAAGGCAATAGTCGCCCCCAGTCTTCCTTCCAGCTTCCTAATACGAATTTAGTTAAAAAGTATCTCTGACTTCCATTACAGAGAGCGAAGAGGCAGATGCTGTCTCTTTTTGAATTTTGGTGCTAATTTCTACTTCTTAATTGATAATTCAATATTGTAGCATTTTGTAGCCAAAACTCAGAGCTTTATCTTGTTGTGTTCAATTCTGAGCTTAAGTGAAAATTCAAAATGATAGTATTGTGTAGCCAGAATTCAAAGCAATTGCATTTAAACATTTTAAAAGAAACAATTACCATATTTTCCAAACCATATTGAAATTAAAATATGAGGCCGTTAAAGCTGGTCACTGAACCACTGTAGCTGCCTGCAAGCCTGTTGAGCTAGTCAAAAATTGTTGAAGGACGTACAACGCATGCCCAAATCAACAACAACAAAAGCAATGACAAGATTGGCAAGAACAGCAGCAACTTTAGCAACTACAAGGACAAACAAGGCGCGAAGCTTTTGGACAGCTTAGCTGTTTGGTTGGTTGGTTGGTTGGTTAGTCATTCATTTGCCTGCCTTGCTCACAGCAGCTGGCTCCTTATTTAAAGCTGCTGTTTCCGTTCCCGCACTCGTCCAGTCCCAGTCTTGGCCCCGGTCCCTTCTCCAACGACTATTATATGTCAGTCAAAAACAACAAAACGACAATGTCGGACTTAACTTTTGTCTCTGCATTTTGATTGTTGAAGTTTTGCGACAGGAAGCGCAATAATAGTTTTTGGTCCAGGCCGCCTGAAAGTTGGCTCAAGCACCACCCAACCCACTCAACCCAATCCAATTCGAACCAGCCCATGCCAGTTAAACTGGCACTCGCATATGCACAGAAACACAAAAACACACACACACACACATGCATCGGGCAGTAAATTGCATTTGAAATGCCATAAATTAAAAGACAACAACAGTAAAAGCGACAGCAGGCGTCCCATACAAGCTATTAAAATGCATTAAAATTGTTTTCAACGCAAAAGAAAACAAGAAAAGCGGCTTTTAGCTAACAAGCCGAAGGCGACATACCCTCCAAAAGTGTTCTATAATATTAATCGTGGACGAACAATTTAATCTGCACCCAACTATCCACTTGCTCTAGCATTTGGCTTCAGTGGACTTAGACTTGGTTGGCAAAATGCCAAATCTTTTGGCTATCATCATAGACTTTCTGAACTAAAAAAAGTCCATTTTACTTAAATTGTTTTAAGTTTTTCAATTCGTTAATGTTTATGCGCATAACTAATAAACCATGTTTGCTATGCTTGTGTGTAAATTATTTAGAATAAGTTCGACTACATTCTCATATCAATCGAGGAATGGCTGGCCGGAGAGCATAAGAATTTCCCCAATGACTCGTTTATGTATAAAATAGCAAAACGGACTGCAATGTCAGCAGACAAAGAAACGCTTAAAAGCTTACGATTGGCCAAAAAAAAATAGTTTTAAAACACTTAGAAAAAGCTGGCACTGAACTCGCACCTCTACTGTCAACAAATAGACTGTTTAAATCTAAAGATGGCCAAGAACAGCAAAAATATTTATCGCCACACCAACAACATCAATAAAGACTCATTGGTAGCTCAGGGAGTTTGCTTTAAATGTGTCAGGATCTGGTGCCAAGTGCTTATAACATTTTATTATAATTACAACATTTTTTGGGTGACAAAAGTGATGTATTCATTGGAGGACTTCGAAAAGAGGTTGCCCGAATTTCCAACAGCAAAATCAGAACTTTTATATGATAGGAATTAAGAAGCTATCCTCAAGTTGGCAATAACTTTTAAACTGAACGGGAAAATACTCGTTTCTCAACTAAATCGAACGGTGTAGTCGTTATTAAATGTTAATTGGAAAAAAGTGTAACTCAAACTTTATAACTTGAAGTTAACTTTATAAGTTTTGTATGTGTGTGTTGTTAAGTATTTTAAAAAAACTTTTTATCAATTTGAAGATAATTTACATATATTTTTTTTTTAAATGACATCAAAATTTTCTTTAAAATTTTAACATTTGTTAGTTTTTGTTTACAGAAATTTTAACATTTCTTAGTTTTTGTTTACAAATACCAAAAAGTAATAAAATGTTTATAAAACGCAGCTAAGCAACTATATGCTGTAGTGTGGTTTCCTTTTCTTTTTAAACTACGAACATACCTTATATAACATAAATAATATAATATATAAATATATATATAATATAAATATGTATATATGTAAAGTGGCATCCTTGTGCCATTATCATCAGTTGGCACCCCCGATCAGGCGAAGGTGTAATTAAGAAGAAGTCGTGGGATAGTCGTTTTTCAACAGTCGTAAGCAGCAGTCGTGGCATTCAGTCGTCAGTAGTAAAGTTGTACAGCAGTCACTAAAGTTGGTCAGAAGTTGCAAAAGTCGGCGTCTAAACATATTTTTAAGTCTTATGTTATTATATAATACTATTCTTATTGTTTGTCAAATACTCGATATACTTTATTAAACGATTTATAAACCTAATAAATCTTACATGGGGGCTCAACCGTGTCGAGCAGCCGGACAAATATTCAGAACAGTTCAAAGTTTTTAAGTGAAGCATTCATAAAAAATGATTCTTACATAAGGGCTCAGCCGCATAAATTTTCATACGCAGTCAGTTGAAATAATACATCTAAAAGTTGCAGTGCTTAAAAATGATACGCTCAAGCAGAAAAAATAAAAATGGCGCACCAAGCAAGAAAAATCTGTTGCCGGTGGCGCGCATGGAAAATGGAAAGACATCACAAAGTGTAGACGATCTCGATCTAACGTTTGAAATGGTAGAGGAAAGCAGAGCAGTGGTAAATGATGAACAAAGTGTAAATCATACGTGCGAAAAAGAGATAAATATATACAAGTGCGAACAAGGCACAACGGCAGGAATAAAAGAAAAAGGTGCGAACGTCGAACTACATGATAATTGCGCAGTTGAAAATACCGAGAAAAGAATGTATTCTGAGGAGACACACACATGTATACAAAACCACGATTTGTCAATTTTAATTAAAATGCTGAGTGAAAAGAACGATTCTAACCCAAACAAGAACAGTGTGTCGGTGGAAAGCTTTGCAAAAGTAGTCCCTGATTTCGATGGCATAGCTATACCAGTTAAGCAGTGGGTAAATAATTTCGACGAAAACGCCGAGGCATACGAATTAAGTGAAAAACAAAAGTATGTGAATGCAAGAAATAAAATGGTTGGCACGGCCAAATTATTTGTGGAAACTATTACTGTATCAAATTATGAAATGTTATGTGCAGCCTTAATAGAAGAATTTGATAAACAGCTGAGCAGTGCCGAAGTACATAAAATGTTGCAAAAGCGGAAAAAGCGTGTGTCGGAAAATTTTCATGATTATGTGCTCCAGATGCGAAAAATAGCATCACTTGGACAAGTTGAAGATCAGTCGGTTATAAATTATATAGTTGATGGCTTAGACGTGCGTGACGATCTAAAATTTCCGTTGTACAGTGCGCCCACGTACAAAGAACTTCGAAGTCGGTATGAGCTTACTGAATTAGTGGCAAAGAGCAGTTCGTATAACAAACGTCGCGAAAACGTTGATAAAGTAGGAGACAAACAACAACAACAGCAGCATTGCTACAATTGCGGTTCAACAGAACATAAGCGGGCAGAATGTAAACGAGAAACAAAATGTTTTAAGTGTAACGGTGTCGGTCACATAGCGAAGCAGTGCGTGGCAAGCAAACAAAGCGTTAACATTGTATTAAAGGAAAATCGCGTTAAAGAAATAAAAATCGGGAAAGCAGTTGTATCGTGTTTGATTGACACTGGCGCGGATGTTTCACTTATGCGAAAACAAAAATATGAAAACATTTTCGGTGACCAAAAGTTGCAAAAGAATTTTACTAAACTGTTTGGCTTAGGCAATATTGCCACTGTCGTGTTGGGTGAATTTACAGAAACAGTTGAGGTCGATGGTTTTGTGACAAATCATACATTTCTTGTTGTACCAGATGCAAGTCTAAAAGTTGAAATAATTGTTGGCTATGACTTTTTACAGAAGTTTACTGTCACACTAAATTCCAATGGTTACACGTTCGTACAGGCGCAAACAAAAGCTGATGATGAGCAGTCTGAGTTGAATGTTTTTAACGTGGTAAGTCCAGCAAGCGAGATCGATTTAAATGTTGAATCCCAGTATGCCGAACCAGTCAAACAAATGATCGCCAATTACAAGCCGGTGGACAATGCAGTAGAATGCCCAATAAAAATGACCATCATACCGAATGTTCCAAGCATCGCTTTTCGCGAAAGTCCAAGCCGATTGTCTACAACAGAACGTGAATTTGTACGAAAACAGGTGGATGAATGGCTTCACTGTGGCATTATCAGAGAGTCGTCGTCAAACGTTGCAAGCAAGGTGGTGTTGGCCAAAAAGAAAGATAGGACCTACCGATTATGTGTGGACTATCGTAAGCTGAATACCCTCGTACTTAAGGATAGGTTCCCAGTACCAGTTGTCGAAGAAGTACTCGAGAAGATGCAAAATGCGAAATATTTTACTGTTATGGATTTGCGAAATGGCTTTTTTCATGTGCAGGTAGAGGAGCAAAGTCGAAAGTATACAGCGTTTGTTACCAAGGAAGGGTTGTATGAATTTAATAGGGCACCCTTTGGATTTTGCAACTCCCCAGCAGTGTTCGTACGATACGTTAATTACATATTTCAAACATTGATTAACAAAGGCATAATGGAGATGTATGTTGACGACATAGTTATTTTCGGAGATTCAGCTGGTCAATGTTTGGAAAATATGCGAATTGTACTGAAGCAGGCAGAAATGTATGGGCTTGATATAAAATGGGCCAAGTGTCAGTTCTTAAAGAAGAAAATAAATTTTCTGGGTCATGAAGTAGAAAACGGACGTGTTTGGCCAGGTCAAGAAAAGGTAAAAGCTGTGAAGAATTTTCCTCTTCCCAAAAACATACGGGGAGTACAGGCCTTTCTTGGACTAACGGGGTATTTTCGAAAGTTCGTTAAAGATTATGCATTACTAGCCAGACCGTTGACACAATTGTTGAGAAAAGAAGCCGAATTCAAAATTGAAGGGTTACATGTACAGGCGATAGAACAATTAAAGAATGCTTTGACGAATGAACCAGTATTGAAGATATTTATGCAGAATGCGGCAACACAGTTACATGTTGATGCGTCAAAAGATGGGTTTGGTGCTACTCTTCTCCAGCAGCATGATGGCAAGTGGCATCCTATTCTGTACTGGAGTAAAAAAACGACACCTCAAGAAGAAAAGTTGCATAGCTATTTTTTGGAAGTGAAAGCAGCATATTTAGCAACAAAAAAGCTACGACATTATTTAATGGGCATTGAATTTGTTCTCGTTACTGATTGCGCAGCGTTTAAGATGACATCAACGAAAAAAGAAATTCCCAGAGAAGTAGTGCAGTGGTTAATGTATCTGCAAGATTTTACGTATACCATAGAACATCGCGCTGGTATAAGGATGAAGCATGTCGACAGCCTCAGTCGATTCCCAGTCATGATCGTAAGCACAGAAGTTCAGGCACAATTTTTAAAGGCCCAACGCAAAGATGAAACCTTAGTTGCAGTTGCAGAAATTTTAAAACTGAAACCATACGCAAACTACAAGGTCAGAAATCAGCTGATTTATAAACAAGTAGATGGTATTGATTTGCTAGCCGTACCGAAATGCATGGAAAAAGAAGTTATCAGGAATGCTCATAACTTTGGTCATATGGGTGTGAAGAAAACCATGCATCACATTCAGCAGGACTATTTTATAGCACACTTAGAGAAAAAAGTTGTGGAATTTATCGCGAATTGCATTGAGTGTATAACACATAACAGAAAGCTGGGTAAACAAGATGATTTTTTGCATTGTATCGACAAAGAAGATCAGCCGCTGAGTACACTCCATGTAGATCATTTGGGATCATTGGACCTGACTGCAAAGAAGTACAAATACATATTCGCTGCTGTTGACGGGTTTTCAAAATACACATGGTTGTATCCAACAAAGTCTACCGATGCGCAAGAAGTTGTTAAACATATCAGCTCGTGGGTAGCTATCTTTGGGAATCCACGGCGTATTATCAGCGACAAAGGAGCAGCATTTATATCGAAGCAGTTTAAAGATTTTTGTGAGGAACACAAAATAGAGCACATCGAGACTACTACAGGGATCCCAAGAGGAAATGGGCAGATAGAGAGAGTCAACCGAGTTATTCTGTCTGTTTTGTCAAAAATGTCTGCAGCCGAGCCGTCAAAATGGTATAAATATACATCACAGGTGCAACGATCTATTAATACACATGTCCACTCATCTACGAAGTACACTCCGTTTGAAATTATGTTCGGCGTCAAAATGCGTAATGAATCTGATCTGGAAGTGGTGAAAATTCTTCAGGACGAGCTACTGGAAGGCTTGCAGGATGAACGCAACCAAATCAGAGCTGATGCCAGAGTACAGATTGAAAAAGCTCAAAGTTGCTACAAGAAGAATTTTGACAAAAAGCGACGTAAGCATAGTGGTTACCAATTAGCAGACTTAGTAGCCATTAAAGTAACACAGTTTGTAAATGGTAAAAAGCTGGCTCCGAAATATATCGGGCCATACGAGGTTACCAAAATAAAACGTAATGGAAGGTTCGACGTGAAGAAAGTTGCAGAGTTCCAGGGTCCGAATCAGACTTCAACTTGTACTGATTCTATGAAACTGTGGCGTTACATGGGTCAAGACGAAGACGATGAAGCTGGAGAATCATCTGAGACAGATGATGAGCAGGATGGCCGAGTGTAAAGTGGCATCCTTGTGCCATTATCATCAGTTGGCACCCCCGATCAGGCGAAGGTGTAATTAAGAAGAAGTCGTGGGATAGTCGTTTTTCAACAGTCGTAAGCAGCAGTCGTGGCATTCAGTCGTCAGTAGTAAAGTTGTACAGCAGTCACTAAAGTTGGTCAGAAGTTGCAAAAGTCGGCGTCTAAACATATTTTTAAGTCTTATGTTATTATATAATACTATTCTTATTGTTTGTCAAATACTCGATATACTTTATTAAACGATTTATAAACCTAATAAATCTTACATATATATAATAGGTATATGATTCATATTTTGTTATTATTGCTTTTATTTAAATATTAATCTTATACCATTGTATACAAGTTTTATTTTATTGTTAAAATATATTTAACATTTTCGAAAGCTCTAAGCAATTGAGCAGCATAGCAAAAATATTTTTGAATTACTCTGACGCATCGGGGTAAAGGCAATATGCTGCAATATAGCTAACAAATTCTAAGGAAAAAACACTATGGCTAATAAAGGGGAAGTAATATCCAAAAAAAATACAGTCATTTGAGTTAAGTATATCTTACTGAAGCCTTCAAGCAATTACCCTCAAGGCCGCTGCCATTCAGCCTTGTGCGTCTATTTTAGTTCAACTGCCTCTCATTGTTTAGATAGTTATTTCAAGAAAGTGTCCCTGCCAATTTCAATTTGTTTTCTGGCAGAAAGAGAAATTACATTTCAATAATTTGTTGTAAATTACAAACATGCTAACAGACCTAATTCCTATAATATGAACTAACTAGCTCTTAACTTGAATATCATTATTATAAAAAAAGCTCTCAGCTCTCTTTGAAATGACAATTGGAAGGATATAGAAAGAATAACTGCCTTATGGCAGAATCGTTTTTGTAGGGCAAAACGAGTTTGAAAGCAGAACGTTTCATGCGATGCGGGATGAAGGTCGACATTGGCTGCTGCTATGCTTCGGGCCAAGGAAAGGTCAATCCGCCCACAAACAGGCCGCAGCAGCCAGGCTATTATAATATGCAGTGTTTTTTAAGTGCAGTTGGCAAATTTATTATAAAGCGTAAAATAAGCGTTGCATGAATGTCAGCCCAGCAACGAGCTGCTCCGCTTCACCCCGCTGCACCCCTGGCTCCCACCCCATCGCCACTCATTCACTCTCACTGACTGTTAATCCAATTTGTCATAATTAAATTACATACTTTAAGCCACTTGCTCAACTATTTGCAAACAGAGGCTGCAACGCAAAACGAAGAAAGCGCATGGGGAAGTGCAGGGAGAAAGGGTTGGAAACGAAACGAAGCGAAGGGAGAAAAACGCACGACCGGGACTTTTTGTGAGTGCTGCAAGAGAAAGTTTTTTAAAACCGCTTCCCAGGCCCACTTAGCGTGCATATAAAGCTTAATTAAAAGTCCAGAGCTGCAATTGCCAGCGGACTGGCAGCCCGCCCAGAAGTATGTTATAAGCTGGCGCAAAACTGGCCGGCAAAAGTGGGAAGATGCCTAGATGGCTGGATGGGTGTATGCGGGGAATGGGAAACTGGCTGTGCATGCATCGTTGCATGTATAAAGTGCGCTAAACGATGTTGCATAATTTTAGGCGATGCGGCAACCACTAATTGTAGACCATCGAAGCGACTACGACTGACTCAGAGGACGTTGTTGCAACACAGAAACAGATGGAATTCTTTTTGCATGTCATCACTCAACTGATCTCTCAAATTGTTATCTTTTTGTTGTTTTATTTCTTTTTTTTTTAACAAATTGTTCGCATAAGCAACTAATCTAAAAAACATCGTGTTAAGCATGGACATGGACTGGACTACAGACAAAATATGGCGTTACGTTCCTAGATTTCGACAAATGCACATAAAAAGTTTTTTGTTTAAAATTCCACTGTTTTTTAAATTCCAAACGCTTTCAAAATTAACTAAAAGTAACTCACAAGTGTTGATCGTTCCTATCTTATTTATCTTATTAAAAGGGAAACAAATTTTAAGCGTAAAAAATGTAGAAGCAGCTTAATATAAAATTTAAGAACCAGAAATTTAAGTACCATCTACTACAACTATCTATCTATCTTATAAACGGTTTTCGTGCTAAACATTTTGTTGTGATTTTGGGATTGTTTATTGGCTTTTAACGAATATTTGCAGCACACCTTATAAGGTAAACGTTTTCTTTTTCCAACTGTCTTATCAACTGGAATGATCTTTGCAAGCTGCTAGAATATGGCTAAATAATTTATAGGTTCAGTTTCTTCAGAGTCGCTGTCATCTGATCTTAAATTGGAAAATTCTTTCCAGTGCCAAGGGAGTCAGTTTCAATTGTATCCGAAGCATATCCAACAACAAAAGTGAGTTAAAGAAATAATTAAAAAAAGGTTTTTTTGGGAGCTACATAATTCAGATGAGTTTGTGTTAAGGGAGGGCTAGTTGCACTTATTTTCAATTCTTCCGCAGTTTTTTTTGAATGGAAATTTAATAATACTTTGGCAATGCCTCGACATCAAATCACTTATTTTTTAATCGCAACTATTATCGAACATTGGAAAGCAAGTAAAATAAAGTAAAGGAAGTACTTTCAAGCTTTAAAAATGATTTGTGGCTTAATAAATAAATCAAAAAGGGGAATGAAAAAATGAGATAAGCATGAGCTATTGTGAAAAATATTCATAATATTCATAAGTTCAGCACTTAATTCTGTTCCGGCATTAAAAATCGTCGCACTTCACTGCTGACTTATTTGGGTCGCCAATTTATTTGAAAGCAGCAATTTCTTTTTCTTATGCTCCACAAGTCTCGGAAGGGTGCTCCGCATTTCTAGTCGAATCGATGGGGCAGGAAAATAGAAATTGCATATTTTTCTAATAATAGAATACATTTACAGACACACACAATGCATGCATGTGCATATCAATGTGTCTGTGTGTGTGACTGTGTTCATGTCCACTTGCTCCGCACTACGGCCATTAATAATGAATGGCAAACAATTACAAAGCAATTGCATTGCTCATTACTGTTTAACATGGCCAGTCGAGCTGTCAATTGCCCGCAGCGATATACACACCTACATACTCGTGCATACATATGCACCTGTCACAAGCATTCACACACACACACACACACACATGCAGAAGCAGACAGATACAGGTGCAGGTGCGAGGATGTTGATGTCTGTACTCTATAGTATAGTGTGTGTAGCAAGCATTCCCACTTAATACATTAATAAACTGTTATTAATACCGTCAACTGTTAACTGCGCCAATAAATAGATACGAGTACAGTGAAAACTCCCTTAACGGACAACTTCTTTCAACCGGACACCCCTCTTCGGCGGACACTTTTTCTGGAACATTCGTTTTGGTGTACTTTTTACTTGTAGAGCAAGGACACTCTCTTGACCGGACCCGGACACTATTTTTCGAGAAATTCGAACTTTTGGTAATGGACGTTTCAAATGTATGCAAAATATTTTCAAATAACTTTCGCTATTTGTGCACATATTATTGTTCTTATTTAATTATTTCACAGTTACGCTCAGTTTTCAAGATATAGTATAATAATAATAGTAGTTATTGAACAACTATTGCAAATAAAATTAAATATGTTGATATTTAGCTCAGGCATGGTTGCAAAAGCAAAATACTTTAATTATAATAATTATAATAATTTGCAATAGTAGAGAATATCTGCTTTTTTTCTCATTTACTCAAAAATTGGTTTTTAGGGAAAAAACTTACAACAAGGTTCAAAATATAGCTGTGTGTTTATGTATATAAATGTATATAATCGTAAAACTATTAAATGAATTTGGATCTTAATTTTATAAATTGATTGTTATATGTAAGTATTTACATAAATCCTAACGTATTTCTTATATTGAATAAAGTCAATTTATTTGAATCGCCTAAATAGAAAAACAATTAAAATAAGGAACAAATTGAAAAAATTTCTATATATCCTCTTAACCGGACACTCCTCTTGGCCGGACAAAAGTTGGTCGACGATGAGTGTCCGGCCGAGAGAGGTTTCACTGTAGTGCACTGTGAGTGTCAAACAGCTCGCATATCGCATGTTAAGTGCCTCAGCATTTAAGAGGTGCTGCCTGCTGTCGCCTGTGGGTGGACTACCAGGCAATCAGGCTGTCAAATGTACACACGGTTTCGGGGTGGACTTGACACAGTTTGTGGTGCTTTGAACTAGACCTATCGATATATTCTATATGCCTAATAATAATACATACTTGTACTACTACCACCGATAATATCATGAATTTTCGCATGACACTTCAATAGGAACAATAATTTTATTAGACATGAAGGCAACACAGGCGATGTTAATAAATAAGAACAAGAGAGAACGCTACAGGTAAACTTCCGTCACTGAGTTATATGAGCCCAAAGCAGCAGCAAAAAGAGGAAGAAGAAGAGCGAACTTGTTGCTGCAGTAACTAATAATAATAATAACTTAATAAGAGGTGATTTAGGTAGCATTTGAAATGTGGACGCTATTGACGAAATTCTGTATCGGGGGAAGAAGGGGAAAGTTCCAAAAAATAAAATAAACTCGTCCTTTCTCGGACCTAGGAGAATCTGGATGCCAACTTTGGTTATTCTAGCTTTTAAAGTTTCTGAGATCCTTGCGTTCATCCAGACGGACGGACAGACGGACATGTCTAATTGCACAAACCTATTATACCCTTTTTACCCTACGGGTACAGGGTATAAAAAAATACTTAAATCTGCAACTGAAAATCTTCTTTTGACATCGTTCTCACTCACACAGTAAGTAATAGGCCTGATAAATCATCCTCCACAATAAAGTGCAGGGCATAAATACTAGGTCCACCATAAAACGCCGATAATATGTCAATAGTGACTATGATCGACTATGAAAAACCGCTTGAAGAGATAAAAACCTTAGTGTAGAATGAACGGGTGGATATCTGGTATCAATTTTATGTTTAAAAAAAATTAAGTGGTTTAAATTTTATTACTAGTATTAGTCTATACATGATCGTAAAAAAAAGCTCGTTTTTGTGGTTGAAGTGAAGCTTCGTATATAACGGCCTGGAATGCTGGATCAGCAACCTTTTCGGTGACGAAACCAATGACAACATGGCTGCATGATCCTATAGATAAACTCAACTCGCAATCGTTAGCAACTGATTGGTTATTTATGCCTACTTGGAAGGTCTTAAGAGTTGCCATTTCTTGTGGTTTTTTTTCGGGTTTTCCAGAAAATATTTGTATATATATATATATATATATATATATATATATATATATATATATATATATATATATATATATTTTTTTTTTTTTTTTTTTTTTTGTCAACTTTGAAAAAAAAAAACTCGTATGAAAACATTCCAATATTTCACTTCTATTTTTTTAAGTTAATTTAAGAAATTCGCATTTTTTATAATTTAATATATGTATAACTGAATGAGATCCCATATACTCATATGCTTTCTACTCATACTCATACTTTCTCTTCTTATTACATACCTTGTCATACTTGTAGTCCATTACATTACAGCCCCATTTTAATTTGCTGTTAACTTAAATCAAATTGAAACAAATTCGGTTAAACATAAGTTTGGATGATCGTTTTTACTTGAAAGTGGTGTTACTTCTGACAAGCGTCGCTAACACTATTTGTGTTCGCCGATATCCAGCGATAGCTAACAATTGCAAGTTGTGCAGCTCTAATTTAAATTTCATGCCGTTGACACAGTTTGTTGTTATTTTTAATCGACATCAATCACTAATGCTTTGCCCCATTTCGTCTGCAATTTGTGTTTGGGTTTTTTTCCGACAAAAACGAAAAAGAAAACAAGTAAAGACACCCTGATGCTTAATTGGAGTTTTGCATGCATTATTAAAATGTGGACACAGCGTGTGTGTGGCCGGCACACTGTTTACCTAACCGACAATTTTATCTGCACTTCGATTGCAATTTCGATTACACGGTAACTTTTTTAAAAGCACCTCCGTTTGATTCCTGTTTTTATGTTCTGCAAAATCTGCTGAAAAAGCATATTTGACTTTAAATGAAGCACTCTGATATGTCATGTCTGTACGCTTCGCCGATAAAAACATATTGCTGACATGGGAACAAAGGAAATATTTTTCACCATCTATGTATTTTTAAAATTTTTTTGGCTGCTGTTAATAATTGTAATTGTTGTTTGTTTTTGCTGGTCTGAATTTATTAAAACGATCTTCAGATTGATGGCTTTACAGACAAGTCGTCTGTCCGTGTAAGCTTCGATTCAACTGTTCCTCCACTTGGGGTTGAATGTTTTCAGATCGAAGAGAGAGGAAACACCGATGCGAACAGTTCTAAGCATCCATTTTCTAATATAATTCATTCTGTAAGATCAAATATAGGCAGTACTAGTAAATCGTTGAAGTAGAAAAATGGAGCAGCTATGTGGTTTATAGGGTATTCAGCAGTTGAGTGTTATTGTCCATATTGGTTGTTTGGCTTTTTATCAAGCTGTCTGTGTATTTTGATGTTTTTGTGGGCTCGGCTTTGGTAAATGTAAATCAATGGACGAAATTGGCGCGCTTCAGTGGAGCGCAAAATAAACAAGGCGTAAATTAATAAATATTAAAATATGTGCAGCCCTTCCTCTGCTCCTGCTTCTCTATCTGTGTGTGGGTGTGTGTGTGTGTGTGTGTGTGTGTGTGCGATATAAAGCACTTCCAAATGTACGAAACAATAAAAAGCACACACAGACACTTACAGAGAGACACAGACACTCAGGCACACTCTCATATACTGTGCGATGAACACACACTCAGACATGCAAGGCAGCCAGAACAGAGACAGATGAAGAGATAGATAGAGAGAGAGAGAGAGAGAGAGAGAGAGAGAGAGGAAAAAGAGTTGGAGGAGAAAAAAGCGCGCCTTGCTGACAAACAAACTTCTGAGCCATTACACAACAAAATGGCGTTAACAGCACAAACAGCGCAAAAAGCAACAAAACAATATACTGTTACAGCTTAAATGCAGATCCGAGCACACACACACACTCACACACAGTTGTATTGTGCTATAAAATTTTTGCATTTCATGCTGGAAAAAGGTTTATGAAAATAGCAGCAAACAAAAAAGATGCGCAACTGGCCAACAAATGGGGCTACGGGGGGCAATGGCTATGGCTATGGCTATGGTTATGGTTATGGCCACGGCTATGACTGGGACTGTGAGTTGCGATTGTGGTGGTATGGATGGGCAGCAAAGTAAATAAAAAGTGAATAAAAATGCAAACACAAGTGCAGCCATAATAACAGCAACAACAACAATGACTACAACTGGCCAAAAATGTGCAGCGATAATCAGAAAACCAAATACATCAACAAAACAACAACAATAACAATAATAACAGCATGGCGTGAGAACGAAATCGGAAAGAATTTGCACATATTGCATTTAATTCAGTCGGTAGCGTACTTCTTTTTTTTTTATCGCACTTATTCGAAAATTTTAAATACGAACATTTATTGAGATGCGCGTAAAAGAAAACCGAAATAAAAGTGTGTTGGAAAAGTCGCAATAAAAATGTTTATCTATCGCATGTAGCCATGTTTTCGCAATATTTTTTTTAAAACATACCTATATTAAATCGTAAAAATAATAAAAACGTGTGCATTTCGCGTAACTTTTAACCGAATTTAAATATATTTTGGTATTAAAATTTGCTTTCAGAACAGCAATTACAACGATTTCGTCAGTTTGCTGTCAGATAGAACAAGATTTATTTAATGGTGTTTAAAAATGCTAAAGCTCGGCAATTCATTTATTTTTTGAACTGCAAATTTTAATCTTTTTTATGCCAATTCAGTCATTCAATTGGAATAAACTCTGTTTTATCAATCCTTTTTATAACAGCTATATGATATAATTAGCCGATTCTGTGGCTCTATATAAAAAACTGATAAATATAAAATTTCAATACGATTTATTTATAAACAAATTAGTTGTTGGTACTATGCAAGCTGATTTCTCCACCGACCATTGCTGTGGCAGCTACATGATATAGCTAACCGATTTTTATGAAACCTCAGAGTATGATGAGGCATTATAAAAAACTACCGAATACCAAATTGGCTAATGATACCGAAATACACAGAATAAATTTTAGTATAAAAAAGTGATATGTGTACAGATAATTCCTATGACAGCTGCATGATATAGTTAACCAATTTCAAAGAAACTTCATATTGTAGTGAAGGATTATTAAAAAATTCTAAATACTATACATGCCTAAGATTTTTTCAATTTCAAAAATGTTTTCCAACTAAGAGCGATTTTTACACCAATCCTAAGGCAGCTATATAAAATATTGAGGCTATATACGATTCATAAAAAACTTCATTTACGTTTGAATGAGACAAGTTTGCAGACTAAATTTGGGGGCCATAGCTGTTACGGTTCAAACGTCTCGATGGTCATACAGACAAACAGTCGTATATATATATACTATATCGATTTGTCTGGCAAGGCTAGTCATATACTTATGTATCTATGTACCTTAGGGTACAAGGTGTGAAAACTGTGTTAAATATAATTTGAGCAGATGTGTTATAAATGAAACTTAGTTGATGGTTTACTAAAACTTTTAAACTTAAGCTCTTATTCCAAAGAAATATTCCCCAAACTCTCCTTGAAAGAGAAATATATGGCCAAATATATGAATATCAATACTTTTTCGCTGTAAAAATGAATTTACACAAGATTTTTAGAAATAAATAAAAAGTAATATTATCAATAATAAGTATTAGCGATGATTTAAATTTATTTCTTAATTTATTTATTAAAGCTATACTTGGTCTTGCAATCAGTTGATGCAGAGCCTCAAACGACTATCAGGATGTAGCACCTACTTTTTTATTTACTCATCCGTTTTATTTGATTTCAAACAATATTTGACGCTCAAAGTCGGTAAAGCAAAATTCGCTATGTGTGTAAAAAAAATTGAAAAAAATAGCATAGACAGGAATGGGGATATGAGATTGAAATGTCCTGTTAGTGGCTCATGCATATTTGATGAAAACAACAGGAAAAAATGCTTCAGTTTTGCAATCTAATGGCATATTGCAGTTTTTTTTCCAATTAACCAACAACCAATCACACAATCAGACAATCACAGCGGCTCACAAATCGATTCTATTTTGTGTCAGGCTCCGTTGCATTTAATGGCCAACATTTCAATTAAATTTCAATTTATTTGCCACTCATTTATTATGTATGACAATTTATTTATGACATTTTGTCATGCCGGTGCATAAACACCAGCACAAACATGCACATATCTACATACACTTCCAACTTCCAATTAATAAAACATGCCGATGCTATATGTATGCATGCATGTGTTTCCATATTTTGTAAAACATTTCTTATCGCCTCGAGCCACGAGCCATGAGCCAGGACCCACGTGCAACGTGCAAAATGTAAAGGCCGTTTGCCAATAATAACAATGCTCGTCCAACAAATCAGGGCTGCGGGCGACTTGAGTTTGAAGCCTTTGACAGGAAAGTGGTGGACTCAAGTCCAGTGCTCTAAATACTATGAGGAGCTACAATGTGGAACAAGTTGACCTCCGAATGGGACAGAATAGCGAATACAATTCAAGTTTTTAATAATGTTGAGGTTGGAAGAAATTTTAGCCCCCACTGATGAACTAGATAAATGAAATGTGTCTAAAAGGTTTAGAGGATTAGATGGCTTAGAAAAGTTGGCAACTAGTCTATATAAAATAATCAAAGCACTATTCATATGGAATACAATAATAATGTGCTTATTAGACCTGTGAATAGAACTGAGCTGATAGCAAAGTTTAAACATAATTATTTCCAAAAGTAAATCTTACCTGCTTTTCTGTTTTTTTCTTCTCTCAACTGATCGAAATGTAAATATTTCATTGCTAGCAAAGAACTAGCTAGAATCAGCAAAATCTTATCCCTTATTTCTTTTCAATAATCAAGAATATTAATAGCATAGCTTAACGAGCCAACCGCAATCATACTGTGATTCCTTCCAAATTCCTTCCAGTTTATATATATATATATATATATATATATATATATATATATATATATATATATATATATATATATATATATATATAATATATATAAAAAATTCTGCATGCCAATTCGCAACATACTAAGCAAAATTTAAAAATTAAATAACAGTAAACTGATTTTAAAAAGTCCGATTCCATCGCATAAAGCATGATTTAAAAAAAATTCCTTCAAGTTTTAAAAAAAAAATCTGTAAGAGTGGTCTTATATATAAAAATGTCAAAATCTCTCTCATGTTATGGCCAATTCTCCATGCCAATTCTCCAACATAATAAACAAAATTCAAAAAATTAAATAACAGTAAACAATTTTAAAAAAATCCAATTCCATCGCATAAAGCATGATTAAAAAAAAATTCCTTCCAGTTTAAAAAAAAAAAATCTGTAAGATTATATATAAAAATGTCAAAATCTCTCTCTCTCTCTCATGTTATGGCCAATTCTCCATGCCAATTCTCCAACATAATAAACAAAATTCAAAAAATTAAATAACAGTAAACAATTTTTAAAAAGTCCAATTACATCGCATAAAGCATGATTAAAAAAAAAATCCTTCCAGTTTTAAAAAAAAAAATCTGTAAGATTATATATAAAAGTGTCAAAATCTCTCTCTCTCTCTCTCATGTTATGGCCAATTCTCCATGCCAATTCTCCAACATAATAAACAAAATTCAAAAAATTAAATAACAGTAAACAATTTTTAAAAAGTTCAATTCCATCGCATAAAGCATGATTTAAAAAAAAATTCCTTCCAGTTTAAAAAAAAAAAAATCTGTAAGATTATATATAAAAATGTCAAAATCTCTCTCTCTCTCATGTTATGGCCAATTCTCCAACATAATAAACAAAATTCCAAAAATTTAATAACACTAAATTTAAAAAAAAAAGTCCGATTCCGCAGCATAATGACAATAATAATAAGAATATAAGAACATAGGAAAGTAAGAAGATTGAACTATCAATTTGATGAAAATCATGAACTGGGCTTAAATATTACGGAAAATTTAATATTTCTTATAATGCGCTGCTAATGAGCACTAAGTAAATTATCTAAAATATCAGCTTGTTAGGGGTGGCGGGTGGACGTCATGGACTTGCAGCCCTGGAAGCAGACAGCGCATCAGCAATGATTTTTATGTGTGGTTGTGTGTGTGTGTTTAGCAAAGCGTTTACGACCAACGCCATTTTTTATGGGCGGGCGTATGGTCGGTCAATGGCTGTAATCGGGAAAATGTGCTGACAGCTTTTAGGCGCACAAAAGACAAACAGCAGGAAGATGAGCGAAGCGATGTGGAAAGCCGAGGGGGACCTCGATGGCAGAGATGAAGAAGGCGTTCAGCATGTCAGCCTAAGCCCTCGCGCAAAGCCACAAAATTGTAATTAATACTTGGGTTTGGTTTTGCGCTTCGAAATTGGCTGGCTTCGCGACGACAGAACTGAAAGGAGGAAGCAGAAGCAGAAGGAGAAGGAGAGGGAGGAATTAGAGGAGCAGTCAACGCTGGAGCAAGAGAATTAGAAAAGTAGGGAACCCAGCTGGGTATGGCATTTGGGTTGAAAATGCAAAGTGAGTGGCAGAGGGAATGTGCTGAGAATGTGGGGCAGAGATGGTGTTGTCTTTCGTGCTTAGGAATTGTCAGCGCAGGATTAGCGAGAACTTGGGACTTGAACAAAACTCTGGCCGCACATTTCAAATATTAAATGTCGCAAGGGGCAAAGGGAAACGGTCCCTCGGTCTGGGGGTTTTGAAACGCAAAAACAAATGAAGGAATGAAATGCGAGCCCTATGTGTGTTGGGTTACACGAAAAAAAAGAATGATATTTAGGCTCTCTCTTGCTTTAAAAATATCGCCAACATGATTACAAGATACTAAGCTGTCTTTTGAATATTTCTTAAGACACTGCTTGGCATTTACAAGACATGTTTGCATTTAAAATTTAGTAGAGCTGCAGTTTTCTTGGGGGAAAATAGATTTTGATTGTGAATTCTACGAATAATAACAAATCATCATCATTTGTTGGTTTGTGGCATTCTTCAAGATTGCCAATGATTTTTTTTATTAAAAAAATTGTTTTTTTTTTTTAAATTTATTTTTATATTTTTAAATACATTTCCAAATGCCTTTGTACAAAATCTCTAAACTTAAGAAGGCCCAAAAGAATTTCCTTTTTAATGGTTAGTAAAACTATAATTTCTATGCAAATGACTTTAATATAAATAATACCAATGTTTGTCGTAATTACTTTAAAATAATTATTTTAGGCAATGCAGTTTAGGAAAGAGAAATTAAATACAACAGCCTACATACTGTATTTCGATTCCTGAAAGCTTTGCTTGAAATGCAAAAAAAAAGTACGAGCATGCACATAAATTTAGGACCACAGCTTAAAAGACATGTCTATAATTTAGTCGGATTCGAAAACGAAAATTTATTATCTAATTTGCTGGCTTTTTCGAATGTCGTAAGTCAAAGGCACATTTTTGTGGAAGGTGCAGCGATGCGTCTGCTTAGAAGGACAGATTGCATTTAAATAATATATAAAAGGCCCAACAAAGGGCACTAAATGAAACTAAATAAAACAAAGCCTCCAACAGCAACAACAAAAGGACAGTCAACATAATAAGAACAACAACTAGAGAGATATTGAAGCCACATGGCCGAACAAACAAAAAGGCGCAGAGCTGAGCTGAGCTGAACCGAGAGCAGAGCAGCAGGAAGGAAGTTACTTAAAATCAACAACATGTAAATGGCCAACAATGTTTGTCGCATGCCACAAGATGTCCTCAAATGCCTGGCCCCCCATCTATTCTACATATATATATATACATATAATTGTAAGTACGAGTATCTGTAGCTGTAGCTGTAGCTGTATGGCTGTGGGTGTGGACTGTGTGGCCATATCCTCCATGCTGCGACTGTCCGCTTGGCCAGCTTGACTTCTGCTCGGTTGAATTTGACTCTCTATGGCTGCGATGTCTTGTGCTTGTCGGTTATGCTTGTGGATCCCTATCTCTCTCTCTATACTCTGTCCATCCTCTAGCCATCCACACCCATTCTGTATACTGCCTTGCTTAATGTCTTCCTCTTTTGTGGTCGTCGTTGTCTTGCGTTAACATTTGCACATTTGCCAGTCACAAAGTAGCGGTCCAGCTACCAGCTACCAACTATCAAATACCAACTACAAACTACGAACTACCAACTACAAACGACAGGCTTTACGCTTTCATGCTCTATGGAATGCATTCACACATTTGAATAAGTATTGCATGTTCGTCACTCATTGTGGGCCGGTCAAGCAATTCATTCGGTCGCCGTCTCTCCCTAATTACACAATACAACATTATATTTCATTCCAGGATATACTCGTACTCGTACTTGCAGAATATTGTACTTGTAGTATGTAGAATGCTGCGCAAGCATCTATTTGATTTAATTCAAAATTGTGCAACTAAGTATTTGTTATTTCTCAAGACTCTCATATAGGATGATTGCAAATATAAATAGACGCTTGACATGCTTTAATCAATGTCAAATATTTAACTTAAACATGCCATGTTTGGTTGGCATTGATGCGAGAGACCCACAGGGTATATTTGCTTGCCAGATAGTACTCCACATTTCCAAACGCACAAATGTCAATGCTATTAGCTCGCTTGGGTAGTCATTTGAAATTACAGGGCAAACGAATAATAGTTGTATTATGCATTATTTAAACCCATTTCATTTAAAGTGCACATTAGAAATTAAATTGAGATTGAAGAGCTTGCTCGGAAGGGGATAAGGGTGTACTAGTTTATAAGCTCAGCATGAGCAGAGAAATAGTTTATAGATCAGAAGAAGAAATTTTGCGTTTATAAAGATTTGTTAAGAAAATTTGGTAGCTCTGAAAAAATCGATGTTCGTTTGGAACCAACTCGAAAACGATTGAGCTAATCAGTTGAGCATACTATATATTTGGAAGAAAATGGAAAAGAATTGTTTGTTGATGTGCTAGAACCAACATAGAAACTCAAATAATAGTCCAATTAACGCTTTAAACAGATATGCTCTACAGCATTTTAAAGGACTTCATTTTAAATCAGCTACCGCATGAGTCGAAAACCATTACGCATCCAATCGCGATTCCGCACAAATCTTGCTATCCATATAACAACAAATGAAATATTAGCTATTAAATTTGAATTTAAATAAATGTATAACAAACATAATGCATATTCAAGCAAAGCTAAAAACAATTTCAAGTTTTTCTTAGGAGAGTAGGTCAATAAATTAATAAATAAATAAAATGATAATAAACAAATATTAAATTTCAAACATTGGCTTTAAGTCTTTTAACAATGCAAGAAATCTGTGTGTCATTTAAATTTGATAGACAATGTCGTCGCATCTATTAAATAATATTAAATACTAACAAGTTGTGACCTATTGGTTCCAGCAAATGTGTGAAAACTATGAAATATAAAACTCGTTTAACAACAAATTAATCAAAAATTACAACTCAAGGACTCTAGATGCTCGCCTGCCAGTCCTGCCAAACGAAATCACTTACAGTTGCTTGCGTCCGTACAGCACCTCACATATACGAGTATATAAATATCTTCTTTATTTACTATATTTAATTGATAACCACTTTATATATATGTAATTTACAAGTAGACTAAAATATTTTCACAGCAACTTGTTATTAGTTTAAATTTCTTTCTTTCTTTCTTTTTCGCTTTAATTATGTCGAAAGCGTAAGTCATTATCGAGAAAAATATTTAAGCAAATTTAATACAGTTATATATAATTGTATTAATAAATTGAAGCATTATTTGTCTATGACTGATATAAACTTTTTTTTTGTCAATAACAATTATGTTACAATTTTTTTTTACTCCTACAAAAATTTAAAATATGTTTCATACAAAATCATTTAGAATACAAATTTTAGAACATTTATATCAGCTATAAACGAATGAAAACTTATCTCTCTGTTGTAGAGATGTGTGTAAAATATTTAACTTGCAGGCAATACACTCGTATATATGACTTGGGGACCAGAGGGAAAACTTTTTTTTGTATCAGCAGATTGTTTTTATTTAAAACTGTCCATCGTGGACAATCATTAAATTGGTTAAATAAACTTGACAATTAATTTATGATTATTATTAATAGTAATCATTAATGAATTTATTTAATTTATTCATTTATGAAAAGGGCAAACTTGTTATGCAGTGTAGTAGAGTGTCTAGATGAGTATTGCTGGGTTTAGTGCTGACGCAAATTTTGAAATTTGAACCCAGCTCATTAACATTTGGCCGTGTGCACGTGGCGTATGCGTAATAAACGAGGCAAATAAGACGCTAATTAGCTGAGCTAAATTTGATGCGGCTGGGCGTGGCACGAGTAGGTGTAGGAGGGGCGGTAACTGGGGCACAGGGGCAGAGGCAGCAACAACGACAATGACAATGACAGTGCCCGTGTGCGAAAAAAGCCGCAAGGCATTCAGCAGAAATAGCAACAATAATAACAACAATAACACTAGTAACAGACAATATTGGAGCGCTGATTGTGCTGATTGCTGTCAATCAAGTGAGTTTGTCAGTTTGTCGGCTTGTCAGTTAGTCAGTTGGTCAGTTAGTCAGTTGGTCGGTGCAGCAAACCATGCAAAAGGCAATTCAAATAATGCCAGTCAAGTGGCGTGTTTGTTTTATTTTATTAAATAACAATGTGTGCCGACACACACACACACACCACCACATACATAAATGCACAAATTGGTAACTCATAGGTGTGTGTGTGTGTGTGTGTAAAAGTCCTGTGTGTTTGTATATTTTCATGCATTTCACATATGACTGACTATGAGAGTCTTTCAGCCACAACGCGCGAACGTCGAACCCTAGAATGCGGACCCTCGGCTTAACACCCAACATCATGCAAAGTAATGTTAAATAAATTGAGTTCCACACACACAAACACACACACACACACACGCACACTGTGGGTGCGCTGACATGCATGTGAAAATATGATTGATGCTCAAAGCGCGGAAATGTTGGCGCAGGCTGAACAACGGCCGACAGCTTCAGTTATGCAAGCGTGTTATGCAAAAGGCCGCACACATGCACATACACCTACACATACACCTACATATACACGTACACATGCATGGACATCAATGAATAATAATGAAATTGTGTAACCTTTTGATAAGCAATGGCGGCATGAACTTTTGCAGCCAGCGACAACGCCAATGCCAACTAAGCGCCTTAAGTGCCAATCGACAGCATGCTAATGACGTCAGCAGCGTTTAGGTGTTGCTAAATGGAATTGTTTCACACATACATACACACACATATTGTATTTATAAATATCAGTGTGTGGGCATTGCATTTGTGAAGCTGAAGGCTGCAGACTTACAAATAAAAGCCAGATTGCTGTGAGCGAATTGGCAGTCAGTCTCTGTTGTTAATACGCATTTGAAATGAATACTATTATGCATACTCGTATTTATATTGAACAATAGAACAATATAAGGACAATATTCAATAATTCAATTCAGAAAACTTTGCAGCCCACGCCAGATCGCTTTCATTGTCTGTCTGCAGGAAGCGGTTCGAGGCACACAATCCGCATATATCTCAACACTGAAAACTGCTTCGTTCTTTCCATATTATTATTTTTTTTATATTTCTATTTTTATTTATTTATTGTTTTCATTTATTTTTTTATATTTAATTTAGTTTTTTGTATTTAATTAATTTTTTTATATTTAATTTATTTGTTTTTATATTTAATTTATTTGTTTTTATATTTAATTTATTTGTTTTTATATTTAATTTATTTTTTTATATCTAATTATTTTTTTATATTTTATTTAATATTACTTTATATTTTATTTAATTTTTTTTCAATTATTTTTTGTATTTTATTTGATTTTTTTATATTTCATTTATTTTGTTTATATTTAATTTATTTTGCTTATATTTAATTTTTATTTAATTTATTTTTTAAAATTTTTTTTTAATATTTTATTTAATTTTATTATTATTATTATTAAAGAAGTTATTATTAAAGAAGTGATCTTTAATTTTATTTTTTTTTACCATTTTTTTACCATTTTTTTCTGTCGTTACAAGTTCATATTACTAAGTTTCAGCATCGTCTAAAGTTCCGGAATTTCTTCTATCTTGATAAGGCTTCGTATGGCAGATAATAGCTCGTTGTATTTTGTGCGCCTCCAAAACATATTATCCTTGCCCAGCTCGAGCAACAGCTTTTTGAGACGCTCGATGCCGGGCATATTCTTGAAATGGGAACGCAAGAAATTGGTCCAATAATCGAGATCCTCTTGAGTGGAAACCTCCTCGAAGAGCGGCTTAATTACTTCCACCAATCTACCGGTCATGTTCTGACAGCTTGAAAATTATTGCAAATATTAAGAGACAGATCGATCCAATTCGATTCAACCACTTACAAGTTGCGAATGACGAAGGCATTCTCGCTGAGAAACTTTTTCGCCAGATGATAGCCAAGTGGATTCTTCACCACCGCCCTGAAGGTGCGCTGTGCCGCATGTTTTCGGACCAATTTTCCGGCAAACGTCCATTTAAGCATAATTTCCAGGCTCCAGGTGTCGCGACTACAACCGAGGGCTGCCAGCATCAGCTTCTGTTCGGCGGCCACATTCGAGCGCATGTAATTGTTCTTAAGCCACGTCCAGTCGGCCTCGTTGCCAAAGCGAATGGCCGTGCAGAATAGAGTCTCTTGTATGTCTGCGGGCACGGAATCCGGGGCATTAAGTGTGGGGACGCGACGGAGTTTGGCGAACTCGTCACGTGCGAAATTCACACAAGCGAGTAGTTCGTAATGACAGGCTTGCTGGAAAATAATGACACGATAGAGTGTGTCCAAACTATTACCGGCCGATGGTTTTACAAAAATCTCGTCGAATTTAGGTCCCAGCAGGTCGCGCATAAAGCTCTGCAACAAAAACAACAAACAAAAAAATGACCTGGAGATAAGGGCACATCCATTGTGGGGACACACACCTTGAACACGGGATAGGCCGGACTATTCTTAACAATGTTGTTAACGCGATCCAAGCTGCGGGCAGCCGCTGCCCACACCATGTAGGCCTCCTCGCGCTTCAGAAACCCAATAAGTCCGAGAGAGAAGTGATAGGTCAGTGTACCGCTCCACGCCAAATTCAGAGCATCGTCCACCAGCTGGGCGCGATTGATCTTATGAATTGCCTGATAATTGTCCCCATCTAGCGTCGCCTTTATGAGCTCCCAATTACGACTGTCGTAGTTCACCCGATACAGGGCTGAGAGCTTTAGGTTGAGCACCAACCAGTCCTGGGGAGCACCAGCATCTGTGATCGTCACCGGCATGGCAAAGTTCTTGTTCTTGCACGTCAGCCAGCTGCGGGGTAGTGTATAATCGAAGTTCTTGGATGAGGCATTCGTATAGCTGAGCGGCACCCACCAGCAATAGAAGCGGGTCTTTGTGGCGTTTACCTCGCCCTCATCGGTCGCCTGCAGGGGCGTGATGAAAAAGCGCTGTTGCGTGATCCGAGCCGTTCGCTTCTTATAGTCTCGTGTCACATTCAGAATCGGATATCCCATTTGAAGCGTCCAGGACTCCATGAGTTGGGCAATAGCCATGCCTTTCGGCAGACGTCCTGCATTATCTGCCTCGCGCTGGGACACAGTCCAGAAGTCCTTTTGGGTGGCTGTCTTATGGGAAAACTGTTGCAAATACTGGCGATAGGTATTGATTATTATCTCATCGCCGACCAGGCGGTGCAGCATGCCGAGCAGCGCGATTGCCTTCCGCACGCTGTTCTTGTCGTAGGCGGCCCAGACTTCCGTGTCGTTGGCCACCGGTGTGGCCACCGGATCTGTGTGTACGTGTGCATCCAACTCTAGTACTTTGAATTCATTCTCCAAGGTGCGCCGATCCATGTAGTACCAGCTCGGTTCGATCATGTGCAGGCCAAAGCCGGCAATATACTCGGCGAAGGCGTCCTTGAGCCAAACATCGTGCCACCACTCAATGGATACAAGATTTCCGAACCATTGATGCGCCAACTCCTTGGCGATGTTCATTGCCACACTCTGTTTGTCCAGCAGGGTGCAGCGTTTCTCATCAAAGAGTATGGCATCCTCTGTGAAGATATTGAGGCCCCAGTTACTCGATGATGCATAGGCAAAGTCCGGCAGGGCTAGGTTGTCCACTTTTGGCAAATCGTAGGGCGTTTCCAGAAACACCTCGAGAAACTCGAGCAGTTGAGGCGCTATTTCCGCTGCATACTCGGTCTGGTTGAGCGCGTACTTTCGAGCCCACGTCCTAAAGGTTGTTGAGTTATTCGTGTCGCTTGAGATTCGACTTTCGAATTTGTTTAACGAAAAGGCTATCTGGTAGGTAGGCATGGCCACACTCTCTTGAAAAGCGGTCCACACTAGCTTTGCATCAACGGGGCTGTTCGGATACTTTTTGTGCATTAATACACGGACCTTTCAAACTTAAATTATAGTGTGTTTGGTAACAAGAAGTAACAGTTCTGTTATATTTCCAGTGAATGGACGATAAAAGAAATATAGCAAGACATTACATATTTGTATGCATCCCTTCACACTCCATCCTGCACCAAAACAATATTAATTTTGAAATACCAATCGACGACTGATGCCTACCATCATTTTTTCATCTACTCATCCTTTTTTCATTGTAAATGCAGCTATGATTTTGCGGATAGAGCGATTGGAATAGGCAGACGTTGCTATAAAAATCGCTATTGCCTTGCTAATTAGCTTAAGTGAAAGGCTTTCAGAAACTTTGAAAGTCTCTGAGTCTATTCTAATTGAAGAGACTTTCTGTAGACTGCAGTTTGAAAACCGTTTCTGAACTGAGTCGAGCAAACCCAACAGTGAAATACCGTGTACCCAGAAAAACTTCCGGCACTGAGTTTAATGAGCCCATAATAGAAGTAAAAGAAGCAGATGAAGAGTGAAGAGTTTATGGCGCAGTACTGGAGTAAAATTGTGTCAACATTTGAAAGAAGAGTATATATTTATATAAAGATTATGTATGCTATGCGTAGGTTTTGTTTCTCTTGCTTTTGAAATGTGGAAAGTATTGACGAAATTCTGTAGCGTGGAGAGAAAATAAAATAAACTCGTGTTGCCTAGGGACTAGGAGCATCTACCTACCAAGTTTGGTTAATGTGCGCTCAGCCATATTCGAAATCCAGACGGACAGACTGTCGAACATGTCTACATAGATTTCTCTCTAATGGAAAAATTTAATACATATCTACTTCTTGATGCCAGAGTCTTTAGTTTCAAGAATAAATTTGTTGTTTTAATTGCGTTTAAGCTAAAGAAACGGGTTTCAATAACTGTTTCTATATCTACTTACTCCTTGCGAACATGTAGTGCGGGCATGTTGCTGAACGCCCTATACGCCTTACTGTGGGAGAGCTCAATGTAGTGCGACGTCCTAAATCTGGGATCATCGAAGCAGGGGAACGCGTCCCGGGCATTGATAGGCTCGAATTGCGTAGCCGCCAGCCATTCGGTTAGTGTAGTTCTGGGATCCACATAGGAGCCGCGATAGAAGCCGGAATTCTCACGATTTAGATTGGCTGCAAACCTAATTCTTAGCACATACTCTTTACCGATAGTTAGCGGCTGTTCCATCACCACATTCACCTGCTGCTCCTTCGACCACATAACCACCTTTTGAATCCGCAATGCACGGCCATTGGACTTGGTGTGCAGGGAGATGCCCGTCTTTGTGTCAATTTCCATTGTCTTGGCATGGAAAGTGAGGATGCGGGCGGGCTGCAGGACCTTCAAATCAATTTCGACAGTGCCATTATAGGGTCCATTTGGCATGTCCACAAATGTGGTGATGCTTATTTTGTAGTGCTGTGGCACAATGTGCGGGGAGAGACGTTCACGAGGACCTACTGCATTGATCGCGACTATGGACTGTGTTTGCACGGGAAGTGCGGCCAAGAATATGACTATGAGTATTGGCAGGAGATAGTCGCGCATGATTGCAGCTCAGTTGAGTAAACATTATGCACTGATTATTTAATGCCATTAACTAGATTGGGGACAGCTGAGGCATTGCGAATGCCACTTAAATGTGGCGAATCAATAAAGTAACGTCATTTAAAAGAAGAGAGCGTGAGATTTCACTTGAATAAAAAATACCTACAACACTCAGAGGTATATGGATTGAGAAGAGTGCATTCCAATGTTCAGTTTGTCGCCTTAATGTGCTATGTACTTATAAATAAAAGTGCATTAGTGTTAGTTTGAGATGTTTCGGGAAGGCGTTGAAAGTTTTTATACCCTGTAAAAAGGGTATATTAGGTTTGTGCAAAGTATCTAACAGGTAGAATGAGGCATCTCCGACCCAATAAAGTGTGTATATTTGAAATCAGCATGACGAGGTAAATCGAGACCTGTCCGTCCGTCTGGATGAACGCCTGGATTTCGGAAACGGCTGAGTACACATTAACCAAACTTGGTATGTAGATGCTCCTAGTCTCTAGGCAAGACGAGTTTATTATATTTTTTTTAATCTCCCCTCCCCCTCTCTCCACTCATCACTTTACAGAATGTCGTCAATACTGACAACATTTCAAAAGCTTTGCACACGTAATCTATATAAAATTATCTACTTTGGTTGTATATTTCTTCCAAATCGGTATAGTTTGGCGAAAAACATTCACTCTGATAGAGAAAGTAGTTTGGTATTAGTGCTTTTTAACAAACTTACCTTCTGTTTAGCACTCTAAGTGTGAATTGGGTCTGGTTAGGGATTTTTTCATACTCAGCTTACTTCTTAATTTAATAATTGTCCCCCTTAGAACAGATCTTATATGAAGAATAGATATTTAGAAAAAAGCTTACTTCAATTTTTAAGCTTGCTCAGGCTTAAATATGGTTGGCCAATATGTGCTGACCCCTTTGGGATTGCTTTTAATAATTTTTTATGAAAATATAAATTGAAATAAAATCTGTAGCTGCAGGTGAAAAATGTATATAAATTGCTGGTTTTGAACTGAAATTCCAAACTAGTTCTGCCATTGCAGAAATGGTGATGCATGAAGTCTTTTGCACAGTTTTTCGAAACAAACATTAGTTTGGGAAATTATTGGCTACTGCTATAATTTGTTTTCAAATGAAAGCAAAGCCAGAGCTCGAATCTGCAAATATAATGCTTTATAAGCTAATTAAAAAGCTCATTAAAACAAAGCAAATGAAATTTGATTGTTTTATTGAATTGGAAAACGCAACAAAATTGTTTCAACTCATATATCTATCGTATTTGATTATTAAATAAAACCAAATCGATGACACTAATGAGATTTCAATTTGGTTATTTATTTTGTAAGCGGAGAAGATTTGCTTTAACCGCCCTCGGAGCAGTGTCATTAGCGTTTCAAGTGTGTGTGTGTGTGTGTGGAAATGAATTTGCAATTTTCGTGCAACAGCAGCAGCCGTCAACGTTGCGTACCACAGCAACAGCAACAGCCGCAGACACCCTGGACAACAGCAAGCATACCTATGGAGAGCAGGGAAGTGTGGAGTTCCGCAGGCAGGCTCATAAATACATTGACCAATAACATAATTTTTGCTTTACTGTGCGTGTGTGTGTAGCCAAATGACCTCGTTACGCACACACAATCACAGTGCGCCGCAAACACACACACACACACACACACTTACAGACAAAGAGTGGCATAAAGAGGCAAACGACAAAAGCAAAGGCACCGGCACAGGCAGAGGCGCAACAAACGTGCGGCATATGTCGTTGGCAGTTTTTGGGCATGGGCCAGCGGAAGTTAGTTTTTCTGCTCGCCCCTCTGCAGGACAAGGAAGAGAAAGGAGAAAAAAGAAAAACAAGAGAGAGAGAGAGAGAGAGAGAGAAAAAAAAGAAACAACAGTGCGGCAGTATAATTAATGGGCGTATTGGGGCATGCGGCAGGTTTGGCATTGCACGTCGCGTTCGTCGTTGTGCTCGTCGCTGCCGTGCGATTTGGGATATTAAATGTAACGACGTTGCAGAGGCGAGGCAGACAGAGCTATGAATACGGCATGAGGTGTGTGACTGACTGACTGACTGCCTGACTGACTGACTGACTGGCTCACCAGGCCAGGGCGAAACGGGCCGAGCCGGGCTACTGCTGCTGATGATCACATGCTATTAAACCGCAATACAATAGCAATTTTCAAATAAATGATTTATGGGCACAACATGCAGTGCCGCCTGATTCTGACTGCCAACCAAACAGTCAGCCGAACAGCCAGCCTCACCCTCACCCCCTCGCCACCGACACAGTCACAGCTTTAGCCACAGTCGCATAGGCAAATGCCATAAAATATCTACACACACACACACACACTCGAACATATAGTGTGCAGACAACATATATAGAGACTCACATTCACACACACACACTCGAACATATAGTGTGCAGACAACATATATAGAGACTCACATTCACACACACACACTGCGGAAGCGGAAGCGCTTATGCCCTCCAAGGATATAAATTTTTCAGACAAAATAACTAAGTAACGCGCACCGACCACTGAACATACCCGTCCTCGTACTCGTAGAGAGAGAGTCCGTACCCTGTGGACCACGAGACGCTTCCGGGACGACCGCTCCTGACCAATGCCAATGTGAAATGCATGAGCCAGAGTTCATGGGTTGTCGGCCAAGACTATTTTTCAGATCGAACTGTGCGGCGAGTTATTGCGAAATTAAGTAGATTTCATTGTGCTGCACGATTATTGTGGCTTTGCATGCAGCATTCGTGCACGCACACACTCACACACACACACACACACGGAAACTAACAAATACCATGTACGCTTGTCCTTTTTGGGTTTTCCTGTGCGCACACAATGTGTTGATATTGAACCAATGTTGCATGCTTGCTTTGTGGCTGCCATTTGATGTTGCATTTTAATCGAATAGTTAAACAAAAAGGCAATAAAATTCAGAGTTTAGCAACAATCCGAGTAGCTGTAAAAACTTGGCCTCATCAAATAATTAACAAGAGCTTAAATATTCAATAGAGAGCAGACAGGATGCCTTCCCTTTTTGGCGTTTTAGCTGTTTTTCTTTAACAAAGTGAAGGCCTGCCTTTCTACAATCCGATCTTTACAAAAGTAAATATAGAGTATGGTATTCAAATGTTTAGTTAATGTCGCTAAAGTCCAAAAATACTTATTTATTTATTTTTATCTTATTTTAATAAATCAACATATTGTGCTGGCGATACAGATTACAATGTACATATTTATACAGGGACTGTATTCATTATAAGTGTTATTAAAAAAATTACATAATTAATGATTATTTTTTATTCATTCACCAAAAGTTTAATTATTATTTTTGAGTGTTATTTCAAATATTACCAATAATTATTATTTTTGAGCAAAAAAATAAAACTTAGAAAATAATGATTCTGCTTTGAGTTTTATTTTTTTTTTTATCAAAATTTGTAATTTTAACTTTTTCTTAAAGACAAAATTTATATATACCCTTAATCAGTGAGTCAAGGCGAATATTTTTCATTAATAAACTGTTAATTAATTAATTACTCTTTTTAATTTGACAAAAAAATGTTGATAGACCCCGCTTTCTCAAAGTTAATTTTTTCGTTCAAAAATAACAAAATAATCATTATTTGCAGTCCCTGGTTTTATATATTATATTGCAAATAAGGAGAAGAATAGTATTATGTTACAATTAAATAAGAAAGCCTCAAAAATAACTATACAAAAATGTCATTTAATGCCTTCGACACGTTGGGGAAATGTTATTTGTTATTTATTGTTAATGTTATTTGACAGCCCGATGGCCCGATTCATAGCCATATGTGGTCAGAGACATTATAGGCCTAACAAACTAAAAAAAATTAGTTAGTAGAGGAGAAAAATTAATTCCATTTCAGAGCTTATTATTTTAGCTTGCTCCTGACATCTTTTTTTCTGCAAAGTAAGCATCTACATGGATCGTTAGATAAGTTTCTTCATTTAGGGCTCCCAAAACTGCTGAGAAAAAGACTGCGCCCCAAACTTTCTGCTGCACAGATGTACTCATAAGGACATACAGGGACTTGCCTCTAAACACGAAAATCCCAAGGCCAATTTGTTAAAAAATCAATGGAGTGTATTCATTTTTTTTTTGGTGCAATTTCAAAGAATTATGCACATCGATTGTTTTGAAGAACATTAAGCACCAGTATGAAAGGTTTTAAATCATTGTCAGTCTGTCGAATTGTTAATCAGTTGATGGGAAAAAATCTCACAAAGAAATAAAACTTTTTATTTATCAAATAAAAGCAAACTAACAAAGTCACTGACCTATTGATCTGTCCTTGACTGCAGTCGATTGAAATGGCAGCGAAGCCATTTCGAGTGCATTCACCTGACTCGGAGACACGCTCACCCATACATACATACATACAAACATACATACATATATACTTTATATAAATATATATATAGGTTTATCATGAACGCGGATGTCGCCTGCCCGATGTTTCCACTTCAGTGTCAGCTTTGTTGCTGTTTCGTTTCGTTTCTATATTCTATATTGTAGATTATTAGCTAAGCGCATTGTTGTTGCACTGCCAGCTAACGATTGTGTCGCCGACATTGGCGATGGCGCCGACAACACGCTATTCTCTTTTGGCAAGCGTTGGCGTGACAGTACGCATAACTCCAACCCCAGCCCCGCACCCCATTTCCCTTTCCCTCTCCCAAGCCCACGACTGGTGGAGAACCAGCTATGGCCGTCATTTTGACAGATGGAAAAAATAAATTTTATTTGTTCTCTTGCCAAAGTGCATCCACTTGTGGGTCCCAAAATTAAGTGCTCAAAGGAAATATTAAGAATGATGATTGCATTGCATATAAAATGAGATATAATACTAATAATGTCATCACATTTCTACGCAATTGAAAGCATTTCAACGTGGACAATTATTAATGAATAAACGAATATTATTTTTGCTAAATGTTTTCATTTAACTTTTGTAACTTGGAATTAATCATAAATCAGAAAATTTCATACATATACAAAAAATATATGTAGATAGGCCTTCAGGCCGGTTTTAAAAATCTAATGTTATTTGTTTTTTTTTGTTTTATCAAAAAAAAAAATCAAAATTATTACCATTGTGAGCAGTTTTTAGTAAAACATTTGAAACTACAGTCTGCAATCAGCTTTGAAAAGTTTTAAAATCATGATGTCAATATCTGTTCAGATTATTCTTTGTAGAATATCAAGAGTTAAACCTCTGAGTTGTTTAAACAAGCTTATGATGATTCGTAGCACTCATCACGAGCGGTAACAAATTTTTTTCAAAAGTAAAGTATATTTTAATGAGCTAGAACAGCCTTTATATTTAAAACACGCAACATTTTCAATACCATTTACGAGTAAAAAGTGTTGCTTCTCTAGTTTTAAATCAGCTTCGAGTTTAATGATTAAACAATCTGAACATTGTGGTATTTTAATTCTCTTTGCAACTTCGATTATATTTTAAAATAGTTTTATTTTGAGAATGTGAAAATATCATAAATATTTGAAATGTGTTGCATTCAAGAGATGTGAAAATTTATCTGAACTCTCGCACTCTAATAGACCAGTTTTTACGCTTTAAATGACTGTGAAATCAATTTAAATGCTGTGCATACTCTTAAAGGCTGTGGTCAAGGTATGATGAATGTGCTTATGTTTAAGAGAAATTGAAATTAGGCGGTGTGATGGCTACGCCTCCGCCCCCATGATACTCGTAATATGCTGCCCGCAAAAGTATGCTACACATTTTATTAGCAACAAGAGGCAAATGGCAAAAACGGCACCCGAAATATGCACGCAAACGACATAATTAATGTCGACCAACAAATAATTGCCGCACACACACACAGACAGCTTAAATAATACCAACAACAACAACAATAATAATAATAATAAGAGCATTAGCAATAATAACACGGTAATGCGCCAATAAAACAGCAATGTAAAAACGCTTGAAATGCAAACAATGCGAGAGCCACATTTAATTGCAATCGAAATGATTTATAATTAATGAAACAAGGCATAAGCCACCAACGAACAGTAAGAGCAATAACAGCAATTAAACGCTTGGTGGCATGGGGCACGTATTCAAAATTTTTGTCAGACCACGACCCTCGAACTCAATGAGCAATTAATTAGGCAGCGACCCTGCTTCCCTTGCCGGCCGGCCGCTCCTGATAGGCGTATCAACGACACCCCCTCTCCCCCACACAGAGCACCACAACTCCCACTCATCACACATACCCGCCCATTCGTACATTACTTATGCATGGCGCAGCTTCTTGGCGCTCGAGTGCATCAAAAATGCATGGGCAGCCATGAGAGAGAGGGTCGATTGAGGAAGTCCGAGGAAGCGAAGTGGGAGAGGGTGACGGTGACGGTGCCGGTGCCATTGGCAGTGCAAAGCCATAAAAGTTTGGAATTGTTTAAACGTGCTGGCCTCCCGGAGCTGCAGTTGCAGTTGCAAATGACAACCTGGGCGTTGGCGTTGCCGTTGCTTTCAGCAACTTGTACGTGTCGTTAACAAACAAAAAGAAGAGAAAAGCATAAAATTGAAGTTGCATTTAAAAAGTTTGAGCGCTAAATCTAAATTTTGTGAGAGGGCGCAGGCAAACAAAAATGGCATTCATTAACTAAACTTTTAGCGAAACAATAAGAACCGAGAAAAAAATGTAAAAAGAAACTCAAAAAATGGACCTCCATCAATATCAATAAACTATGTTTGAATGCATTGCCAAAGCACAACTCGGCTGTTCTATTATGACATTAATTGCCAACTAATTATTGTAAACGTAAAAAAATATATACATATTTGTAAACAAACAACAGAAGGTTTTATAATTACACATTTATCAATTTACACAGACTAATCGGATAACTAATTGCAAGTGTCGGCCAACATGTGATTGCAATAATTTAATTGCCACACGGTTGACTGGAGAGTCAACGACACACAAATGCAAACCTCAAAACAAATTCGAAACAATCACAATTTAGCTGCAAAATGTATGTCAAATGGAAAAGACATGCATAAATTTTCAAGTCAGAAATGAAAATGCAAAACTCGAAAATGAAAAAGTGTGCCAAAGCGGCGGCAGCCATTTTGCTAGCTGTCTTAATAACTCGCAACCTGCAGACACATACACACTCACTCACACGTACGCCAACACTTGTCTACGGCAGAGTAAAAAGTAAGAAAGAAAGCAAAAAGAAGAAACTCCACTGCATTGTTGAGAATTGTTTCAACACGGCACTACATGGCGGCACCCTCTGCTGTCCACCCATTCCCACAACTGTTGCCCATGTGCTGAAATATGGCTGCCAGGCAGTTGCAACTGCTAAGCAAAGTGCTCTGCACACACACACACACATTTATCCATTTATATATTTATACACACACCCAAGGAAAACAACAAAAAAAAAGTAAGTCAAATAAAATACACTTTGATTACAACTTGTGGATGGAGTTATTTTAGTTCCAAAAAACGATAATTGAGATAAAAGAGAGAAACTGCAATTGACACATTTCAGTTTTTATAATCGCTGTCAAGGCGACAGCATAACATAACATTTCTTATTTTGTTTATATATTCATGTTGTTCGTGCTTATAGCTCTGTGTTCAATTTCATTAAAGATTTTTAGACATGATGTACTATTTTTGTGGTCGATCATTAATCATTTTATACTTTTATGGCATATTCATGTGTTGACGAACTTTGGCTTTTGTTTGGTAAATATTTGTTAAACTCAATTAACAACAAACATATCGATATTATCGATAATTTAAAAGCCAATCAATTCATTTAAAATATATGCAACACGGATATTTTAAAATATATGAACGGTCCTAGTTGAGGCCATCAAGCAAGATATAAGAATTATTATTGAAAATTGTCAGTTGCTTTCAACATGCATAGATGCTTACTTCTCTGTGGTCAGACAGGCAAATAGTTTGCACACAAATCAAATGCAAAATAATTCTATTTGTAATCTCTTTCTAAACTCATAGCGCTGTTGTTACTGTTTTATACATATTCATGACATATTTTTAAAATGCACGTACTAATTATTTGCCTGTTGGACCATTTGATATAAATCCATCCAAATAAGTGCAGCTTGTTGTACTAAGTTTTTAGATTTTAAAACAAACAACAGGCTGGCATTGGCTTGAGTCTTAAAAAAACTTGTCATGTCAAAAAGTCTGCATAATAATTTGCCCGCAAATTAAATGCAAAGTAGTCTCGCATAGTCATAAAAATGCACGAGTTTGTGTGCAAATTGTTTGCCTGTTAGACCATTTGATAAAAGCAGCTTGGTCTAAAAGCTGCCATGTCAAGAAGTCTACAGGAACGAATTATTTGTCATATCTATAATAATTTGCACGCAAATTAAATGAAAAGTAGGTTTGTTGTAGTCTCACATAGTCATAAAAATGCACAAGTTTGTGTGCAAATTGTTTGCCTGATGGACCATTTGATAAATGCAGCTCAGTCTTAAAGCTTCCATGCCAAAAGGTCTGCAGGAACGAAATATTTGTCATATCTATAATAATTTGCACGCAAATTAAATGGAAAAATGAAAAAAATGCACGAGTTTGTGTGCAAATTGTTTGCCTGATGGACCATTTGATAAATGCAGCTTGGTCTTAAAGCTGTCTTAAAGCTGCCAAAAAGTCTGCATGATAGAAATATTATTTTCATATCTGATGCTGATTTTCCGCCGGTGTATTTATACGTACGGATATGGAAACTACTTACCTATGCGTATATGCTACACGCGCTCCAGGAAAACCTCCCCATTGCTTTCACTTACTGCTAACTGTTCGCTGCTGACTGCTTGCTGCTAGCTCCTGCCGTTTGTGTTTTGCATGTGTATGCAAATAAGCGGAGCGCCTGCTTGGCATAGAATTTCAAATGATCTAATGAAAAAGCAAAGGGACGACTGACAGCGGTAGCGGTGGCGGCAGCGTCAGTGGCAACAAAAAACAACACAACACAACAACAACAATGCCAGCCCAGCACTAAAACATCGCCCCCTAAATTGTTCGTTTCCATGGGAGTGGGTTACATGTGCCTGAGAGTGCCGTCAGCTGCCTAAGACAAGGCAATCGCTTTTGGGGCAATGCTCGCACCTTGGCTTATCAAAGCAGCACCAGAACTAGGACCAGCAGCAGGACCAGGAACAGGAACAGGGCCAGGCGCAAGGCGCAAGGCAAGTGGCACAAGAAAACCGCAACCGCTGCAGCCGCAATGACTGCGCTCGCCATGATGTGGTCGGCTCATACTTCCACACTCTTCTACACCAGCGCCCACAACCAACTGCACACAAATCCTTGCTGCACACTCGCTTGCACAATAAATATACTCGCACATATATATGTACAAGTATATATACGAGTATGCATGGCTATACTATGTGAGTATTTTTGGACGACTGCAGAGCTCTGGTCAGGCGGTTTTTGGTGTCATCGCTGCTGTACTTTGATAAAACAGGCAACGACAAATTCAAAGTACAACTCATTTCAGTTTTAAAGACAATTTAAGTTTTGAGGTCAGTGCGAAGTAAATGCTAGAAAGCCATCGCTATTGTGTTGCTAAGTGTTCGGTAACTGCGAATTTTCGTAGCACCCCAACGGGTAGGATAGTGTTGAAGTCGAATTCTTAGATACAAAAAAAAAATAGGGAAACGTACCAACAATATTTACTATCAAGAGCATACTGTTCACTTGGTGCTTGGAAGCACGACTATACCCTAGATAATGAAGCACAAAAGGCAGAAGGATAGTCAGGCTAGTCTTAAGGTCGAACCATCCGAATCAAAAAGATAGGGAATTTCTCTAGATCAATAACAGGCTATAATATAGAACATTCTGTTCTGACTACGATACCAAAAAGTAGTCCACTTTTCATTTGGCTTCTTGTAGGTGCCAAGAAGCGCAAGAAGAAGCACGACTCTATCCCCAAGAGAATGAAGCACAGAAGGATAGTCAGGCTAGTCTTAAGGTCGAACCATCCAATTCAAAAAGAGAGGGAACTTCTTTAGATCAACAACGGACTATAATCTTTGTTACCATCAATTGGTTACACTCTGTTCTCATAACGACGCCAAAAAGTAGCCCACTTTTCATTTGGTGCTCAGGCTTCTTGTAGGTGCCAAGAAACGCAAGAAGAAGCACGACTCTATCCCCAAGCGAATTAAGCACAAAAGGCAGAAGAGCGAGCTGTCTGTTCTTAAATATTAAAGGGTTGATGAGAATGGAAAAAAAATGTTTGGTGCCGGCATTATTGCAATCCTGAGATAAAGTAAAGTCATTTAAAGGGCATAAAAACATAAGCAAAACCAAGTCGTACATATTGTTTTCTTTTTAATTGTGGGTTTGCTTAAAAGGACAATTAGTATTACTGGCATCTTACAAAAGACAAGATTAAATAATTGTTCTTATTCAACGTGGGGCTCCGAAGATGAAAATTATTAAAACTTATTTGGAAACTCTAGTTGACCCAGAATGGAAGCTCAAGCGGGAAGAGAGACGTCTTTTGATCAATGAGATTTATGGAACCCTTTATTTTGAAATCCTCGCAGCACTTTGATGATACTGCGGAAAATCGAAGCTCACAGTTGAATCCCGTAGGTTTAAAAGGGAGTTAGCATAGCTTTGTACAGTAGATGCTAAATTTGACAAACTCAGCTTTAAGCGTGGTCTCAGTAAGCAGTAGAGTTTGCCAAACTTTTAGTAAGGCTGTTTTCGTTTAGCCTTAACATGCTGCCACCAGGTAAGACGCCTATTGAAACCTAACAGATGTTGCAGATGTTATGATCGCCGGACTATCGTACACGTGAGAACAAATAAGTTTTTATTTATTTATTTTATTTTATTATTTTTTTTTTTTTGATAAACACATGTTTTATATTTGCAATCTGTCCTAATGGACAATCAGCAAATTAAAATGGAAGAACATTGGCATGGGATTTTGTTTTATGTATGACTTAGAAGGGGGGAGGGTTGATAGGGGAGGGGAAATATTAGGCGGGTTCGGATAGATTCCTCCACCAATCATCCGACTGTTTCGCTATTTCGAAGAAGATTGACGGACCTGTGTTTCTACACAAATATATAGATTTTATAGTGAGTCGTTCGGCTTTAATTACATTTCTATCAAATCCCTAACCAGCTGTACTATCTCTTTATTTCCTTTCTCTCTGCCACTCTTTGATCTAATTTTTGAGGAATTTTAAAACGATCTGCATTTCAGCAATGCGTGTATGTCTGTTGTCGTTCGAGGACTTCTCCTTTATTAAGAGACCCTGACGACCCACATCCCGTTTTGGCCAACACGCCAGACTTAACATATGCCAAGTGTTATGTTTAGTTGCTTGTGGCCACTTAATTAACTCGTTGCGGTCGCTGCTCGCGCTCTTCATGTGAATTATGTTTAATACTCGCCCGCTCGCATCCCTGCCCTTACCCCTCACCCCTCCGGCCGGTCGGTCGGCAACTAGAGCAGAAATTAGCACAAAAAGCGGCCAGCAAATTGACAAAAATAAATACGACATTAATTTTCATGCTGCGAACGTGCGGCACAAAAGGCGAGCGACGCGAAATTCACGAGCTTCCTGTACCAGAACACAACGTAAAGCAGCCGGAAAATTATAAGAGGGGCTAGCAGGGCACAAGTAGCGCTACAGGAATTGAATGAGGAGTGAGGGAGGGGCACGATGGGTGAATGGGAGGCTCTTCCGGCCGACGTCGGCGTCGACGTCGACGTCAACGTCGACAGCAGGCCAATTGCCACTGACCGAAAAATCGAAAAAGCGACGCAAGCGAAAATGGTGCAAAAGGCAAAGACAAAGTGCAGTGCAGGGCTGTGGTGGGAGCGGCTCGGTGGTTGGGCGGTTGGGCGGTTGACTGTAGAGCTGAAAGAGAAAGCAAGAATAATATTGGCTTAACTTCTGCTGTGGCATGAAAGCGGCGCAGAGTGCTCCATAGGATTGGGAAACGCGAGGCGGCACATAAATTTTATGAGGCACGCGCTCGGCAACAAAGCAAAGTCGTGACCAGCTAGGTGGTATGGGTGCAGGCTGCAGGGTGCAGGGAGGGTGTGGGGAGCACGAACCAAGGAATCGGGAACAACTTGCACATGCATTCGACGCCACGTTGCACAAAACTTTTGCTTGCCTCTCTCTAATGGGAGAGTTGTGGAGATGGTGTTACAATATGGCCACAGCCATGTCCATATGGCAGGAAGCAGGCAGGCAGACAGGCAGGCAGGCAGGCAGACAGGCAGCAAGACGAGACGAATCTAAGAAGCTAACAAAGGAGGCTACAAATGGTAATGGAAGTGAAAGCCAAAAATGTTGAAAAAAAATAATAAAAGCACTACGATTGGGCAAAGGAATAAAGCCATTTGCCAATTATTTGTACTGCTAATAAAGGAACAATAAATGAGCAGAGAGCTCCAACGACCAGCTCGATGGATATGTTTTAAACAAGCAAATAATTTGGCCTGAACAATTCTTGTTTAATTCATAGAAGATTCAGTTATTAAACGGGGACGACACAATTCCCTAAAGCCATAGAAACTCTCTGTGCAGAAACAAATATATATCTTATAATAGCTCTTGATTTACCGATCGATACAGAACATTCTTAAAGTACAGATGAAAAACTTTAGACTTTGTTTTAATAATTAAAACAATTGTGGTGTAAATTAGAGAGCCTTTCAAATTACTTTAATACACATTCCAAAATATTTACTAAAATCGCTTTCTAGATAAAAACTTCTATTTAACGAAGACAAGACTCCATTTTCTTTTCTAGGAAGCGCAAAAGTATTTAGTTCCTTGATGTGAAGTGGGAAACAGCATTAGACATCTAGGTGTGTTCCTTGTTAAAAAAAAAAATCACTTTTTTAAAAAATACTACAATCATGTAGATAAACAGGTCAATACTTTAATTCGCACCCACTACCCATTTATTAACAGGAACTCACTGCTCAGCTCGGCTAACAAAATGTATCTTTTTAGATCCATTTTCCAAGCAGTTATGTTTTATGGAGCCCCTGTCTAGTCCGGTGCTAATTACCCAAACAATATTTTAAATGGTTTTTTTAAATGATTTTTAAACTGCTTCGGCGCCATTCTACTAAAGACCTTTATAATCACGTACTGAATTGTAGGCGATAGGCTAACACATTTAACTCTTAACTTTTCTTAACAGTAATTCTTATACTTCTTACATATTAGTGAACGGATACACTCATAAACTGTAAAAACACACTATATCTAGTTAGGTAGATAAGGTTTTATAACCTGAACTCTATCAACTTATTATAGAAACACATAAATTTATGAGCCAATTTTTGTGAATTCGTTTCGCTTTAAATAACACTTGAAACCGATAGGAACCAGGTTCATTGCTTTTTCATTGTTCGCTCGATATAAAATGTGTTTTAAATCAATCTGATGGAACAGAAAATATTAATATTTAACAATAAGCTGAACAGCAACGCTTCACAAAAATGCACAGCAAGCATAAAGCTCTCTAGCAATGGGAAAGAAATAAAATTTATTTTCCTCTTATTTCTCTGCTCCTATTTCGGCTTACAGACTAACTGTGGAAATCTTACCCAAAGGATTGCCATAAACTAGTTTTGACATCAGCCTTTGCATCATCATGAACTTACCTAGAAGTAGAGAGTAAGAAAAGGTTTCGTTACTAAATGCATTAAAGTTAATTTATCGGAAAATCTCAGCAAATATGAGTTGTATACATATATATCTATATATATGTACTTACGTGCATCAGCTCCAGAGATAAATGCAATTTTTAAGCAAATATCTAAATCTAAAACAATTGCCATAGAGAACTACAGGCAACAACAAGTACATAGATTCGAATTAAGCACATACAATTTGTTAGAAATGAATAAAAATAAAACTGCCAGTAGGTGGAATTCTCTAGAACTTCAAATAGCTATCAAAATACAAACAAGCAAATGCAAATAGTATTATTACATAGAGACACTATGAGCCAACTATGTAGATTCAACTTTGGTTTTTTGAATTTCTCTCCTACTCTTCCAATTGTTGACCAGTTTTGTTCTTACTCTAAAAGGTGTATTTTAGGCACAAGAAGCATTAGAAAAATATTTAACAAGTCATAATATAAATATATGCTTTTCAATTTAAATTCATTAAGCCTGTAATCTATACTACTACTTATTTTTGGGAAACAATTTTCAACAAGTTTATTTACATTTTATAAAATTAATATCTAAAACCTTGTTTAATGTTAACGATCTTCAAAAATGAAATAAGATGTGCTTAATATTTGAAATGAGTTGTGAAAGAAAATAAAAATCAAACGGGAAAAAATATCATCAAAACACATAGCTCTGCAACAAAAGTACAACTCAATTATATACAACCATACACACATTTCAATATATTTATAACATCAAACTTATATTTTGGATTATACTTCTTATGCTCTACTACTACAGACAATATAAACGGAGACATCAGTATACAGCAATGTATCTCTTCCTATCAATATTAATAAATAATTGAAAACTGTATTTCTGTTAATTAACATCTGACCTCGATTCGGCAAACGATAAGCATTTTTCAATTTGATTGCCGTCGGGCACTGGTTTTCCATTAATAAATGTGAGCTTTAAATTCACATTGAAATAAAAGGATAATAAAAAGGCTGCTGCTTTAAGGCGATATTATTGTGCGCAACTACTATCTAAAAGGTTCATATGAAATTAGGAAAAACATCTTTGCACTTCAAGTCCAATTGTTATCCACAAAAAGCTTAGACGCTGAATACTCTGTTCATTTAAAAAAATGTTCCTTAAACCTGTTAAAGTAACCATTACGCGTGGTTGGATTCTATACTAAATAGTTTATATTTAATTTATTAATTTTAAAGAACGTCTTAAGAAACAGATCAAGATGTTCCTGAAATAATATCATAATACGATCTTTATGGAACCCTTATTGTATGCGCTATTAAAAAATTTAAAGTTTATACAAAGGTGTATAGTGTAGAAGATGTGATAAAATCGTTTTATTGTTAACTAAATACTTGGGCTGACTTTCTTTAAATTGTGGCAAGGATACGAATATAAATATATTTATAAATACACATATTTCTAGTTCTATTCGGTGGTATTTTGTCATAAAAATTCAATCAGACTTTTATCGATGAAATTAGCTTAAGTTGGCACAAATATTTGAGTTAATAATAGGATCTTTATGGAACCCAGATTGTATGCTCTATTACAAAATTTAAAGTGTATAGAAACGTGTATAGTGTATAGAAGATGTGATAAAATCGTTTTATTGTTAACTAAATACTTGGGCTGATGTTCATTATATTGTGGTAAGAATGCGAGATATTTCTAGTTCTATTCGGTGGTATTTTGTCATACAAATTCAATGTGAGTTTTAGCGATGGAATCAGCTTAAGTTGGCACAAATATTTGAGTTCCAAAATAAAGTACACCTGAACCCATTCAGTTGATGGGCAATGTATTTAAATGTGTACCTATTTGGTCGCATAGAGGGACAATTTGTTTATTGGCCTGCATGCAAATAGTCTCTGGAACGAACTAACTTTTGAGTATGCAGTGCATTCAAATGTTATAATTACTTTGCGTGTGTGTGTGTGTGTGTGTGTGACGGTTCGGGTCGAGTTTGTGTGCTCTGGTCTGACAGGAAATTACAATGAAAATAACTAAAAGAAATGTTGTTTTATTTTATTTTTTTTTTGTTTCGTGGGAAAATGACAAAATGGGAGATGAATGTGTTAGCCTAATAGTTGTTGGGATATGCGTGTTGGCAAGGACACTTTGAATTACGAAACACACTCATGCATTACAAACATACCCAACTACACACAAACCGACGCTGGCAGTACACTGCCACTGACACATGCCACACACTCACACTCACATACACACACACAAACATATTTCTCGAATACATGCACACATATGTATGTAGATTGGAAGTCAGCCGTAATGTCATTTGTGTGCGTTCTGATTATATCTTAATGAATGTTATGAAACACATAAATCAAATTGCGAAACCGCCGCAGGACAAAGGCCCAACCGAGCGACGAGTAGTACGACAAGAGCCGAGCTTAGTGCCCTCGTTATTTCCGCCCAAATAGTTCCCAGTTGGGTCTCTACGTATGCATATCAAATGTACAAGTACACCCAAGCAATAGTAATTGTTTAGTGGTATGCTCCATTTTTCTTCATGAAACAATATTCACTTAATGATCAGTTTATTGATTTGGTTATGGAAAAAAAAACTTTAGCGCATATATTGTTTTGCTAGAATTTCTTGGTGATAATTTAAAAAGTTATTGAATTTCCTGAGCAATCATCAGAAATAGTGTCTCTTCTATTAGTTTTATTTTAATTTAATTTAAATCAATTAACAATTGATACAAATTGCAATATTTAAATAACAAACAAGTTCTAATATAATATTAACTAACAATTTCAACTTAAAAGGAAGTCAAGAAAGTCGACCTAAGAGAGCAGGGGAGTCTACCTCACCAATAACCAGATTGTGAAGAAAAACTACTCTAAGTACAGTCCTATGAATTGATAATAAAGGAAGGCTTATAAGCAGCAAGCAAAGGTTGGAATCCCAGCTAAAGCCATGTAGAGCAAATGGGAAGAATTGCTTCTATACTGTAGACACTAATCGCATGAACATTATTCAAGCACAGGGTGTACAAATGTGTAGGGAGAAGATTAGAAGTTATTTTTACAAAAAATGCTTATTGTTATAGGAATGTGTTAAACGCAAATATTAATTCAGCTTTAAAAGCTGCTTAAAACGGAACACGTCATTCAAAAAGTCAATTTAGTTCAACATTTAAAAGAAATTAAATAAATTTTTAATTTTTATTATTATTATTTTTTTAAATATCCCTTTATTGATTCCACTTCCATAAGATTTGGGGATTTCATTCTAAACCAGCTCGGCTTAAATCACTGTGGCTTCTGCGCAAGATATATCCAATCCATATCCATCGCCGTCAACTGGTTCTTGATTCGCCAATTGCCATAGCGACGTGTTGTAGGGCCAACAGAATTTACAAATATTTATCAGACACTTGCTATTGAATGTCTGGATTTTGTTCAGATCGTTTGCATTTAGTCGCCACTTTCCGCCTCCATACAGTAGAGTGGTTTTTAAATTCTCATTTTAGTTTTCTTTCCTTTTAATAAACATCTAAACATCTAAACAAAAAGCAACTCAAAGATTTTCTTATAACAGTTTTGTGACGAAAGATAAGCAAAACGTCAGCTCAAAGATAATTGCTAGTTACTAGTTCGATAGAAAAGATCATGGAATTACTTAACGTGAGTTTTGTGCTGAACGGAATTCAATTCGCTCACAAAATAGATTTCAGATTTAATTTTTCTGTCGTATTAAAAACTAGCTGTCCGGTGGTACATGTTCCCATAAAAGCACTTAATTTCTAACGTACACAATGCTTCTGATGCAACAAACACAAACCATTCGTTTGTCACGTAACGAATTTGCGTTGAAATAATGCTTTTATGATTAAGGGAGATAAGCTTTAAAGAAAATCAGATTGAAACTTGTTCCGTCCGGACTGAAAAAGCATATCTGTTGGGTGTGTGTATGTGTGTGTGTGTGGAAATCACAATCCGCAAAGTCCTACTGGGCTATTGCATAATCTACACATACTACACAAACTTCTACACACGCACATAACGTCCTAGTCCTCTGACACGTTGACGAATGCAAATCATAATAATAAAAAAAAAAAAAAAATAGAGAGGGGAAAACCGCAAGCACAACGATGTTTCATTGAAAGCTTGAATGTGTGTCTGGAAAATGTTTCGTTTGCACTTAATGGCTTCATGCCTCCAAATTGAATAACCAACTCGACCCTAAGATGGGGCAGAGGAGGACACAGCCGTGTAAGGCCACTGCGAGATAATCTAATAGTTGTCCGAGCATAATATCAGGCCGAACAATGGCTCTTAGCACAGCAGAAGCTCTGCCACGAACAACAAGCAAATATTTATTATACATAAGTACAATAAAGATAGCATTGTCGTCAAAATGTCGTAGAAGTTGTTTGCATCTGAAAGACATTCAATTCGCAACTTTTTGTTGGCATTATCTAAAGAGTATAACTTTAATTTTTGCAGCGTTTCCCCCACCACAAGAATGGGCCCAACAATAGCGCATATCGATTGCAGTTTTATGCAATTATTGGCTTATGGAATGGAAATGGGTAAGCAACAACTTAATGTAATACTCAATTGTGTAGCTAGATATATTTATAAGTTTGTATCATTAAAAAAAAAACTGATCATATTACAAGATATTTATAATCTAGAGCTCCTATCATATTACACACACTTGATTAAAAAGCTGTCATTCACTGCTTCTAAAACAACCAACAATGTCTTGAGCAACAGACAATGATTATCAGCTCCTAAAAGACAGTGATATGCATAAGCTGTTTGCCTATGGAAAGATTTTAATGTGCAGCCCCAAATCGAACAATAAATCTATATCGCTTAAAAATACTTATTTTCTAATTTTTATCAAGAGTAATATTGTTTCAGAACTTGAAACCTTTAATATTAGCACGTTTGGCTTAGGCTGTCAAATGCATTATACATATAATAATACTCCAGTGATAATATATATATATATATATATATATATATATATATATATATAGCTAAATAAAATATCAGTTATCCATTATAATTACTTTTGTTATATGTAATTATATTTTGAGATATATGATTTGAGAGAATTTTTCTTAAACCATATTTGTTATGCAATTGTTATAATGACTAAGTAGCGAATTAATTTTATTCATGCATTTTAGCATTTTGGAGGTTTTTAATTATTCATTTTATATCCTCAATAGATTAGGAGAGAAGACTGAGACTGGATCAATATTTCCAAACATACATTTTCTTAAAACAGAAGATTTATTACATAAAGATTTATTACATAAAGGGCATTGTTTATTATGTTGCTTGTCTATGTAGCGGAGATGTGTTATAATTGTGTGATCCAGACGAATTCTAACAAATTTAGTTTGTTTTATTCTACTGGCCTTGAGTAATATTTCTGAAGAAATCAAATGTCGACATTGCATTTGGGTTGATATTGTAAACATTTTAAAAATTTGGTTCGTTTGAATTGCTTTTTAAGAATGTGCATAAATATATGATTCTTCCATTTTATCGAATGTTCCCATCTTCATATTCACACATACAGATGTAAATACGGAAACGTTTCGACACATAAATAATATATAAAAAAACATATATATTATTTTTGTAATATATTTTCTAAGTGTGTTTTTTTAATCAGTTCTTTTCTCCAAATTAATGAATTTATATAAATCGAATGTATGTAATGTTTTTCAAGACGCCAAAGTGTAGATGGAAAAAAAGATTTTATTTTAACAAAACTGAACTTTAAAGCTGCAAAAATACAGTCTATTAATTATTGATGTTGTTGTGTTACCAAAAGCTTATTTAGATTTAATCTTTTTTGGACGCCTCCTCATCCTCGAAAATGTTTTGGGAAATGGTGGGAAAGGATGAGATCGTTATACTCTCCAATTCGTTAGCAGTTTTTTCAATCAAAACACCAAATACAGGAATTCGGATATGCCTTATCCAAAGCAAATTTAATACAAGCCATAATTATTTTATGTAGCTACCATAGGGCTGATCGGGGCAATAATCATGGATATACATAATAAAGAAATCTGGAATGAGCTTCGTTTGGGGCCCCATTGTTTTCGGAAGTTTCCTCAAAATAGCTGCCAAGGGAGTGTTTGTTGCAAAAACCAATCTTAATACCAACAACTTTTCTGTTTAGTGCAATATCACAACCAAAACTGGTAATTAGAAGTTTAGAATACTGCCTCACCATAATCTAAAGTTTTAACAAAATGGGGGCACTATACCCAGCAGCTGTCATTTAACAAAGTTTTAGTTGGAAAACGTTTTTCTCGCTTTTCTTTTTATGGCAATTATTAATTCATTGATTTTTTGGGTTTTTCTTCAGTTTGAAACTTTCAAGCTGAACACGAATTAAGAAAGTCTACGAAAGCTTAACCCATCTGTTCATTTATAGGGCCACTAAAGTCACTTTAATGTACTAAAGAATCTACTTGTATTTACTCGCATGACCACACAACTAAATGCAAATTAGTCAGTTGCTAAAAAAAATGTTGTTCTAAATACAATTATAAACATTAGTTTAAGCTGGGAAATTTGACTTTAATACCTATTTGCATGAACAGACTAATAAATTTGGGTATCTCTTATATAGATTACGTTTCAACTCTGTGTTATTTATAGCCTGCGATATGCGCATTCAAAAAAAAAGGTTAGGCGAACATTCATTAAAAAGTTAGTCAAACAAATTAAAGAGGGAGCTTTCACAATTCAAAGAGCATTATATTCTCTTTCGAATTTGTTTAAAACTTTCCTAGCCATTCATCAGGCTTTAGATAAGCGCGGCATGTGGGGAATGCGTTCCCTAAATCGCTAGATATTATCATAGTAGGTGCTGCTTATCTGAAAGCGAACTATGGCCTCTGTTGTTGATACTGAGCGCCCCCTATCTGTTGCTTGCCTATAAATATGTCGCAATGTTGGCCAACAATATTAATCGAAGCGAACCCATTACCGCAAAGACATCAATATGAAATCATTACTCTGTTTGTTGTGCCTGGCATTGTCTCTGCAGCTGCAGGTGGAAGCCAAGAGTGTTGACATCGCTGCGATTGCATCGGGTCTGGCTCAGGCAGTGGCCAGCACAGCCGTCAATGTGACCGATGGAGTCGCCCAGGAAGCGGTAGGTCAACAACAACAACAACTACAATCAATTCATATCACACCTGAACTCAATAAGTTTAAACTATAGAATAAAGTGGCAGCTGAAGCAACAAGTGCTGAGCAGCAACAGTCCCAGAGCACGGTAAGTATTAACAAAAACTATACACTAGAGTAGCAAAAATAATGGCATTGGATGTGAAAGCAGGGCATCTCGAGCTCCGCCACTCAAACGCAAACGGTAAGTGTGCTCTGCATGGCATAGAAACTGTTCTTAAGTATAATTTAATTGGCACTACAGAAGACCGTGGCCAATAACATTGATAGCCAGGCCAGCAATATTGGTCAGTCAGTGGCTCAGGAAGCTGAGAAGATTGCCAATCAATTAAATTCCACCTCCACAGCTAGCGTGGTCTCCAAAGTTGCCCCAGTCGTCACTGCCGATGGTGCCACAATAATTGCCGAGGAGGGCGTAAGTCAATACTTTCATTCCATATCATTATAATTTCATATTTATTTTATATTTCTTGTTGCTCACCCAACAACCCAACTAGAATGAAGGCGCCAAAATCTTGGTAAGTTTCAATTCTTATTCCTTTTTTTTTGGAATACCAAACAATGTGTTTCTTCTTTTTTTTAAAATGTAGGGCGGCGCCGCCGCCATTTCGGCTCCATATGTGAAGCAAGTGGACCAGGCTCTGGGCACTGGAGCCGTAAGTGCGAATGCAGCTCAGCTCTAGAATATATATATTCTTTAATTTATTTTCGAATTGTTTTGCTTTCCAGAGCGCTCTCGGCAACTTGCTAGGCAGCCTCTAAGGAAACAACCTACGCTGAAGTTGCCGCAGCCGCAGCCTGCGAGCAAAATATATTAAACATGATTGCATCAGAATTCCGCTTATAACCATATTTTTTTTCCTTTTTTTTTGTCTAGGCACTCAAAAAAAATTAGTATGCAATAAAAGCAAAGCTAAACCACTAACGCAGCTTGTTGAATGAATTAACTTAGAGCTTAAGACAGTGTGGGATTCATATATTTAATAACGTGTTCAGAGAACCGTACTCGTCAGGGCTACCAAGTTCGTCGTACTATAGATAAGGGAAGCTATTGTAGATACATGTTTAAACAATTTATGTATTTTTTTTCTGACAACTGGCCACTTGTATGGACCCCGGAACCAAATTACTGAGCAGACAAAGCGCTCATAATAAGTTCTGTAAATTAATCGACATGTTAATTTAATTGAAATGCTTCTCCAAGTCGCCTGAAAGTGTCCTGCAGTTGTCAGTAAGACTGCTGCCACAATAAAGTCTCTTAGGCAGTTCTGCTTAAAAAATAAATAAAATAAATAATAAAAAAACACACTCATGAAAAGCTACAGCTTCGGCCCTTTCTCATGCCTTACTTTATAACACTAACAATATTTGAATGTATTTTCAATAAATTGCTCTATAATTGTTGAGGAAAGGCCAAATTTTTGCCAAAAATACAAATAAATATAGCAACCACAAATGTTTTCATATTATTTTAAAAAAAATATGAAGCACTATTATGGTTGTCTAGCAGTTAGTTACAGTTTCTTTCCAAATTTTTAAAAAAATAAACAAAAAACAGAATAAACATCAAAACATACGAGTATGCCTTTCGATTGCTTAGAATTTTTTAATTGATTTAACTTTTTTAACTAACTTTATGAACAAATTCTTTTCTCTCTTTTCAAAGACAAAAAATCTTTGTTTCTGATTATGAACATTTGGAATTCAATTATATTTTAATTAACACTTTAATTGTAAAACTTCATGAGCCACAGCACTATTTTTTTAGCATCAATTATGCTAACAAAGAGACAACTAAATCTATTTTTAAATAAGAAAATAGAGCAGCTTGCAGGTTACTTAGAGGGGCCTATCTTAATAAAGCTTAATAAAGCTATAGAAATTCTTAAAGCAATGCTCTTCAGCAGGATGTTTCAAATGAGCTTGGCTACCAGCACTTTTCTAATGTGTATTAATCATAAAAAATGCTTTAACGCACATGAATTCAATCGATTAATTGGCATTAAAGCCTGCTCTTCCACGGTCCCTGCACTCCAAGGTTCGTTATGGCTCGAACAGCTCGACTCATTTCTGTTGGCAGAGCATTAAGTGATCATTGTTTTTGTTGTAGTTTTATTTAGCAAACGCTTTAATCGCGCTCTGTCAATACTTTGTCTAATTTTCTTTAATTTTCTTTTCTCCTCGAAGGCAACAAGATTGATTACAATTTAGGGCATTGTCTATAATGATATCGTTTGTTCAAAGGGAATTATTGTGCTCATCTAAGCTTCATTTAATGAGAAATGCTGCGACGATTCTGCGAAAGACAGATTTTGTAAAATTTCAATGCCATTGAATTAACCAAATGGAAGTATCAAGTATCAAAAAGGTTTTTTTTTTTTGTTTATAAATTTTTGCACACATCGCAGCAGCTACCTAGGTGTCTGAAATTGTATTTAATGTTGCGCGAAAACAACTAGAGGGAAAGTCCATATGGTGGATAACATATATTCACACGTACACATACAAATCGACTGTTTGTTTCTATGGCAACTGGTTTTCCATTTATTTTTTTATTTTTTTTTGTTGTTGCCTTTTCTCCTCGCTACTATATTACGACGACGCAGCAGTTCATCGAAGGGTCGTGCATAGGCAATGATGGGCAAAGGGGGGAAAGGGGGGAGATGGAAGAGATGAAGCCGACTGAGCCCAAATGCAACTGCACAGAAATTGAGAAACTTAAACTGAATTATGCACAGCTGTGAGTTATTTAAGTGAAAAGACTGCTGCACAGCAGGGCGACCAGCAATGTGCCACGTTACGTATACGCAATGTGTTCGCTGGAATTGAATAACTACCGACTCTGTATGTGTGTGTGTGTGTATGGTCTGGCTTTGTTTAAGTGTATACAAGTTTATATACTATACAAGTATGTATATGTATGTGTGTGTGTGCACTCAATAGATAAAGCTGACTGGTAGTTGTTGTCGCTGCTGCTGCTGCTGTCGTCATTTGTAGACAGTAACAACAACTACAACAACAACAACACAATGGGAGCGACAAGAAGCATGGCATAGAGCCGACAAAGAAACTACATGACAAAACGCATTGGGTGAAAACGGGCAAAAACTTAGTGAAAAAAGTAAATAAATGAAATAAAATTAAATAAAAAGAGGCGGCTGTGAATGGAATGGTTGTGTGGTGCTTATTGAGGAGGGGGGGGGAGTGGCGAGACGGGGTAAGTTAACAGCGTGCAGCGTGGCAAAAAATGGCAACAACTTTTAAAACTCATTAAAATTAATGAAAGCCACGCACTTCACGTCGAGGCGTGGGCTAGAAACATGAGCTGGCAAAGAGGCAGTGGGTGTTGGCGTTGCATTTACAGTCAGCGACAACGATAACAACAACAACAACGTCGCTGGTGCCTGTAATTATACAAGTGAGCAAACATATTGCAACACTGTGGCAACACTCGGCCGTCCGCCCACCCCTCAGTCTCAGTCCCAGGCAGGCACCCGAACCAGCACTACTAGTACTGCTTTCCAATGAAATGGCATGAAAGTTCATTAAAACAAATTAAAAGCAAAGAGCAGCAACCAACTGCAAACGAAGCCGCGCAACGAATGGCAAACAACGTGCCAGCCTGCCTGAAACTATGCAATTCAGCTCAGAATGCCCCCCATTTTCCCATCTTGCAATCTGTTGCCTCCAAATGGAGTGGGGGAGGGGTGGCGGGGGGCGATGCTGATAACAGCAAACAAATAGCCTGCTCATAGGTCAGCCAATGGCGCGTAAAGTGCGCCAGCGGTGGCATGGTAGGAGGAGGGGGGGACTGAAGGCCAATGTGTCACGGGGTTACCTGGTGGGGCTTCGAGGCGTATGCGCAATATTTAAATTTTAATTAAACAACCCAACCATCTTGCAGTCTACCATCTAGGCACTATATATACGAGCCAGCCGACGCGTCAGCTAGTGCATAATTTATGGACTCGTCTCGTGCTTTCCCATTTTATTTCATCCAGTCCGACATTAGTGGCAACAATTCAGCGAGCTAGCCGTGATTGTTTTTTGAAATCTAGCTTCGGTTTCAAAAACAAAAATTGGTAATTACAATATGCCTGAGTGGATCAGAAGATGATGTTTCAGTTGTAATTAGTTGTGCTTCTCATCGAATGCCTAACATTTTATCTATTGTATGCAAACAACAGACATTAAGATATTCTAAATAACTCAATAATATACTCGTATTTCGTTGAGTTCTTCCCTATTTTTAAACAATCTGCTCTCGGAAAAGTTGAAATGTACAACATTTACGTGGATGCTCAAATTATTTTCCATTTACCATTTCGAAGACAGGTGACATAAGTTTAGAGCTGTTTTTTAAGATAACATTCAATAACTGACTTTATAATATGTAGTATAAGAATATACTTCCGAAAACCAACAATATTTTTCGGCGGATATTCTGTTTCCTTGCCTGACTGCAATTCAAAATTTGAATAAATTATTATATAAATTAAATTATGCACGGCTTTAATGCTTTGATTAAACAGAAAAAAAAAATATTTAATTCAATTCGTTGATTACCCAGGATTGGAAACGAATTTGTCGAAAACTACTATTGCTTGGAACATTAATGTAGGAATAAGGTATTATTTAATATTATGTAGCCCCGGTACGTTAATGTTCGTCCAGGCCTAACTTTAAGACGAATATTCGATTGCAAAAGAGTTATCAAAAAGAAGTTGAAGTTGTGAAGAGAGATGAAAATTTGTCGCATGGATTTTTGATAAGTTTAAACGCTGAAATAAACGATTAAGAATATAATATTTGTAACTTAAACCAAGTTTTTATTTCCCATTAAGGAAATCTAAGCTGAAATAATAGAGAGAACAACCCCATAACGCATTCAACCTACATTAATATTATTGTCTGGCCAGCTAAAAGGCGTATCTTTTTATGGCGAGCAGGGAAACAGTCTATTTCACTTTTGCAGGCATTGGCAGGCATTTTGGCAAAAAAGATGAACAAAACTGAAAACCCAAACGAACACAAGCAATACACTCATCTCTGTAAGAGCAGTCCACAGCAGCTGGGGCCTGCTCGAAGGCTGGTGAGAAAACACTGAATGGGAAAACAGTCCCACCTGCAAGATCGCTAAGAGCATATTCAAGGGGAGAGACAAGAAACTTAGAAAATTACTTCTGCAACTTTAAAGAAAGAAATGCAGACTCACAGCTCATTGCTTGCCAGAAATCTGGACATTAGAACAGACAACAGATGCAGGACATCAAAGGCACCCGAAGTGGTCGAAAAGCTGCAACAACTCCTTTGCCACTGTCCAGCACTCACAGCAAATAGGTCGCCAAATAGCTCTACTAATAGCTCTCCAAGCCACTAAGGATGTATCGAAGTGGAGCTGAAACCTTAACTTAAATCCGTTAAAAAGTCCATTGATTTAACAATTAAACGAACTTTATTTTAAGCTTGATTTTGATTCATTCAACTATGCCGATTATTTGGGATTTTTATACATTTAAGTATCCTCCAAAGAAAATGCTAAACCTTTAATTCATAGATTGTTCTTTTCACTGTCACCTGACAGCTCCTTAATAACATTGTTTCATCCGCACACCAAAGCTATAATTATTTTGTCACACAAATGCGTTAATAGCTAAGGGAGGTTTTATTTTTAGGTCCGCAAATCAATAAACTTGTGAATCTAAAGGGCACCAGAAATTTCTACCGACATTCATTTCCACTTTTTAGGCAAGGCAAGAAGTACAAATAGTTATATCAACAACAAAGCTGGGCTCCAATTCTAACTAAGTGAAAGGGTCGTTCGATCATCGAGATATATATTAGTAATCGAATTTGGGAGAGATGTTGTTCAATAATGGTGTTGGATATAAGAAATGAGATTGAAAATGTGTTGCTAAGCAACTTTAGTTTCCGAATATTTTTCTCAATTCTTTAAACTTTTTAAGTAGTTTCAAATTATAAAGAAGCTGCGCTGCTTCGAGTTTCGTTTTTTATTTGAATAAAATATGTTTGCTTTTAAGGGAAAATTGCAAACATTTTCAGCTTATGTTCGAAATGAAGGTCATTCAATTGCCGCCTGGTGTTTACAAACTTATTTACTCGAGTGTTAATATAGTCGTTAATAAATAGAAACCACATAAAGAATGAATATGTATTTATTTCAAGCAAATGCTTTACAATAAAAAGTCTTTAGATTGATGCGAAAATTATCGCCAGTGCGGCCATTTAAATAAATATTATTCAAGAAAATTGCAACAGTTACCATACATATTTCTAATTTTAGGAGCGAGCTGTATATAAATTTACATAATGAATGGATTACAGGCTTTTTAGTGTAAGTCAATTAAATACTTAAATTAAAATAAACATTCGTCGCCTATTGGAAACATTTTTCAAAGTTTGCCACAAATAGTTAATTATGAGTCTTGCACACTTAAACACTTCAACTGGAAAATGGAGTACAAGCTAAGCCAAGGACGATGCAGCTTAAGCAAGTGCGTTAAGCACATTCAACCTGTGTCACTAAAACTGGAAGAGGGTCTTGTTGCTAATCATGGAGAAGTGGCTTATGGATTTATTGCAACAGCAACAGCAACAGCAAAAACAACTACAGTGCCAGAGCTGCAACTTTGTGTTGCAGGTGACTTTAGGCTGAGGATTATGGCACGTGCAGGCCAGAAATAATCGTTGGGGAGCGAACAAAAAATCAATCGAATATCAAATCGAATCCAAGAAGGAAAGCCCCGAAGGCCATTGTGGGTCGCAGGCAAACAAATTTTCTGGCATGCGTCGGGGGCCCAGCGATGGGGCCGGCAACATTTTGACAGCTTTGCTGCTTTGCTGCTGTCGAGCAATGAACACGCATGGCCTGAGAGGCGTGCACAGAGAGCGGCGGCTCTGGGGGGCGAGGGCTGGAGGGGAAGCCCTGCTGCTATGCCCAACCCTACCCGAATAGCTGGTATTATGGCCGCACAAGCACACACAATTACAAGCCAGCAACAACAATAATAAGAGCGCCAGCAACAAGAAGAGCTGCCATGTGTTTGTACAAAATATGCTATGATGTGCTGTGTGTGTGTGTGTGTGTGTGTGTGTGTGTGGTGATGGTGGTGTGTGTGTGAGTGGCCGACTTTGTAGCTGAAGCTGAAGGCAAAGTCAACAAAGCGCGTAATTTACATTTAAGAACTGCCTGGCTGCAGTTGCAGAACCAAACAAAGAGCAGGAAACGACAACAACAACAGTGGCAGTAGCAGTAGCAGTAGCAGCAACAGTAGCAGCAACAACAACAACAATATTTAACTGCAGCAAAAATTTGCAACTGCTGCGAAACAATGGACGGCGAGTGCAACAAATGGCAGTAACACTTGAAAGTAAATTGTTTAATTATGATAATCAAGAGATTCCAGACGAAGGCGAGCGGCAACGTGGCACGAACAACAGGAAGGGCTGCTGCAAGGGGAGCAAGTACAAGTAACTGACACTGAGGAACAGTAGCACAAAGCAGCAGGAAGAATGCGGCTAACTATAAACCAAGTAATAGTTTTTAGTTAGCACGAGGATCGTCTTCAAACAGTCCTTGTCAAATAAGTATTTATATTTTTAACTAATGCTCCTTTGCTGTTCTGCTCTCCTTGGCAATAATTTTGATTAATTTTGTAATTAAATAACTTGAAACTATTAGCAAATGCTATGCATTAACTATCGGCAACAAGCGAAAACAGTTTGCTAGTAGAATACAAGATTTCTGTGTCTTTTAAGGTAGAGAGCGGGAACAGGCATTATTAAAATTAATAATTTATTAATGATATATTAATAATAATATAATAATTAATAACAATAAGTCGTTCATTTTATGAATTTTACACAGTGCAGATGTTTGCCTTAAATGTAAGTTAGTCCGAAAATAGAAAAGAAAGAAAAAGTGATAACCTTTAAATATGAAAGTTCATAAATTTTAATTTATTTACAATTTATTAAACCAGTATTCTGCTGCCAATAAAGCAGCTTAAGCTAGTTGAAAATTAATGGGGAATAAAAGAATTTTCCTACACGTCTAAATCGATGTAAATATAAATTTACAATATTTTTAAATTAATATTTTATGAAATTATATGTTTTGCAAAAGGGATCTCGTGGTGAGATTCTTTTTTGGGGAATGGGAACTAGTTATTAAATTAAAAAAAAAAAGAAAGAGAAAACATAATAATTTTCTATGCTACTCCCACGTTATATTTCATTTAAATAATTCACACATTTAAGCACATATTATTTTGGCTATCATTATTTTATTATCCTAAATTGATGTTGTTTCTCTCTAAAAAAAAAAAAACTAGAGCTTCCGGAAGATGAAAGCTGCGATGAGACCGGGGGGAGAGAAGCTAGCAGCTTGGGGGGCGTAGGAGAACAATGTCCGGGGCAAAAATTTCCAAGTGAATCCTGCATTCATAGCAGAATTGGTAAATTTTACATTCACTTAAGACAGAGTCGTACTTTTTGCAAATTGGAACAAGCGCTTCTACTGTGAAAAGTACATTCGTTTTAAATATTTCTAAGATTGTCCCCGCACCCCCGCACCCCCGCCCCCACCACCGATTCGCCCCTGCTGCTGCTGTTGGCTTTTTTATCCAGTTTTTAACGAGTTGAAATTTATGAAGCGCTTGATATGTATGTTCTCAGTTTTTATATACAAGTACTGCGCGTACAAAGTATGGCCACTTAGTTGGCGCAAATATTTTTAAAGCATACTTTTGAGCGCAACAAGCATTAATGCAAACACACACACACACTCCCACTTATACATAGGTATACAAACGGTTTTGTGCAGCCGCAGACAAGCGTGCATTTTAGCACAGTAATTAAAGCGTAATGGTTAAATGAAGCCGTCGGGAAGTCGCGGCGCCAAAGCATAGGGGGGTGGGGCGCAGAGGGGGTAGCACAACGAGTACGAAAGCGGGGCATGCTTAGATGTGCGGTTGCAGTTGCAGCCGTCGGGCGATGGGTGGCTGTTGGCCGAAGGCGCGCGGCAGGTGCCACATACTCGTCTACGCAAGCGTGTGAGTGTGTCTGTGCGGCACGCAACGTTGAGCTTTAATTAATGCCAATGCTTGTTGAAAACAACAGAAGCAGCATTAACAGAAACAGCAACAACAACAATGATGATGAGCAAAGCGCTGTAGATGTGTTGTGTGGCAGGCAATGTTCCTTTCTTCCCATTTGTTCGCACTCTCTGTCTGCCTTGTCCTTTCACGCACAACCAGAAAGAACATAAAAAACTTTTGCAATTACACATATAAAATAAAAGATCATGGTCAAAGCTAACACTCCCACACACACACTCCCACTCACACTCACACACACACACACACATGACCAACAATTCAACAATGAAAGTGATGCATTCTGACCGGTTATGCAATTTAATTTTTTTGGGGCTAATTTAATTAGGTCAAGCATCGTGGGTGCCCCCCGAGTGTGCATGTGTGTGTGTGTGTGTGTGTGTGTGTTACTTGGGCTACTTTGCTGCGGTTGGCAACAATTTGTGCGGTGCAGCAACTCAACTAACGGTAAACTTTTCTGCAACACACACACACACACACATACATGCATAACTGTGCTGCCGCATAAAAACAGAAAAAACAAGGCAAACAGCACAAAATTCGCAACTCTCGACAAAATTAATGCAGCGGTTGTTTGGCTTGTTGGGTTTAAGTTGCGCATCGATGCTAGTTCGGGGCGTTGTGGAGCTCTGCTCTGTTCTACTCTGCTCTGGTGCTGGTGCAGGGAACGAGAGCGATATTAGTTTACTTTTGGATATTTTGTAAACGCAACGCAACGTGCAGTCGAAAAGCCATTCTGCCGCCCCACTTGAACAAACCAACAGTTAATAAAGCTTTGCTGCAGCAATTTCAAGGCTGCCAAGGCACGAATAAAGACCAATCAACTGGAAGTAACGATTCGTTCATACTTTTTCCATGCACTTTATAGTTTTTGAAAATCTTGGCATTTTTCTTTATGCACATATGTATTGAAATTTGCAAATTATTTTTATTATATGGTATTGTATTGATGTGATTAGTTTACATTACATTTATTATGATGCCTCATTAGGAGTCGCTATTTGGTTCTACTTGTGGGCAGATCTCACAGCCTGATCTTCGTAGCAGATAATGGGTTCGTTTTTAATTTCTATTTCTTCCTCTTCTCCGCAACAGCGACAGAAATCAGTTTTAAGAAAGCGTTAAAGCTTCTGTCACTTATTCCCTATATAATTATATATCAGTATTCATACTATATATATATATATGTACAGCAAAACCTCTCTTGGTTAATCTTGAACTATTGCAAAATAGTATTTTCCTTTTTGCAACAATTCCTGAGCTAAGTATTTATTTATTTATTTTATTTATTAATTTAAGTAACAAATCATTTTATTCATTTTGCGATATTTGTTCAAGCACTAATATTATTTTAATAGCGCAAAACTGAGAATAACAACAACAATATGTTTTACATAAAAATTTTGTAGTAGATCACATGGATAGAATGAAATAATTGGAAATAAAAGGAATGAATTATGCGGATGATCAAACTTAATGAAGAGTAACACTACAATTATTTTTTCGTTCATTTCCCTTAATAAGAGAAGTTTTTTTTTTAAATTAAATGTATCTTTGTCTGTCGGCGTCCGTTTTCAAGAGGTTCGCCTCCTGCCACGAGATGCTGTAGTTAGAATTTTTCAAAACATAGTGTCCAGAGAGAGTGTCCGCATAAGAGAGGCGAACTTGCTCTAAAAATTACACCAAAACGAAAATTTACGCCTAAGAGGGGTGTCCATTAAGGGAGTTTTCAATGCTTATTACTACGTTATTCAAAGAGTCTTAAATACACAAAGCAGAAACGTAAGTGCTTTCTTTAGCTCCTAATGCTTATACTAAGACTTAGCTGACTACTTAAAATAAAAACTACTCACAAACTAGCTTGTTCTAGTTGATATATCAGCATAAGGTCTGCTTGCTCATAACTCAATACACCATATGTAATCACAGCGTCAATTCAATTTTTATATTTTAGGCTAATTATCTCAAATCGAAATCGAATTGCATGCAATGTAAATGAAATAGATTATTTCCCATTCTCAGCTGTCAAATGAATGAAATGTTGCTTTGTATTCGTATTCTTTAGACTGTCTTTTAACTTTTCTTTATTACTAAGTAGCTGCCTTCGCAATCTCTGTTTACATTTCGAGTCATTTTTCATGTTGTATGTCAATATATAAGGTGCTTGGGAATCATTATGTACATTCACTGCTGCTGCCGGGCTGGCCAGCCCGGCCAATTCGATGCCATACAGCCAGCCCCCCGTACGCTGTATTTTTCATTGGGTTTGGGGGTTTTGGGCTGCTGCTTATTCATTAACTATGTCAGCGGCTTATTTATGCGTTGCATACAGCATCGCCAGCTGATGACTGAATGTTGCAGCCTTGTGATTTATGCGTTAACACGTCGTCGTCAAGCCCAAGTGAGGCTTGTGTAATCAGTGGGGTCTGTAGGTCTGTCTGTAAGGGGGCGGGCCTAGGCGACGATGTTGCCATGTTGCCGGCTTAATTATGGCAGACTAAGCTAAGCCATCTTGCAACGGGCAGAGAAGAGAGAGCTAATAGTCGAGGAATCAAGTCAAAGCAAAAGTTGCCAAGAAACAGATAGGCACAGAGGCACACACAGAGGCTGAAAGCGATGCCAACACCAACGACAACAACGAGGACAACAGAAACTCATTAATGAGCGGCAGCTAGGCGATAAATGGGTCACAAAACGATGAGGACGATGAGAGCGACGACAGCAGCAACAATGGCTATAACGACGACAAAGACGTCGACAACGATGACGACGACGATAAATGATGAAATCAAATGACTAGGTACGGCAACCCGATAGGAAACAGTTGCATTCTAATGAAGACATTTCGTATGCCATACGCTGTGCGAACAGAAAAGAACAGAACAGAACAGTGCACTGCCGTATAGTGCCGAGCAGAGCAGAGCAGAGCAGAAGGGACAAAAATCGTAGCAGTGGCTAATTAAGGCAGTGTGTTCTCAAAAACACACACTCTTACACGCCCTCGCACTAGCACTGGCATTCGTGGGCGTGGCTGGCACAAAGTTAACCGCTAATTTGCATATTTTGTAGTTGTTTTTGTTGTTGCTGCTGTTGCCAGAGTTGCTGTTTCTGTACGCAGCTCGAAAAATGAATTTAAATTTCGCACAAAAGTATGCAGCACAAAAATAGCATTACGTATACGCCCCCTATCGCCCCCAGCATCAATGGACAAATAACCTGGTAGCAATGACGGTGAGGTGAGGGGAGGGGTGGGGAGGGGAGAGTGTGGGGAGGGGAGGGGAAGTTAAAGTTTGCATGCATATATTCAAATTCATGACGACGCTCGCCAGGTGGCGCTGCATGTGTCAAACAGCAACGTTCGGCGGCGGCGCTCCTTTTGCATTGCCAGCACGATGTCAAGCGGGCTGGTTGGGTTAGCTTAGTGGCTTGGGGGGGGAGGGGGGTTGAAATGGTCGCTTGCCAAACAACTTGCAACAACTTGCGCAAAAGTTTTACTACAACTTCTGCCGCTCCTGCTGCTCGTGTCGCCATTCTCGTCCTCGTCCTCATCGTCTGTGTCACAATTTGCGTGGTTTTTATTTCTTTTTTTTTGCTTTCGTTCTTTCTTTATACTGTCGCCCAGTTTTTGCTCACTTTTTGGCATTACTTCGAAGCAGCAGCACGGTGACGAGCGCCCAATGCCGGCTGCAAATAAATTCAAATATGCGCGTTGCGCCGCAGGTTAAATAAATTTGTGCGGCACACACTTCCAGCACGCCCTCAATCCACGCCGACCTCAGCTGAGACGAGCCCAGCCGAGGCGAGCCGTTTGCCCGGCGCCTCAAGCACTCTTCGCCAGCAGCTTTGTATGTGTGTGCCTGTGTGTGTGTGTGTGTGTGTGTGTATCATAGGTCAGACTGCGGCATACAGGTTGCCATTTGGCGCTCGTGGCGCTCGCTTGCCACGAAATTTATATGAAATAAAATTAAATTTACACTCGACATTGTCCCACGGGCCTGGCGACATAAATGAAGCCATTTAAAGTGGCGTCCATTATGCGCAGTCTTATTTATGTGAGCGCGGCGACCACGATGAACCAAAGGCTGCTGCTCCATCCGCTTGGGGCAGCATCTACTTACCAAATTGATGGCCTTCAATTGGGGAAGACCAACTTCGCACAAAACTGAGCAATCGCTGCAACTTTAAACTGTGCAGCCATTAATAGTTTCGAACATTTTTAATGTATATATTGTCTTCAAGCTCATTAAATGGGGAAGGCTTCCTTGATGCACCAGGGAATCTCATTATACACGAGTCATTGAATCACTATCAATTTAATGGAGTCATTTATCATTCATGTTAGTGGATTTCCAATCCAATTCCAATCAGTAATGTTGCAGTAAAATGGACTTGAACTGATGGCAGTTTCCATGCCAGAAATTGCTGATAATATCACAAAAAATATTTGATGTTCGTAATCATCTAAATATTTTTTTGTTTTGAGTGAAGAAATAGGCGCGTTAGAGTCTAATACTATTATAAGCCGAAGCTAAATTAATTGTGATTTAAATATGTGGGAATATGGAATGAACAGAAATCTGTATATTGCTCTCATCCTATTGCTTAATTGCTTCTTAATTGTTTTCAGCATTGAAATGGCAATAAAACATTTACTGAGCGAGCGTAAATACTTTTGTTGATTATTTTAAGAGAGTTTTTCGACAGCTCAAATGAGATCATCTGAACGTAAAGCTAAGAGACAAATATTTTCTTTTTATCTCATTAGTCTTTATTTAAGATCTTTCCTTGTCTTTACAATTTTTAAAGTCTATACAAACATGAAACTTTGATCATTCATCTGCGATGATGATTGCGAGAATTCGAGCTAGAACCAAAAAATACGAAAAGAGTTTGTTTTTCAGAATGGAATTGCTTTAAAACGATATTCAAATGAAATTTGACAAACAAATGAGGAAGCAGGAAGCCCACTAAAAATAATTTAAAGTTATAATTTATTCGAATGCCAAAAGTATGTTTTCAACAGGCAAATATTGAAGATTAAGCTTTAAGAATTATTTGACTTTACTGGTGTTTTAAAAGGCATATTTGTTTTTATTGTTTCAGCTTACAAATTGGGCTTTAAATCGTTCACTTTGACGGATTTGGGAAAGTCATGTGTGAGTATTATTGTATTCTTCTAGTATGTATGAGTTGAAATTGATTATTTTTAAAATAATAATAATAATAATATTAAATTATGTAACACTGGTATGCCCAATAAGCTTTTGGGTACAGGATATAAGAACCGAATATGCAGTTTTGTTTGTATTTTTTGCAAAGTCAAAATTTTAGATTCCTAGCTCTTACTGATTGGGCTGGGCGCTGTTGACAGCGTATCCTTCCTCCCATATTTCAGGTCCCAGGAACATTTTTTAATAACCAAGTATGCAGTTTTTCTTTTATTTTTTCTGAGAGTATACAAACTAAGTTTAAAGTCGATTGGTTCAAAAATTAAGATTTTCTTAAGCAAACTTTGGAGCTCGTTTTTACCCCTTTGGAGTTCGAATTTTATAAAAACCGCTTCTTAGAGCGCACCTCTACTATGACAGGATAGTTGAGCCCAAATTTGAGCTTCCTACCTCTTACTGTTTGAGCTGTGCGTTGATCACCAATCAGTCAAAGAGCCCGGAAAAACTGTTCTATATATAAAAAAATTATGTTGGATACAAAATCGCGGATAGAAATGTACTTTTGTTAGTTTGGTAGCAATTCTTCTCTTCTTTTAGGATGGCCTCTACTGAATGGCTTTAAATTGAAAATTTACATTGAAACAACACAATAATTATTTTCGGCCCATGTGGATGATTGAAAAACAACTAGAGTCATCAGAAATTGAGGGATTGGAAGGGTCATTTAATGTTTAATTCTTTGTTTCACATATAATAATATTTGTATCTCGTCTGCAGCCAGCGGCTATAGCTGTGATGAGCAATAATTGGTTTGAATATGATTTCCTTGTTTCTTATATTTGTTGAGTAAAAAATATTGAAAAGGCAATAAGTTACGACGCTAAAATATTTAATTTATACAAAAGATGTGTAAGTTCGTGTATTTTGGATGCACAGAGAAACCGTATCCCTAATCCCTCTCACAATTGAAGGGGACATATTAGGTTGTTCAGATAAAATATGGTAGTAATCGCGTAAAGGCGCTTATGTGTGAGTTTTGGGGGAATTATCGCTCCGTTCACGCCTCAATGTGTATGTCATTTTAGAGGCTTTTTAATACATGTCACATTTATCTTCTGTGTGTGGGAAACTCCGTTACATTTTTAACTTTTATGCGCATCGTTTCATGTGTATAACGACACATTTGGATTTGTGTGTGGGTGTGTGTGTGTCCAAAACTGTCGTTTCTTGTGTGCGTAATTCATTTGTGTTTGCCTCTCAGGGAAATTATACGACCACCAGCACCCCCTTCCTCTCTTTCTTTCGCTCTATCTCTCTCTTTGTCTGTCTGCCAATTCTTCATTCAACGAGAGTGGAGGGCTGAAAACTTGAATTTGTCTTTGGAGCCCAATTCAAATGAAGCGCAAATGCTTCAATGCGGCATCAGCAGCGGCCCAACAGGCGTATACGTAATTATGTTGAGCCTCTATTCGATTTGCCACACACACACACACACACATTGACAGCTCCTCTGCATTAGTGTGAGTGCGTACTTGTGAGCCTTTGGATCTCATTGCTCTTTGTTTAATTTTCACATTTTTGGCGCAGCAAAAAAAAAAAAAAGAAGTGAAAATGAAGAAAAAAATGTTTGTTTTTTTTTTGTTGTTGTTTTTTTTATCTGTTTTATGTTTATGTATTTCGTTGCGTTCGCGACCTCATCGCGTTTTGCTTTGTGCGCTGCCGCTGCCTAATTTTAAGCTTCCCCCGCCCCTAATCCCCCTTAACCTAAACCGCCCAACCACCAGCGACGTAACGGTTTTGAGTGGCTAAACTTGAACTTTGAGTGAAGTTTTCTTCTTCCATTTTGTTTGTTGGGGGATTTTTTTTTTTTTTTTTTTTTGTTTTTTTTTTTTTTGTTTCGTGCATGTGCTCGTGTCGCGTGAGAGATGTTGATGAGATGTTTATTATATGGCACAATGAAGGCACTGTCGACGACCCCTCTGACGACGACGACCCCTCTGTCGAGTTTTTTGTGGTGCCAAACGCACGCCTGCCATTTAATATGCAAATTTGTTATGTGTGGCGGATAACTGTGCAGTGTGGGGTCGGAGGTCAAGACAGGGTCGGGCAGACCAGGCCAAACCAGACCAGAGCCCACCTGACATAGTACCTGACAGGTGGGTCGGGTGGCTTTGTGCAATAAATTATAATAAGTTGGCTCGCTGCTGCTCTGTGCTGCTTGCTTGCTTAGTAGTGGCATCAATTGAGCGCAAGTGGTTCGCGGATTATACAAATGGTGTCTATATGTATATGTATGTATGGGTTTTTGTGCGCTCGGCCTAATTGAAAAGCATCCAAATGAGCTTAGGGCAGCATCCTCTTAATAATGGCCTGGCAATTGATGCTAAACATAGTTGAATACAATTTTTCGTACCAACGTGAAACGGAACTTTTCACCAACAACCTTGACGCTACTTAATACCATTTGCACGCCCCAGAAGGCACACTAGAGACCAACAACGGCCACCGAAGACGACCACAACAGTTGCCCAGTTGCCCAGTTGCTCATCCCAAGATTCAATGTCAAATGGCTCATGGCCCTTGGCCTCCGGCTCCTGGCTCCTGGCGCCAGTGGCAAGCAAAAATCTTCGAAATTGCATTTTTCAATGCTGGAAAATTGCAGAAAAACAAAAGCGATGAAAATTAAAATGAATATTTTCTTGAGCTTCTTGCAGTTTAGAGCTGCACAGTTGCACGCCACACGAAGGGGAGGGGTAAATGACCTAAATACCAGGCCAGCGGCCCAGAGAGCAGCTCAGTAGGAATATTGTACCATGGGCTCAACAGCTAAATATGCCGAAAAAAACTTAAATGCCGAAACAAGTTCAAAAGAAAGGGTCTAATGGCAGCAATTTTTAAAAATGATGATCAAATATTTATTTTAGATCCAAAGTATTTAGCTTTTGATAGAAAGATTAATTTCCTAAAATGCTGTAACAACAATTAAGTGAGTTATGGAATAGAGTATCTTTGTGTTGTCGCTCTGGTCTATTGTCAGAGCCTTCCAGAGCACCAACACCCTTTCTTCATGAAAAAGGTCGCAAATTAAATGAAATTCTATGTTGCTAATTCAAATAATGCAGGCACCGCTAATAATGAATATTTTGTTGTTTATTAAACGAAAAAATCAATGACTTACAATTTTTAGAAAGCGAGGAATTTGACAGTATCCTTTTTTAAGATTATCTATGCATTTTCACCATGATATAAAAATTTTAATGTTTATTCGTTCTTTCAAAATTTAATGATAAATGTTGAATTGAACTTTAAAAATCAACCAATAATCATTATTTTTAAGCGAAAAAATAAAACTCATTAAATAATGATTATTCTTAGAGTTTTATTTTTTTTTTATCAAAAATAAAGCTGTAATTTAGTTGAAAATATTTTTTTAGGTTGTTTCTTTAGCTCAAAATCCTAGTATAGGGTTTCGTCTTGGCTTATTGTTTAAGGATATGTATACATTCTGTCCTTATTCCCTATGAAAAAGGACGCGACATTTAAAACTTGAGGTTTATTTTTGATCAAAACAATAAAACTTTAGGAATAATCGTTATTTTATGAGTTTTATTTTTTTGCTTAAAAAATTATGAATATTACTTAATTTGTAATATAAAACTTAAAATTATTCATTATATTTTGAGCGAATGAATAAAATGAAAAAATAATCATTATTTTGTAATTTTAATAATAACACTTATAATGATAATGAAATAATGATATCGGCTTCAAAATTTATAGTTGAGTTCTGTCGTTAATCTTGTGTTTTGTGTGCATATAACATGCTATAAATGAAATAAAACCCTTTTTTTTAAACGTATACTTAAATATTTATCTTATCATTAAATAATTAAAGCACTCTATGAATTAAATAAAATACATTTATGTAAAACCCACATTGGTTTGTTCTTTTATTTCAGCATCATAAATTAAATTACTTTTAATTACACGATCCATTTGTGGGGATCAATTTATTATATACCTATTTACAAGGAAAAGACTTAATGTCAGAAACTGTGTTGGTAATAAAAATATTAGCTTCAAAATTTAAATCAGATTGTTATAAAGTGTAACACAAATTTGCTTCCTTGGCTGTATACTCTACTGTATGTATATCCAGCTTTCTATTGCATCTGCTTTTTGAAATATTAAAAACTGAATTTCTGCTTAAATTGCTTTCAACTAAAATTAGGTTTATATTTCAGACTGTCTATAAAGTTGATCAAATATTTCTCCTCATCTTCCATAGCAGAATTGTATTTCTTCGCTGTTATCACATATCCTCCTTCCCATTTAATTCGATTTCTTACCTGTCTATTGAGATATTTCATTTAATTTTTTGCTCAAATTACTGCCAACAAAACAATTCATCATCATTAGAATAGTAACATTTTCATCGAATATTTTTTCTCATCTTCCAAAAGGAGAATCTCTTGACTGTACTCGTACATAGTATATACAAAAAGGATTCCCTCCCACTTTATTCTATTTTTTATCTGTCTATTTAAACAAGTAATTTAAATTGTTGCTCAATTTACTGCCAACAAAACGATTCATCATCAAAATTAGGTTTAGACTGGTTTCAAATATTTGCTATAATGGCGACCATTTTATCAAAAATTTCTTCCCATCTTCCAAATGGGAAACGCAGCTCTTGACTGTACTCATATATACATATATCCTCCTTCCTATTTCAACCGATTTCTTCTTGAGATATTTCATTTAATTTTTTGCCCAAATTACCGCCAACAAAACAATTCATCATCATTATAATAGTAACACTTTGATCAAATATTTTTCCCCATCTTCCATATACAATTACATTTGTATATCCTCCTTTCCATTTCATCCCATTTTTATCTGTCTATTTAAACATGCAATATAAATTTGTGACCAATTTACTGCCAACAAAAGGATTAATTGATTGACTAAATGATGTTTAGAGCAGCATTTAAAAGCATAGTTAACATTTTTGGTTGTGGCCCACTAAATGAAGAGATGTTTTAAAATGTTAATATTTCACATTTAATATAATTAGTGGCACATTGTTGGAATCAAATTCATAGACAAAATTACAGCCTCCTGCAGTCTTCTAACGTCAAAAGTAATTAATTAATAAATGTGCGTGCCCCGGCACAGTGGCCCCAGTGGCCTTTGGCCCACTTTGTGGAGGCCGACGGCAAATCGAGTGCAATAATATTATTTTCAATTAAGTGCATTTCCCACATTTCGGTCTGACCTTTGTTGCATTTCAATTTTATAGCAGCACTCGCACAATAAAATGCACATTTTGAAATGCGAAATATGCCACAAATTTGTCTCGGTCTCAATGCAATTTCATTTTAGCAGGAACTACTGATGTGAGATACACAACTACTGCTACACACATATATACTATGTATGTGCATATTTTTCTATGTGTGCGTATATCAATCATGTAATGGCTGGCCCCAATTGAACGACGTTTCGATTGTTGCTGCTGCTGCCTTGATTTATTATTTAGCTGCAGCTGTGGAAAGTGTCAGAAGCTTTGCATTTTGAATGTGACATTTTGATTTGGCCCAACACTTTCGCTTCAGCCACGCCACAATAATACAAAATGCCAGTAGCAATGGCAGTTGGTAGTTGCCAGTAAACAGTCATTGCATAAATTTGAACAGTCTATGGAACTACTGTACTGTACGACTGGATGCAACCAAAAATTCTGGCTATCATCGCACATCACAGTACAATTATTATGACATGTGAAATCTGTCCAGTGAGCAGGAAATATTTCAACTTCTTTGGACTTCATTTAGCCAATTACTGTTCGGTTTTGAAATGCACACTTTTCACACCTCAACTAAGTAATTGGCCAACTGGGGAAAATTTGATTAGAAAATTAGAGAATAATTCGAAAGCCAAATGCTTTGAAAAGGACAAGCAACACGAGCTTTAAATGTTGCATGTGACCATTCAAAGGTCAACAACGAATATCGAATACCAGTTGTGGCAAGTTAATTGAAATCCTAAAGCGAATCGAAAAGTTTTTTTGAATTGGCTGAAGCGTGGATTATCGATTTTCAGCAAACCATATGGCCAAGCAATCAGCTAGCATTAAGACATACAAAGCAAGCTATTTTTTTAAAATTAACGCCAAATCGGAAGTGAGGAGATGGTTTTAAGTTGGAAGTAAAGGCTTCCAACGCTTGCTAGATGGAAATAATATTGTAAAGAAAGGAATAAGATAAATGGGCAGTCTTCAGTTCAGTCTTCTGGTGAGTATTGGATTCGAATTTTGTAATGTAGATTTGGAAGAGCCAACGAAAACACCAAATATATAATTCAGAATAAATGTTTGAAATATCGAAAAATTACACAGAAACCTACTAAGTATATAGTTTTTTCTTTTTTTTTTCCAAAAGCTTAAGCTTGTATTATGATATATAAAAATATAAATCCCGACCTTTATATTCGATTTTTAATGAAAAGTATTAAGTAACAGCTGTAGTGTCGGGATCTTCAAAAGAAATCCTAATAGGAGATGTTGATTCTGAAAACGCGTTTTAAAAAATAATGCGTCGTGACCAAGAGAATAAATTTATTTTAATCCAAACCTTGGTAATGACGATTCTGTAGCTCATGTTATAATACAAGTATATAAAAAATACAAAGCCCGATCGTTATATTCGACTTTTGATGAAAGAAGGTATAGTTCCGGGATTTTCAATAGAAATCCTAAAAGCAGATGCCGATTCTGGAATATATGTGAAATAAATAAAGCGTCGTAAGCAAGAGAATAAATTAATTTGAATTCAAACCCTGGTAATGCCTATTCTGTAGCTTATGTTATAATATATAATATATATAACCTTTATATTCGACTTTTGTTGAAAACATTAACAAGAAGCTATAGTTTCGGGATTTTCAAAATAAATCCTAATAGGAGATTTGGATGCTTGAACAGATTTGTAATTAATAAAGCGTCGTAAGCAAGAGAATAAATTAATTTAAATCCGAATTACAAAGCGCTGCTTTGTCTCAATGGAACACCAACTTTTCTTCTATACATCGGAGCTCCTACCTTTTTTTTTTTTGCATTTTATCCCCCCTTTTTAATTTTTCCACGATTAACGTGAATCGTTTTCTGTTATTATGCCAATCGAACAATCGAATTGTACGAGTAAATAGCACTTCCATCTGTTGACTTATTTAAGAAAGAACCATGTGGGGCTATTTTTCAAAGGTAACTAATCAGATGGATGAGCATTCGCGCGCGCGTTCGAAAACAAATTTATCGTTAATGTGGTCGTCTTTTGTTCAAGCTGAACGAACAGCTAGAGTATACCTACATCAATTCATCAATCCTTCGAGCTTAATAAAAAATACCTTGTGGTCTCTGGAGCAGGAGGAACACAATCGTCCCAAATGACCTAACAGCCCCAAACCATATTAGAACATCGTCATACCGACCGACCGAACGAACGAACGAGCGAGCGCTTTAATAAAACCGGCCCACAACAAACCTTAACGCACAACAATGTGGTTAGCCAGTGAGAAGTGCCTGGGAAGCCATTTCATTTGTCACATGCAGCTCATCAATGCCTGGCGACGACAACTTCCAACTTGTCACAGTCTGCTTACAATTTGTTGCCTGGTTATTAAACTTTGCCTTGCGGTTAACATTTTGAGTGGCATTTTAAAGCGCAACTCCCTGGCAACGACATAGACAGAGCGAGAGAGAGAGAGAGAGGGAGAGAGAGAGGCAAGGGAAACACGAATACAAATACGAGAAATACGACAGTAAATAAGCAATTTAAGAACCACAATGTCAGCCAGTAAATATCTGGTAAAAAGAGCACCCGGAATCGGCAGCAGACCGGCAGGCGGTTACTTTGTGCACAAAGCCAGCACAAGTCAATGATAAATTGACCAAAAGGGGAGAGAAATTAAAGAGACTGACTACGGGGGCAATTGGGGGGCATAAAAAGCCAATGGCCACTTGCAGCTTGAGAAGTGTCATTTGCATTTTTCAAAGAGACAAACAGAGACAGACCTCGTCCTCCCCCTCCCAGCCAGAGTCCGCAGCCTTCGAGCTGAGTTCGAGACGCACGTAACATTTCAAATAAAAACTGATGCGCACATACCACAAAAAACCAATTTTGTAGCGTTATTAATAAACCATTTATTGATATTGCCAGCCGCATTGATAGAACTATGAATAACTTAAGTCAAAGAGTGTGTAGAGGAAAAATAAAAGTATAAACCTAATGAGAATTATAGAAATATTAATTCAATAAATTATTTATAGATCAAATAAGTATGTACTATTAAGATATTCTAAACAAGCTTAAAAACAAGTGAAAAAGCTTCCGACTGTGAATTAATTTGTACATATGTGTAAAATAATTATACATAGAAATTAAAAAAATTTACAATTCGAACTCATGTAAAGGGACATTTACATGGGAATTGTGTATATGTGCAACTAAAAAAAAACTAACTGAAAAATTGCCTGTCCCTAGGTTTTATGCTCTCCGAGATCCTGACCCACATGCGAACAGACAGACTGACAGACGGACGGACGGACGGACAGACAGACAAGAATAGATATACTTTGTAGCACCGTTTGAAATGTCTACCAATTTATTTTTAATTTTTTTTTTTTTTTATACCCTGTACCCGTAGGGTAAAAAGGGTATATTAGGTTTGTGCAAAGTATGTAACATACAGAAGGAAGCATCTCCGACCCCATAAAGTATATATATTCTTGATCAGCATGACGAGAGAAATCGATCTAGACATGTCCGTCCGTCTGTCCGTCTGTCCGTCCGTCTGTCCGTCTGTCCGTCCGTCTGGATGAACGCAAGGATCTCGAAAACTATAAAAGCTAGAATAACCAAAGTTGGCATCCAGATTCTCCTAGGTCCGAGTAAGGACGAGTTTATTTTTTTTTTTTTAATATTCCCCCCCTTCCCCCGCTACAGAATTTCGTCAATAGCGTCCACATTTCAAATGCTACCTAAACCAAACTTTGCACACATAATTTCTATACAATTATCTACTGTTGTTTAAAATTTTATCAAATTCAGTCAATTCTAAGAAAAGTTATTAGCAAAACAAATTCTCACCAGTACAACCCCCCCAAACTGCAGCAACAAGTTCGTTCTTCTTCTTCCTCTTTATGCTGCTGCTATGGGCGCATATAACTCAGTGACGGAAGTTTACCTGGGTACAGGGTATTACACTGTCGGGCTTGCTCGACTGTAGCGTTCTCTCTTGTTTGAATTTTTTTTTTGTGCATATACAGTCAGAGATCAGGAGTCGTCCACAACTATTTCGGGGACCGTCTTGATCATTTCTGGTGTTAGTCGACCACTGTGATGATCGTCTTGGCAGCTCATCCAGCCTCCGTAAGTTCAAATGTTTCTTCTATAAACGAACGAGCAGACTTTCCTAGAATATAATCTAGCTCGACATTGACCTTTCAAATAAAAACTTCAAAACTTTACACTAAATCTATAAACATTCATAATCTCCTTCCTCATAGCAATATAATATTAACAGAAGAGAGTACTTTAATGCAAATAATTCGCACACAAATTGGTGAAAATTCACAATTATATATAGTATTAACTTTTCCGAATTGACGGGTACTTCTTAACTAATATAAATGTGTCTGCAAATTATCTGCCTGTTTCATAGCCAAATAATTTGCTCACAAATTTGTTCATTCACTCAAAAGCAATAACAATGCTGTACTCGAAAACCATGCCATGGCCCCTTTGAATAATTTGACGAATTAGTGTGCAAATTGTTTGCCTATCTGACCGTAGCATGGCTTGTGGAATTCAAATAATAATGAGATTGTTGGGCGGCCATTAAAGCCGCCATTCAAAAGCAAAATACATTTAGTTTCCAACGAGGAGGATGAAGAAGAGAACACTCTGGCCGCTTGGAGTAGCTGGCCATTTGTTAAGAGCTATTAAAGCCAACCAGCCAGAGAAATCCGAAATCATTATATTTATGAATGTTGCGTATACGCATAGTTGCTGCGGCGCTGATGATGATGCTAAAATGTGAAGTGCACGAGGGATCTGTATACTATATAGTAAGTATATAACATGCAGCAGTAATCCAACGAGCTGCAACGCACACTTGAGCACACACACACACACACACAGACACATTTATAACTATATATGTATGTGTGGAGAATCACACACTCGGCTCCCTTTGCAAAAATCGATAAACGATAATTGTTGAAAATAAAAAAGACGCATAAATATCAACCCAAAATTACGAGGCTGCCAGACTTCATGTTCAGATACATATATACGAGTATGTCTTGGGTGGTCAGGTGAGGGGTTGCTGGGCGATAGAGGGGCAGGGGTTGACTTTGTAGGCCGGGGTAAAGGCATGCTATTTTCAAAATGGCGACAGAGGCAGCGATAGCGACGACTTTTCATAATTTTGAGCCAAGAGTAAACTTTGGCTGTGCTCAGTAATTTGCTTTTTATGGCTGCGCTGGCAGCTTGGAACTGACGCTGCCCACGATGTGATGTGCTTGCCACACAGAAGGCAAATGGAGGAGCAACAGCAGGCAGGCAGGCAGGCAGGAAGGCAACTTTGCTGCTCAAATGAAGATAATACAGAGACGCACGCAGGCACACAAAAAGCCCAAAGTTTTGCTTTATTGTTTCTAAAATGTGCCAAAGCAAAATAAACAAAAGGCGCGAAGACAGCGAGACAAGGTCTGGGTGGAAGGTGAAGAGTGTAGAGTGAAAGGCTGGAAGGGTGAATGGGTGGAAGGGTGGATGGGTGGAAGGGTGCCGGAGTGGTGGGTGCTTTGGAGCTTCATTGTGGGCGGCAGAGTCAGCAGTGCGTGCAAACAAAGGCAAAGGCTGCCTCAGCCCCAGCCTCATCCCGCCAGCTGGTTAAAAGGCAAAGGGCTGGCAGCGTCCGTTAAGAGGGGTCTAGGGGGGACTAGAGGGGCGCAAACTCTAAGCTGCCGACGTATGTGTTCGCTTACGGACCGCAAGTAGCCGAGCAAGAAATGAAAACATAAGAGACCCAAACACTCACAAGCTTTCACAGCTCCAGCCAGTCGCTCGCCCGCGCCCTTCAATGGCTTTACAGGTTCTTTTTTTTTTGTTTTTGTTTTGGTTTCTTTTTTTTTTGTTGTTGTTGTGTGCTGTGGCCGCCTTTTTTATACTTGACTTTTAGTTCTCATCTCATTTTTGTTTTTGTGTCCGTCCGACTGTTGTTTGTTTTTTTATTTTCTTTATTTTTTTCGGCATCCTAATGAAAACATTGCGTGAAAGTGAGAACTAAACATTAAACAAACAAAGCACACACACACACACACACACCAACACATAGAGTTGGGGCGAGAGAGTGAGGCAGGGGTGGAAAGGCAAAAAAGGGTTCAACTTTGGGGCTGTTTGCCATGTGTCGGACGCCATCTGAAAACAAACACAACACGAGCAGCCAGCAAGTCGCCCAAGTGGTCCAAACGGTCCAAATGGGAGAGCCACGAAACCACGACCCAGCCAACCATCCGGCCCGCTCCCTAAACGCCGCCTCAACGCCCACAAATAAATGTGTTGTCATATGCAAAAGTTTTGAGTGAAATTGGCAGACAACAAAACGGCGAACATTGTTTGTTTTTGTCCGGCCGTGCAATTAAAGCTGCCATTCACAATGGAAATGCTGCAAGTTGAGGTGGCGGACACAATTCCAGGAGCAGGACACACATAACATATGTACTATATGTATTTGCAGCAGGGACATTAAATAAATCCTTCTGCCACTTCTCCTACTTCGTCTTCTTCTTTGTCAAATGAGCTATGGCCAGGCAGCATGTTTTATTTGCATACACTTAGAAATGTTCCATTTGATCATGGCCTATTCCAAGGGATCCTGGCTTAGTTGCTAAGAGAAAAGGCCAATGACCGCTTTATACGCCGGAACCTATTCTATTAAATATCTTCGTAAATAGCGCCCAGGTAGCCAATTGTGTTTAATATTTGAATGTTAGCAAAAAAAAAAAGTAAATAGCCCTGATTTCGCTCTCAAAAGGACATTCATCATCATAAATGAAATAAGTAATTGTCCATAAAAATTGATTGTTAAATAAAAACACTCTACTGATACAAAAAAAAAGAAGACATTTAACTTAAATAGACCGTGCCTCCTTTAGCTGCCTCCTTATAGTATAAGGATTTTAATGCAATTTCCTAGTACTATACCTATTACCTAAAATTGATAATTGCCAAATAAAGACGGATTTGCTCACTAATTCTTTGGTTCCTTTGGCAAACATATAAAATCAATACATAGTTTTTAATGAACTTGGTATTAAAAACAACAATGTTGACGCCAAAAGCTGATATTATTAAAGTCCACATTATTCCCTCATGGCCGCAAAAATATTTATGTAAAGAAGATAATTATAATCTATAATTATTGGTAAAAGGACGAAACGATTTGAATTATAAAGCCGATATTCCCATTGTCTATGAAAACATTTGCTAATGCTAAGAAACAAATCAGATGTATAGGAACTGCATCGACAGTCTGCATCGAAAGCACGCGCCCACACCTACATACATAGGTGAAGCATATTATAGAATTAAACTAGCTCTGATTTAGTTAACAGCAGCAGCCACTTGGGCTTTTTATATGCGGAATCAAACAGCACATATTTTATCTCAATATACATACAATTTAAGTTTAATTTATATTTATTTATACATTTTGTAACAACTGACTTTAGACTCCGAAACCGCTCAATCGATTGTGTTCAAATTTTGTGGCAATCTTGAATAAAAGTCCCGTGGCTGATCCTGTGAACGTTTGTGGCAATAAGCAGAATTTTTTCCGATTTTCCTCATTTTTTTTCAAACAATTTTGGTTATTCGTATGAAATAATTCAGTAATGTTTTTTTTGATTTTCGTAATTTTTTTTTTAAGAATTTTGGTTTTTCGTATAAAATAATTCAGTAATGATTTTTTTGATTTTCCTACTTTTTTTTAAAGAATTTTTCCTATGAAATAGTTCAGTAATGTTTTTTTCGAATTTCCTATACCCGTAGGGTAAAAAGGGTATATTAGGTTTGTGCAAAGTATGTAACATGCAGAAGGAAGCATCTCCGTCCCCATAAAGTATATATATTCTGAATCAGCATGACGAAAGAAATCGATCTAGACATGTCCGTCCGTCTGTCCGTCCGTCTGGATGAACGCAAGGATCTCAGAAACTATAAAAGCTGGAATAACCAAAGTTGGTATCCAGATCTAGGTCCGAGAAAGGACGAGTTTATTTTATTTTTTGGAATTTTCCCCCCCTTTCCCTGCTACAGAATTTCGTCAATAGCGTCCACATTTCAAATGCTACCTAAACCAAACTTTGCACACATAATTTATACATATTTATCTACCTTTGTTTAAAATGTTATAAACATAAGAATTTATATTAGGGCATAAAAACAATCAAAAATACAATTATGCATACATAACCGATAAATTCACGTTTTTCCTATTCTACTTTTGGGAATATTATGAGCGACCCCATTTGCAGGGCAACTGTTTGTCGACTATTGCAGCTGCCAAAGGTTCGTATAAGGGGGTTGCCTTTATTGTTTGACTGTATTTTGATCTATTTACGGCATTTCTCCTGCTTTATTACTTTTCGCTGTGTTTGGAAAACTGCACAGACTATTTTAACTTTCAGAAAGTCCTACGACCTATTGATACTTATCTTTAAGTGGCGGGCTGCGCAGACGCAGCTGTCAGGTCAGCAGCTTAATGGCGATGCAGTGGCCCAACAAATAAAATATATATAAGTATATATATAGACATGCTTGCTTGTGGGCGCATACAGAGCTATTTTTATGTCCATTTATATGGACACGAGTATGTATGGGATTGTAGCAGTCAGTAAAATCGAATGAGTTTTGGACATGATGCGAAAAATGAAAGTTTTGGCCATGCTGCCAATGTTTGGACAGCCGCAAAGTATGTTGCAAAAACTACACACACACACAGACACCAACACACACACACACATACTAATACACAGAGTGGCGTGCACACGTCATTGATTTTGGGCCAATGGCTGGTTGTCAGTTGACTGGCAGGCAGCAGCCCTTAGAGCGCCACCACCCGCCCTTCCCACATCCCCTGCTCCGCACCGCACCGCACCGCTCCGCACGGCTCGACCGGGCCCTGCTGGCCCTTTGGGCAACTCGTTCAAATTACTTTTATTTTATAGTATATAGCATGATTCCGTTTTCGTTGCCTTTGTTTTTGCCTAGGCTCAAGGATATCAAATTTTAACCACGCGTCACACATGGCAGCACAAAGCCGACGTCGGCAGCGACAACAACAGCATTGAGACGAGCACAAAATAAAACAACAACAAAAAATGCATAAAACGGTAAATAAAAAATAAAAAAATGAATAAGCACTAAGCTCGTTGCACCGAACACTAAACACACTCAAAAAATGTCATACTTAAAAGTGGAAATGAACTTGACATGGGAATTATCGAACAAAATCATAAACACATACTATAGTGTAGGGGACAGCTAGAAATCTGGCCGATCAATTTTAAGAGCAACTGAATCATATGTAAATGTTCCATACCAAACCAAAAGGGAATTTCATGTCTGGTCCGAAACAAAATCCCAACAACAGCAACTATTTATTTCAGCTTTTTATATCTTGACAGCGGTAATAAAATATTTCAAATTGTCAGAGAAAAATGTAAAGTCAAAAAAATCGCATGAAAGTGTTTATAAATGAATCAAAAAAATATTGGAAGCTTCCAACAAAATAATATCTTCGTTTTAGTTGTAACGTCTTCCCACCAGCTTAGATATTTCTAGCATCCGATTTTGTCACAGCACTCACTTTCTTATACAGAGCTTTAACTCCCAAATTATAAATGTTAAATAGTAATTAAGACTGAGCACCTACTTAGTTAAAGTTGTATTTGTATTTAACTATAAGTTTGATTTAAGTTATAAATATAATAGTATAATTTAAAAAAATAAATAAATAAATAGAGCTTTAGTAGAGCTCTTCAGTATTCGAAGTTGATCTCTCAGCAAACAGCCACTATTGATTAAATTAAATTAAATTAAATTATTAACTGCGACCTTACGGCAAAAATTCGGACAATCCTATTAGCCCATCTGAAAGTTGTGGCAACTTTTGACACAGCAGTGCTTTCCAAGTTTGCCTTAAGTTAGTGTAGTTGCTCAGTTCTTTAAACAATAAACTTAAAAACTAAGCTTTTTAATGAACAATCTTGGCATAAATACTTTAAATAAATATTTTGATAAAACAACAGAGAGACGATGCTTAATTTTCTATATTCTGCAGAGAAAATTCGCAAAAATACATATATCTCTAAATAGATATTCGATTACAAATTAATAAAGGCTTTGTTTTATTTTCACAACAATTGGAAAACAATTATTTAAATAATTGTTTTTGTGCATTTTAATATAATATTTTGATAAAACAACAGAGAGACGATGCTTAATTTTCTATATTCTGCAGAGAAAAATGTGCTGCCCAAAAATATATCTCTAAATATATTTTCGACTACATATTAATAAAGGCTTGGTTTTATTTTCACAACAATTGGAAAACAATTATTTATATTTTTTTTTGTTACATTTTTTATTTATTTTTTTTTTTATTTTTTATTTTATTTTTTTTGCTTTATATGCTTCGAAGTGTTTGCTGAGCTGCTTTATCTAAATACATAGTATCTATTTTTGGAAAAACCTTCTAGCACTTTTGGTTTTCATAAGCAACCAATTGTTAAGCGTAGCTGTAAAATAATAATAATATCGTTGCATTTTAAGCTTAACTTAAGAAATTGCTATCCATAAGCAGTTCTTTCGTTCATATACTCTTTCAAAATTATTGTCTATCTAAGTACATAATTGATTGCCAATTTCGACCTTTCAAATACAATAATAAAATCGCAAAACGAATTGGTTTAGGCTACTAAACAAATTGTTTTCCATAAGCAGTCTTTTCTTTGGAGATATTATACTACTTATTATTGCCTATATGAATAGTTGATTGCCAATTTCAAAAATCAGACCTACCGACCATAATAACAGAGCAAAAACTAAAAAAAATTGAAACTTTTATTATAAGTAGTCAATTATTTGAAGTCTATGTTGAACTTTGTTATGCATATTTTGAAATAATAATAATATATTACAACGCTAAATATTTCCATTTTAATGGTCTTGCCAGGAATAAAAACATATTCGAAAGAGCAAACATACAGATAAGGGAACCAACAAGTTATTATACTCCCTGTGGTAGAGTATTGAAGAACGGTTTGGCTCTGCTCGGTTCTGTGTTGCAGGTGGAGGGTTGGCGCATGCCATTGAAAATACAAAACTGAAGTGGACATTGCCGGGCTGCATGCCTTGCTGGCTGAGTCATGGCTCAAGAGCAGCCGCAGCAACAGCAACAACTACAACAACAACGATAGCAGTGACAATAGCAACAGCAACAACAACAACAACAAGAAGAAGGCAACGAACGCGAGCGGCAGCAACATAATACCAAATTGTTGGCCTGGTCGCTATTGGTATCTGGCACCTGGATTTAAAGAAGCACATTTCGTAAGCTCGCATTGCTTGCATTGCTTATGCTCGTACCCCGTTTCCTTTGCCCTGTACCGTTATTGTCCTTGTGCCACAGGAAGCACAGGCACATACGTAACACACAGCAACTAAACTCTATCCCTACCCTGCAACAGGGCCGGGCCTTTGTGCCACATCAGCGACGCATAGCCAAAACTTTTAGCCTTTACTCCTTTGTTGAGCAGGACCCGTTTCAAGGCAACGTCGACATCTGGGCTTAACGATTTTTAGTCTCTTCCCTAGTACTCGTACCATCATATTCGTATGTGTGAATGCATCTCATGCACGTATTGCCAAACTATTTCAAAATGCGTAATGTTTGTGGTTTGCGGCTGACACTAAAGTCTCTCCAAAAAAAAAAAAAAAAAAACAACCATTACGAGTATAATAATCTTTAAAGCGGTACCTCAAGTTCATTCAAGATCCCTCTCTGTGCGAGTAGCTGATTAAGAAGCGCAAATTTCTGCAACAGAGCTAGACGTCCTTTCAAGGCCAGACCTGTGGGAAGCCACTTAGCATTCCTGATATAGCCTGCAGAGTCCATTGATTTCACGGCTATACTGCAAAGGCAATTTAGAGGCCTAGCGCCATGGTCCTTCGCTGCAAAATGGGCTTCATCTGACTGGTCAGCGATGTTCAAATCTTAGCGGCAGACTCCACCTCTTCAAATCTTTTACCATCGCGCCATTTTTTGCAATTTAGAAAAATGAAATAATCCGAGAGGGCTACAGCTGGCGAATAATGAGAAAACTCAATGCCGATTATTGTGTTTCGCTTTCGAAAGATAATGAATAAAAATGTAAGCCACATCCTTGCCACAATACTGACACGATGCAGATAAATCTGTCTTCGCCTGCTTTGGAGCCGAGTCTTCGCTTTCAGCCCAACTTTTTTGGGGATTTTTACGGAATCAAATCATTTTATCCATGGGGCTATGAATCGAAGCAAAAACTCGACTTCCGCATTTTGAATTTTAAATAATGCCAACTAAAAACCAATGTGTTGCCAGCTTTCTCTAGAAAAATTTAATGATTAGTGTTTCATTCAAATAATGGTTCAGAAATGGACACTACTAGGTGAGAGAAAGGATTCGATTTTGAAACTTCCGAGACGTGGCCTTCTGGCCTTCACCTGTTCTGCGCGTTCGAAAAATCGTCACTGTTCGGGAGCTCGTCCTGCTAAAAACTTAACTTAGCATCACAAGAACCGTAGCACTGCGATGGATAGGTATTTACTGGCGATTTCCTGCTTAATATAATTTGGTCCACTGTGTCTTCTGAAATAACAGAGCTACAAATATTCCGTCCAGTTAGTCCCCTGCAGCTTCGACCGATTCCGGCAGCTTCAATCATGTGCAAATGATAAGTTATCGTATTGGTGGAGCTGCAAGAGCAGTTGCCGTAATTTCTGTTTAATTTCGTGTCGCACAAAAGAGTCGCGTTATCCTTGTCCCCGCTCCCACCTCCTCCCCCTCCCCCTCCCCCTCCCGCTCCCAAGCCCCAGCTGGACTGTGCAATTTGAACGATTTATATGCAATGCACGCATCCTACAAATGGCCAACAAAAACGGGCAACAGTCAGAGGCGGAGGCAGGGGCAGATGAGGGGAGTAGCGCAAATAAATAATATTTCTGCGAGTGGAAAAGTTTTGTGACCACGAGAGCAGGAACAAAAAAAAAAAGAAAGCGGCGTCCAACATTGTGCGCCATGCTGTGTGAGCCACACTTGATGTTACTCCACAGTGGGCCAAGCTTACCAAACTAATAATTTAAAAGTAACCTGATACTTGAAACGCTAGCATAAGGTTAATAAATAAATACAAAAAATAAATAAACTAAGAGGCAACTAGTTTAGTTAGTTGTTGTTAGTTTTAAGGCCTCTTGATTTAGAATTGGAAATTTTTGTTTTTGTATTTTTTAATTGAAAAATAAATGAAATTATTGTTTGATTTTCAAGAAAGCTGAGTACAAGTCCTAAAGCAAATATTTGCAAAAATGTGGCATTTGGGATCAAATGTGGGAGATTTATAATTGCTGGCGGAAACTCTGCCTTTAATCTTTAATTCTGTCTGCTGCGAGTTGCACATATTTTTGTTGATCTTAAAATATGTTCCCGGTGCCTTTTTAAACATAGAAGTTTCTTATTCTTTAATTTGTTTAATTTTAATTTTAACTCGCAACAATACTTCGATACTTACTGAACTTAAAGCATATGCTGTATATTGTATATATGATTCGAGTATTCATTCAGATGGAAGCTAAATGTTAATCAAAGGATTTCAAAAAAAAACTCCGCCATATTCTTGTACAGAGTATTACAGACTTTTATTATAGGTTTATAGAAAGTTAAAAGGAAAAGCTCAAGAAATGCGCAATAGGTCTGATTTGATAGAATGAAAAATTCTAAGCAATAAAACGTTAGTTGATTGATTGATTTTGTAGAGAGCTTGGGCAAGAGCTAATGATTAATATAATTTAATTCAAAAATACATAAGTATATCAAGCTAGTTATAATAACAGCCAATGGTATATTGTTTTGTAATTTAAATTAAATCACTGCTTCAACAACTAAAAGGGTGTTAAGTTTAATTATGAAATAGCAAGGAAGGAAGAAACTAATGTGCTTTTAAGTATTTGCTTGATCTTAACGGCAATTTGCAGTGTAGAGTGGAATTTTTCAAATAATTGAAGGTCTGAATTGTTAAAATTTTGCGTACTTATCATACTATAATTGTCCTAATATCTGTCCTATCATCAGTATAGAATGACATTAAATATTTGTATGCTTTAGTTAAGGAATTGCTTATCTTTAAAACGTTTCTAAATAATAGATCAATTATTTAACTCATACCTTCTAGCTAATGTTTTAACGAGAATAATTCGAATAAACTAAACTACGGAATTGAATTAACTATTGTTCTTCTTTACCTAAAATAAAGCTTATTTTTAGAGCGTTTGTGGAAAAATGCAATAAATTATTTTATCTCCATGGTTTCCTATAAATCAAATTAGATGTTGTACAACCATCTAGTGTTTAAATTATTTTTATTGTTTTACTAGGAACATGAAATTTATTCCAAATATGTTAACTTGACAGTCAAAAATGGCTAGCAGTGAAATATTTCTATGACTTGATTTCAAGAAAGTTCATTAATTTGTCAATCACTTTATTTTCTATTTCAATTAAGCATGTGTTTTTAATTAAACATCTCTATGCTGTAATATTTATGTAGCGTAGAAAGATGCTGAGAATTGTGCCATTAAGTGCGAAAAGAATTGCAATTGTCCGACTAGCTTTTGAGTTCTGAAGTCGGTCTAGGGTTTTTGGTGCAAGATAAGTGCTCCTCTCATGCCCTCCTAAAGTTTAGCAAACTACAAGTATATTATTAAATGGGAACAACAAAGAAGAATCTTTGGTCAACATTTTGGAATGCCTGGGCCCACTGTGTGCTCGTTGTCGCAATCGTTGTTCTCGTTGTCGTTGTTGTTATTGCTGTTGTTGTTGTTGTTGTGACGCGGCACGGCGTGGCCGGGCCACGTTTTTATGAGCAAATGCAGTGGCATGTTTCGCATACCATGTGCATCATAAATTCAGTTACCTGTCATCCACACACACACACACACACACACACACACACACACACATAAATACACACAAATACAGACTTGTATTTACAGTTTTACTTGCAGCTAGCTATGTCTGTGTATCTGTTTGGTTGCATGTGTATGTGTGGCACATGTGGCTTAAACGGCCTGTTACCTGCGCCAAATCCCCGCCCCCACGCCCACCTCCCCCCACACTTCGCCACGAACCGAGAACACGAGTCTTACAAGCCATTGCCTTTTGTATAAAATAAGCGATTTTCAGCTGTCCCATTCGTTCGTTTGCTGCTGCTCCCTCCTCTGCCTCTTCTGCCTCCTCTGCTTCTTGCCACAGTTGTTTTTGTTGTTTGCCACAACAAACATTTATTGCTGAGCCGCTGCCTGTGCCTTTGCCCGTCCCTGGGCCTGAGGCTGAGGCTGAGCCTGAGCCTGAGTTCCGTAAAAAAGAAATCATAATACAAATGTAAAAACAACAACAACAACAGCAATCTAACAATGCCAACAACAATTGCAACGTGTCAAAGCGTCGCTTGTAGCATATTAGTTAAGCACACAAAGGCGCGCGCACACACACACACACACTGGCACACACGCTTATGCGGCTTTATGGAAATTTGCGCATACAGGGCGTATGCGCAACGTTTTCTGTTCAAACAAAGCCAAAAGCGTTCGCACAATATGCCAACATCCGCTCTTACGCATGCATACAAAAAGTAGGAAGCAAACACCTATACACACACACACTCGTACACTCGTACACTCCAAGTGATAGAAGGACAGGTATAGGCGTGCCACAAGACAGCCCTCGAGCAAAGCTCCGAGCATTTGTGGCATTGCTCTGTCCATTGAATTGTTGCATGCTCGATTTTATTTCCATATGCTGCCTTGCCACAAAATCCCGTTTTGTGATGCGACGGCATGTGCCACAGGTTGCAAACAATTAACAGCAGTAGCTCAAGTAATCAACTAGATGTGGACTGTGTAGGCGTGGCATCCGCATTGTCAGTGGAATTAAAAGGCACAGCTAGATAGAACATCAAAGACGAATTTCTTTTTTTTCCTTTCAATTCAATTAGTGTAAGGCTCAAGTCGGATGTTGGCTACGTTTTGCGCAGAATTTCATTCTCTACCCAGTTTTCAAATGAATTTTCAGTGAAATTTGCATTCAAATTTCCTTGGAAGCCATTACAACCAAAGCTGCTTCTAAACTGCTCAGATTTACAGAACTGCTGTTTATCCGGAAACTGATTGAATGTGAAGCGATCAATATTATCTGAAGTAAAGAAATTGAAACAAGCTCTATTTCAAACAAAAGTATTACTTCCTCCTCTTCCCAATAGTCCCAATATTAAGAACTGCCTTGAACATTTCCCAGCTCGTCTTTCTATAGACACTACCTTGACCAAAAAGTTCCCAGAACCGCCGCATTGTGCCGCTCTAAGTCAACATGTCTGTTGCTGTCGAATTATACTTAAATTATATGCTGTTGCTATTTACAATAACTTTAATTAAACTTTAAGAAAAGTACAATTACAGCCTAAACTAGAAATTTAAGCTTATTTAAATTTTATATTTATAATTTATAAAAATCTATTGACAACGTCAACAGTCAACAGCCTCTTTAGCCTTCTTAGAAAGCGTTTAGTCTTTGATTTTAGAAAGAAATTATTCTTTGAACTAAAACTTGCTATTAATGGGAAGCTTTATAGAAACGAACATGGGCCTGTTTGATCTAAAAAAGTAAGCTTATCTTAAAACCGTTTCTAGAAATGCTATTAAGCTATGAAATTTCTTTAAACCGTTTCTAGAAATGCTATTCAACTATGAAACTTCAGGAAGGCATTTAAAATGCAGAAACTTGTATTTTTAATTTTCAGAATATTTTCCAGGAACTTTTTGGTCCATTAGTGTGTGTGTATGACTGTGTTCCTTGTAAAAAGAAGTCCCCTTTTCCGACTCAATCCTACAATTTATGAGAATGGCTTCTATATACACAGTGATAGTATAAATATATGTTCATTGGAGAGCATTTCGCTTCATTGACAGACAGCTAACTACCTTTATAATCAACCCAGTCAATAAATAGTTGAAATTTAACAAATATTGGTCGCTACCCGAATTTGTTGATCACTTTGGTTCATTATGGCTGTCAACCCTAATTTGAATTGAACGCACATTTTAGCTTTACTTACAATGGGTATGAGATAGAAATTGCTAAAAATGCTGCTGATTTTTGTATATTAGGGATTGAAAACTAATTAGTAGTAAGCCACATTAGCGCTCAGGCGCTAATTTAGCTTAACGATGACAAAAGCATGCGCCAATATATGCATACCAGTATGTACATACATGCATTAATGCATAAATGCACTCAGAGAAAAAGAGTATGGACGATCAAACATACACGATTGTAAAAAGTAGACAAGAATTTTGACGAGATTGACAAACAGTTTTCTAGGGTATTGGGGTAATTATTCCCAGCACTCAAAGGGTTAAAGGGTATATAAGTTTTGTGCACTGAAGGAGGCTTGGCAGACAAAGTATATATGTTCTTGATCAGTATGGCTGGATGAGTCACGATATGAAATTCTCCGCCTGCCTGTTCGTCTGCCTGTCCGTCTGTCTGTCCGTCTGCCTGTTCGTCTGCCTGTCCGTCTGTCTGTCCGTCTGCCTGTCCGTCTGTCTGTCCGTCTGTCTGTCCGTCCGTCTGTCTGTCTGTCCTCAAGAATCTCAGAAAGTATAAGAGCTAGACACAAAACTTGGATTCCAGATTCTCCTAAGCCCGAGAAAGGACAAGTTTGTTTTTTGTTTCTGATGTTAAAATATAAGTCTCCATTTATGTGTGTATGTATGATAAATTCTTTTTATTTATATTCATAAATTTTGTTTTAAACTAATTGTGATGTTGTTCACATGCTGGCCATCCATTCATTTAGCTAATTATTTCATTTTTCATTTCATTTATTCACAAAAATTGGCTCACAAATTGGTGTGTATCTATAATTAGTTAATAATAAAGAGTACAGGTTAGAAAACCTTGTCAACTTAAAGTGTGTTTTTACAGTTTATGAGTGAACGGTCAGTTTCTAATTAGTAACAAAGTTAATTATTTACTGCATTAAACGACTGCTACCTTTCGAATGTTCAATCAGCTCTTTAAATCGAATTAATTTTAAGTACTTTGCCAAATAATTGTCGGCTGTGTTTTGGGAAGTGAAGTTATTTGTAGCAGTTCAGGGAATTGTTTGACTAAGTTTCAAATTTTATGAATCTTGATTGATTTTTCGCTGTTTTCAATTCTATTTCTATTTCTGTGCAAACAAGGACATCAACTACCCAAGATTTATTGACGTTTTTTTATTTGAAAGCATTTCAAGGAAAAGAGACTTAAGGAGAGAATAAAAAGCGAATGACATCTAGGTTCCTATATTTTCCATGGCATTTACACATGTTTTTTTCGAGTGTATGAATAAATACACACACTTCGATTAACGTTAAATTAGCTGCATGCAACACAAAGCCCAACGTGCCACCCAAACGGGCAAAGCTGATGACGCGCTGACGACCACAATGAGTGACGACGACAGCGAATGGGGAGGAGATATGGATGGAATGGGATGGGATGGGGGCTGGTGATGGGCATGGGAATGGAGGTTAGGATGGGGATGAGGATGAGGATGGTCTGAAGTGGTCGCCTTGCCAGCACTTATCTTGTGCTGTGCATTGTCAGCGCTGCGGCCAATGCATTTGCCATGATTCAGAATACACAAAAGATGTGCACAGCCCAGCCGGCGACAGTTGAGGCAAAAAACGTTGTGGGTAGCTGGCGATAAACACACACACACACACACTTATCTGTATGGAAGCACAAAACAGTGGCTTTGTGTGCGAGTCTGGCTGCAACTAATTTGCTAGGCAAGCTGACAAAACAAGTCCCTGACCCCAAAAAGAAAAAACTATGCACAACAAAAAGCTTGCTCCTCTTACCCGCTTCCCCTCCTCCTACTGCCAGCTTTGATGCTGCTGGTGGCTGGTGGCTGGCGGCTGGTTACTGGTTGCTTGCAGTTGGATGACTGCTGGCTGGCAGCTCTACAACCAATATGAGTGTATCTAGCAGTCCGGCTTCTATGTCTGCATATGCAAAATGCTTGCTAAATCGAAGACAGTCAGCCAGTCAGCCAGTCAGTCAGCGAGCCAGCTAGGATATTCGTGGCTTATGGGGGCAACTAACTGAATGATTCAGCATGAATCATTGCAATCCAGCTGATGGGCGGTGGTGAGGGCAACAACAACAACAACAACAAGCCATTAATTTGCAGCAAATAATTGTACAAAACTCAAAATGCGGCTGCGGCTTCCGCATTATGCACAAATAATGCATATCCTTGTCTGCCGCAACGAGCTACAGACAGACAGCTAGCTCAAGGCGCCCATTATTTTCCCCCTCCTAATAATATCCTTGCCTGCAATGTGCAATTAAATGATGGCCAATAATGTTTTGGATTTATGAAAATTATGCTGAGAACAAAACATGAACAAAAGCCAGCTTCAAATCTGCCTCAGTGGCTCTTCATGCATTTGCCATGAATAGTCCTATTCGTATGTCGAAAATTTGTACAATTCAAATGTTTTCATTAGTCCAACCAGCATTAATACTGACCAAAATATCCCAAGAACTACAACAAGCAATTTGAAAAGCCTGCAAATAGATTGCAAACTACTTGCAGAAACAATTATTATAGTAAATGGGAGTGTGCTCTCCCAACCACACCGACTGCTGACTCACTCGTATATGAATATCCTTTGATTTCAATCTAGCGCTTCAGACAACAAATGCTAAGAGATAAGCCGCAGATTTGTTTGACTGCAACCGACTGATTAACTGATTATTTATGTGTTATGCTATATGTTAAGTTATAAAACCTGTAGTGCTAGTTGTTGATATGGAAAAATGGAGAAAAATAAGAACATCATCCCGTTTATGGGAGCAACCAAACCCTGGATAACGAGCTTATTTATTTATTCTCTTTACTTTCTTTTACTTTTTTTTACTTTCTTTATTCTTAACTACTGATCTACAAGGCAATGTTGAAACCTACGGCATTCATCTGTGGGGGACGACCAGCCGATGTAATGATACTAGATACTAGAGCGGTTCCAAACATTCATGACAGAAGGCATGATTGAACAAATCCATCCATGCTACCATATAATTGAATAATTATCCTCCTTAGGACGGATTTTAAATAAAGAATAAAGATTTAAAAAAAACTTGTTATTATTAATTTTATTATTATTTAATTTTATGACTTTGACATTTTCTTATCATCATCATGCTTCTTGTCATGATGGTTGCATCGCGATTCGAACTGAGTACCTTCTCAAGGAACCAAATCACATTGTGAGCTACGCCAGGCGCCATTTTCTTTAAAGATAGGGAATCATTGAATTTAATATATCAGCATAGTTGCCTCTCTCATGCCGCGTTCTTCTACTATTGTAACGGTAAATACTCTCTCGAATGTAATCCTGCGGGTTGCAAGAGAGCTGCCTGCGAGCATCGAGGAACTAGTCTTAAGAATACGATCGAACCGCACCCTCATTCGTGCTCTAAGGGTGGGACAATCTTTTGCTTCCACAATATCTTAAATATATTATATAAATATATCAAAATATATTAACCCACTAATAAATAGTTATATACGAGTACATTAGAATTGTCAGATATGCGTTCAAAATGAATTCAAAAATTATTGAAATTGTGCAAATTTCTCAAAAGAGAATTGTGCATCCACATATTCCATATGTCTCAAAAATTCCTTTATCTTGGGCTGCTCAAACAATAGAGTATCTTTTATCGACATTTCGTCATTAAGCACAGACCGGTAAATGTATATATCGCCAATATGAATAAACTTGTTACATTAACAAAAATAATTAATTATATGTTAATAAAAAAGAAAACAACTGCGCTGATGGGTCGACAAAGATTTAAATAAATACATATATGTATGTATACCTAATAGAGTAAAAACCTACTCTATTCTTTAAGATTAGGTTAGTAGCAATTAATTATAAATATGACTCAGTTCAGTGAGAACAGGCTTTATAAATAGGAGCAATTCCTTGTATCAAGACAAGAGCTGATTGTTTAAAAAAAACGTTTTGTTTTTGAATGCGATTCAAATTTCAATGAATTTCCCGAATATTAAATAAAACAAATACTATCAGATATGCAGTTACCTTTTTAAAATAACAATTAATATGATCAACATGATCAACAAATAAAACTACAAAGATTTCCATTCCTAGTAATACAGAATTTGGAGATAGGCGGCCAACTTTTATGACTCGGGTGCAAAGGTCAAGCCAAACATTGGCATTGAGCAGAGTTTATCTACAATTTAAAAAATGATTAAGCAATACTCCATATTAAAACAGATTAAAAAATTTATAAAGACCCACTTCAAGTGCATAACATTCCAATTTGTCATATCATATGACGTAAGCTGTAATTTGAAAGGACCAGAAAGCTACAATTACTTTTTTTTATTTTATTGATCTCTGCAAGGATCAGTTGGTCGGGTAGTGGCACTGGGTAGTCTTCTCTTGTTTTGTACATCAACTCATAAAAAGACGTCCTTAAAACGGTCTACCTCCCATTTTGGAAACACAGTGCTTCGATAAACACAGCTCGGATGGTTAAATTATGGATTGAGTGCCAAAATGTCAGTTTTTACATATTGAAGTAAGTTAAGAAAATGTTTAGAAATGTAGGAATCCTGAAAAAAAGATTTCAACAAAGCAGAGCAGAATTAAATGAAAGCGGAGCTTAGTCAATAATTTCTCTACAAATGAATAAGTCGCTGGCCAATCTCAACTGGGTAGAATCGACACATCTTCGATTATAAGTTAACAAAAATGTTCATGATCGAAAAGCTTCAAATAAGAAATGAAAAAATGCAGCATTAATGAAATGCAATTTCAAGATTAAAATTATTATAATTTTGTAATATTTGTTTATAGAGTAGTCATAAGTTTTGTGAACATTCACTTACCTTCTGCCACATGTGTGTGTTTATTGTGGAATCGTTCAAATATCGCCGCGTTTTGAGTGATTTTGGTATTTGATTTTTTTGTGTGTGTTTGGTTTTCAAGAGAATATTTTTGGAGAAAATTTGAGATTAGAAACACTTGAATTGAAGTTTACAACAACGTGTGGTATTTTTGTCTTTTATTTTTGTGTCTATATTTTAGGTTTTTTTTTTTTGTTTTTGGGGTTTTTTGTTGTGTTTTTAATTTGAATTATTTATACAATAAAATTCAACTGGTAAACGCTCAAAAGAGAACGAACGAACGCATCAAACGAGGGAACGTGGAAACTACAAATGCGAGTATATAACAATTCATATTTAGCATATATAAGAATATATATATATATATTTGTATATATATATACAGATATATATAGAAAACATTTAGGGAAACTTGAGACTAAGAATAAATTGGACAAGTAGTAGTAGTAGCCCATTGAGTTCGTATTTTCATATTTGCAACACGCAGTTAAAAAGCATTCACAAATTATGTAAATTATAATGGAAATAAATCGAGAACAAGAACACAAATATAATTTTAATATAATTGTTAATTTATCTCTTTTGCATTTGAATTCATTTAGTTTGATAATTTCAGCTCTGGTTTCTAAATTGTCAAGCCATGCATTGCGATTGTGATTGTTTGTACGAGTATGTGAGTGTTTTTTGAGTAATTGACTGTAGGAGTGGGGAAATGAATGCCTTAAATCTGTAAGCTGTATTATGAGTGGAAGAACTATTTACATTTTGAAGCTGCCTGTAATGGGAGACTCGACAGCGAGACTTCCCATCTAATATGCAACAGTTGGGCCAATTTTTAGCAGGGCCACAATTTTTGTTAATGATCGATTGCTATTTGATTCACGTATTAGAGCTCTGCACGTATAATACAAAAAATACTGCAACTGTTAGTTAAAGGTATATATTAGATATATGAATGGTTTCTTTTATAGCTAAATGAATCTCTGATGAAGTCCACTGAAGCCTAGTGGCATAAGGTTTAGTATAATTTATTTCTCAAACTAAGGATTGGGAGACTTTACCGAGACGTGGCCAAGTTCTTTGGAACAATAGTTCAATAATTTTGAAGCCTAAGGAGACCTAAAAGTATACAAATATTTTTCGTATACAATCTTTGTTAACTAGTGTTCAATTGCTCTTACGATTATGAAGGGATTATGGGTATTAACAACTACTGGACTATGAGGGGGAAAATGTTAAACGTTCAAGCACCAAAAACTATGGATAAACGCATAGTTCTAAACGATAGTTGTAGGTTTCTGGTTAGCGTAGTATCACTGGTAAGGTTTTATTTTGAAATGATGAAGAAAAGTTCGAGACATGTTAATAGAAAGTAGAGAAATAGAGAGAATAACAGAAAGTTTCGTTCTTTTTTTTGTAAAATTCGATTGTTATTTTTTTTTTGTTATTAAATTTTGTTATGGTTGGTAGTAGGTATGCAAAATGTTATATTTAACTAATTTTCCATGACAAAACGCCGCTAAGTGGTTTGGGGGGAGAGGGGGTTTACGGAAGCTAGGGTTAGCTAAGTACGAGTACACTATGTATGAAAATATAGTATATTATGTATTTATAATAGTACATGGTAGGTATACAAATATGTATCTTATTTATAGATATAGATTTTTATATGGAACATATACCAAAAAGATAAAGAAGTACATTTAAGAGGCGCTCACTTCTTTCAAATGGAAGCGTAGACGACATTTTGAAAACGTAACGAAATTTTCTTGCTGACTATGGAACTGGCTGAATTGGTGGTAGTTGGTAGTTGGTACTTGGTAGTTTATACTGGTACTGGTACTTGGTGATGGTGGTGGTGTTGGCTATTATATAGATATATATATATAGATATTTGGCGGTGGTGGTGGTGGGTGCAACTGTAGCGGGTTAACTTTTGCTTTTACAAATATTCTATATATGTGTATATAATTTCTCTTTCTCTCTGTCTTATTGTTAATTGTTTATTGTGTTAACTCGACGCTGATAAAGAATAGTATGCTTTACTTTGCTAGTCTTTTTTTCTTTTTTGTATTCTTTATTATTATTTGTTGTTTGAGGTGCGTGGCTTATTGTTAATAAGTATGTTTGTGCTTTGTCTTAGTCTCTTTGCTTGACTGTTTGTTGCTGTTGCTGGTTGCTGGCAAAATAAAAAACGTTGGCAATTAAAACAAAAACTGGCTTTAAGGCAGAATAAAATTTTAATTTCGATTTCAATTCGTTATTATTATTGTTGTTTGGTTGTAGTAGAGCTAGTGTTGTTGTTGTTGTTGTTGTTTTTATTATTATTATTAACAATCGCGACGCTCTGCGCTGTCACTGCCTTGGTAAGTAGCTGCAGTTGTTGTTGTTATTGTTGTTGTTGTTGTGTACAATTGTTGGCTCTCGATTTAGTTAAATGTTATGCGAGTCGAGCACGCGAAACAAGCACAAGCAAGACACACGCGACCGATCTGAGGCTGAAGTTAAAGACGAGCTAGCTGCACGATGACGATGGCCGAGAGTTAAAGTCAAAGCGACGGCAGACGGCAAAAGTTTAAACAAAACGTGCCAATGACACTGGGGTTTTTACACACACTACTGCATGTGTATAATTGTGTATGCGTGTGTTTGTTTGTTGTATGGCTGCTTGAGGGGCCGGTGCGGGTGTGCCCGCATAGGCAGCGACAGCGACAGCGATGACGGCAACAACGGCAAGTGGTTGAAGGCAACGTGCGTCGGCAACAAAAAAAAAAAAATAAAATAACAGGCACGCACACACACACACTCATACACACAAACACTCACACACAAACAAAAAGAAAACAACCCTCCAAGTCAGTAACTGCTGACTCAAAAGGAGATCTGCGGCTCTGGCTGCACTTGCTGGTGTCGTCGGAGTGGCAGAGTGGCGGAAACACAAGAAATGAACTGCGAAGACGAAGACGTAAACATAAAACTAACGGTAGAGTTACGGGGCAAACAGAAATATAAAAAAACAACACCGAAATGAACAAAAAGAATTGCTTGTATTTTGTTTGCCGTCGTCGACTTGATTTAAAAACATCAAATTTTACCATAGACGATGAATATGTTTGTTGTTATTATTATTGTTTTTTTTTTTGTATTTGTCAATTGTGCGTTACTTGTCGCTGTTGTTGTTTTTGTTGTTGTTGCACGCACTCTCACACATACTGCACAAGAAAAAAAAGTAGTTGTTTGTCGCATTTATTTAACGTGCAGAAATTCGAAAGTGCAGAGTGAATTTAATAGCCGACTTTTTAGCAGCACACATGCGACAGGACACTGGCAACGAAAAGGACTAAACGTGCAGGCGACTTGCCACGCGTGCCAGAACGATGGCAATGACGACAGGACTGGCGAGACGACAACGGCAACGATGACGTTGGCAATGCGAGCCACGCCGAAGCTCTCTGTGAGCGCCCGAGAGCGCACAGTGAGAGAGAGAGAGAAAGCGCACAACTGGCAGTGTGAGAGCAAACGTGAGCGTACGCAAAGCTTTAAGCGCAAACAGCAGACAACGTGACGTTGCCAGCCGCCTCAACTCAATGGCATAGCGGTAAATTTGATATCAAGCGCCAGACTGTTGAGCCTTTGGAAAATGCCTCGTTGAAGCTGTGATTCGAGTATCAAACGGCAAGTATAGCGCATGGCCAGCCATTTCTTTTTTTAAATTAATTGAAATCTAAATGTGAAATAACATTTTGTTAAAACTTTGAAATTAATGGTTTATTTTTTGACAATTAAATATAGAGCATTTGTAACAGCTGGGCCTGCCACCGTTTGGTATTTGGCAAATAACAGCCCGAAATCTAAGAAAAATACTGCGTTGGCTTGAAATTCAGACAGATTTTAGACATTTTTAAAAATAACACAGCGTTTTAACTGCAGGTTTTTTACTACTATTAAAATATACATTATGTAGATACTAATATACATATATTACAGATATTCTAAAGTACTGCATATTTTTTCGACTTCATTTTTTCAAAACTATTTTCCTTTTACAGTTTTGTTTATGCAACAATTCAAATCTTCCAACATTTCGATTCACTCCCGACCCTTCTCATTACACACATTTCAATTTTTTCAAAACTTTGATCAAAAGTAAAGCTCGCTTTCTCGAATGAGTCATCACTTCAAAGCAGTTAATTCAAATTGTCATTGCTCAACAGTGCTCAACAATTCGATTGTGTGCTCTCCGGTTGTGTGTGTGGCAAACAATGTATTACATACATACATACATACATACATAGAAAGAAGGCTATGAAAAACATGTGACTGGACTAGAATGCCAATTAGAATATTATTTTGTGCTGGCAACGCTGTGAGCGAAACTCTTGCCTGCAATATTTTGACATTTCGAAGGGCAAGAGAGCGCAAAAGCGCCAATTTAACGTTGGGCCGAGTTGGAGGGGAGCCGTTGCTTGAGGGTTTGTGAGTGAGTGAGAGTGCGGCGATGTAAGGAACGAAGGCGCGCACGACTTTAGTCAAAATAATAAATATCTAAAATGTGTTTGTATATGTATATATATATATATATATATATATATATATATATATATATATATATATATGTGTGTGTGTGTGTGTGTGTGTGTGTATGTGTCTAACTGGTTGGAAAAAGTAGCTGCTGAGTCAAAGACATGTTGCTACGAACGAAGTCGTCGTTGCGTTGTCGTCGCTACTGTTGTTGATGTTGTTGTTGTTTCTACACACCAACACTGTCTGAGTGTTCTTCTATGTATGTCGGTGTGTGTGTGTGCGTGCAGAATATTGTAGCATACTTATTGCCAGCATTTATTTAATTAAATTTTTTGGCAGCACTTCTGGCACTCGCATTGCCAACAAAGTCCAAAATATTTTGAAGCGACCACTTGACAGTCTCAACTGACACATTGTAGTATTTATACATTTTATATAATAAGTGTGCTGTCCATACAACTTACACACACACAAACTCATTCACACACACACAAGCATACACACACACGCACACACACACACACACACACACACACAAGCATACACACATATGTATGTATGTGTAAGTGAGGGGCACACATTGGCTAACACATGGGAACACGCGCGCGTTTATGTGCCGTCGGCATGGAAATTCAATTTAAGGGCAATTTTCACACACTGAAAAAAAAATCATAAATAAATTGAAATGAATATGGAGATAAATAATTGCAATTATCACACGCGACACATCTGTCGAACCGAACGATGGACTATTTGTTAAATTTGTTGTAACATTATTATTAATCGCGTGCCTCTCGTACCGTTAGGGTTCTGTGTACGCTTCGAAGTGCTCCAAATGCAAAGAACGCACTGAAGTCATGCCTCTGATATTTGTCAAGCATTAACTTGGAACTACGGCGAACGCAAGCCGATGGCAATGTCATCACTGCGAGAGAGTGAGAGTAAATGAGAGAAAGGGAGAGAGAGAGAGAGAGAGAGAGCGCGCAAGTGCGAGCGAGCAACCCCCAATACTTACTGTACCAACCCCCAATGTGAAAGCGCCTATGGGGGTGTGCTACATGATGAAAGCTCTGAAAGTTTTCCCATTTTCCAACGATATCCGCCAGGTGGAGGATGGCTTCAACAACAGGTTGAAGCACTGGCTGAAGGTGCAGGTCAAGCAAGGCGTTAATTATAGATCTACGTAGTTTTTAGGTTAAGTGTCAAGCAGTGCGCATTGCTTAGAGTCTTAGAAAGCAGTGCTCAAAAGCTTTGACTTAAGCAGGAAAGTGTTGAACATATGGACATTGAAGCTACGTTATTGAGATTCTAACCAAATATTATGTAATATAGTAATTCTTCCAATGTCCACGCGGAAGGGTAGGATGAGCACATTACAAAAGAGTAAATTGCCTTTGCTTAGATACTTTGGTATAACGCTAAGGGACTAAAAGGACATCGAAAAAAAGTGAATCAGGCCAATTCCAGTTAACGATTTCTTTTCCGTTTTCCGAAACATATTCAAAACCTATAGCTTATCTTCTACCAATTATCTTCATATTTGCCGATACACATACACATCCTTGTAGAATACGAGTATAAAGTCAGAGTACTGAAATAATATTTTTAAAATTGGGCTATTCAGGCCTATTCCCGTTTCCAATTAAAATATTGAATTATCGAAACACGATCGATTTCTTAAGTTTCAAATTTTTTTTTTTTTGACTGGGAAACCAAACCATTTTTCCATTGGATATTATTTAAAATATTGAATATTTCAAAAATGTGATAATTGTCCAACCCAGGATAGATCTTTAATAAAGATTAAAGATTTGAAAAAAAACTAAGCTTTCATAAGCATCTACTAACTCGCGGTTGTAATAACTTAAAAGTAATCTGGTAATTGTAACACTGGGATAAGTTAATAAACAAATAAATAAAATTGATTTTTTTTTTAAGCAATTACTAAACATATAGCTGTAAAACAGTAGCTGTTTTGAAAACATTTCTCAATTCCATTACATTGTTTTTGATGTTCATAAAGCTTCAGAGTTGTGAATAGAATTTAGTAAGTTTCGGACAAACGGACAAGCAGACAGAATCCGCCACTAGATCGGTGAAAATAACTTGTGCCTACTATAGTTAAAAAGTATAACCCTCAGACACAAACTAAAAATGTACATAGTTTTGTATTTTCTTAAAAAATATGTAGTATGTGTTTTAAAGAAAAGAAAGAGAAGGCAAATTTACATTTTCCAAAAAGGATGAATTGTGCTCCAGCCCTTCAGTGCGACAGATTTAATCTCCCTTGGCCTTCGAATGGGTGCGTATGGCGAGCGTAAGATCTTGCAAGCGATTGTTACGCCAATGAATGTTATCCCTGCCTCGCTCAATCAGCCGACTTATGGCCGTATCTATGACGGGCAAATCATAAAGCTGTTCGAACATTAAGGTGCGGAAAGCCTCCAATTCCGTCTGGGTTGATACTTCCAAAATCAATGGCCTTACAATCTGGACAATCTGGCCAGTTACATTGCCCAAGCTATAAAAGAAATAGTGTTCATTTCGATAGAAACCTCCATCTCGACTGCTTACTCACAATTTTTTGATGTTCTTCATGTTGGCGAACAGATAGCTCTTGGCGAGGAAATAGCCCACAGAATTTCGGACGACCGATTGAAATGTTTGAACCGTAATATGCTTGCTTTTGGCCTCAAAAGCCCAGCGAAGTACCTTCTCCAAGGCCCATGTGTCGCGACTACAGCCGAGCCCGGCCAACATAACACTGCGCTCGTTGCTCACCTTCGACGCGGCGAAGAGACGATGGAGGGTCGTCCATTCGGACTCGCTTCCCATTCGAATGGCTGTACAGAAAACGACGTCCCGCTGATCCTCGGGTATCTTGGTTTTGTTGGCAATAAAGTCGGCAAACTTCTTTGAGGCTCTCTCCAAACATTGCGGCAGATCGAAGTTACATGCGATTTGCATTACAAGACGCATCATTGCCTTGCTGGCATTACTCCCATTCGTATCCTTACCAAAAATCTTGCGGAACTGTGGCTCTATCAATAGACGCACATAGCTCTGTAATAATATTAGACCACCGATAAACTGTCACTGTACAGAGAAATATATTTTCTACACTTTTCCTTAAAACAGCGCTGGTCAGACTGGCAAATAATTTGCACACAAATTTGACGAATTTAAAAATTATTGGAACTCCATACTGATAGAAGAACATTATTGAACACCAACCATTTCTTTCGGATTTATTTTAGAAATCGTAGCCGAACCGATTCTCATTATGTTTTGCCTTCGATCATTATTTGGGGCAAAGAACTCTATACTGATAAAAGAACATTCTCGTACACCAACCATTTCATTCGGATTTACTTCTAAAATCGTAGCCCCACAGATTCTTATAAACAGATTCTCATTCGATCATTATTTGGGGCTGTATTTCAAGCAAAGAACTCTATACTGATAGAAGAACATTTTCGTACACAAACCATTTGTTTCGAAATCGTAGCCGAACAGATTCTTTTAAACAGATTCTCCTTCGATCATTATTTGGGGCTGTATTTCAAGCAGGAGAAAGTACGGAAACAATATGTTGAGACTATTTACTTCCAAGAATCCCGACCTTAAGTCAATTTAAAAATTGTGAGCGTGTTTTAGTTTTATCCGCAAATGATTTGTTTTGCAACGATTTCCCCTTGGAACTCATGTCTTTAAATAGCGATTTGGGATTCTTTTCTTACCTTAAACAAACGATAAGCTGGTGCCTGCTTGAGAGCATTATTAATGCGATTTAGGGAGCGCAGTGCTGCCTCCCAAACCACAAACCTATCCTCACGATGTATGTAGCTCATCAGCGTCAGTGCCAGATTGTAGGACTCAATGCCGGTCCACGCGAGATTTAAGGCATCATCAATAATTTGAGCGCGATTGATTTTATCAATGCTTTCAAATTCATCCGAGAGCAGGGTTTCAGTTATTAGGGCCCAGTTGATGGGGTCGTAGTTGACGCGATAGGGGGCCGATAGGCGGACATTAAATATAACCCAGTTATCGGGTGAGCCCAGGTTCGCTATCTCGAGTGGTGGTGCCACCATTTTGCCCGTCGTTGGACACTTGAGCCAGGCTCGTGGCATCGAGTGTGCAAAGTCGGGCTTACTCTGAACCGTATAGCTGAGCGGCAACCACCAGCAGCGGTCTCGGGACTTTTCCCTCGTGTACGAAGGTATGTCGTTGGGGTTCGGTGGTGTGCGAAAGAAACGAGTTTGGGTCACCGTAGCCGTCTTATTCTCATGATTGCGTATGACCGTTATGAGTGGATAACCTTGATCCTGGGTCCACGAGTTCATCACCGTCTGCACTTTAATGTCGTCTCGCAAGCTCAAGGCCTTTTCCGATATTTGCTGGAATATCTCCCACAGCTCATCCGGATCCAACAGGTCCTCAGCATAGCGCTCTACAAAGGCACGCATGGACTTGAGGAAGACATCAGTTCCAATTAGATGATGCAGCATCCGAAAGAGCATAAATGATTTTGTGCGCGAAAAGGAATCGAACGCCTGCCAGACCCTATGTTCCAGATTCGCATCAATGGACAACGAATAGGTGTGCACATGATCGTCCTCCTCAAACACATTAAAGATATTAGCGAGTAAGAGTTTCTCGTGATGTCGCCAAGTGGGCTCGACTTTGTCGAGACCAAAGCCGGCTATATACATGGCCAGGCCTTTCATGATCCAATTGTCATCCCACTTGCTGATGGACGCCAAATGTCCAACCCACTGTTCCGAGAACCGTTGGGCGATTCTTTCAGCCACGCGCTGCTTCACATTCAACGAATCGATATTCTCTTTATACAGAAAGTTCGTCTCTTGAAAGGAGATTAGACCAAAAGATTCCCCCAAATTAGTTTCAATACCCGACAGTACCAGTTGATCGATCTTGGCAAGTGGATGGGAATGATTGAAGAGCCACTCGTTGTAGTCCAATAGCTCCGAAGATATATTCATGGCATAACTGCTATGATCCTCAGTGCCTGGTCGCAGCCAAGCCGTAAGTTCAGGTGATTTCTTCCGTACAAATTTCTGCTCAACCAAACTGTTGAGGGAGTAGGCCAGAAGGTATGTGGGCATTGGGACGGACTCTTCGAAATAAGTCCACACGAAGTCCTGCAGGAATGTACTATGATTGGACAGGAACTAATCAGGCAATTGTTGAAGCAGAAACGATCATAACTTACTTCTTGACTCGTTTTTTTGGGGGCATGTTGCTGACAGCCTGCAGACTCTTATGATGCGCCAGATTGAGAATAAATGGAGTCTTGAACTGTGGATCGTCCAGACAGGGAAAGGCGTAGTGTGCCGTATTCGGCTTGAAGTGTGTGGTCGTCAGCCACACCGTCTTGTTTTCATTGTCCACATAACTGGTCTTATAATAGCCAATACTCTCTGTTTCCAGTGTTCCTTTGAATTGCAACAGCAGCTTATACTGTTCGCCCAGCCACAGCCGATTGTTAAAGTGTACAATTATCTGCTCGGCCTCGGGTTTCGTCTCGGTGCTATTGATGGTGATCCGAAGACCAGTGTTCTTGCGCCTCAGCCAAAACTTCTTCACATGCAAACCCTTGGCATTTAGGGTCAGATAGCGTTGCTCCACCTGCACGATTAGTTCAATTTCCACTTCCCCATAGAACGAGTCGTTCTGCAATGTGACTATCGTCAGGTTATATCTAATGGGCTTCACATTCTCGGGCAGTTTCTGCGACTTGAGCGTTCTTAAATGCGCATCCTCCATAGCAGACAACAGCTTCGGACCCCACAGTAACGCACAGGACAGCGCTAGCAGCCAAAGATAAGACATATCAAGACATTCAATGGCAGATGAAGTGGCACTGAAGTCCCAACTCCTACCCGCATTGTATAAGAGCTTTAACGTAACTCCAAATCGAAAACTCCCCGAACATTTTCACGCTTAGTCCAAGCGAGACAAAACACTTTGTAGAACAACTGCGAGGGCGGTACTAAAAAATAATAAATAGAAAATAATAAATAAGATCTGTTAAGGTAGGACAATTATTGAATTGAATGGTAACCTTGAAATTTGTTCAATCTGCCTTCTGATGGATGTGACGTGATTCCAACCGAGTTTTTTAAAAATGATTGTTTTTGAATTAAAACTTCTTGTGTGACGGTTTTGAATGCTGGATCGGCAACCTTTTCCGTGACGAAATCAATAGCACGGTAATAGGCGCACATAAATGAACAGCAAGCAGACCAGTTGGCGAAATTTTAATTGTGAATGTAAACAAAAATCAGCTGTGCTTTGAAGATGCGTTCATGAAAATAACGGTACAATCTGAAATGTCTTGGTGTTCTCCTATTGATCATATTTCACAACACGATCCTAATGGCTAAAAAGCTCATAATCGTTAGCAGTTCACTTGGCATCTGCTTATATATGCCTATCTGGTAGATCTTGAATAGCCATTTTTTGGGGTTTTCGGGTTTTCCAGGAAGATTTTTAATGCGAAATAGACCATCGTTGTCTGTGGCTCTTGAAAGCTGGATCGGCAACCATCGGTGACGGCGGGCTTTCTATCTATTTTAAAGCAGGCTTAAAAGCTATTTATAGCGGTGCTTCTATCCATTTTCTAGAGGTTTTTCCATCTATTTTTAATGGGCTTTCTAGACATTTTCTGGCAGATTTTTAGCTTCTACCTTTTGTCTAGCTACTTATAATGGGTTTTCTTGCCATTTTCTAGCGTTTTAGTATTTATAAATTTAGATATTTCAATAAATATAAATGATTTACTTATATTTTCTTTATAGTTTTAGTGGGTTTTCTAGAAATTTTAGATAGATTTAATGGTTTTTCTAGCGGATTTTCTAGCTATACATAGCGGTTCCAAGACATTTTTTAGTGGTTTTTTAGCTCGATAGCCGAAAGCGATAACCATTTTCTAGCTATTCTTGTCAAGCCAAATTTACAATAGCCCACAATTATTATAAATAATTATAAAGGCTCCCTAACTAATCTAAAAAATAAATAACTTTAATTAAATTAAATCAATCCATACAACAACCATTAAGTTTCATTTCCATCGTAAATTTTTTTCAACATAACTTTCTTGTTTTTCTCTTTAATTTTTCAAAATAAGTAAATAAATAAAATAAATATTTACAAATGAAATTCATGCCATTTTTTCATTGTTTCTTTCGAATGGCCACAAGTTTAAAAGGCAACCGCCTTTTAAACTGCTATCGAATCAGCACTAAGTAGCGATTAGTTATCGAAATGCGAGTATCGAGCTTAAGCGGATTCGCCAAAGCTGTTAAGAGTTGAAGAAAGTTATCAAAAATTAAAATTTTAAAAATATCGAAACTAGCAGCAGACGACAACACCAAACAAAATAGCGAGTACAAATCAACGAGTGGGTAGCACAACGACACAAACAGACACACAAACGCACACACGCACACACGCAATCGAACATTTTGTTTTCACAACATTTTCGCAGACGGCGCACAAGACACGCACACACCTACACGCACACGCACATGGTACGCGTCCAGTGGCGCAAAGGACGAGTAGAAAAAGCGCAATAAGTTTTCAACCCCCAACGAAAAACAGCACGGAAAAAAAGAAGAGAAAAAAACGAAGGAAAGGATAGCATGCTACATGGGGCGCCAAAAGCAACGAGCGCGCTCCCTTGCTACTATCGGCGAGTGCAGGAACACGAGAGAGCGCGTAGAAATTCAACGCACGCGCCCCACCGCTCTCCAACGCAGCGACAGCAACGTCGGCAGCGACTTCAGCAGAACAACCACCCGCACACAGACGCCAACACTCCACACACACACACACAAACACGCATGAATGTGGCAGCAACCAACACCCACCCACCCAGTTGGGCGCAAATCGAAAACACAACAAACCGTAAAGCATTCACGCTGCGTCGCAGCAGCGACACACGCGACGTCGACGTCGATGCCGGCGTCAAAGACAACAACAACGACAACAGCGACGTTGACAACGCCAGCAGAGCGGCATGGAGAGCGCATACACTATTGGAATGACAGGATGTGGGCTCTGAGCTCCGTTGTGGGTGACTCAGGAGTAGTCGCTATTCTCGTTCTCGCGTTTACATTCTCTCTTCTCCACTCTTTTCTGTGTACCCCTAGTGGTGGGTAGTGGGCGGTGGGGAGCGCTGAGTGAGCAGTGAGGGAGGGGAGAGTGGGAGAGAGGGCGCAGCAGCAGCAGCTTCACCACTACATAAACAAAAATTCGATTTATGACCATCGTGGACTGGGAACTGAGGAACGACAACGTCGGCATCGTTTCAAGCAGGCTTTCGGCTATACCCGCTGCCCCCCTTCCGGGGGGTAAATGGTGCTGCTAGTGGATATATGGCAGATGTAGATGTTGCGCGATTCGGTTTGGTCGCTATCGCTTCGTGGAGTGGTTTTATTTGCCGCTCGCCGAGTTGGACAGACTTTGACAACGACAACGATAACGACGACGATGACGACGACGACGACCATGGGGACAAGAACGAGAACGGCTGAGAACCGACTCTGACAAGGGGCTCTTTGGCACATGCAGCAAGGTCCATACTAGGCATAATGCACTGTGCAACATACATATTTTTATTACATATTTTTTTTACCTATATAGTGAGTTAAATTTTCTCATCAAATTTCTAGTAATTAATAGTAATAGCTCAAGTGGTTTTTCGGAATTGCATTCGGAATCGCATTATCCATTTCGATTCCACATAATTCTGCCGAATTCGGAAATGGAATATAATTACTAGATGGGCTTTCAGTACGCACTTTATATTCCTAGCTATGCTGGACTATACAAAGAATAATAAAGGATTTGAAGGAATGAATGGAATAAAAGAATTGAAAGAACGAATGGAAATTACGAATGAAGTACATGAAGGGAATTCACGAATGGAATGCATGAATGGAATGCATGAATGGAATGCATGAATGGAATGCATGAATGGAATGCTGAATGGAATGCACGAATGGAATGCATGAATGGAATGCATGAATGGAATGCATGAATGGAATGCATGAAGGGAATGTACGAACGGAATGCATGAATGGAATGCAGCAATGTAATGCATGAAGGGAATGCACGAACGGAATGCAGGAATGTAATGCACGAATGTAATGCATGAAAAAATGCATGAAAAAATGCATGAAAAGAATGCATGAATAGAATGCCTGAATGGAATGTATAATACCAACAAATAAATTGAAATAATGAATGGAGTGCATGAAGATAATGCATGAATCGAATGAAATAAATATCTTACAAAAATAGCCTTATAGATTCATTGCAACAGTTGAAGTGACAAATTCCGCAAACATCACTTCCTTCAAAACCAATAAGAATTGTACACTACAGTAGTATAGTGCGACAAATAACTTCTATGGGAATAAGTTTATAATCAGACTAAAGAGACCATGAAATGGAAATAATAATTCACATTTGTTTCTTTATTTGCTGAAATAAAATCAAATGCTTTGCTGACATATTTTTGCAATTACATGCCCTTAACATTCCCCATTTTGTTGAGTGTAGCGAGCAACCACAGCAGGCACTGGCACAGGCACAGGCACGACTCGATGCTTCTTCTATCATAGAAATGGCAGCGACAGCGCCACTAACATTGTTGTATTTGCTGTTGCTGTTGTTGTTGTCTCTACCATTGTCGCTAGCTTCGTCATCTCAATTCGCGAACACACACACACACACACGCATACATGAACACGTTGTTGGTGTCTCTCGGCGTCAGAAACAGCGACAGGAGGACGACGTCGACAGCGACGTCGCGCTTTTCGTTGGAGCCTTCGCAGAGCGCTTGAGTCGCGCATGATTGTTTGTGTTTGAGTACGTTTGTGTGTGTGTGTGTGTGTGTGTGTGTGTGTGTGTGTGTGTGTGTGTGTGTGTGGTGGAACTTTTTCGCATACACAGAGACAGGCACGGCGGCGTCGTTGGCGACTGTTGACTGCAGCAGCGGCAGCGACAGCGACGAGGACGACGACAGCGACGAGGACATACACATAAATAAAAAGTTTTTCATTCCGTCGCGACCAGCGAGTAACGGCATATGAGCGCTGCGGAGAGCATCGGCCAACACGCAAACGGCGGACAAAAAAATTCCAAACACATACAATATACATATATATATATATATATAGATATATTGATAATTATAGCCATAAGTACATATTCATTCATATATATATATTTATATATATAGAGCGGATACGGGCGACAACAAATGCCAGTTAACAATAATTGCAAAAGTGTCGCGTAGTGGAACGAACAGAAAGTGCAAGAGCTGTGCTTCTTTTTTTTACTGTTATTTTCAAGTGCGAACGAGTGTTGAAGAAAAAACGCAGTGAGCCAATGGAAGAAATATAAAAAATATATAATAAACGTAAGCAAAATATAAAAGGAAAATAATAGAAAAATTGTGATTTAAAAAGGAAGGAAAAAAGGCGAAAGGCGAAAAGTGCAACGGCGAATTTTATTCGAATGGCGCAGGCAGGTGGCAAGGGCATGGATAGCCATGAGAGGGGAGCGGGTGAGGAGGAGGGTGCGGGCCGCGACAGCAGTGGTGAAGGAGCGTCTAGCCCCACGCATATAGCGACGGGCGTGTGGTGTTTGTCACTCACAAACACACACATACACACGCACACTGCGAAAACCTCTCGACTGCTTCGAAAATGGCAATAACAGGAAATAAGCAACAAAAACAAAAATACAGTTTTTTTTTTTAATAATATATATTTGTATTTGTTGTGTAGTGTAAGAAATGTGTCGTAATAATATCACAGTTATGAGTGCATGTGTGTGTGTGTGTTTGAGCAACAACAAACCTATTTTTTGTTGCTGCCTTTTGGGCGTAGCAGCTGCAGATGTTGGCGGCCATGTGTCTTGTTTTTGCTGCTGCCGTTGTTGTTGTGGTGGCTGTGCTTGCAACTATTAAGCAGCCGCCGCCACACAAGTAAACAGCACAGCACAGCAAGATGCCCCAGCAACCTCGCCCCCCCTTTCCACCCATTCCCCTAACACCCCACCACCCCACTCAAAGAAGTAGCTAAAAAAGAAAAAAATAATTGCTAGCTCTAGAGGTGGTGGGCAGTGGTGCGGAGGGGAAGGGGGTGGCGATTGGGAGGCAGAAGGAGCTTGCGACGAGACTGCAGCGAGTAACGCAACGAACGCCCCAAAATGTAGCTGCGTGTATGTTTGTGTACATGTGTACGAGTGCGTGTGTGTGTGAGTGCGTGCACGCAACGGTTTTCCTTTCGTGAGCTTCGCGCTCGCTATTTTTCATTTATTCGTTCGCTCGCTCGCTCGGTGGCTCGCTGGCTGGCTTGCTCGCTGATTGTGGCTCGCGTTTCGGTGTCGGTGCCAAGCGCCGCCAACGCAGACGCCCTGACTCGCACTCGCACTCGTTCTCGTTACTCTTGCCTGCCATGTGTGTGTGTTTGTGAGTCCTGTGTGTCCTGGCCCGTTGCCGTCTGTTGACGTCGTTTTCGAGACTATTTGCCCATTGTCGCTGCCTGGGCGCGGGTGTAGATAAAAATTAATCGTATCGTTCCTCCTGTTTCTTCTTCTCTCACTCTCTGCCCCCTCATCGGAACAGCAACAGCGACAGCAACAACAGATAATAATCATAACAAAAACAACATTACGCCCCACATAGCAGGCAAAAAGTAAAAAAATATTTAGATATAAACATATATAAATAAAGAAAAGAAGCAAGAGAGAAAGAAGAAATTGTACGGTCACACTAGCAGCAATAAAGCAATGCAACAACAACAGCAGCAGCAACAACAACAACAACGGCTAGATCAACACCAACAGCAAAAGCAGCAACAACAACAACAACAACACAAACAACAACAACAAGTGTAGTAGTGCAGTGCTTTGTGCGCGCGTGTGTGTGTAAATAATGAAGAAGAAGCAGAAACAGCAGCAGAGGCAAAGTGCGCCAACAGCAGCAGTAGCAGAGCAGGCTGAGACAGAAGCAGCAGCAGCAGCAGTGGCAGTGGCAGCAGCAGCGGCGGCAGCGACGAAGGCAGCGGCAGCAGCAGTGAGAACGGCTACAACAACATCTGCAACGTTAAACGCTCTGACTGTGAAGCAACAACAGCAACAACAACAGCAGCAGCAACAACAGCAGAACAACAACATTAATAACAAATTTAGCAGGGGCAGCGGCAGCGGCGGCAAGAATAAGAAAGTTTCCAGCCGCAACAGCGGCATTACGAGCGGCAGCAACAACAACATTAACAACAATAACAATAATAACAAATAGCAAAAGTTGAGCGGCGTTCGGCAAAGCGCAGCAAAGTCGCAACAAAAAGCGCGAGCAGCAGCGGCGGCGCTGGCGCTGCCCAAAGCAACAACAACAACACCAACAAACACAATTATAGAGAAAGAATTAGCAACAACTACAGTAACAGCAGCGGCGGCAACAACAACAACACCAACAAGCACGCGTAGGCAAGTGAAGCGGCAAGCTAGAAAACGCTTAACACAAATCAACGACAGTGATAGCGAGAGCGACAGCAGCAGTCACAGTCGCAACAACAACAGCAGCAGCAACAGTCACAGTCAGAGTCGCAGTCGCAGTCACAGTCGTAGCCGCAGCCGCAGTAACAGTCCAAGTCGTAGTTGCAGCAGCAACAGCAGCCGCAGTAGCAGCAACAACAACGGCAGCGTCGCCGCCCCAAACACGCCGCCGCCGCCTTCACACACACAGCCCATGCACAATAACAGCAGCAGCAGCAGCATCAATATTAATAATAAGAATAATAATAATAATAATAATAATAACAAAAACAATAACGGCAGCGGTAACAGCAATACGAACATGTCCAAAACGACCAGCGCCGATTTCAGTGCATTTGATTTTAATGACAGCTCCGATAATTCAGATACACCTCTAGTGCCGCGTGCGCCCTTTTTGAGTCGCGCGGCTGCCGCGGCCGCCGCAGCAGCAGCAGCGGCGCTCAGTGCCAGCAGCAGCAATAGCAGCAGCTGCAACAATACCACCACCAGCAGCAGCAATCAGCAGCAACAGCAGCAGAGCTTGCTCGCCAGCAGCAACAATAATGCAAATAACAATACCGCTGGCAATAACAATAATAACAACAACAACAACAACAATAATAATAATAACACCAACAACTGCAGTAACTCGCTATCGAATAACAGCGTGCATAGCAGCAGCAATCACAACAATTCCAGCTCTAGCTCGCATTCCAATTCGAACAGCAGCAGCGGCAGCAACAGTCATGCCGATAATTCGGCAGCGGCTGCGGCGGCCGCAGCAGCAGCAGCTGCCACAACAGCCGCTGTGGCCGCAGCAGTTAATGCGCTGCACAATGGCAAGGTTGCAGGCACACAACAACATCAACAGCAGCATCAACAGCAGCAGCATCAGCAACTACAACAACAGTCGTCGCTATACAACAGCAGCAAACAGCAGCAACAGCAGCAGCAGCAGTTGCGGCGTGATGATGATGAGGATATGGAAGATGATGAGGATGAGTACGATGACGATGAAGATGACGACGAAGATGATGCGAATGATGCAGTTAATGACTTGCCACAGACACATATTGCTGATGCGCCCGCAGATCTCGCAGCGCGACACATAAAACAGGAGCATCAGCAACAGCAACAACAACAACAGCAGCATCAACACCTTCAGCAGCACCTACAACAGCAACAACATCAGCAGCAGCAGCAACAACAACAACACGAGCCGGCTACCGACTACGATGACGAGGGAGCGGATGAAGATGACGACGATGATGACGAAGATGATGAAGATGATGCGGGCAGCAGTCATTTGGACAGCCATACGGCCCTCACAGCCGCACATCTCAACTCGGCCGCAGCAGCGGAGTCTGGTGGCCTGCATATGAGTGCTGTGGCAGCAGCGGCCGCCGCTGCAGCTGCTGCGGCCGCAGCAGCCGCTGCCGCTGCCAAGATGAATGCAGCCAATGCCAGTGCCCAGATGGAGCACAACAGCGTTACGGGCTGTGGCACATCGAACAGCATGCTGGACGGCGCCCTTAGCATGGTGAGCGGTTCTGGTGGTGGCATTAGCACTGGGGGCGGCGGCGGTGGTGGTGTTGGTGGCAGCAGCTTGGCCGCTGCCAGCAGCCTCATCGGTGGCAACAGCAACACCAGCTTCTCCACCAACAACAACAGCAATCATGCACTAAGCTCAACGCTAGGCGGCGGCGCCTCCTGTGGTGAGCAACCGGTGCGCGGTTCCATAACACAGCAGCACCATGCGAGCGGTAGCAGCAGTGGTGGCGGCGGCGGCGGAGCCAGAGGTAGTGATGGTGGCGGTGGTGGCAGTAATGCCGCCAGTGAACGTCGCAAATACCGTCATCAAAACTACAGCAAGAACATCTACATAGGCACCAGGAATGCAGAAAAGTGGGAACAGATGCGAACGCGATTGCAGTTCAAGAACGACGTCGAGTTTGTGGCCTACCTCTTGAATCTGGCCGATAACGATACGGATCGCCTGAACAAGTGAGTATAACAGTAACATTAACGTTATATAGTATTACACTTAAAAGAGCAAATCCGAACGATCGTTCGGATCTCTAAAGCACCAAGTCTGGTGGAGTATTGAGCTATAATCTGGCGATTCCAGTATCATACCGTTTTCAGAAATGGATATTTCGTATAAAAGAGTTGCCAAGTTTTATTTATTCTCCAAACAATCTCCATCAATGGAGACTTAATCCCCAGAAGATTAAACACAATATTGAACTAGTTCTTAATACATCGAAATTCTCGAAAACAACTGCAATACATAGTTTTTTTATATAAACAATTGGACTTTGGACTCAAACATCAAAGTCTATATGATTTGTGGCCGAAAGTGTCAATACTTGCACTCTTTCCTTTGTGCTCCCTCTAGTGTGAGGGATTATTTGCGCCTGGGTTTTTGACCGTTGACCTCCAGTTAACGTGTTGCTCCTTAACTTGCTCGACCACTACGGCCCACACAGTCCCTTCTAGGTCCGTTTGCCCCTTAGGCTGCTGGACCACTACGTCCCACACCATCGCCTCTAGCCCCAACGGCCAACCGATTGGCGTGCCAGTCCTGATGCTCCCGAATCTGCCTGCGCACCTGCCGCACCAGCATCAAGAAGACGTCCGGCTTTAGCACGGCTTTCAGTTTTCTCAACAGCCGTGTTGGTCGCACGCAAACCATTATTGCGTTCGCATAATGGGTCACGGCCAACGGATATTCCTGGCGATCGTATGCCGCACTCCCCAAATGAACCTGCCTCACGAAAAGACGCTCCAGTGTTTCACGGTGCCTTTCAGCGTTTCTGGCCTCCGCCAACGCCTGCTGGCGGGTTCGACGCATCTCGGCGATGCGTCGCTCCTGCATGGTCCGCCTAAGATCGAGCTCGCTCCGACGACGACTATCGTGGTATAAGCAATAGCAAATAAACACAGCACTGGCGGCACCGGCGCAAGTTAGGATGGCCTGGTTCACCCCCTGGGGAATGCTGGGAATACTGTTCATCGAGGAAATAGTTAGTCTGGGTAAAACCATTTTAAAAAAGGCCGAAAATTGTTCACACATGCCGAAAGACATTTTTTTCTTTGTTTAAATATTGCTAGTTATAAAATGACAATCAAATTTTTTGACGATTTTGAAATAGGGTTAAAATTAATGTTTTAAAATTGAAAAAACGGAAGATTTTTTCACAATGTGTCTTTCTCGAAATCTAAAAATGTACTGAACAAAAAATATATTCAACTGACTTAGCTTTGAATCGAATTACAAAGGCTACTTTGGAAATTCAAAATCCTTGAAATCCGAGAAACATGGCAAGGTATAAAAAACAAGCAACAGGTCCAAAAAAGAAAAGAAAACATAATTTGGTGCCGTTAACTAAATTTCTATGAATCTCAACCTAAAATGTCTCCGCTCTATGTGCTTTTTTTTTAGAGATAGCTCCAAATATTTATCGGCAGTCTAACAAATTCTACCAATCGCTTTCTTTCGTATAATCCATTCTTTGTGCCTTACCTATGCAATGAATTCGGATGATTAGTCGTAATTTGTACACCTTTCTGTTAAGGATAAAGCTTTCAGCCCATATTAGAGACAAACTCATGATCAGGAGGTGATGCGATATCTCCTATCTTTCTTCTCAAATCATTTTTTCTAACCTAAGCTTCAAATCTTTTTGAAAACTTAACTTATACGTTTTCAAAAGCTATTTACTACAGCAAACGAAATTTGCGAAATTTGCCACAGATCAGCATCAGAACCTAATGTTAATGAAGGATCGCCAAATTGTGCCTTTCTTGGCATCCATTCTGGTCTAAATTGGTAATCATTAGTTAATTTTTTTTTATTTATTTTTATTTCAAATCCAAATCTTCAATTAAATTCAAATAGCTTAGCGATGAGAGCTTTGCAAAGATCGGTTCAGACTCTATATATAGTATACCTCTTGCAACAGCATATAGTAAACAACTTTATAAGACTGAATGACAGATTCTTAACAAAATTTCTTAAAAGCCAGCGTACCTTTACTGCCCAGAGGGTTTATCGTTGTTTCTTTTTCTTAATTTCTTCCAAGGCTAACTTTACAATGAAATATTTTTAATCGTAATTCACACAGAAACAAGTCCACCCACACCGCTCACCAACTCAGTTCTCTTCTTTTTTTTAAACACACTGCCTTATTGAACGAATTATTGGGAGAGGACTGCCGATTATTAATTAATCTTAAAGCTGTCCACCTCTAAACGGTTCAAAAATATTGTAAAATCTTCCAGCCAGCGGGACAAAATTAAATACAATAATAAGATATAAAAGTACAATTTCATTAAAGCTAGGATATATAGTGGCTCACAGCTGTGACTTTGAATTATTGTATTTCTTTTGATTTTTTTTATATTTTTAAACATAAAATAGTTTAAGATAAATAATAAATGAAGCACTTATGCTTAAGTTTAAACATTAATCTAAGAGTTTACGTTTAATTTTTGTTGATATCTCTTTTCATTTACAAGCTATACCTTTTTCAAATGTTTACTATAAGCTGTGAGCCATAGCTTTAAAATTAAAGAACTCGTAACAAACTGACGTATCGACTGACTCTGTAGTCAAAGCTGGTAACTTTTGACAAATGATATGCCTGTTAGCTTAAGAAATCAAAGCCTTATAGTAGCTTCAAAACTGAGAGACTAGTGCACTAAACAGCATCTCGGATTTATCTTGTTAGCTGATCGTTAGGTGATATAAATCTACATAACTCTATATTTACTCGTGTATACAAAATATTGTCTGCCACGCTGTCTTAAGCAGGCCATCCGCAGTCGAATTTGTGGCCCGAATTTGTTCGGTTCGACGAAATGTTCGACGTTAGTTGCGATTGAAGAATAGAAACATGATTGTCAATGGATAGCATCCGCGAACATCATTTCCGAAGAATATGTGAAGCAATGAGCAAAGAAATTTCGCTCCAATACATTGAATGGGGAAAAAAGACTGAAGATTACATAAAGTAAACATTTCCGTCATATTAACTTTCGCACATTTTTTTTTTTAAATTATGCTCGCGAGCAATGTTCGCCTCCATAGCGAGCAAATGTAAGTATTTGTGCTGCCGAACAAGTTCAGACATGTTCGCGTAGGGATGGCCTGCTTAACCCTAACAGCTCCACTAACGTCGAACATTTCGTCGAGCACAACAGATTCAGGCAAATTGGCTCATTTTAATATATTATTTTAATATATTTTAAAATATTTAATTGCCAAACGATTTTAGCAAATGATGTTCGCAAGCAATGTTCGTTACGTTAGTCAGAAAAGGCATTTCTATCTGCTGACGACTCTGTCCGCACTGGGCTGTGAGACATTTCCCCACCGGAGCGGAGGCGTTTATTAGATACTATTGTAATTTGATCAGACTTCTCCTTAAGCTTTCCTAATTTATAAGGTTTATTTTATATAAGCTTTATAGTTTTCCATCGCGACAGTTCATTTTTTGTTGACATACATACATATGTAATAAATACATAAATTTGTGCTGTGCCGACCAACTTTAGGCAACAAATTCGCGTGTGGATGGCCTGCTTTATGCGCAATACAAATATCAGTCCCTTACTTTAGGCTTAATGCTCTATAATATCGATCCCCATTATCGGTGAATTGTTGGCTTCGATCGCAAGAAGTCGCACGCGCTCACAAAAACGAGACAACGACGTCATTGCCATCCAGTGCTGCCAGGAGGCGCATGAGAAGGCAACAAAAGCCACAAAGGCAGTAGCAGCAGCAGCACTGATATGGCAACGCTTGCTGCTGCTGCTCCTGGGACAGGGAGAGAGAGAGAGAGTGGCCAGAGCGCCGAATGTGGGCGTAAGCATTGGCATGTCAAACAGAAAGCAAATACTAGTACATCGAGGGGGAGGAGGTGCTGTGGTGGAGCAACATTTTGGGCAACACTCTCAATGGGCCGTTGCGGGTGCAGATGCGTTGAAAAAGGGGTGGCTGAGTGGTGCGATGAACTAGTGCTGTACGCGCAAGTGGTTGGCGGAATGTGGTAGTGAGTGGTGGGGGCTTGGTTGCTTCCCTGCCAGGGCTACAGGGCCGGGGATGGGGCTGCTAGGGCTGAAGGCGACGCCGCGGCACAAAAGCCGCGCCGTGTGCAGCCAACAGCGAGCCATGTAAAAGCGATTCATGCCCGAGTGCATTCAGCAACGCGCCACACACACACAAACATACATACAAACATGCACATGTGCTTACAAACAAACATCCATAGAGTTGCCAGCAGCATGCCACACACACACACACACACACACACAAACAGGCACACTTTGTGCGCTGTTTTTGTCGTTGATGCCGTCGTCGTCGTCGTCGTCGTCATTGCCGTCGTTGCTGTTGCCGTTGTCGTTGCCACAAAGGCACAACGGCACTCATGCGGTTGCATGCAACGGCGCTTTTATGTTCCTGCTATTTTGGACCCATGCAGCTTGAGTGAGTGCATGTCTGTATGTGTGTGTGTGTGTGTGTGTTTGTGTGTGCAACTGTCGGTCGTTCGGTTATTTCGCACACACGCGCCGCCATTGCCACCATGTCAGCGGAAGCGGAAAAAGCAACACACACACACGCACTTATGCAGGCACACACACTAACACAAACACAGTCAGGCATAAAATGTTGGCAACATAGCCGCTGTTGTTGTTGCTTCTTCTTCTTCTGCTTCTTCTTTGTTGTTGCTGCATTTGCATGCCCACGACTTTGCCAATCGCATCTGAATATGCATGTGTGCATGATTGTGTATCTGTGTGTGTGCGTGTGTTTGTGAGCTCGCATTTCAATGCTTTCAAATAGGCAGCATGCACAACAACAACAACAACAACAACAATGCAAACAACAAAAACATCTGCATGTGCATCCATGATTTTTCTACTTTGACTTCGTCGTCAACAGAATTCCCTCCCCCCGTCCAGCCCACACAACCCTATTACACAACCAACAACAACAATCATGTTGTCTTCACTACTAGCTGCCGTTTCTTCCTTTTCTTCTGCTTCTTCTTCTTCTTGCTGCCAGCTGTACCTTTGCGTGTGTGCCTTTGAGTGCTGCCCAGTGCTATGAAAGGAACTAAACCGTAATGTGGAAAGTTAATTTCATTGCCTTTCACTAGAGATGGACGTCAGAATGTGTGGAATCTGGAAGAACATTTCAAAAAAAAAGAAATAAAGAGAACTCCTAAGCTGATTTCTTTCGAGTAATACCTCTACATAACTCTTTATAGATTCATTTTGTATCACTTAATAAGAAACAATTAGTCTCTATTTATTCATTCAGGGTCAACTAGAGTTTCCAAATACCTTTTATTTCTTAATAGAAATATCGATAAACATTGAAGAAATGATGCCACTTAGCTGAGCAAATATATACATTTATTTATAAAGTGTTGAGCGCTTTGTTCAGTCATCTAATAAGTGCAGTAAGCAACAGTGTTGCCCCATCACTCGTTAAAAGCTATTTTATTATCGATACAAGACCTACAGAGCACTGCACACTGTTGCTTCAATTACTGCCGATAACCAGCTGCCGTCATTGCCAAAAATGTATAAATAGGGCGCCCGAGATCATTTCACTTGTCCAAGTCGTACGGTCCACATCTCCTATTTTATTTCTTTTTAGTTAAATTTATTTTTGAATTATTTTTCTTAAATTATTTTGATTTTTGAATAAAGAACTTTTTTTTGCCTTGGGTTATAGTATATGTAATTGCTCCAATGGCCTTTAATATAGTATTTTATTTTCGTTTGAAGTATTAAATTCTTCCAATATTTATTATTTATGTTTTTTAAATTTCAATTTCCTTTCGAAGTGCTAAAGCAACAATGGGCTTTGTAATAGAGCTCTCAGCAACATTGGTTCAACTTTATTTTTTTTTTTCTTTATCAACTTTCGATTTTCTTCAAATACCAGTTACGTCAATGGGTCTGCTTTAAAATTTTTCTATTATAATTAATGTTTTCTTCGACATCTTTTCCTTGAATATATATACCTATTCATATCTCAGATGAATGGATATTGTTCTAAAAGTTAAGCTAGCATTAGGAAATTTTTCGTACTTTTTTTTCGCAAATAAAGCAACAATCGGTATTGATAAAAGATTCTTCAAGTCTTTTGGGCTTTTGATCGGACGAAATTTATAACATAAACTTATTTCAAAAACTTTAATTCAAGCCACAAGAAACCACAATCTTTGGCGTTTCGCGTTCTCCCCGCAATTAGTTACCAGTATTTTATCTTCATTGAAACCTTACGAGAAACCTTCTCGACACCCTATTTTGTGTGGCAACAATCTAGCTAAGAGTGTAGTTCTTCCTATGAACAGGCTGTTATCTAAGAGATTTGATAAGAAACCAATTGTACTTGTATGTATGTAGCGAACAATTGGAAAGACGACATCATTCTGCAGACATTTATCGAGTCTGCGAATCGGTTCCTGTAAGAAGATTGTAAGAAGCAAAACAGTATATCTGGAGGAAACACACTTTCCATTATAGTCTCTAGGTTTTTTATGAAAGTCTAGAATTTGTTACTCTTTGTACGACTGTATTTCCTATAATTTAACGACAATACTGCCTTTAAGTGGAATAGCTGACAGATGAAACCTGAATAACTTGAAAGAATAGCAATTACTTTATATTGGTTTTATAAGAAAGCCTTGAAATCGGTTACACAATGTGTATTTTTTTTAAGGGACCAACAATACTTTGTATAGAAGAATCATAATGAAACATGGCAGAAAGATTTGTCAGATTATGCTAATGGTATTATTAAGAAATGGTAATACTACGCTATTTATAGCGTCGGCACAATAAATTTAAAAAAAAGAAAAAAACAACAACCACTATAATACTTTTTGTAGTGAAATCGCTGAAATGCCGATGGCATTATTATTAAGAAAAGTCATAACAGCTGATCGCTTACGGCCTTGCAGCACAGCTTTTACTGCGCAGTAATTGGACTGAGATAATTACTACGTCTCTTCTATGCTCTACTTGTGTTGCTCTTCCCACCTGATTGACAAAAACAATAACAAGCAGAGCTTTATCCCCGCCAATTCCCAAGAAAAGTTCACTGATTTGAGTTCGCGGAGGGAAACAAGTAGTTGATTAGGTTTTCTTTAATTGTTTAAGGTGTGGACGACAGCAATCACAATTGCTTAACAAGTTGTTTTAAAATATCTAAAGAATGAAGTGCTAAGCCAATTACACAATTTTTCCCGCTTATGTATGTAGGAGAAGTTTGTCTTTTAAGATCCTGAACTTAAATCAACGAAAATGTTGCTGCAAAAGAAAATGTTTGTAGAAACAAAAAGGCCTCAATGGTTTTTTTTTTGTTATTTATTTTGTATTTATAAGCCCTATACTAGTCAGGTTGCTTTTCAATTATTATACCAGTCATTACAAATTTAATATATCGAGCTTATAATTAGGGTATTTTCATATGATTAATTTTATCCTAATATTAAACATTTTTACTATTCATTATTATTATTATTTTTTATTTTTATTTTTTTGTAAAGAATTTTTGATTAGTTATACTTATTTCTTAATGTATTTGGCCACGAAACTAAGAGTATATATATTTTTTGGTAACGTTAATTTAGTTAATGTTTTGTAAGTGTGCTTGAATTTTAACTCTAAAGTGCGTTTCGCTGCTGATTGTGTTAAGGTTATGCTCAGGTAGCTCACTCCACAGACGAACAGCGGAAATCAGGAAATGCTTTTCCGAGATTATAATCTTATTATCCAGTACACAGTATGCCCAATGATTTTTGGCCAATAAGCAAACTTGCACGGTGGATTTTTGATGGTTTGAAGCATCTGTTGGTCAAAATGGCTGCCAAAACAAATATTTCTTTAAGTGGAATGGAAACAATACTTTGTTGTTTGTCTCTCCCCAAGCCTTCTCAGCGAAATGAAACCGATATCACATGCCAATTGAAATACTTTACAAAAACACAGCTCCATTGCCATTCCAATTTAGTAATTTTGTGGGGCTACTATGTAGGAATTGATGTTCTTATACCCTGACCTGAGAGGTGAACGGCTATATTAATTAGCTTTGTCTAGATAATCAGAATGAAGAAACAAATGTCCGTCTGGATGAATTCTGGATTTCTGAAACGGTCCACATTAACCAAACCTGGTATGTAGACCCACCTAACCTCTTGGTAGCACGAGTTTGTTTTTTTATTTCCACAGACAGAAGCTTAATTATATGTACGACAACAGTACTCCAATACAAACTTCATTTTGCTTCTGCTACGTTCATATGTAGGAAAACATATATGTCTTTTTTAGGTACAGGATATTTCACTCAACTGTATCATTCTAACTTGTTTTTTTTTTTTTTTTTTTTTGAGTGCGTTACGCCAAAAAAGATAGCACACCAAAAAATTTTCGTATTTTTTGTGTTAGCTCCAACATTAGCAAAATTTTTGTTTTAAAGTGGACTCTATACCTATATTTATTCTCCAATCTGTTTGATATTCACTCAATCAATGCAGTTTTCAATTTAAATTTATTATTATTTAAGAACAGTTTGTGGGATTCCAACAGTTTCCCAGTGCCCTGAATCCACGTAAGTCGCACGATTGTTTTTTCTTTGTTCCCAATCGGAAAGAAATATACAATTGCAGTAGCCAGTTCCGTAACCCTGATTTAAAGCTAATGTTAAACTGAAAGGCATTCTTCTACAAGGAATTCAATTAAGCGAAAAGTTAAGATATAAAATACAAATCGGCAGACTAAGCCAAATCGGTTTCGTCAAATGCGTTCAAAGAGATAAAAGAAATCGCGATAAAGAAGAAATCGTCTGTTTTTGCATTTGTGTCCCGTTATTAAACACGCATATTAAGGGTCCCAAACAGAAGGAGGTCGCAATTGTTCAGACTGTAGTCAAGAACATAGACTATTTTTTAATATAAAACCAAAGACTTGGGAATTTTATGTTAAAAAGAAAATACTTTTATTTATTTTATGTTAAAAAGTAAATACTTTTTTATTTCTCATAAAGAAATCTGAGTGCAAAGTATTTGTACACCACTGTGCAGCATTGCCGCCAGCCAAGCAGCGCAAATCGTTTCGTCAATGCGTCAGTTTCGCACTTTGCCAATTCGCCAATTCGTACTTTCGTTGGCAGAATCGCCTGCCCTTCGGCGCCCGTTTGCCGTGCTGGAATCTTTGGCGAAAAGCGCAAAATTGTTGTACAATTGCCTTTGTGTGTATGTGTGTGTATGTTGTGTGTGTGTGTGTGTGTGTGTGTGTGTGTGTGTGTGTGTGTGTGTGTGTGTGTGTGTGTGTGTGTGTGTGTGTGTGTAAGGATGAGTGTACTTAATGCGCCAACGAGAAACGCACACGAAATGGTCGCTGTTCGCTATCGTCGTCGTTGCCATCCGCAACCCGCTTTGGAGCCCTCGAGCAACGCATTAATAGCAATGCGCAGGGAACTTACACACACACACACATACATATACATATATACATACATACACATGTACATAAACAGGAGCAGGAGCAGAAAGCGAAACAGCCGAGCACAGCAGAAATAGAAATATTCAGCCAGCTGCTGCTGTTCTCTGCGGTCAAAACGTTGCCTGCAGGCTAGAGATGGGGATGATGGGTGGGTGGGTATGTGGGTGTGTATGTTGAGACTTGCTGAGCGCAGGGGAGGGGGAGCTCTCTCTCTCACTCTCTCTCTCTCTCCCTCGGCACACTGACAAACTGGAGCAGGGTAAGTGGCGACACCGGTTTGTTGCGGCTGCCTTGTTTTCGATATTGTTGTTAAGGTCCTAGGGTGGAGGATTTAATGAAGGATAACACACACACACACACACACATACACACACACACACACACACAATAATGAAGCAATTGCAATTCTCCACAACACTGCATCCACACATCTAGTACAACAACAATGGCGTTGTTTAAGACCTAGCCTTTTCTCGCCTCCACTGATGAATTTCCTGTGCAGCAAACGAAGCTGAATGTCATAGAAACGGGAGGCAACTAAGTGCATGGGGCATGCCCCCCTGCCTCCCTGCCTGCCGCCTCTCTGCCCCCCGTGCCTGCTGGTAATTGAAACGCTCGAGGAGGATTGACTGGCCTGGACAAAGCGGCAGTAAGGCCGACCAGTCCTGACGCTATCTAATCAACATAATATATCAATATATCAACAAGTTGTTGCTGGCAACCTAAAAAGACATCGAAGAATGCACGCCAAATTGATGCGGAAATTTGCCAATCTCGTTGCTCCATTCAATCAAATTGGCAGTAATTTCCATAAATCTGCACAATCTTTTTTATTTCAAATCAATCTACAGCCAGAGAGGGAGAAATAAAGAGAGAGAGAGAGAGGAACTAAACCGAAGCTAAGCTTCTTGATATTCTTGAGAATAGTATTTCACAATTTATTTTATTTATTTTTCAAACATTTTGCACATTTTCAAGTCTCATTTATTTCAAGGCCAACATAAACTATAATTATAGATATTTTTAAAAATATTGAATCGAAAATATTTGGTTGGAAATATTAGAAATATTTTCGTTAAAACGTGAAATTTTAGGTTTAGTTACAAACATCTAGCTCTTCACTTCTATTGCATGTTTCCATTTTCAAATCATCAGAATCAATATCAATTGAGTTCAAGATTTTCAAAATGCTCTAAAAATGTGAAATTTTTGATTTACTTACAAACTTCTAGCTCGCATGTTTCAGTTTTCAAATTCCCTAAAACTTTTTCATTTTTGTCAACCAGAACCAAATTCGATTGAGAGCAAGATTTTCAAAGTGCTCCAAAAATGTTAAAATTTTTGTGCGGAATCGACTATCAGCTTTGAAAATTCAATAAGTACGTATTTTTTTGTAAATCACAACCAATTTCAATTGAGTTCAGAGGCCAAACCAAGCCTCTTTTTTATCCGATAGAAGCGAAGTGAATACTCAATTGTTCAAAAATACATACAAGTATAACAAAAAAGAGGTATACAAGACTTCTTATTCAAATCTTTCTTTATTTATTTTACACGCTAAGAACTAAAATATTATTTTGTCGTTCAGTTATATTCTTTTGCAGAGCAGCGCTGAGAAATTATGTGTATAAGGGAAGAACATCGCTGTTCAACTAAAATATAAGAAGAAAACTGATTTACCAAACAATATTACTAAAGATTTACTTACTATAGTTTTCTCTATTCAGTATACAATTGCAAAATATTTCAAAACTTTGTTATATAGGGGCTTGTGAATGTACATAAGCTTTATCTTCAATTCTTTTTTAGTTTCGTAACCTGAAAATTTCTCATACTTTTCGTAAATCATTTCGGCTTGGGAATACATCCACTACTAATAATAATCGAATACTTTCGAGTCGTAAAACACGATTCGCATCTTCAATGTCTTAAATATATAGTATTTGTCGTTGTACTGCTTTTAAAACAGTGTTATTTAGTTGTTTTTCAAGATTTTTTCTAAAAAGAACAAAAACTGACGGTTATAATCTGACGGTTGGGAAATTCCCCAAATCGTGTCGAAAAATGGTGAACCCAATAATTGAACACCCATAAAAAATGGATGTATACTTTAAAGGCTTTAAGAAAGTTGCACGTTTCTTGCAATTAACAAGTGATGGCTTAGAATGGCTTTTAAAATGTTAGCTTTGAAACGAAACAAAAAATGTGAGGCTGCAGAAGAAAAGTAAATAGAACATTTTTATTTGATATGCTTACTTCAATATAAGCCATGGGAGGACAGGCAAATGGTTTCCACTGCAATTAATTTGACTTCAATTGTAACAAATAGGAAATCGTTTTCTACTGCAACAAAGCCTACAATTGTTTGTGCAATTACACAGCTGTCGCAAACAGTTCTTCTTTTCAATAAGGCGCGCCCCACTGTGCGCCCGTCCAGATCCAGTGCCCAATGGCCAGGTCCTGTTCCTGGCACACTCGCCCGCCAGCAGCAGCAGAAAAAGCAACACGCGAAGCAGCGTGGAGAGCGCAAGCGAAATTAATTAAACACAAGTCGCGCGCCAAAGACAAGCGACAAACGACAAATGCTGATGAGCAGTTAGGAGGGCGAGACGAGGCGAGGGGAGGGGAGGGGGGAAGGCTGCTGGACATATACTCGTATACCAGAAATATGTAGCTGCAAGTATTTTCCACTTTGGACTGTGACAGCGACAGTCTGTGAAGCCAAACTATTCAGTTGTCGTTGTCTGTCACAGCCCACTCGTCGGACTATTAATGGCTCCCACTTTTGAGAAGCGTCCTTAAAGCCCTCCCCTGAAAATATGTACCAGTGATATTAATTCCAGGTATTGAATCGAAAACGGAAGCTAAACTCATAAAGCAACTGCCAATTTTTAGCAAATAATACATTTTTGTTTCACTATTTGCTTTGCCTTTCAATTATTGAATAAGTGTAGAGATATTTTCGTTGCCTAAACCATCTTTAAAAGAGCATTTGAAAAATCGAAGGCTCTATTTGATATTTTTTCAATACTGTATTGATTCTATATCATATCAATTGTGTTTTAAAAAATAACTTGATTAAATCTTTCCATTACATTTTTAAAATCGAAAATTGTTTGCAAGTTTGTTTCATTGTTTGCCTTACCTTTCAATTATTGAATAAGTGTAGAGATATTTTCGTTGCCTAAACCATCTTTAAAAGAGCATTTGAAAAATCGAAGGCTCTATTTGATATTTTTTCAATACTGTATTGAATACTTTTTGATTCTATAGGATAAAAATCATATTTTATGTTGATTAATTGTGTTTTAAAAAAACTCGATTTCATCTTTCCATTACCTTTTTAAAGTCGGAAATAATTTATGAGAATGTTGGCATTGAACGCTTCGTAGAATGGGGAAGTGAGAACGGAACAGAACACAGTCGTATAATCGATTTCCCGACTAATTAGGTTATAGAATAACGAAACATAAATATAGCAACAACGATTTCCTTGTTATCCTCAAGTCATTAGCCGCATCCTGTTGGCTGAAACTACACAAGACAATGTAAGAGAAACATTACAAATATTTATCTATTGTTGGTTCGATATCTTAATGACACATAACTCCTGTAAAAAGCAAGAAACGTATTTAAAAAAAAAGTGCGCTCGTATTTATGAAGAATATAAAAGTCCTGCTCCTCATTCTGGCAAAGTTACCTCAAGAGTTTTAAAAATGTAGTTAATTTTCAGTACACAAGTGTTCAAATTGGGAAATAAAATAAACTCGTATTGCATAAGACTTAAGAGCGTCTACATGCCAAGTTTGGCCGAAGTGAGGTCAGCCGTTTTTGAAGTCGAGGTGTTCATACAGACAAACATGGCATTAACATAAGTACTTTGCACAAACGCAATATACCCTTTGTAGCCTTCGAGTACCGCGTGCATAAATTATTCGGCAATAAGCTTATAGATAGGCCCTGATAGAATTACTAACTGATTGTCATCTCCGAAGTGGACCTACCGTCTATCTGATAAACTATAATAACCAATTCATTTTGTTTTCTAATTGCAGCCTACCACCTCCATCGCCTGCCCATACGCCCACCAAAGGTTTTGATGGCAACTTTAAGCTGGAACCCAATCTCAGTGTCAAGGAATTTGCGCTGACGACGGAGAATGGCAGCGGAGGCAACGGGGATGCGCCCACGCCCATGCCGACGCCCACGGCGCCGCAACGCAAACGCTACAAGAAACGCGTTCAGTTCAACGACACGCTGAACGGGTTCACGGGCAAGGTGAAGGGCGCTCCGGCAGGTGCCGGCTTTGCGGCCAACAGCAGCTATGGCGGCACCAAATCCAAAAAACACGAGGCAAAGGCCGCTGCAGCGGTACTCAAGGCTGGAGCTGCTGCCGCGGCTGCCGCAGCAGCGGCGCGTAACAGCAGCGACACACTGCCAGAGGTGCTCGACTGTCGCATTGCCGAGAAGATCAAGAGCGAGCTGGAGGCCACCAAGGAGGCGCTGCCCAATGCACTGTGCCTCACCAAGCACGAGAGCTACGGCGGCGTGGGCACAACTACGACACCAGGTGGAGCAGCGGGACAGCACAGTGATGATGAATACGATGAGGATGAGCAGCACAGCCGCACATCCAATGCGGGCCCCGTGGTACCCGGAGATGTGGCCGTCGATCCCACGAGCAATCTCAATGGACAGCTGGGCAACTTCCATGTGCGCACGAAAACGAGCAAGAAGTCGCAGGCCAGCAAGGCGGCTCAGGCAGCGGCGGCGGCAGCAGCAGCAGCGGCGGCCGCTGCTGCGGCTATGATGCCACCCAATAGCTATGACGAGCCCGAGGATGAGTCCGGTCTGAATGCGGGCAATGCCAATGCGAATGCGGATGACGACGACGATGACGACGAAGAACTAGACGAGGAGGCGCTGGCGCGCGAAATGAAAATGGAGCAGAACTTTGTGGAGGAGGAGGACGAGCACGATATTGCCTTCCGATCCCATCAGTCGTGCCGCGAATGCTCCATTACCCACGACCATAAGCTCTGTCCGCTGCGCAATGCCTGCGGCAATGTGACGGATGCCGTCGACCTGGCCGAATGGATTGAGCGACGCAACCTGGAGGCGTTGGCCAAACTGAAGGCCGACGCTCAGCGTCAAGCCAAACATGGCCGGCCCAGGCATGATGATGATGAGGACGATATGGAGGACATGGACATGGACGAATCGTCGCAACTGTCCGAGCTCGAGACTAAGCCACTAATCACCTTCGCTGAGGCATCCGTGCCCGCCGAATTCGAGCTCCACAATGTGGAGCCCAATGTGACGGGTGTATTTGCCCGAACCGAGATCCGGGCCTATACGAAGCTGGGACCGCTCGTGGGCCAGCCTGTGCAGACGGGCGAGGTGCGGGAGGGCAGCGACATGAAGTGGATATTCGAGATGTGCGAGGCGGGTGCCGATAAATCCTATTTACTCTGCTGCGACAACCCCAACACGTCCAACTGGCTGAGATACATACGACCAGCCCCCAGCTATGATGAGCGGAACGTAAACCTGGTCTCCATTGGCCGACAAGCGTACTTTGTCAGCTGTCGGGACTTGAAGAATGGCATGGAACTGCTCTACTGGAGTGATGACTGTAATACCATGTGGCGCAAGAAGCATTCGGAAAAGACAAGTGAGTAGAGACTCCTATTACTATACTCTGGAAAGAGTACGAACGAACTAAATCCTTTTTCCTGAGTTTGTTTGTTTTCTTTTTTATCGGCAATATATTTAACTTATTTCCACTCTTTCGCTCCCATAGACTGCGGTGGCTGCAATCTGAAATTCGAACATCCATTATATTATCGCACACACTGCTCTGTCTTCCATGATCCCTCGATGAGCCTCACCATACGAAAGTATCATTGCAAGGTGTGTGGGGAGGCGGTGCTCGGCAAGGATAACATTATGAAGCATGCGGCTGAGAAGCACGATGGCAAGGGCGCCTATCAGTGCCAGTTCTGTAATAAGTTCTTCCTGCGCCTCAACTATCTGGAGATGCATCGCACCTATGGTTGTGCGGCCAATCCCAATAGGGCGCGGCCTTTGTGCGACTTCTGCGGCCGAAAATTCTGTCAGCCGCAGAAGCTAAAGGCACACATTAAACGAATGCACAGTGGTAAGTGGGCCTCGATTGGTAGCCACGTTATGTTTATGTTGCTATAAAGGCTCGTAACAGACATGTATTCACGTAGATACTTATGTCCATCCGTATCGTAAGCGTAAATTAATCTAAAACATGCATACTAACAACTAAACTATAACTAACTAACTAACGATTGCAAAAAATGCAAGACTAGCGGCAAATATCGTAAGCTCGTACTATATATACTACATATATGTATTTATATCGTAAACAACAACATATATCGTGCATATACTATAACCTAAATTGTATATCGTATTCTAAGCTGTGTCGCCAAACTGCTTCTGCATAACAATACACACATACACACACGCACACACACACAAACCTCCCCATTTCCATGCATTTAATTTGATTTAAAACGAACTTTTTTTAGAAGAATGTTGATATCCCCCCCCCCCCCCCCCCCCCCCCCCCCCCCCCCCCCCCCCCCCCCTTCCAAAAGTAGTTTTCGTAAACTAAACCCCCCACAGAAGTGGCGACAAATTGCGGTCAACTGGTTTACGGGCAATTGAAAATAACACACTCAGTTACTTTTTGAGATTACGAGTAGCTGTTGAACATTTTAACAACCCTTTTACAACATTTGCTAACCATTTTAGCACATTTTTTTGGGAATACAGCATGAAAATATGATCTAATTTGGGGCAGGTGACTAGACATGGGGAAGAAAGAAAGTGGCACCGAAGCGCTAATCGCTGGGAAGAGAGGATTGATGGAACCATTTCCCAAAGCAAGCAGTTCTTTCAGAGACAGGAATGGGAAATAACATTTTCATCTTACTTGCAAACATAAATACAGTGAAAACTCCTTTAACGGACACCTCTTTTATCCGAACATTCTCTTCGATGGACACTTTTTTAAAACAAACGATCCGTGTATAAAGTATTTAAGTATCCCCTTAAGTTTTCACTGTAGGAGCTAGCTACTGGTACCGAGGCGCTAATCGCCGGCAATATAGAACTGATGGAACCATTTCCCGAAGCAAGCAGTTCTTTCAAAGCCAGGGATGCGAAGTAACATTTCAAGCTAACTCGCAAACATAAATAGTGGCTAGCTACTGGTACCGAGGACTGATGGAACCATTTCCCAAAGCAAGCAGTTCTTTCAGAGACAGGAATGGGAAATAACATTTTAACCTTACTTGCAAACATAAATACAGTGAAAACTCCTTTAACGGACACCTCTTTTATCCGAACATTCTCTTCGATGGACACTTTTTTTAATACAAACGATCCGTGTATAAAGTATTTAAGTATCCCCTTAAGTTTTCACTGTAGGAGCTAGCTACTGGTACCGAGGCGCTAATCGCCGGGAAGATAGAACTGAAGCAAGCAGTTCTTTCAAAGCCAGGGATCCGAAGTAACATTTCAAGCTAACTCGCAAACATAAATAGTGGCTAGCTACTGGTACCGAGGACTGATGGAACCATTTCCCAAAGCAAGCAGTTCTTTCAGAGACAGGAATGGGAAATAACATTTTAACCTTACTTGCAAACATAAATACAGTGAAAACTCCTTTAACGGACACCTCTTTTATCCGAACATTCTCTTCGATGGACACTTTTTTAAAACAAACGATCCGTGTATAAAGTATTTAAGTATCCCCTTAAGTTTTCACTGTAGGAGCCAGCGCTGATCGCTGGCAAGAGAGGACTGATGGAACCATTTCCCAAAGCAAGCAGTTCTTTCAGAGCCAGGGATGCGAAGCTAACTCGCAGCCAGGGATGCGAAGCTAACTCGCAAACATAAATAGAAGCTAGCTACTGGTATCGAGGCGCTAATCGCTGACAAGAGAGGACAGATGGAACCATTTCCCAAAGCAATCAGGCAATGAACAATTGTTTTTTCAGTTCTTTTCGAGATAGGGATGCGAAAAAAACCATGCATAATTTAATTTTAATTTTAATTTAAATTTCAATCTAACTTTCAAACACACATAGTAGCTAGCTACTGGTACCTCAGATAATCGACTGGTAGTTACTGGTAGACAGCAATTGCACAAAATAGAAAGATAATTGGCATTTTTGTACATTTTCCCATGAACTATTGACATCTAAAGAGAACCTTCTATCTGATTAGGGCGATTGTACAATCCTAGCCCTCTTTAGAAACCCCCTACACATTACTATATATGTATGTATTGTAAATACCTACGACTATATTGTATGTCTGTATATCGTAAGCAGTTATATCATACATCACACACACATAGACACGCTCACTCACACAACAACATAAAGACATCAATATATATATATATATATATATATATATATATATATATATATATATATATATATATATATATATATATATATATATATATATATATATATATATATATATATATATATATATATATATATATATATATACTAATATTGTAAATCGCTTAGTTGTAACTGTAATTACTAATCGCATAAGTGCTCACCAATACACCCGCATCTGCGATCGCTCATCATTGCCTCTTCAGTTGTATGCCCAATTGGTCTAAACATTTTTACGGCCTAAGTTTATTTGCCTTAACTCTATTTATTATTTTCTGTAAACTATGCTAACATCGCACATCATCATCATCATTATAATCATCATTATAATTCGACTCTAGATTCAAGAACTGTTCAAACAAACAATAGAAAATACTTAGATTAGACTAGTCTGTAGTTGTTAAAGACCTCACAAAAGATCTCTTTGAGGTACAATTCCAAATATCTGGTTGGAAGTAAGGAACCTTTTGGAAGACTTAAAGATATTGATTATGATATTCATAAAAATCATTAACCATTAAAAAGCAAGACCTCAACATACTGCTTACGATTGTGGTTATGAAAAGGATTCAAAGCTCAATTTAAACAGCTTAGATAATCAAAACGGATCGGACAATATTTCTGCAACCATTAACTGGTCCAAAACTTGTTATACGGTTTTGAAAGTAAAACCTATTTTGCAGAACTAAGCGCATTTCCCAATTTTATTTATCGAATTCGCAAACACAAACAACCCTTTCTCATTCAAGCATAAGTTTTTTGGGGTTCCCGAAACATTATTTCTGAAAGCAACACTTCTAGATGTTTGCTATGATTTCCATGGAAATTATGAAACGAATTCGATTATATTATTCCACATATGGAATTGGTAATTTGTAACATCAATATCTTACCAATATCTTTCACAGAATTAGGAATAGTTAACCAGAGTAGGCCTGTATTTGTAGCTCATCCTTCTCGCACTAGTTCAGTCATCATCATCACCCATTGAACCGTTCGATCCATCCATAAAGTGTATTATTGTCTAACCGCTTTTAGTGAATGATTTGGCTTGATTTGTCTTTCGTTTGATTATATCCAGTGATTATTAGCATTATGTATTTAAAAAAGAAAGTGTGGTCGGTGCTCTGACCACCAATTTAGTTCGTCCCTAGTGCCTTGTGCCTTATGCGTTTCGCTTTCGTTTTGTGTTTGTTGGTTCGTTGGTTCGTTCGTTGGCTGCTTGGTTGATTCCTTGAGTACTCTATAATTTCTTTCAAAATCACCACAATCCAAAATTTCATTTTCTTCATACAATTTCATTTTAGATATGGCTGAAGTTTTACGAGATTTTCAGTGTAAATTATGTTCAAAACTTCTAGGATCGCGTGCAGCACTGCAGCGTCACTCGAAGGAGGTGCACAGCCGCAACTCGACCGTAGTCAGTTGTCCTCGCTGTCAGAAACTCTTCCAGAACCGCAGCAATCTGAAGATACACATGCTCACGCATTCTGGCGTGCGGCCGTTCAAGTAAGCTTCCCCCGCCCATTTGATTCAATTCCCATCCACAGCCACTAAGCTCCTTTACTCTTTATCGAACGTGCAGGTGTGCGGAACCGGAGTGTAATGCGGCCTTCACCACCAAACAGTGTCTGCAGTTCCATTACAAGAAGGTACACAACTACACCCAGGAGCAGATGCCAAAGATCGAGCGGAGTGTCGCCTACACTTTTGATGCCTACTCTGGCGGCATGAAAGTGGACTTTCTGGGTAAGCCCTGTTCGCCGGCCGCGTCGCGGCTCTCAGCGTCCGGCGCTAACACAGCGCTGCCCTCTTCCACAGAACAAGCACCGCGCCGTCGTCGCAAGAGCCTCGAGGACCAGAACTCAATGCTTAGTTCGAGCATGCAAAGCGACACGGAATACTCTGATGACAATATATTCGAGGCCATCAAGAAGTCGGGCAAGTCTATTAAGGACCTCTGTCGCAACGAACCGAATCTCTCGCTGCTCTCCTCCAAAATCTCCAGCATCTTTGGTGAGAAGGTCGGGCCGGGTGCGGCGCCAGCAACGGGTCCAGCAGCCGGCGGCGGACGCAAGCGCAAACGCAAGAAGGACTCTGTACCAGCCTCGGCAGTGGCGCAGCAACATCAGCAGCAGCAACAACAACAGCATGCGGCCGCGCAACACCAACTCCAGCTGCATCCGCACGATCAAGCACCGCCCCAGCACCACCAAACACCACACCCTCTGCAGCAGCAACAGCAGCAAGCCCAGCACCACCAGGCACCTCACCCACTGCACCAACAGCAACAGCAGGGACAGCATCACCAAAATCCGAATCAGCTGCATCATCAAGCGCATCAGCAACAGCAACAGCAGGGCATCATGCATGAGGACGAGGACGATGAGGAAGTGAGACTGGAGCAGGTGCGGCGCAAGCAGAATGCCCAGCTTAGTCTAGTCGAATCCTTCCTCACCACCACCGCTCAACGTCTGAGTGCCCAGCAGCAGGTGCAGCAAGTGGTAGCCGCTGCTGCTGCCGTCTCCGCCATGGCTGGTGCCGGCGCCGCTGCGAGCGATGAGGCCGGCAAACTGCACATGATGGGCCACATAGGCATGGGCGGTGTGGACGATGAGGATGATGATGATGAGGAGGACGATGATGCCTCCACGGCAGCGCATCACCAACAACAGCAGCAGCAGCACCATCATCCGCACACCCATCCGCACCACCCGCATCCGCATCACGCGCACCATCAGCCCCATCATGTGGCCGCCGCTGCGGCAGCTGCGGTCCAACAACACCACCAGCATCAGGCGGCCCAACAACAGCAGCAACAACACGAGAACAGCGGCTATCGTCATGCGGCCGCCATGAATGCAGCGCTCGGCCAGAATCTGGTGGTCAGCAAGGGCAGCAAGAAGTGGATCGGAGCCGACGATCGCCACTTAAGTGCTCGGGACTGTGGCTCCGTCGAGCGCTGTGGCTTGGGCAATGGGGCTGGAGGAGCAGCCGATGTGGGCGATGCTGTCGGCTCTGGCCCGGGCATGAGCAGCAGCGCTTGCGGCCTAGCCAATGCGTCGGACGGACCAGATCTTGGCTTTGCCGTGCCACCAAGCAGCGTCGACGAGCATAGCAAGCTCTTGGGCCAAAATCGGGACTTCCTGGCGCGTCTCATGAGCAGCGCCAGTGCCAATCATGCACACGCCCATCATCATAGCGCCAATAATCGTGAGGAAGACGAGAATAGCTCCTTCCTGGATGTGGTCGAGTCGAATCAGAATGCGGCGGCGGCTGCAGCGGCGGCCGCCATGTCCCAATACCATCATAATGCGGCCGCTGCGGCTGCCAATGGTGGGTCTAGTGGTGGTGGTGGTGGACACACGCCGACGGGAGCGGGTGGCTTGAGCAGTGTGGGTGGTGGTGGAGCGGGTGGTGGTGCGAGCGAACCACCGCAAATGCAAATGAACTCTCTAACACACTCGCAATCATTCATGAGCTCCTTCTACAACAACGCAAACGCAAGACTGAGTGGCGCCGGCGCTTCCTCCTCGGCCAGCATGCTGGTGGAGGCGGCTCTCAACTCCGTTGGCAATATGATTGACAGCGAGAGCAGCGACCTGAAGGTATGTATTCTTAAGAAATTATATAGTTCTGTTTCCGTTTCCAAATTCGATTGAAAATTCTGTAGAATCAAGAAAAACCTTTTCCTTTCCATTTGCATTCCATATATTTTGGTCGAATTCGGAAACAGAAACAGGCGTATTTTCATAATTTCGAAAGGAACAGATCAGACTGGGTATTCCATAGTTTATACTTTACTATTTTTAAGGCGTCGTTCCAGGCTTGGGGTGTCTAAGCCATTACCAGCGCGAAGTATATTTGAAATATAGTCTGAGCTAGAAAATCTGCTTAAAAATTTAGATCAGAAACAACAAAAATTATGTTTCAATATTAACAGATCAGACTGGGTATTCCATATTTAATACTTTACTATTTTTAAGGCGTCGTTCCAGGCTTGGGGTGCTTAAGCCATCACCAGCGCGAAATATATTTTAAATATAGTCTGAGCTAGAAAATCTGCTTAAAAGTTTAGTTCAGTCAACGTCCGAAACACCGAAAAATTATGTTTCAATATTAATATTTAATATTGTTTTAATCACGAAAAGTTAATGGTTATGATAGGAATTATTAATTACAAATATAACCAGGCTCCAAACTGTGTGGTTCTGCATATCAATTATTTTAGATTACATTTTATATCCCCATCTTTTTGGGTGCCAGTTCAACAATGTTAATCGTAAGCGCCTTGAAGAATCAAACATTTAATAAGCACTTCTTGAAATTCTCATTGCACCTTATCTTCGATAATATATATTGAGACAGAAAGAGACAGCATCAACAAGTTTGTTAGAAGCGGAAAGCGTGGTGTCGGGAAGAGATGTCCGATCTATTGTTTGGAGAAATCCTCTTTGTTACGCTCTTGATATAAATCCGCAAATTTGGATGAATATTTTCCATACATGTTCTAATTTTGTCTCTCAACTTATTAGGTTCCCACCGAGAACAACATTAACACCGACAGTCCCATGAGCGCTCACGTGGACCCAGAGGCGAACCGCTTTGGCGGTGGAGCGACCTCGAATAGCGCCGGCATTGGCGGTATCGATAATCTAGAGAATGAGCTAAAAATGATGAAGAATCTGAGCAGCTTTCCCATGCAAATACCACCGTTGCCCATGTTTCAGGGTGCCTGCAACATCTCGCCGAGCGCCTCGACTCCCACAAATCCGCAGAGCAATCAGAACCAGAACGATGTGGATGTAGATGCGGGCTCGACGCCGAGACCACAGCATATGGGTGGAGGCAGTGCGGCCGACTCTGATGGCTTCTCGTCCACACATCATCGTACACCACCATCGCCTCCACCCATATCGCCAGGCCGTGATTACGGCATGTTTGGCGGCGCTGGAAGTGCGGCAGCGGGCGGTTCCAATGGCACCCCGGGTGGTCCCGGCACTGCAGGCAGCTCCAGTAGTGGCGGTGGAGCGGGCGGTGGCAGCAATAGTGGCGGCAATGGAGGCGGCAGTGCCAATAATATGTCCGCCTCCTCCCCATTACCTGCCCTGCAAGCACAGCGTCGGAACGCATCAAGCGTGGGCAGCACATATCCCGAGCACGAGCTCATCTCACCCGCCTCGTCGCCCTCCATACCGCGCTACAATTTCAACGGCGACATGATGCGGCACAAGAGAGCCGAACAGGAGCAGGAAAGACGACAGAATATTTCGCGACACAATCATCTATCCAGCGATGAAGAGAACAGCATCATGCCACAAAACAGGTAAAAAAAAATACAGCCACCTAACTGTAGACTAAAACAAGTAGAAAGCTAAAGTCGGATGTCCCGACTTTGAAATACCCTTGTACATATGTGTAGAAAAATTGTAGAAATTTTAAAAATTAAGAAAAGGGCGTATAATTAGGCATTTACATGGGAATTGTGTGTATGTGTATGCATGCCCATGCGTGTCTATTCGTGTCTGTGTGAGCATGCATGTAGCACAATGTTGAACGAAAGCAGCAGCAAGAACAACAGCTGCGGGCAGCGCTTGGCCAAATATGATATGTATAGCTGTAACTTCCTGATTAATCGGCCTATCATAATGAAACTTAGTATACGGACATATAATCCCTAACTGGAGATACTTACCAAATTTGAATCAAAAATTCCACGGGAGTTATATATTGCATCTTGGACTCAAATTTGGTGTCCCTAGGGCCCATAGTCTCCGAGCTATAGGTGATTACAAGCGGAAACGAACGGAAAATCGGGAAAATCCCCATAGGGGGGAAAAGAGGGGCGAAAATCGAAAAAATAAATCAAACTCGTATAGCGTATACACATAAGGCATCTTTGTGCAAAATTTGGTGGCTCTACCTCTTATAGTCTCTGAGATCCAGGTGTTCATACAGACAAACGGACGAACAGACGGACAGACTAATAGACAGACAGGGCTAGATCGACTTGTCTTGTCATGCTGATCATGCTGACTCTTGTACATTTCATGTACGGAGTATAATGATATGTATGAGAAAATGTCGATGTCCTTATGAATTGGTATATTTGTATACTCTGCCACTGCTTACTACTTTCGTTTTTATCCACAGTGCCGGCCAGGACATGCGCATGAAGTTCCCGCAGTCGCAAATCGATCTTATGTACTCCAAGTACGAGAGCATGGCCTCAAATCTGAAATACAATAACCAGGAGCTGGACTCTCCGGCCGAATACCGCAACAGCAATAGTAATGCGGCAAGCGCCGCAGCCGCTGCAGCTGCCGCGAGTGCCGCCAACGATATGGCCGATCTCCAGGGCCTGGATATGTCCTCGCGCTCGAATGTGGGCGCTGCCAGCAACTACCACCACAACTTCCAGCTGCCTAGCAGCCGCTACCATCATCACATCTACGACATACTCTCCGACCGCGAACAGAACCAGGCCCAGGCGCAGGCACAGTCCCAACAGCAGCAGCACCATAGCTCCGCTGCCGCTGCGGCGGCCGCCGTTGTGGCGCAGCACACGCATCAGCAGGAGCATAGCAGTCAGCTGGCGATGCAGCAGCATCAGTCGGCGGCCGCGATGCACAACATGCTGAGCGATCAGCTGAGCGAGCAGGAGCACGATCAGACCACCTCGGTGGACCTGAGCCGGACGGCCAACTATGTGGTGTCGTCGCCGCCACAACTGCCGTACAATCATCCGCATCATGATATGCTGAGGATGGCCTCGCTGGATCTGACGCCCAACACGAACATGGCGGTGGGCAACAATCGCTCCTTCTTGTCCTCGCAGATGCAGCACCAGAGCCGTGAGAGTCTGGAGCATCATCGACTGTTGTCCACCGTGGAGCAGCATCGCATATTGGCGGCCTCCAATGCGGCCGACCAGCACCGACTGCTTGTCGATCCCACAGCCCATTTGCTCATGGAGCAGAACAATCGTCTGCTGGGCACAGCAGATCAGTCGCGCCTCTTGGGCGAGTCTGCGGCGGCTGCAGCCCAAAATCGGCACATGGCGCGCAGCTTTGGCGCCTACCATCAGGTCGCCTCAAGTAACTATCATCCGGGCGTCCGACCACCGCCCGTGCTGCCTTCGGCCAATCATCATGCTTCCAATCCATCGAACTACCATCCTTTTCCGGCCTATTACTAAGGAACTGCTCCCCACACATCGTAATGAGTTGTTCATTTAGCTGCAGCCGGAAGCCACAAAACACGCACACATCCATGGAACTCTATCCGTAACCCGCTACCAACTAACACACAGACACGTTAACTAAAGCTATATATGCGTATGTATTTTACTATAACAATGAAATTTTACTATAACTATGTATATCCTAGATATATGATCTAAGAATGTTTTCCTTTCTTTTGTATTTACTATTATTATTATTATTTTTTTTTTTTTTGACTCGCTCACTAGAACAAGGCATGACTGTAAAGCTGATATTGAGAGTTACAGAGCTTAGTTAAGGCCAACAACCTTCAGATGCCCGGGACTCAGTGCAATTGAAATTCCAAGCATTCCTATTACTACTATTAACCACTCATACGCCTCTTAGTTTCGTTGTTCCTTCACAGAGCTAACTTAAGATTCTGAAATCTCGCAGAACTTTCTTGCAACCATTACGAAAAGAGTTCTGATCTGATCCAACATACTTATTCGTATGAGCACTCCTCTGTAGTTCAATTTTAAGCGCAAAAATAGAAACAAGTTTAGGTTCCTCAGTTCTTAAATACTTATGTTCGAAACACAGGCCAGGAAATGCTCTAAAATAAAATAAACTAGAGTTCCAAAAAAGGAACTAAAAATTGTTGAATGGGAACATTTTATTTAGTGTTAATTTATTTTAAGTTTTTATATTAAATGGAATGGAACATTTCGTTCATGCTTTATATAATTTGTTTATTTTATAGAAAAAAAACGACACTTTGCCTCACTGCTTAAAAAAAAATACTTGAAACTGTGGTTCCAAAATCTGAACTAAAAGCTAAAAATTGGAGCTACAAAATATTGAACGAGAAATTTTATTAAAGGTCAGTTTAATTTTTTTAATTGCTTTTATTTTTACAATTTAAGTAAACAACAAAACTATATGCAATTAAATTAAATTATGTATGCTTAAAGAAAAAAGAAACTCACACACAAACACACACAGACACAAATCATAAAATACATATGAATATTCAAAGCCTATTTAAAACATAAATATATGTATGTATGATTACAATTATTGTTTCAATTTCCTTTCGACTAAGCGAACAAAAACCATAAAGTGTGCCAATATGTTTAAGTGTACATTGATTTTTAACAAATTTATATACAACAGTTGGCAAAAACGATTTGATTTTGCAACAATAATTATTACGATATGTATAATTGTATATGTAAACCGAGAGATAAATAAATGATATATACATACAAGTATATATAAATATGTACGAAAATGAAAACTAATTAAAGCCTGAAACGATTATTTTAAACGATTCTGCGCTGAGTTTGTACAGAGAACGAAACATTATTCAAAAAAAAAAAACAAAAACCAAAACCAAACAAAATGAAAACCAATGCATTGCTATTTTTACACCACGAGAATATAATAAAAATGGAAATAATAATAATTAAAATAAAACATAAATAAGTACAAAGCGTTGGGCAGAGGCAGTGAAATAAGTTATAAATAAAATAAAATTAAATTAAATAAAAACCGAACATGTTGGCATGGAAGCGCATAGAAACTAACACACAATATGGCTGTTTCGCTTTCTACTGAGAAGTTATATAGGAATCGTAATCGAAATGCTAAGCCCGCTAAATACCAAATGAGTCCCCAAATACAAGCTCAGCTACAAATGAAGCTAAGTCGAAGCGTTTAAGTAATGTACGAGTATGTAAGTTGTAAAAAATTGAAAGGAAATATGTGAAATGAAATGAGAAATACAATAAATAAAGTATTGGCATTCAAAACGATATGCATAGTGAATAAAAATAATGTCATTTACAACAAAAACAACAAGAACAACAACAACTGAGAACATCTGAGAACCGATCAGGAAATTAGCTCAAAAAATCATGGACATATAGCATAAAATCGCGTTTAATTATAAATGTATAAATATGAACAAGTTTTTTTTTCGTCATAGAAAGCCTTTATAGTTTTTTGTTTTTCGTTTTTTTTTTTTTTTTTGAAGTGAAAATATTTCGGCAAGTCATGTCTAAGAATATATACATATATATATATTATATATTTGCATATAAAAACCATATAATATATAAATATATATGCGTATATATTTATATATATAAATGTACATGTATACTTACACATATAAACACACTTATACAGTTATGAATGATATATATATATATATATATATATATACATATATATATATAGAAAGTAATAAATTAATGCATATAATTTCATGTAAATTACTAAAATTAAATTTATATCAACGCAGAAATTAAACAAACAAAACCGACACCGACGAACATCACAAAAAATATATAAAGAATAAAGAAAAAACTACCAATAATAACGATAAAGTCATAAATAATGAAACGTGGTAAATAACATAACATGACGATCGTACAGATCAGCAGTGAGTACTTGAGATAGCGCTGATAATGATGATATATCCATATGGCGTAATAAAATTATCGATTATCAATAAAATGAAAACGAAAATTATTTGAAAATGAAATGAAAATGCTTTTCATTTAAAAAAGAAAGTAGACACTTAGTTGAGGATTCAGTTTCCGAAACGAACTATATACGTATTATGTTCAGTTTCTTGGGATAATAATAACAGAACCGTCTTAAATTTTAATAATTTTCTTTTAATACTTTTAAATGTGATTTTTCTAAATATGTTTTTAAATATATATATCATACGAACTACTGTTCCATAAGTTCGAGGAGTTTGCTTGTTAAGTTGGAGATTCGTTTCCCTCAAATGATTCAATCTTCTTTCCAAAAAAAAAGCAATCTAAAGTTTTATTCATTAAAGCTTAGTTTCTACGAGGATTGTTATACCCTGTACCCGTAGGGTGAACAGGGTATATTAGGTTTGTGCAAAGTATGTAACATACAGAAGGAAGCATCTCCGACCCCATAAAGTATATATATTCTTGATCAGCATGACGAGAGAAATCGATCTAGACATGTCCGTCCGTCTGTCCGTCCGTCTGTCCGTCTGTCCGTCTGGATGAACGCGAGGATCTCAGAAACTATAAAAGCTAGAATAACCAAAGTTGGCATCCAGATTCTCCTAGGTCCGAGTAAGGACGAGTTTATTTTTTTTTTTTAATTTTCCCCCCCTTCCCCCGCTACAGAATTTATCCAATAGCGTCCACATTTCAAATGCTATCTAAACCAAACTTTGCACACATAATTTATATATAATTGTCTACTGTTGTTCAAAATTTTATTCAATTCGGTCAATTCTAAGAAAAGTTATTAGCAAAACAAATTCTCGCCAGTACAACCCCCACAAACTGCAGCAACAAGTTCGCTCTTCTTCTTCCTCTTTTTGTTGCTGCTATGGGCGCATATAACTCAGTGACGGAAGTTTACCTGGGTACAGGGTATTACACTGTCGGGCTTGCTCGACTGTAGCGTTCTCTCTTGTTTTTAATTTCAATTCTCAAAATATATGAATCTTGCATCTTAAGCAATACTAATGACAAAAAAAATATAAAGGATATATGTACACGTATCATACGAGTAAAGTACATTGTTTCGCAACTTCTTCTGACACTAGGTCAGAAAAATGCTTTTTAAATTTTCAGCTACTCCAAATTAAAAAAAAAAACAAGTGGTGAGTGGAAAATTAACGACAACTTGTTCGAATTCTGAGAGCAATGTCCGAGTTACCAACTGTCTTAAAAAAGTCCAACGATACTCATTTTGAGTCTAAAATTTGACAAACCACTTGTAAAGCTAATTAAGTTTAGAAAGAATTCAAGGTAAAATTAATGCTCGAAACAGAAAACAAAATATAATTCCAGTCCATTATCAGTTTGTCCAACAGTAATAAAAATGGTTTGGAAAATAAAGTTCGTTAAATTTTGTTGAATTTGTTTTGCGAAAACAAAACAACAATCGAGTAATCACCACCCTTAATCTGAGTTGATAAGTGCGGCTATTTATAGGCCCTTTCGAAGAAGAGCTTATCTAAAAAGATTTCATTTGAAGGCTCCAATGGTAATTTGGTAAATATCTGGATGTAAACAATAAAACTTGCCACTTGAAAAATAGACGAAAAGAAGGCGTAACTCGGAAAAATGAAATGTTGCCAAATTATTTTTATACTAGAATGATATTTTGGAGGATCAAGTTACAGAATTTAGCTTGAGAAGCCATTTCACATACCCTTTGTCGTAGTAGGAACGTAGTAGTGGATAATCAGAAAAGTAACGCTACAAAGATTTGTTATACTGAATGTACGAATACTACTTAATCATCTATAAACAAGCAACATTTTAGTTAACCAGATAAATGAACGCCTACATGAGAGAATAATACTAATGGGATCTAAATTTATATTGAGTCAAGCAAGTATCATTCCCAAACAATTGTTTTCAAAGTTGGCAGATCCTTTTAATGGTCGAACATATGTAACACACAGATTAGCATGACAAGAGTCGAATCGTACTATTCCCCTATTTGTCTGTATGAACGCAATTATCTCCAAACGATCAGATCTAAACATTTTAAGTGCAGGAAGGGGTGAGGATATGTTTTTCCCCCACTACAGTTCTTGAAATTTCAATTCGACAAAATTAAATTAATTTCTGACCCGTTATCAGATATCATATATCGATTATCGCTATCGGTTATCGAACAACAACTAATTAGCAACCACCAATATACACTAACAACCACCAACAGCCATTCTGTTTTGGTTTAGACAAATTGGTTGAAAATGATAATCTTCAGAAAATTATATTTGAAGCGCTCTAACCACTTTATGAGTCGGGGCGGCACTCTATTTTTGGTATTTGTGAGAAGTGATAAGCCAACAAATCTAATGGCGATTCCCCAGGGGGTCGTGGGCGTGGCACTAACCGTTATCAATTAGAAACTGTGCAGGGGACCTTGTTTATTATTTTATTTATAGCAGCCTTGTGATTTGTTTCATACACTTTTGTTGTTGTTGCGAAAAATGCTCAGCTATTTAGATTTGGAACCCCAAGGAAACGGCCAAAGCATTCAACAACTTGCCCAACAACAACAGCAGCAGCAGCAACGACAGCGACAGCGACGGCAGCAGAAGCAACGAACAGTAGCAGCAGCAGCGGCAAGCGATTGCAACGTTTGATAAGCGAGAGAGTTACAGAGAACGAGAGCGCGGGCGATAATGACGCAATAATCGTGCGAATGAATGAAATTTGCCGAGTAATCTACTAGAGAGGGAGAGCCAGAGCAAGAGCGAGAGTGAGAGTGTCATGTCATCAAAGAATATTGAGAGCGCGAGTACGACAAGTGAGAGCGGCAGCATTGAGGGGCCAATGCGCAAATTGGGCGCCAGCAGAACTGCTAATGATGGGGGCGAAGTGGGGGCGGAGGCGGAGGCGCCCGTTATTGGCTCCAGTAAAGTGGGGAGCAGCATACTGATAATGACCCCAGAGCAGATACTGGAGGCATATGAGCGGGCCATTGAAGAGGCGCAGCGACGTCGCGACTCTGAATCTAACGAAGACGACGATGATTCGGAGCTCGAAGACGACGGCAGCAGCAGCGGCGGCGTCGGCGGCGTTATCGGGCGTCGACGGACCCTCAACATCGCCACGTTCAGTTTGTTGACAGCTTTCGAGCGTCTCTGTGCCGGCCTGCTGTTCGTGATTGGGAAACTGTTAAGATTCATACGCCGCTTAGACATGCATGGAGGCGGCACGGGAAACAACATAAACTTTGTCGAGGGTCTGATCGACTTTTTTGCTGGCTCAGTGGGTGAGTAAAGAGTGGCAGGGAGGGGGGTAGCCCATCTCTATCTGAATTCAATTCTCCCGCCGTTCTGCAGGTGGCGCCGCACAGGTCTATGTCTCCCAGCCACTGGACACTGTTAAGGTGAAGCTACAAACCTTTCCCGATGTCTACAAAGGCATGTTCGACTGTTTTGTGAAGACGTATCGCAAGGATGGCATCTTTCGAGGTCTCTACGCCGGTTCTGTGCCCGCTGTCTTTGCCAATGTGGCCGAAAATTCTGTGCTCTTTGCCGCCTATGGTGGCTGCCAAAAGTTTGTCACATTTCTGATTGGCAAAGAGAAGGCCGCAGATCTCACCACTTGGGAGAATGCATGCGCCGGCTCCCTGGCCGCCTGTTTCTCCACCCTCACCCTCTGCCCCACGGAGCTCATCAAATGCAAGCTGCAGGCGTTGCGCGAAATGCAACAATTTGTGGAGCCGGGTATGCATAATTTGCATACACCCTGGACGCTAACCCAATACATTTGGCGGACAGAAGGTGAGCAGAGGGGGTTAATCTATAAGCATATATATGTACATACATATATACGAGTGTGTGAGGGGGTGGACTTTAGGCGCTAATTCAGCATTTCGACGAGCACGATAAGATTTTATGAGCGCTTTTTTGTTATTTATACATATGTACATACAGATGTACATATGTATGTATGTATAAAGCTAAGCACGTTTTTTTTTTCATGTGTGTTTTTGGCAAGCTTTATTTGGCGCTGCCAGATCTATTGTTTTTTTTTTTTTAATTTAAAAAGTGCCCCTAGCTCGTGTATAAGATTCGTTTTTTATTTGGCGTATCAGTTGTGTTTGCTTATTTGTTTTAATCACATTTTAAGATATGCATACATATGTATATACATATGCTTGTATGTATACACAGTGAAGAGCTATTCCGGAGCTGCATATTCAATTCTTAAGAAAATCGAATATTGAACAGCAACAGCATTGTTTTCAAATCTAAAGAATGTTACCAATTCCTGTTTAAAATTTGTTTGTAATTTTTGCTTATTTGTTCCAAACACATTTTGAGATATGCCTACATACATACATATATACAGAGTGAAGAGCTGTTCAGGAATACCCCAAAAATTGCGGTCAAAACAAAAATAACAGCTTAGAAGAAATCAAAACCACTGCTAGCTGTTTTGTTAATTTTTTTTTTATATTTTATTAAATCTCTTTATTGTTTATTTAAAATCTGTCCTTATTTGGACCTTGAGACTTTGATTATGCCTCTGCAATGATGTTTACGGGGATTCCATCAGAATCATTTAATTTAAATTATAAATAATGGCTCAGATAGTTTTTTATTTTGGCAGTATTTTTTTCTGAGACGCATAGGATTTTGTCTATTAAATTTTTTGTAAAAGGAAAATAAATTGTAAGCTTGTCAGAATCATTGAATTTAAATTATAAATAATGGCTCAGATAGTTTTTTATTTTCGCAGTTTTTTTCTGAGACGCATAGTGTCTTCTCCATTACATTTTTTGGGGAAGGAAAATAAATTGTAAGCTCTATGGGAAAATTTCATTACATTTGTCGTGGTGAAGAGAAAACACAGCCGAGTCATCATGATTGGGCAGAACTGGTCACCATATCACCATATTCGTATAATTTCCAACAGACTTGGGAAACTTTTCGATCTCTTTCCAATCGTGGGTTGTCTTTAAATGTTGCATAAAAATCGGCGAATAAGCAAAAACAATACCAGAGGGTTAGGTTATCAGTCAAGTGGAAATTTACTGAACATTTATTTTCATTGATAAAATGCCTCGACATTATACATACTTGTACATATAGCAACAGGCATAGATGAAAGTGGAAAAATGTAGAAACATTTAAGCATACAACAGCATAATGTACGCATAAACACGCTTATGTATAGGCATATGTAATTGTGGCACTCAAGTGCGACTGTGCTTCCCGCTTATCAGCCGTATCAGGCGTATAGTAAGCTGGGGACGCTCTAAAAATAAACGGCTGCAGCATCGGCCTCACGTGCCGTCAACAGTCAGTCCAAATGACTGTCGACTGTCGCTGTTATTTTCCACGCACTTGACATCTGATTACGCGCTGACGATTATTGACTCTATACTTGTATACAAATGTCTCTCCTCTGGTTGTAGGCATACGCGGCTTCTATCGCGGACTCACATCGACATTCATGCGTGAAATGCCCGGCTATTTCTTCTTCTTCGGCAGCTACGAGGGCACACGCGAGCTGCTGCGCAAGTGAGTATCTGAAGATGAAAACGGATGGTTGGCTGCTAATCTCTGCCTTATTTTTTTCTACATTTGCAGACAAAATCAGTCCAAGGACGAGATTGGCGCCGTACGCACCATGTTGGCGGGCGCCGTTGGCGGCGTCTGCCTCTGGACATCCACATTTCCCGCCGATGTTATCAAGAGTCGCATACAGGTGAAGAACCTTAATGCGAGCATGCTGAGTGTGGGCGCGGATATTGTGAGACGTGAGGGCTTCGCGGCGCTCTATCGCGGATTGTTGCCTTCGATCCTGCGCACCATACCGGCCACAGCGACGCTCTTTGTGGTGTACGAATACACAAAGAAGGCGCTACTGGGAACTCTGTGACCGGGGGGAGTACTGCAGCCATGGGCGGGAGCGTGAACAGTTGCGTAATTGGAGGAGGCTGTGCTGTCTGTTGTCTGGTTGCGTGGATCGCAATCGCAGTTGATGCTGCCGTTTTCATTTTCATATTCGTTGTTTCTTCTCTTTCTTTTTTTTTCTTCTGTTTTCGTACATGTAAAGCTACATTATTTTAGTTATTGCTTGTTATTCGCGTTTTCCTGTCCATTCGCTGTCTCTGTCTGCTCTTCCTTGTCGCACACACACACCAGTGCTGATGCCGGTGCTGGTGCTGGCCTGTCTGGGCAGTTGCTTAGTTCTCTAAATGCCGGCCGCCGCTGAGAGGCGGCGCTTAAGGAAGTCCTGGCGGTCCAATGTGGTTTCCAGCTCGCGCCATTCATGCCAGTAGATCTGATATTGAAAAGAGATAGCACATAAGATTCGCTTAAACACATGTACATAAAACATACAAACACATATATAGATTCATACTAGGTGTGTTACTATTAGGTGTGTATTATTTTGCAGTGTTTTATGAAGAGGAGTTTAGTAATTTATGTATTCGAGTATATATATGCCAATGAATAGTTTTATGAGTCTAGCCATAATGTCTAGCAAATGTAAATACTGAACCTTTTTTTTAATACAAACACCTTTTTTATAAAAACTCGCTGCAGTATTTTCTAATTCAAAGTTTTAAGGATGATTGGAGATAGGAAAATATGTTAATGTTCCCATACGGAAACTAAGTTAGAAACTAAAGTTGTGACCAGAAGCTAGAGTTTCAATTTAGTTTGAAAGTCGTATAATTCAAACATTAGTCGAGATTTGGATAATGTCCGATTCGAAAATGGGAACAATTGGAAACAAAATAGATCTATTTCAAGCCAAAATATATGTGATTGGAAATCGTAAAGTATTATGAGGCAATGGTACAAGGAATTCTATTTTTGAGCCCATTTTGTAAGTGCAACAAAAACTCGTCTAATTATTGTTAAAAACTACTTCAGCGTATTTCGACTTATACTCATACTATGTAAATATATCTATACATGATTGCTTCGATAAAACGGTCACGCGAAATTATTTGAGTAAACGAATTCCACATTACTGATAAAAAGTAAAATTATAAAATGTTTCGCGAATAAGTTAGACAAAAGACAAAACGGCCTTGTAATAGTTCGCAGTATGGAATCGTAATCCAACGATTTTTTATATCTAGATCACTGGATCTTAAAACGCCGTTCAATATGTTTTTGCAGAGAACCTATTCTACGATAGATGATTTTTGGAGCAACTAGACATAAAATAAATATATGTACTAGTTGGGGAACAAAAGAATTATTAGTAGTACGAAACATTAGTGGATCTTGTAAGCCCTTTTTGAGGTCAAACCAGGTGACCGATTCTAATAATTATTCTATATTATACCTATAACAATGGACAGCGATCATTTCTTTTATGAATGCAACGGAACTAAATCTGGGCTATGGAATTTAGCTTTATATGATCTTAATTTCGATTCATTCGATAGATAACACTCACCACAACTGGCTTGTGGCCCAGCTGTCGCAGCTGCTGGAGCTTCATCGCAAACTGGCCAGTGTGTCGCTGCTTATCGCGTATGATATTGTTCCATCCAGCGATTACAATGACCACCGTGTGGATGTGGGGAGCTTCGGCGGCGCCTAGGAGATGGCTGCGAGTTAGAATGGTGCCGCAATAGTCCGCCGGACAGTCTGGACTCAAGGGAATGGCACGATGCTGTTTACTATCGTAGCATATGACCAGATCGCAGCGCTCGTAGTGGGGCAGCACGTGCTTGAATCTCTGCTCCCGAAACAGCGTGGACGCACTCTCGCGTATCTCTACTAGAATGCGATCCGTGCTGTTCAGCTTGTAGCGACTGTTCCGCTCGGGTATGTATTGCGTGTACAGCTTTCCCATGTTCTGGCGCTGCTTCTCTGTGAGGCGCGGGCCCGTGTAGGCCTCGCCTAGTAGCTGAATAAACGCATCCAAATGGAAGTATTCGCGGCCTGGTAATGCACTGCGATAGGCGTGTCGCACAAAGCGTGGTTCCAAGGCCACAGCCAGCAGCTCAGCGTCGTGGATGCAACGCAGCGTCAGGAACTGCAGGCAGTTGGTGTAGCAGCGCGGATGGCGCAGAATCTCGGTGGTGCGTTCGCGCAGCAGCTCAGGAAGACGCTCGCATACGCGCTGTTCCAAGCCCGATTCGCTATGCATGTTAAATAAGGCCACAACCAAGCAGATGCGCTCCAAATCCTTGAGGCGAGCAGCGGGCAGCTCGCGCTCAAAGCGTTCCAAAATACGCTCGATCAGCGCATCATCGCAAGTCTGCAAATCGCTGCCCAGCAGTGCCATATGCAGGCAGGCCAGCAGTGAGACGCGCTCCACTTGTGGTCGCAGCGCCTCCAGCAGACGTTGCATGGACGCCACTTGGGGCAGCTTGCTGCTGTAACGTAGCACTTTGAGAAGAGCCACCAGCGTTATGTTCTCGACGTTGGGCAATTCGGCCTCTAAACGCGTATACAGCTCCGCCAATAGCTCCGGATTTCGGATGGGCGTCTGTGTCTTAAAGAAGCCCATGGACATTACGCCCAACTCCTGCAGCGTCATCTGCTGGACACAGCGGGCCAGATTCACCTCAAAGTCAAACATCTCGAAGACAGGTCGTCGTAGCACATTGCACAGGAACATTGACTGCACTAGCTGCTCTGGCGACATCTTGCGCACCTTCCGTCCCAGCTTGCGCATCGCCTGCCACACGAATTCCCCGATGCGCGCCAGTCCCAACTGATACCAGGCGTCGCAGACGAGCAACAGCTGGCTGGTGGACCAGCGCTCAATGCGACGGCAGCATTCGATATCCAGTGTGTTCCACAGCTCCATGTAGTTGGGCGACTTCGTCGACGAGGGCGTGGGCAGTTGTGGCAGCCGACGCAGAGTCTCGAGCAGCTGCTCGTCGCTGAGTCGGTGCAGATTATCACAGTAGCTTTGGGTGAAGGAAGCGAAGCGGGCATCGCTGATGGGTGTCTGTGTGACCGCACAGTGCTGGACCAGAGTCTCGAAGTCTGCGTTCAACTCGTCCGGCGTCACAACTGCCGCCGGTTGCAGCACACGCTCCGGAGCCAATGTCGTGGCATTTGCTGCTGAAGTTGGTGTACAACTAACGCTGCTACGTAGGATTTGATAGGGTTTTATGGAGTTGGCTAATATGCCATGAGCAAATTGATTCTCGTGGTCCACAAATGTTTTTGCCGGTAGCGCGGCTGAAATGCGAAAGTGGCGGCAAACAATCGGAACACGTTGCGCAACACTCAACCATCGATTCATCCACATTGCACACTGGCTGCTTAATTCATGCAATCTAAATTGCTGCCTTCTTCAGCCACAATTTCGCCTATTTTGGTGCTACTGTTATAAAATAACGCAACAAACAACAACTACAATAGAGCGAGCTCAGCTGTTTACAATGCTCACCGGTCGCGCGTTGCCAGACATGCGACAATCCCAATGTGGCAAATGGTATTTACAATCGATATCATGCACACATTCCGATAGCAACACGCATAAGTGGCAACAATCGAGTGCGAAACGCGAAAAAGATTTCCATGCAAAGCTTTAAAAACTTTTCATAAAAATCGAGCTAAAATTGTATCTAAGGAAACTAAATAAAAAGATAAAAAATCGTCTGCATAGGGTAAATAATAGCGCAAGTCTGCAACGCTTTCTGGACTCAGACAGCACCAACAGGTAAATTGGCCACCAGGCACCAAGTAACACACTGCCACAAAACGAGCTTCGAAATCTCCATAGTAGTTTGTAGCGTCTACACAAAACGCGCGACTTAACCGGGTTGGCTGTGGACCACGAGCACTCCCGCAAAGGTTAATAATTTCTTGAAATAGCATGGACGAGCTAACGGAGCCGGAAATTGTAGAAATTGATGATGTTGATCCGTTTGAAAGAATCGAACTACCTGGAAATGAAAATGGGAATGAAAAGAGAAAATCCCTTAAAACAAACGCAATTCTACAGCCTGAAAGCATTGTCATCGACCTGGACGATGAAGAGCCGGATATATTGCCAAGCATGGGCGCGGCTGTTGCTGCCACCCCCACTGCCTCTGTTGCGACCAGCTCCAGAAAAATGCCGAATCCACACGAATTCGAAAAATATCAGATGCAGCAAAAGTTAATCGCCATGGTGCGCAGACAGCCGGCACTCTACAACAAAAGGCACAAAAGGTTTCACGATGACACCTTCAACGACCGTATTTGGCAGCGTATTGCCAAAACGTTGTCAATGGACGTCACCACATGTCTTAGTACGTGGGCGGAGCTGCGCTTCAAGTACCAACGTCATGTGAGACAGTTGTGGCAGTTGCAGCTGCTGGGACCACGGACGCAGCATGCCCAGCGTGCTCGACGTCCACGTCCCACCATGCTGCTTGAGGAGGATTTAATGTTTCTGTACCCGCACGTGAGCCGCTTTAAGCCGCGAAGCGATCCCAAACGCGATGGTATCGAAATTACTGATACGGCGCCTAAAGTTCCCCCCACTGAAGCGGCTGTTGATGTCATCGATCTGGATACCTTGGATGCCGACGAGCAGTATTACAAACTTTCGGACGATCTGATTCGCTTGGTGGAATGCGTGCGCTACTATCCACAGCTATACGATCCGCTACATATAAACTACAAGAACTATCGGCATCAAGGACTCATCTGGGGCTCCATTTCTAACGAAATGAAAGACAAGGCGACCAAGCTGATGAAGTCTTGGTTGCAGCTGCAGACGCGCTACGAATGGGAACTAATGCAAAAACCCGGCAACACGCCGCTGCAGAAGCATTTAGAATTTCTGGCGCCGCACATCAACGGCACGTAAGTGCTGGTCTATAGTTTCTGTTTAGAATTCTATAGATAACAAATGGTCTTATTCCTTTTTTTCAGTGCTGGCACCGTCTACAAAATGTCAGCGTATCTGCGAGCAAACTGGCACGATCCCATCGAACACTTCCGCACGGTCATGAATCTTATCAATGGACTCAAGACGCAATCGGATGTGTGTCAACTGACCGATGAACTCGCGAATGTGAAGGACAAGTCGCGGCGATATCATGACATTTGGTGGCGCATGGGTATCCTTGTTAACTGCTCGGCAGCGCGTTGTGAGGTAACTTGGCTGGTGATGCGACAATTTTACTTTCAACTGGCGGAGATGCGCAAGGCCGGCTACCAACTGCAGGATAAATGGTTCTTTGAGAATATCATTGGAAGTCTATACAAGACGGTGGCACCAACAAGCGCCAACAAGCGATCGAACAAAATTCATCAGCCAGATCCAGAAATCAGTCAGACAGTGCCGGTTTCAAAACCTGCTAGTCCGCCACGATTACCGCTGGCAATAGTGTATCCGCCTGCAGTGAAGCCAACGATTGAGCCAACGCCAATGCCAATCTCAGCACCTCTCCCAGCCCCAACCGTAATCGCCGCACCAACCATACCCACATCTTCACCCACGTCTTCAACCATTCAACCCGCTCCGAGCACCAGCAATAGCCCAGCCGGCGGATTTACCATACCACGCATAACAGCGGCCATAAGCATGGTGCCACCACCTTTGACTGGCAAAAGTGGCAAAAGCAACATGGCGCCGACGTCGACGACTTTGCCGAAGCCATTGACTGTACAATTGTCGCCCAAGCCTTTGCCTGTCAACCAAAGTTTGCCGCCCATACCGGCAACTATACAACTGGCAAGCACAGTGCCCCCCGCGCTGCAAGTACGTCCCCAGAGGCCTATGGTGCAGTTGACATTAATGCCAAAACCGCGCTTGCTCAATTCCGTACCTTCAATATCGCCGTCCGCTACCAGTGGCGCCATCATTCGTGCCGTCAACCCTGGTAGCTTGACGCCCCTTGGCGTTACAAAGCTGGGCACGCCACTTGGTGCCAACACACTGCCTGCCTATTCATCACCACCTGTGCCCAAGTTGGTGCCATTGTCGTCTAGGTTGGAGCCAAAGACTGGTATTAACAGCACTGCCACGGTGCTGTCGTCTCCACCGCCGCTTTTGGTGCCGCCGGCGAATCCGATGTTGTCGATCCCATCCTTCGGTCTAAACGTGCCACCACCCACCACATGCTCGCCGTCTATTACAACGAAAGCGACAAGTTCCACTTCCTCCAAACCACAAACTGGTTTGCCCGCTTCCCGCCCTACTCCCAATATTATTACGATTCCCAAAACGTCTATTACATCCTCCAGCAGTAACTATGCAATGCCGGCCAATCGTAATACCAGCAAAACGCCGCACGAGTCCAGCAAAAGCATCACCAGCTCCACCACAAACTCTTCCACCTCGGCCACTCCCATCATTGAACCTTCCGAAGTCACTGTGGAGCTGCTGACAAACGGTTTGCCGGCAAGTGTTATATCCATCAGTGGGCCCACATTAACGAATTCCTTCAGTCTTACAATGTCTCGCACAGCGGTGTTTATACGCGAGATTATGAGCATACCGTATGTACATTGCAAAGATCCAGATATGGAGGGCAAGAGCGTCGAGTATTGGCATATGATATCCAAGAAGTTTCACATGCCGGGTAATTAAAATACTAAGCCTTTGTGAGCCTGCAGCTGTTTTCATGCCCTCTCCTCTCCCCACTATCTTTAGAGTTCGTGTGTCGCGCCTGTTGGAATTTTCTGGCCAACAACATTACCTATTTCCCGAAAATTGCGCCCATGTCAGATCTAATGCGTACCTACAAGAATCATGTCAAGGCATGGGAAAAGTCACATCGCCTGTTTAGCAAATTTGACGAAATCGCCCGAAAATATCAATGGATGAACTACAAGGATCAGCTACCGCAGCTAATCGAGCACTTTGGAAAATATGAACATTTGTATTGGGAGCTACGCAAACCACGGCCCGGTGAGCCTTTAAAGGTCCAACGCAATTTCGACGAGAAGGAGCGTCTTGAAGTGTGGCAATTGGCACGCGAACGTTTTCCTGACAGTAAGTTGCAGAAAATCCTTTTTTTTTCACCAAATCAGTTTATCTGTTCGACTGTATGAGCATCGATAACTTTTAAAGTATAACAGCTAGATACATACAACTTGGCATTTAGATTTTTCATATCTATGCACAGACCAAGTTTATTTTAAACCGTATGCAATGCAAATTTTTTATATAGATGCCATAGGATTTTAAAAATAGTCTTTAATCTAAAAAGCTTTTCTGAGAGTTTGAATTAAGAATCAAACTCAAATTGATTAGTTTGGTCATATAACATACTTAGAATCCTTTTCCTAATAGTCTATAGCACTGATTTTTCTTGTTTTTCCGCGCAGTGAACCATCGGGATATTTGGTCGATGTTTAAGTTCGCTTTCAAAACCTATCTGGAAGATCTTGAACGAGGCGTTGAAAATCCTTGGCCGCAAAATTGGTGGCGTGCCCTGGAGAAGCTGAAATTTCTGATGTATGTACGCTACCATCCGCTGGAGCCGTACTATTATATTGTGCACCAAAAATTCAATGAGGAGGTGACACGCTGTCAGTTGTATGAAACGCTAATGAGCTCTAAGTCGGAAAGTGTCACCCACAAGGGCTCGCAAATAACCATGATCTTACCGTGGGAAGCGGACGAGGCGAAGCGGATGTTAACGGGCAAGCTTTCAGTGCAATCGTATAAGGCGCTGAGAAAAAACGCCAAGGAGCAGTTCACGGCACAGATCACGCATAATCCGGAGCTTCCGAAAAAATCTCAAGGCATTTTGCAGCCAGTTGTTCCATCTAAGCCGCGTCATGAGGGCTCTTTTATTCAACTAAATAATGTAGTATCTAATGAGAGGGACAGCGAGGTGGAGTCTGAGTTAAATGAGGCCTTAAACCCTATGGTCGTCGGCAAATCGGAAATACCCAATGATTCTCTACCATCAATAAATACCTTTGAGCTGACGCGAGTGATGCGTCGCTTTCCCGATACATATGACAAGGCGAGCACAGTAGAGAAACGACAAGCGTGGTTGCTTGTCTCCGGAGAGTTGCAAGCATCAGGTATGTGTCACAATAATATGCCTCTTCCACATTCCTAAAGCAAGTTTTTTTTGTTTCCGCTTCAGTGACCGAGTGTCGTTTGAGTCTGCAGCACGCCCTACGCGAGTTCCGCATCCTCAAGATCAGAGATCCGGCGAATCGCTGTCGACTGAGCCAAAAGTATTATTCCCACATGGCGGACATTTATCGGCAGGTGAAGCCGCGTGGCAAACTGCTGGTGCGCACACCTCAGGATCTGAATCAGAGCCTAATTGAGCCCTCCGAAACGGTCTTTCCGGAACGTTTTGTCCCCGAGATCAATACAATCACGTGCAAGCCACGCCTGGTGGTCAAAAATTGGGCCTATGCCGTCGCCAATATGACTCTGTTGGCGCAGGACGAGTTGCAGCTAACACTTACCAAAATTTTCGACAGATATGCGGCGGAAGCGAGCATCGAACCGGCAACAACAACGGGCATACTGCTCGGAAAACGCACCAATGGCGCTCTGGCCAATCTGTTCGGAGAACAGTCACCTGGGAACGAGAATGCAACTGGGGGAGATGTGAATATCAATGCTGAAAATATTGCCAAGCGGCCCAAATTCGAGCTAGAAGCGTGAGAAACGCGCTCCCAAATACTGTATATTACAAATCACACTGTATTTATAAACAATTACATGTAGTTAGTGCACATCAGCTAAAAATTCACGTATCCATCGTTTCTGTTCCCTACCAATTAACACTAAATTGCATCTGTATAGGGTGCGTGTACTCTATTGACTGCAGTTTAAATTTCCATTGATGCATCTAACTACGCCTGAACACCACATCGCTTTCATCTCTTAGCCAGTGTATTTAAGCTCCTCTGTTTTATGTTAAAGTAAGTATATCGTAAGAGTTCTTTCCCACATCCCCACACACTCACACACCTGCAATCATTCTTTTTTTTTACTTTTATGATTATTCTAACATACATATAGAATACATTTATCTTAAGAACAACTGTTGAAAGGCGTGAATGAAAATATACGGTATAAAGTGCCGGAGCAAAGACTCTACGATGTACTTATGTCCATATCGTAATCCAAAGTTAGCCCCTGCATAAAAAGTTTTAACCGACTACAGTCGATTGAATATGGAACTCAAGCAACACCAACCGTTTCACCCCGAATGTAGTGGTCAAAAATCCTGCAACTAAATTATGAAGGATTGGGTAAGACTTATTGTAAAAACTACCATGTGGTTACATATTTTTAACTTATTTTGTAAGTTTTAATGATTGAAGAGTTCATAAGGAAACAGACTATCACTTTAAAAAGCACATCTTAAGTGCTATGTGATGATAAAGTTATTCTGAAAGGTCGTAGTCGAAGGGTTCTCCTCTGAGGAGAATAAGTCAGCAATATAGCTACCAGAATCAGATATATGAACTGTTAAAGGGGCTGATCTGTAGGTGGTCCGATCTGTTCTTTATTACAATAATATTCACGAGAATCTCTGGAATTAAAAACCAAAACTTTCCATCTTCAAACATGAGGATAGTGTTATATATAACAAATGTCCGTAGCAGCAAAATATATTTTAGCATCGAACCTTTTTTTTTTTTTTTTGTTTCAACTGAAATCTGAAAAGTTTGTGCGCAAATTATCTGCCATCATTTCCCTCTACTTGTGTTGATTCAAATAGCAAGGAAGCTGTGAAATCTTGTCTTTTTGCAACTTTGTTGAAACATCGAATCTAAGTTGATGTAAAAATCGAATATTTAATTATTAAATTAAATTAATTACTTTTAGAGGTAAATACATTTATTGTCACATAAATATACGCTTGGGGACGTCATGAGACATCATAATAAGTATGTGGGACATTTTTGGGTACTTATTTTCATTTTTCTTTCACCCACTCTTCTCTTAATTCTTTCATCGACTTGAATCCATTATTTCTGATAAGTGGTCTGTTAACTTGTTTATAAATGAATTATTTTTGTTCGCAAAAAGCGAAAAAGCCATACAAGAAAAATAAGAAATAAAAGTAATGCTAAAGAGAAGAAAAGTATTTTCCCTGTTTCTGTCTCTGGAAACACTGCTATATCGATGAAATATACAATAAAAGAACTATTTTAATATATGGCTTCAGCCCGAACTACGAGCGAGTACGTCGGGAAAACAAAACAAATATTTTAATTCTTGATTCAAAGAGATTTTTCCAGTTTTTAGGGCGCAATCTTTCTAAAAATCTGTTTGTTTCGTTTTAAAACTAGAAACTGTCTTTCTTGAGATTAGAAAACCAGATTAAAGGTTAAAAACATGTAAAAAGAACCATCTTCTACCCTATAAGGTATATATATATATATTCCTAATCAAATCGACGTGTCCGTCTGTATGAACGCTTTAATTTCAGAATCGGCTGAGTCCACATTAACCAAACTTGGTAGCTTCTTGGGAAATACAAGTTTATTATAGTTATTGTCAGACAGCTCTACGGATTGATAAAGATGCCAGACTTAGAAGCAAAAGTCTGTTAGGGTAGGTATCCCAGGTTCATCTATGAACAACAAAAAAAGGTAATTTCTTTTAAACCTGCTCAGAATACTACCTATTGTTGTTTCTAGAATCTGTTATGCAAACCCTAAGATATTTTGAAAACAAGAGTTATAAGTAGTATACATATGTTTATAGTACATACGGTTAGATGACTTGTCCTACTTAGACATAAAACTGAAACTGTTTCGGTCTCAATCGTTCTGAGAAGCTTTACGGCTTAAATCAGCCAAACCCAAGCCAAGCTAACCACCACTGCTCGCCACTTCCCCAGACACCGTCCATCCACACACATGTCACATGTTCATGGATTTGTTATGATGAGCCAATTGTTGAGCGCCAATTTGTTTGGGCTTACTTTGATGTGGTTGTGTTCTGGCCTCTGGCTGGCCATGCAATAAAATACGGGGGGTGGTGGTGGTCGCCAACAACACTTGACTGACCAACCGACCACCCAACGAGACATAATCAAAGAGCATAAGGCAACAACAACAATAATCATAATAATGCAGAGCATTACAGCGTGATGAGAAAAATAGTGGCACTTTAATGAGAAAACATCTAAATCGTTGGATTATACTGAGCGCATCATAATATGCGTCTCGAGGATGACGGTGAGAGCGGTTGCTAGTACTGGTGCTAAGTTATAGCAAGTCTGATACCTTTAAGCCCCTGTGCAAAGGAAATCAAATAATGTTACCACGTAATTGTATTCCACTACATACGCTGCCAAATAATACTAGAAAGACTTTGAAATGTAGGCAAGAGGTACTAGTAGGAACCTAGCTTAAGGCAGGCCGAGGCCAGTTGATTTGGAAAGGATCGCCTGGCCTTGTGTCCGTCTGTATGAACACCGACCACTTTTGTGTCATATGAACTAGAGAAACCAAACTTGGTATGTAAACGTGTCCTTTCAGTTTGTAGCTTGGTACCGTCACTTGAATGAATTAAGCTAGTTTCTATAGCTGTCATAGGACCGCATTTATAATGCTGCATTCTAGTCCGAAGTACTATAAAAAAAAAGAACGTTACTTCTACTCATTAACCAAACGATTACAGCCTTATCTCGCACGAGGTCTGGATTACTGTGTTGAAGAAAAGTTCGTAGGCGAATAGTTTTGGTTTTGTAATCCTTTGTAATACTCAAAATGACAAAGCAGGGTATATTAAATGAGTATAGATAGATAGATGCCTTTTCCATTTTACTTATCAAATTACAGTCCATTTATGAAAAAGGAATGTTCAATTTAAAAGCAGATGCTACAGGATTCTAGGATCCTTTAAAAGAAGATATGATTTTGGTTTCCTCTTTTTTAATGGTTTGCTTCAAGGTATTTTGAAGAGTATACAAGTACAAAATATATAGTTTTTATTTCTACTAGCAGCAGAGATCTCTTTCCCGGCTGCTCGTCCGCTTCTTCAGCGGGCTCAGACGAATCGTACCCTTGTGAGCGGTGGCAGATCCTAGAGCCTGTTGAGCCTTGGCCTGAGTTTTCGAAGGCTGTCTGCGCATGCTGTGATTGCTGAGATGAATGTTGGATGGCAGTGTGAGACGATTGAAAACGTTGACTGCCATGCTTATGAATACTTCCTCCACATTAGCACCGCTCCGAGCAGAGGTCTCCATAAAGGGAATACCGAGGCTTTCGGCATACATGGCTGCCCCTTGGTGGCTCACCTGTCGCTGCCCAATGATGTCGCATTTGTTACCCACCAGCATGATGTTGATGTTGTTGTTCGTATGCCGTCCGATCTCGCGCAGCCACACATCGATGTTCCGATAGCTCTGACGATGGGTCGTATCGTAGACAAGGAACACACCATGCGCCCCCCTATAGTAGGAGGTGATGACCGAACGAAAACGCTCCTCACCCGCCGTATCCCAGATCTGTAGCTTCACCATTTGTCCGGCCACCTCAATGGTGCGAACCTTGAAGTCGATGCCGACAGTGCAAATATATTGGCCCGTGTATCTTTTATCCGCGAAGCGCATCAACAGACAGGACTTTCCCACTCCGGCGTCGCCGAGCATGAGCAGCTTGAAGAGGTATTTGTATTCAAAGTCCATTTTTATTTAAAAGTACTAGCAACGACTAGGATGTTGCAGGACTTTTGAATGGAATCTGAAATAAGAGTCGCAGGCATGCTAGTAATTATAGCAGGATACTATAGTATATGAAGACTGTAGACTGTACGAAAAGATATATAAAGTTGCCCTCTATCGGTTTTTATACCCAGTATCGTGTAAATAGTATGCTAAGTTTGTAAGAGGCAGAGTATATATAGGGTGCGCCATCTTTTATGTCGGTATGTAAACATTGAATATCTTTGAAAATAAACAACCGATTTTCAAGTACGAGATATTAATATTTAATTTGGTTCTGTACAATTTCTTCAGACTAATTTTTCAACACTGGTCTACTCAAGTCAATCGGTTCACTAATGACAAAGTTATTCAATATTTACATACCGACCTAAAAGATGGCGCACCCTGTATGTATGTTCTCAATCAGCATGACAACAGAAATCAATCTAGACATGTCTGTCCGTTCGTCCGTCTGGATGAACGCCTGGATTTCAGAGACGTCTGAGCTCACATTAACCAGACGCTGTATGTAGACGCTCCTAGTTTCTGGGCAATACGATTTTTTTTTTATTTCCTCCCCTCTTCCTGCTACAGAATTTTGTCTATACTGTCCACATTTCAAAAGCGTTATATAAAATAAAAACACAACTTTCACACATGAAGAAATTTCTACTTTTGTTTCAAATTTTAATTTGATTCTAAAAAAAAATGTTATTAGCGGATCAATTGCACTCCAATACTACGCCCACAAACTCCAGCATCAAGTTTGCTCTTCTTCTTCTTTTTATACCCTGTACCCGTAGGGTAAAAAGTATGTAACAGCCAGAAGGAAGCATCTCCGATCCCATAAAGTATATATATTCTCAATCAGCGTGACGAGAAAAATCGATCTAGACATGTCCGTCCGTCTGTCCGTCCGTCTGTCTGGATGAACGCAAGCATCTTCGAAACTATAAAAGCGGGAATAACCAAAGTTGGTATCCAGATTCTCCTAAGTCCGAGGAAGAACGAGTTTATTTTATTTTTTGGAAATAAATAATAGTACAAGTAGTATAAAAGGGGATAGCAAGAATTTAGTTCTTATACCTACGTTTGTATGTTGATTAGATAAGATCTAGTCGCTGGGTTATCAGGAATTAAGGAAAAATCTGTAAAAACTAGCTCTTCCAAAAAATACCCCAAATATTTCAGAAGACAGTACGTTTATATTTTGATTTTTGTAAGGCATAGCATCTACTACGTGTATTTTAAGTTTTTTCGCAAGTTGAGTTCCTCTTGCTTGTCTTTTTCATTTCGAAAATCTTCGCCTGTCCTTTTGAGCCTCCACTTTCTAAATGATCCTAATGATGCGCTCCTGCCAGCTGTGCCAAGGCACCACATAAAAGTACATTACAACATTAAAGGTAACTCAAACAGCAAGTTCGGGCGGTCATAGTTCAAGAGGTCGTCGCATCCAGCTGAAGGGGGCAGCAGCACCTTTAAGCCCCATTGCACATCATCATCAACATCATCATGGAGCATCGGGAGGAGCGGAAACAGCCACGGCAATATAATGCGCGCTGTCGGTGATTAACGCAATTAAACAGGTGCTCAAAATGATGTTTCCAGTGGATTAGCCACGAGTTGGCAACATTCCCACCCATCGCTGTTCCGCACAGAAAATGCCGCTAATAAGCGCCACATTAGCAACATGCGCCACATTAATCCAATGTGGGTTTTGAGCAGCGCCATTATTTTGGGGTTGGGGCTCCGCCTCTACTCCACTTTCCATCTCTTTCACGCTTGCTACTTGCTGTTCGGCGGAAGGGGGGAGGGGGGAGGAGGGAAGGGAGGCTGGCAGTGTCTGACGTTAAAATTCCATTAGCCTCACACGCTGGCCCCATAAGGTGCACAATGGTGGGCATTGGTGGGTGACGTCGCTCCTTTATGATTTGTAGGTGTTGTTGTCTGTAATTATCATTGCTGGACTGAGGGCTGATGGCTGCTGGCTGAATGAGAGATTCGTCAGAGTCCGTGGCGGTCCGGCGTGGGAACAGGTGGTGGCTGTGTCCTAAACAATATCAAGTCTTTAAGTGCTTACGTATAGTACCGGCACATTGAAATGCAAATTTCAAAGTACAAAATTCCCATTAGGGAAGGGGGGGATTTCAAGTTATGCAATTGGGCCTTTATGTTCGCACGACCTCCACAGCACAATGACCGACGATTGAAAACAATTTTTCATTTAGCCAAAAAGCTAACAAAAAAGAAAAAACAAGAGATTGAAACAAATGCTTTTTGTATTGTCTTCTAGGTTTTTGTGAGTCGCATAAACTGCTAATTGAACAGTTTTGTTTATTGTTAAAATACTAATAAAAGCAACAGTAATAAAAGAGCAAGCCAACTATTTAATGACAGCAGCTACCCACACACTCAAAAGCACACAAAAGCGCTGGGAAATCTAGTGGAACACTGAACTCGATGTACGGTGAATGCCCCCAAACAGTGAATGGTTCTAAATGAATACTTTATACCCTTAAGGTATAGTCACACGACCAAATAATTTGCACATCGATCTGTAGAATTCTGCAGGTATGTTATGAATGCAATGTTACTTTGTATAAAACTAAAAAGCATTCTGTGTTAACTTTTTTTTCTACTTTTCCCAGCCTACTCGTAAAATAGCACAGTTGTGTGTGCAAATTATTTGCATGTGTGACCACAGCTTTGGGGAAAATCGAGAATTTTGCACTTTAACTCCTGTGCCAAACTAAAGAGTCTTTCCTTAAGTGCGATCTTTTTGAAACTATTCTCAATCTCTAAGCTCTATTATACACTTTAAAAAAGCCGTTCAAAATACATACATACTTGATATTGAAAGACCATTCGACCTGAAACGTTCCGATTGCCATATAATTGGTAACCTGGTATCTAAACATGGAGAGATTAGATGGATAGTTTTACGCGCATTAATATGGAATCTCTGGCTCGTACAGCCAATTATAATATTATCCAATTTGTGCAAGTTTGAGAGAAGAACAAGCTAATGCTGTTGAAGAAGCTCCTCCACAAAATTTACAACATCTGCGATGATCGCGGCATAATTTGTTTCAGTGCAGATAAATGACCATATATATTTGGAGGATATTTAAACTGATGATAGATAAATAGCTGGATGGATAGGCATAAAAATGTTATGCAGGTAAGCAAATAGATTACCTAATAAATTGCCTACAAAATTTATTGATTATTATTTAAAATATGAACGCCTCCTCACTAAACAACTTATAATTTGAAACTGGCATTAACCTGAGACGGATAATTCCATAACTTCTGTGTAAATAGTTGGAAGGATCGTTCGATGGAATGATAGTTTAATAGAAATATAGATAGTTATATAGGCTGCGAGATGTCGGTAAACAAATGGATTGATAGACTCAAATTTATTGATTAATAGAAAACGGAATATAGAACGCATCCGAAACAAAGGACGCTTGTATCATTAAAAATGTAGAGCTTGTTCTACAGAAAGAATATATTCAGCTATTCCGTTGGAGCCCCCACTGTGACTCGATACATTGCTACCGGGGCCACAGTTGGATGACACAGAGAAGTTAAGCCCGCTTTGGGGGCAATGCTGTGGAAAAATTACGGAAAAAAGTAAACAGAAACCCCATTAACGATTACAAAAAGCAACAACAGAAAGCACTTTGCAAGTTGTTGTTATTATTGTTGTAGTTGCCGTTGTTGCTGAATTGTTCGTGAAAAACAATTACAATTACAATTTTGCAAACAAAGATAATTTGCGAATGAGATCGAGACGCGATATAATGACGACAATGTCGACATACAAGAACACACACATACAACTACATATGTATGCATGTATGTATGTATGTATGTATGTGTAATGGGGGGTGAACTTTTAAATTAAATAACAGGCTAATCATAACTGTCGAGATCGTCATCTTCATCAATTCAGTAAACGATCCAAGGCTACTCGCCACCGTTAAGGGCAGACAAGGGGCCGCCGCTACTTAGCTTCTACATCTCCGAGTGGCCGCGCCGCCTCCGCTTCAATCACTTTGTGCTAATCAGCCGCAACTAAAACGATCCTCCGTGCTGCGCAGCTTCAACATACTCACCAACGATCGTCGTCGTCGTCTTCGTCGACTTCGTCGTTGTCGCTCACCGAACTCACCACATATAGGCTCTCGTGTGCAGTGCTGCCAGTTCTCAAGTGCAAGAAAAAGCTAGATCAGTCTAGAAATGGCCAAAACAAATGATAATGCTTTTTTTCAACGTTATTATTCCTACATTGTTGTCAGACGTTTCAGCTTGTCTTGAAGGACTTTTAAGCTTTTATTTTACATACGATCCAAAACACTACAATATATTGGGAAACAATATATATTATTATTCCTACATTGTTGTCAAAAGTTTGTCTTGAATGACTTTTATTTTACATACGATCCAAAACACTACAATATATTGGGAAACAATATCTACATTAACAAAATAGTATTTCAGGCAAGTTTCAAGAAATGTTATTCTAAAGAAGGCTACAGATGTACTAGTCTGATATTAGTTTTCATCTAGGGTACAATTTCTTCTTTTAAATACTAAAAAAAAAGCTAAAACTTAAAGTAACACCATGACAGAAAATACTACTGCAACAAAATATGGTTGTTTCCGACCTATGAAGACATATATTTTCATATAACTAAGAACTAAAACTAAGATCAGTAAACTACAGTATACTTTTACTGTAACACAAACAGCTAAGCTTTCAATAAAGCTTTGAAATATAATTTTACAATCGGTAATTGGCATATAGTATACATATTCACATTTGATCTACAACTGGCGGGAAAATAGCTTAAGTGGTAGCACCGCTAGTGTGCATGTCAGCGTAGGCAACAGTGGGTTGATAAATGCTAAAAAGTGCGCGTGTCACCACCTTCATTAACTGACCCAGTGAACATGTGTAATCCAAAAATCTGGTTTCCCAACAACCACAGCTATAAACGTGACTTGTTTATTACGCCTAACAAACGAACTTTCTTTGCTGTGGCACTTGACACTTAGGTAATGGTAATCAAAGCGCATTGCATTTAGCGATATAATCAACGCAGATCTTTTCGTGGCCGGAGAAAGCACTTTTGAGAGCCACCGATTACTGGCTACTGAATTACTGAACCGGCGCGGCATTTCTTTAACATGTCAACTAAGCTTGGCATTTTAATGAGTCCCCCTTTAAAATTGGCGGCTTAGATAAGGCTTGCGTTGAAGTTGCAACGAGTGGGAGGAAATAACCTAACTTCAAATCATGAAAGATCCAAAATAGATGTAATCGGTTAACGATAACCCATGTTATGTATTGATATGGTTATTTGAGGGCAGAGAATATGTAGATGTTGCTTAGCTCTTATACAAATGCAGTAGGAGTTGAATTCGCAGTTTTCTAAATGCGATGTTTCATATGTCAACCACAGATATATTTATAAAGCAAAATAAATATATGGGAAATATTATATATATATATATATATATATATATATATATATATATATATATATATATATATATATATATTATACGTATTACAAAAATGGGATAGAAACGGCGTATTATGTATGACTCCGCCAGCTTTTAAATACTTTAATTGGTAATAGATGGTAAAATTATTTAAACGGAGTAAACATAGAAATTTATTATCACTTTTTAGTATTATTATCAAAAAAGTATTCTGTTGCCGTTAATTAATAAATATGCTATAATAAATAAATATATAAAATATATTATGAATAATATACATACAATACAATTTATGGAAAAATATAGCAAATGAATATTCACACAATTGAAATCTTTTGCGTAGATTGTTTAGTCACACTGCGATATTTTAGTGGAGCTTTTCCAACAATATTTATTGCAAATAAAAATAAGTTGCGGCAATTCCACTACTATATACTCTGACAGGCGATGAGTCAAAGTTTCTTAACTTTTCCTAATTAAAGGTTTCAATTAATTAATTCAAACAAGCCTCGTACCATCATAATTGAACAAGATAGGAAGGTATCAATAGTTAATATGTTAAAATTTCTTGAGTACCATTAATGGATTTATAACCTTTTGCAATTTTAACCACTGTGCGCAGAGCAATCATCATATATACATTGGTCGCTTGTTGTTGTTCTTGTTGCTATTATCGCACTCCGCTCTTTGTGGTGACTGCTTATGCTGCTGTTGTTGTTGTAGTTGCTGTTGTACTTGTTATTCGCGAGCGCGTTGATGCTCATGCTTTTGTTGTTGTTGTTGCTGTGGCCTGGTGCTGTACTAAATTATGCGAGCCCGAAGCCGGAGCCGCGTAAAAACAACAACAGCAACAACAACAACCAAAAACCAAACACTCACACATAAGAAGCCGAAACGAAAATTTTTCTGTTTTCGTTTGGTTTTCAGTTCAGTTTTAGTTCCCACTGGGCACGGGCGTCGCAGTCGTCGCGCGGCAACGAAACCGAAACTGAAACCGAAAATCGAAACTCGGATGACGAAGAGAAGGTCGGTCCGGTCGGTCTGTCGGTCGATCTGCCAGAAGATCAGACCCGTTGTAGTTTGAATTTGGTCGCCGAGCCGATATCAAATCGAGCAACACAGTGCGGGCAGTTAAATAATTTTGTTATTTTATTATTTTTATTTTTTGTTATATTAATGTTTACAACAACAACAACAAGAATAAGCAGCAGCAGTAACTAAGTGAAGTGTTTTGTGCAAAAAAAAAGGAAAGAAAGAAGAAAACAAGTGAGAAACGAAATGCGGTGCTAAGTGCTGCGAATTGGCCGTGTGGTTCGGGTTCAGTTTCAGGCAATTGGAGCAGCTAGAGGTCCCTGTTGTGTGCTGAAGTGGTAATCAATTTCCTGCTCTGCTTCTTCTACTTACTCTATTCATGAAGTTGTTGGCTGTTGGTGTCGTTTTTCCGCACATGCAAAGTGGCCGTCTGGGCATGCGCTCTGCCCAACTCTGCTGCCTTCTGCCTGGGGCTGGGGCTGGGCCTGGGCCAGGGTCGAAGTCAGAGTCGGGGTCGGTGTCGGTGTCGGGCCTGCTTACAAGTTCAAGTTCAATGCGCAACTTCTTTGCCGGCAAACACAAAACACAAACACACAAAAAAAAAAACAGTTGATGTCGTCGTCCTCTTGCGCCCACTACATCCACTACATAACAACAACAACAACAACAATTAGAAGAAGAACAGCAAGAACAAAGCATCAGCAGGCGCTTATTCTCTCTTGCCAATTTCATTCCATGCATCCTCCGCTTGTGCGCTCTCTTCGCAGCGCCATCCGTCGCTCTCTCTTCTGCCTCTCTCTCTGTCTCTGCCGCTCTTGCGCTTACTGTCTCTCGGCTGCATTGTGTCGCGTACATTGCACCTTTGCGGCCTGCTGCTCTGCCTGGAGCTGCTTTCTGGCACGGTTTTCGCTTTCGATGCATTTTGACAGCGCATTGCTAATCGCTGCGGCATTTCACACACACACACACGCACAAACACTAACACACACTCAACTAAGCCTGCACGCATTCCAAGCAAATTTCTCATTTCCTTCGCCTCGCACCCGCGCAACTCAGACAATAACTTAACACTAAGTATTACTATTTTGATAAGCCGTTGATAAGACTGTGCAACACAATTATGCGAAATTTAAGACATTCCGCTCTCCGCCTCTTTAGATTATCTGATCAAATCAACGTAAACTATTAGCAAATTCAAGAGGCATATAACATTATGATCCATTGAAATTTTCTTGGTATTCAGTTAATTTGCATTAAAGTGTATTTAATTACTGCTAAGCGAGTTAATTTGATTTGAAAAGTTTCAATTGAGCTAAAAAAAAAATATCCAGCCTATTAGTTTGATTACAAAAAATATCAATTCTTTAAAAATATGAAAGTTGCCAAATCAATTTATTCATTTCAAAAATACAATTTTTAAATTCAAGACAGAAATAGAGTATTCCCGCGAATGTTAATTGATCAAATTGATCGTTTCGATAATATTTAAATTGATGAATAAATGTCAGATGATTATTTCAAATACTTAGTAGACCCAAGCGTGTTCCGATTTTGATTCAATTTAATTACTTGATCATTTTTGCTTGATTTAATTTGAACATGTAATGATTAGAATTGTTTTATAAATCTGTAATACAGATATTTAGAATGTTAATACGATCCAGAGATAATATATACAGCTCTATACGAATAGTATATATATTTAAAATAATTATTTAAGCTCCAAAAGTTATCTGCTTGGCGTTTCTTCAGATAACTTTTAGTTTTGAATTCAAAAATTTTTATTTAGTGACGAAAGTATTTTCCAAATCACATCAAAATACATATACATAAATAATTAATACAACTTAATAAATAATCAATTGGAAAAATTATAGGTTCTAGTGGATGTATGGATGTATTTACATTAATGCATTTATATGGATATATACATAACCTGTTCCCTAAAGTTCTTATTCTGTCCACCTACTTCTCTTACCATTTTAAACAAATGTGATATTTTTGGCTTATTTTTATAGCTCCGATTAAAATTTCCTTAAAGATTATCATTTTAAATATGTGAGTTGTTCAATTTATGATTAGTGATTAGAGAGTTGTGTCGCCCTCTCTTTGAGCTACGCTCTTTATAAACCTCTATTGAGTGCTATATATTGTCTTAGAAGGTACTAATTTCGTTGCTGATAAACGATTACTTGACTGGCTAAATCTCAACTTAGCGTATCCGGGCAGCTCTCTAGGGTATTTTTTTTCGAGTTTGTACTCTGTTGTGCAATTCTTAGATATTTTGTTAAAAGCACCTAAGAAAAACAAATTTTTGATCAATAACGGATATTTGTAAGACTCTATTTTTTATTGGCAAACTTTGAATTGTTTTAGGTCTGCAGTTCTAAAGTAAAATAGAATCGATCGGAGCATTCGAAACAATTTTTCTATATGTCTATATGTTTGTCGTAACTGACTGATTGGTGATCAACGCACACCCCAATTGCAATTGCTAAGAAATAGAATGCGGAAATAAGTTTTCTTTCACAATATAGGGGAGCACTAAGCAGCAGTTTTGGAACATTTAAGCTGCAAATGGAGGAAAACGAGCTCCAGCGTTTGTATGAAAAATCTGCATTATTCAGCCGATTCACTTCAAGCTTGATTTGTCTACATTAAGAATGAATATATAATTAACTGCATTCGCATGTAGTTTGACATTTGTCTTTGGCTCCCGACTTATTTGCATAGTTAATGAGGGACTATTGTGGGATCCAGAAATCTTGCTTTTCAATCTCGAAAATCTTGTCCTGCCGAGACTAGCAATATTGGTCGCAATAGTCTTGTGCTTCTGGTCGTCATCGCATTGAAAATGATCCGATTGCAGCGAATTAACTGAATTGTGTTGTTTGGTGTAACTTTTGTATACCTTGCTAAATTCCTAATAATCGCTTATTAGCTTTGCCAATAATTTGTTGTTCCCCGTCGTGGTTAACTGTTATTGTTATTGTAGCCGTAGCTCCCTCGTTGCTGCTGTTGGTGTCATGTTTTACCTTTACCTGCCTTTTTTTTCTCCAGATAAGCGATAGCTGCTTGCGCAATGGCCAGCTTGGCGTCGGCATCGGCATCGGCGTCGGCGTCAACGTCTTATCGGCTACATTGCTTTTTGGCTCTGGAATGCCAAAAAAGCAGAAGAAAAAATTGCCGAGTCTCGGAATCTGGTGCATGAGTATATTATAAGTTTGTATGTGTGTGTGTGGAGACCTGCCCGTGTCTCCCTCTAGATAGCTGCATTGTCACATGCTTATCAGAGCTACTCTGCTTCCTAGTTCTGATAAGACTAGAGCATAAACACTTAAAACTGCAGCAGAGTGTCGACTGCTAAATGTTTCCAAGTATTTCCTGTTCATTACGAATGCTAACACCATTCCGGCTAAATCGCTAATGAATCATCTTAATTTTGGCAAACATATATACTTTGTATACTACGAGTATATACAGATGATTGAGAAATGCGACCAAGTTGGCCAAGTTGTGGGCGATTCGACACCAACTGTTTCAACATACTATATAAATAAGTGTAGAGAGCCGGCGATGAAGTAAAAAATTCGAACTTGAAACACGCTCGACATCGACCATACATCAGCCATCATCAGCTCAGCGTCTAAATATAGATTGCGACCGATGTTTTGATGATATTGACAACAATATTGCCATACAAGTTGGCAGCGAGTGGTTGCTCAGTTGATTGCTTCCCTCGCTTGCTTCCCTAGGCCGGAGAACCTACCTCAATTCAGAGCCCAACACACAAAAAAAGTACGACTGTGTTGCACAGTAAGACTTCGCTATAGCGATATGTCCTTAATTTCTTAAACTGTCTTAGCTTTTTCTCTCTTTCACTTTAAGTCACAAACATATTTAATAGTATTATTATTCTTCTGTAGGGAAACTAAATTTTGCAGCACGAAAATTGCTTGCCATGTATCCTAGCCATCCACTATTTTTCCATTACTTAGTGTAATACTTGTAAGATTTGTTGTACTACCAAATATTCCTGTGACCGATTACAGTTGTTTGATAAGACTTTAGATTATAGACATGCTTTATAAAAAACTCATAAATATCAGAATTGGTTGTCATATCAAAGAAAACAGAAGAGTTTTTAATACTTTAAGTGATTTCTGCATCGGTCATTTCTACTTATATCGTTTCGATATTCATAAAACATGAAGGCACTATGAAAAGCTTATAAAATCCAGACTTTCTTAAGATATCTTCAAAGACATAAAAAAATTAATGAAACTTCAGATTATGGTGAGGCCTTCTTTAAAACTCATACATACCAGAACAAAAAAGGTTTTCATACTAAAAGTGTTTCTGCACTGATCATTCCCATATAGGCTATATGAAATAATGATCGATTTTTATATAACTTGAGTTCATAGTAAGGCACTTTGAAAAACTTAAAAACTCCAGACTTCCTATTCATAGACAAACAGGTTTTTAGTACTAAGATTGATTTCTGCACCAATCGTATCTGTGGCAGCTATATAGAACAGTGCACCGATATTAATGAAACTTTAGATTATGGGGAGGCCTTTGTCATAACTGATAAATTCCAGATTTTCTGTTGTTGTTTGTTTCATAAGCAAAAAAGCTATCAAGCTAAGAGTGATTTTTTAACCAATCAATCCAATAGCTGCTATGCAATACTATATAAGGTTTGTAATAAACTTGCTTTGCATATGGATAAGACTTGGTGTCCCTAGCTGGTATAGTTTAAAAGTTATCAGGGTTCATACAGACGGACATGTTCAAATCGATTTGTCTGCTCATGCTAATAAAATACATATACATGGAGACTTTCTTCTGCTTCTTGCATACATTTGGCTGTTAGTACTTGTATTCCCTGTGTATGTCCTTTTCAGAGCTTCTTGATTTTGTGTGCGCGTAAGTTCCTCACTAATAAGTTCGACTGTATTGGCAAGTTGTGCTGTGCTGTGCTGTGGCCTGTGGTTGTGGCAAGTGTTGTAGCGCTGTGGCTGCCACTGCTGCACGTGCTGTCTGTGGCAACCAACGCCAGACCCCAAACCCAAAACCACAACCACGCATCCGCCTGCGGACTGTGCAACATATTCGAATCGGACAGCAGCTGAGACCCAGACGCGAATCCCACGCGACATTTTTTGCGACGCCGCGATCTTGATCTGTTGCCACCGCCTTCCTCTCTAGCCCCCCACCCCTCTCGATCTATCTCTGTGGCACTCTTTGCGCTTATCGTGGCAATGTGGCTGCCTTAATAAGTTTTAATCTATTTGTCAATATTTCCTCGTTTAGCTTAAACAACGTGCGTGAGTTGTTGTTGTTGCTGTTGTTGTAGCTGTGCGGCAATAAGATTTCGTTATATAGTACGACTATGTACATATCTTGTTATTCTTCTTTTCGTGTTTTTTTTTGGCTTTTTTTGCCAGCACCGGGCGCTTGCACACAATGCCGCGTATTCATAACAACGAGTGTCGACTAGATCTGTGGCAATTTTGTTGAGCAAGTTGCTGCCACTTTTTCACTTTTTCCGCAGCCAAACTAGATGCAGCGATACCCTACAGCAACGGGTATTGCGCATGCTCAGCAATCTTGGGCTCGATTTGGGCTCGAAGCTGAAGAGAAGATCCGAGGTTCAAAATAAAAATATATCCTTGTTAAGATTCTTTATTAACAGATTTAAGTAAATGAAGGTGCATTATTGAGTGCAATATTTGAATAATTTACATATACAAAAAATAATAAGATTTTTTGAAATTAAAACATTCTTGAAAATTAAACGCAAAACCTCTTCTCCATTTTTGCGATTGCGCTTTATATGCCTACAGACAAAGCCTTCCTACTAACCATGTGGTATAGACCCTCATAGATTTTAAGTTTGTGACAGCCGTAGAATATGTTTGCCGTGAGAATCACATAGGCCGATTTTTTATGGTGTCAGGTCCATTTTTCCGAGCTTCTTGAACTGTTCCTTTCACCCGTGATCGAAGAGTGTATCTGTATGGAAGTGCTGACTGGGAAAGTCCATTCCTAAAAGCGTAGATGCGACCCATCTAGAATCTAGATGGTTTTTTATTTCACACCAATGACGTTATCTCTCTTTTTAAGAGGCATGGGCAGAACATATGTAAATTTCACTTTGATTATAAATAATCTGTATTATTGTCATCATAGCTTATATATACTAGTATTTAAGCTGTGTAATAAAAGAGGAAATGTATTATGGGATCGTTTTGTTGAGCTTTATTTCATTTATTTCAATACAGTTTCGTTTTCAATTTAAAGCTTTGATTTTTAAAAACAATAGGCTTTAAAACCAAAAACTTTTGCTTATTTAATGAAGAGGATAACTATAATTTGAACATTTTACAATATAGTTTTACTATTATTGGTCATTTTTGAGTGGCTTTGCGAAGCACTGATTAGATGCTTAACTTCTTAAATATAAATAATCAGTCAAAAAGTAAAGGGCTTTACATACTCAAAAAATGGTTTATTTAAACGAATCAGTTGCTTGACATCATTGTGCCCATATTTTCGTATTTTTCGAAACCTTTTACAATGAACTGTGAAAGGAAATTTGAGTAAAAAGTTCCTTATACACCTAATTCTGTTTTTACACGGTAGCTTGGTTTCAGAAAGAACCATGCAAAAATAGTTGATTGGTTCCTTATATCTAAAGAAATATATGTATAAGCAATTTTTAATTTTCAAGCCGTGTTATATCAAAAATGTGTAAAAAATTAGGTGTATAGTATATGGCCTGATCGTTAATCAGTCAGTTAGCTATAATATAATTTTCATTTCTTGTTTCTTTATCAAACAGAATCAAATAACGCAATAGGATTAAATTCAAATATTGATCAAATTTCACCATTTTAGCCAAATTTTTCATTTAAAGATATTGTTGGGCTCATCAGTCAGTCAGAAAAAAATGCTTTATATATTATCAGAGAGATCTGATTTCTGGCTTTCAATCTCATGAAGGAGGATTGGGAAGGGTATTCGAGTATCGTTGCAATGGGCATTGCTGTAATCTTATGTTTGTTGTTGTTGCTGTGCCTGTTGCCATGTGCCCCGCGTCTCGCCTCAGCATTTTGTGCGTTTTGTTTGTCTACCCGGCTGATATGCAGTCCGCGTTCAATTTTCTCATCCGCATCGACGATGGCGTCGGCGTCGACTTCGGATTCGGAATCCGAGTCGGAGTCGGGCAATATTATGGGCATTTGGCGTCAGACTGCTTCGCGCACCATGTTGTCATTGTATTGTCATTGTCTGCTTGTTGTTTGTTTGTCTGTCTGTCTGTCTGTATGTATATCTGTCTGTTTGTTTGTCTGTTGTATGTTGTTTGTTTGTTTGTCGGCCGTGCTGGCTGCCAATTGCACTGAAAGTAAAAGTAGCTTCTTCTTTGGCTCATAAATGGTTCTTTTGTAGCTGCTCAGATGGATAGATAGAGATACCGATACCGATACGTTTGTATATATAGTATGTCTGCATATACATATGTATGCCTGCATATGTCTAGTTATCGCTGTTTCAAGGGCCAATGCCAGTGTCTCTCTCTCGATACTTCGAGTGTGTCAAACATATGTATGTATGCATGTATGTTTGTATATATCTTCTCAGATAAAGCACTGCACAATCCACACATTTGTGCTCATGTTTGAAAGAGTTAAAGAGTGGCAGACAGAGAGTCAGAGAGAGAGAGAGAGATAAAGAGGGAGAGGGAGTTTGTACTGACCTTGCGCAAACCGATTTGCATTGTCCATAGAGACGGCTAAAGCTACATATTTTCTATTGTAACAACAATTTGCCGCTTTCTACAATTATTGGGATACGTCTGATGCTTTCCTGAATATATGTATATTGGATTAAAATATTGAATGGGAATCCAAAGGAAACACCTTCATTGTTTGAATTCAAAATTTGAACTGTTTTATTATTGAAAATATTGCTTATTTTATACACAATTGTTACTTAAGATCTACACTTATTTTCTATATTCTACATCTACTCTCTCTTTCTGCAGTTCCCTTTGATTTACATTGGTTTTATAATTCCTTCTCTTATGTGTATGTGGACTGTATTTCCTATTGGTAGTTTCAATCTGTGACCTGCATATGATATCGCACTAATCGATACCAGATGCTTACATTGTTTATGGTCTGTCTGTCTTGGGTTTCAGCGACCCTTTTTCCTTGCACTCACTTGTGCGTGTACTGACTTTTATGACCTGCTTATATATGCGCAAGTGACATATTTATAGATTTGTGTCTGGTTTCAAAAAGGAAACTACATTCTCTTAACAACTTAAATTTTACATTTTCACATAAAAACTATACCTTGGTATTATGCATGTTTATATTTAAACATTCTGCAAAGGGCCGGCAAAGGTTATGGCCTGTAGTCTTACAAATTATATTTATCTTATCGATACATTGGCATAGGGTGTAATTAATTTTAAACATTCTGCAAGGGACCGGCAAAGGTTATGGTCTGTAGTTTTCGTTGTACCTTCGATTTTCTTATTATATATATAATTATTGTTAATACAAGTGCTATTCCTATTATTAAAGAAATGTGACCAGATATGTGATGGAAATGTAACCCTTTAAGGTCGACATAATTCTCTTTTATATTTCGTAACTCGTTTTGCAATTTCCTAACTTCTTCGGTGTGATTAATCGTTAGAGACCCCATTGAATTCCAAACTATTGTAGGGATTTTACTTATTTCCCCTTTAAAAGATAGTTCAATTGCTCTGTGGTTTTCTGTATGTATGTTATGATGGGTTACTAATAGTTTATCCTCAGTCCTAGTTGTGCAATCTGATCTTATTGTCAACACTCCTTGTTCGGGTAAATCTACAAGCTCCTGCTGTGATCCACTACACTGAATACCGGCCTTACTATTTCTAGGAACTTTAAACAGCCAGCTTCCTTTGCTTTGTAGCTCAATCCAGTATGTTTTTGAATCCTGAATACTTTTAAAAACACATTTTGATGGCTTATTTGGCTTGAAAGGTGTGATTTCACAAGAGTTATCGTTAGCGTTACTCCACGGCCAACTCCCTTCGCACACGCGTCTACCTGGCTGCCAATTTGTACATCGATTCAGCGTAGATTCCGTCATTACGTGGTAAGAATCGATCTCGAAATTGTAAACTAAGTACTCTGACTTCAGATCTACTATTATTATTTCATTCCTTTGTTCGACTGGTACCGGTATCATTCTGTATAATTGAGATGGGTGCCTACTAAATAACGGAATCTTAGCGCTGATAACTAATTTTTTATCAATGAAAATTCCTTTTGCTTTAAGTAGTGTATATACTTCTTTGAGCTCGGTACCTGTCCTCTTGCCTGGCAAGACTAACTTTTCTGATAATCTTTCCTTTATTTTTGTAATTTCATTGTTTAATTGATTTGGTTTAAGGATGTTTGGATTCAGCCTACCATGGTTGATATCAATAAGCAGATTTATGACCGCTGTTTGAATTTTTTCGCATTCTTCAAGCAAGGAGCTCAATTGTTTTGTAATCATGAAGAAGTTGATTGATTCTTTGTATACATAGTAGTTCTCCTTTAGGATTTCTGTCATGTTTTCAATCCTTTCATTCATACCTTTAAAATTCATGTTTATTTCCGTAGTTGTTCTTTTGAGGACATTTACCGTAGAATCTACCACTGATGTTTGCCTTTTCGCTAGTTCTTTTAAGTTATGTTGATTCTCTAAAAGGTTTGTCATATTTTCTTCCATTTGTTTTCTATCTTCCTCATCCATTATACCAAATAATATATGGTACAGGGAGCCTATAAATTCGAACGGTGCCCGCCTATTCCTTGATTTGCTTTGTGTCATGAAAAGTTGATTATCTTCTTCTAAACTTCTGATTTGTTTTTGCATGTTGTCAAGGACTAAATTGCACTGGTATTCAAAACTATGGAGTTTGTCGCAAACAGCTCGCATTTTTTGTAATAATTGATTACCTTTTACTAGCATTTGAAAATATACGTTCATGTCATAAAATATAACAAGATCCCAAGAAGAGGCTGTTATTTCCACTTCACCCATTGAGTCCAAATATATAGCTGTGGTATTATTGAGTTTTTCTATTGTCCACTTTTTCTCTTTAGATTCAAGAGTTGAGCTTGACGCATGGCTAAATAGCAATAACATTGCTAAGACGACCCCTAATTTAGATAATTTATGTCCTCTAATAGGTCTCTCTTGCCTTGGTTCTACTTTTTGCTTTTCCTCTGCATTTACTCCAGGCAATGGACAAATTTGATTAATTGGCCTTGTAATCGACCCTTCTTGTAGCTTTACTTTTACAACCCTAACTTTATCGTCTTTGCCTTTATGGACCTCCTCAATTTTTCCTAAAGGCCACCTAGCTGGGTGACAATTTTCATCTTTTATTAAAACTATTTGCCCTTCATCTATATTTTGTTTTTCTCTTTTCCACTTATTTCTTTGCTGAAGAGTGTGTAAATATTCCTCCTTCCATTTCGTCCAGAAGTCCCTTTTCATTTTTTGAATAAGTTTCCACCTATCAAGATTTCCTATTCGTGCTTCTGGCAATGACTCAACTGCATCTAGAGTTGGCCTACCTATTAGAAAGTGACCAGGTGTCAATACCTCATTGTCATCCATGTCATCCCCAGATGTATACAAAGGTCTTGAATTTAACACTGCTTCAATTTGACATAACAGCGTTGACATCTCCTCGTAAGTCAAATTGTTGTCCCCAATGACTCTTTTTAAGTGATGTTTAACAGATTTTACCCCAGCCTCCCATATACCTCCGAAGTGAGGTCCTGCCGGGGGGATAAAATGCCATATAATTTCCTCCTTTTCTAATATTGGAACGATCTTAGAATTGTCTTGAATTGCTCTAAGATATTCTTGGTCTAATTTTCGTGAGGCTCCGACAAAATTCGTTCCATTATCCGAATATATATTGGCACATTTCCCTCTTCTTGCTATAAATCTTCTCAATGCTGCTAAGAAAGCATCTGAAGTCAGGTCACTGACCACTTCTAAGTGTATAGCTTTTGTAGCCATACATACAAACACTGCTATATATCCTTTAAATGATTTTTGTCCACGATTTCTGGAACATTTTATATAATAAGGTCCTGCATAATCGACTCCTGTATTCAAAAATGGATATGCAACTGTAACCCTATGCTTTGGAAGATTTCCCATTATTTGCTCTGCGGTATTTTGCTGATACCTTGAACAAGTAACACATCCTTTCAAATACTTTTTCAAAGAATTTTTTAACCCAAATATCCAATATTTCCTTTGGATATAATTCTTCATTAGGTTAATTCCACCATGTAACGTTTCCGTGTGCGCATTTTTAATTATTAGTAACGATAAATGGCTCTTATTCAAAATAAGTGGATGTTTAACCTCGAATCTTGCATTGGCGTTCTGCAGCCTACCACCTACTCGAAGTAACCCATTTTCGTCCAAGAAAGGGTTCAAGCTCAATATTTTATTTTTTGTTTCAATTTCCCTTTTTTGAATTAAAGAGTTTATTTCTGAGCCAAATTGAAGTGCTTGCTGTTGTTTTATTATTTGGACTCTGGCTTTCTTAAACTCCTTCAAAGTCAAATATGAAGGGTAAGTCATTTTTTTGACTACAATGTCAATAAATCTCAATATGTAAGCTACTACTTTTTGTAATTTTTGTATACAAGAATATTTTTCTAAAAGTTCCGTTATAATACCATTTTCTGTATTTTTTAATATTAAACTGACTGTAACTTTGTCTTCATATGTTTTCTGCTGAGGCCAATCTTTTTTAGGTTTGCTTAGCCATTTAGGACCTGTCCACCAATTTTCGCAATTTTTTAGCTTAACAGAACAAATGCCTCTTGAGGCTATATCAGCAGGATTGTCTTCAGATGCCACATGTCTCCAGTTAATTTCTGGTATCTTTCGTATTTCATCTGTTCGTTTTCTAATAAATTTGTCTTTGTTAGTTCCATTTTGTATCCAAGCTAACGTTATAGTCGAGTCACTCCAAGCATATGTTTCTGCTGCCCCTGTTATGGATTCTTTGATCCTTTCAATTAGTTTCGCTAATAGATGGGCGGCACATAATTCTAACTTAGGGATGGTTTTTCTATTCTTTTTTGGATTGACTTTAGTTTTGCTCGCTATTATCATAACTGAGGTACCTACTTTAGCGTATACTACAGCAGCGTATGCTTTTTCAGATGCATCCGCAAACCCATGTATCTCCAACTTGAGATTGACGTGAGTCTTAATCCATCTTGGTATTCTAATTCTTTCCAGCATTTTTAAATTATCTTGGTATAATTTCCATTCGTTAGCAACATCATTAGATAACTCTTGATCCCAGCTTTGTTCGTCAATCCATAGTTTTTGCATAAATAGTTTTCCCACAATTGTCACTGGAGACAACCAACCTAAAGGATCGTAAATTTTGGCTAGTGTAGACAAGACAAGCCTCTTATTTACTTTTTTGGAGCTATTACAATTGACGTGAAACTTGAATTCATCTTTTATAGGTTCCCACTGAAGTCCTAGTGTTTTTATAGACTCATTTTCTTGAATACTCAATACTTGATTTTCCCTTGTGTTGTCAACGGTTTCTAAAATATCTGGTACATTTGCTATCCACTTTCTTAAGGTGAGTCCGAACCTTTGCAACTCTTCAAAGACATTTTTAGCTTTGAATTTTGCATCTGCTACTGAGTTCGCTCCAGTCAGAAGATCGTCCATATAAAAATCATTTAAAATTATTTCTCCAATTTCCCTATTTTTGCATTTATCAGCAATATCCTTAAGGACTCTGGTGGCCAAATATGGTGCCGAAGCTGTACCGTAAGTGACCGTTGTTAATTTGAAACTTTTTAATTTTTTACTTGGTGAATCTCTCCACAAAATATGTAGGTATTGCTGGTCGTCTTTATGTATATTTACTTGACGGTACATTTTCTCAATGTCCGCAGATACTACAAACTGCCATTTTCGCCATTTGGTTAATATATCAAATATATCTCTTTGGATTCTTGGACCGATCCACATGATGTCATTTAGACTTTTATTGTTTGTGGTTTTGGCTGATGCATCAAAAACCACTCTTAATTTAGTTGTAAGGCTTGAGTCTCTGATCACTGCCTGATGGGGTAAATAATAAGCCCCTTCCCTATTCGATTCAACCATGTGCCCTAATTCCATATATTCTTTCATGAACTTTAAATAATCTTCTTTAAGTTTATTGTTGTTTTGAAATTTCTTCTCGAGGTTAAAAAAACGTGCCATCGCTTGTGCTTTGGAATCTCCCAAGTTCTTGTCTTCTTTAAACGGAATTGTAACAATATACCTTCCGCTGACATCTCTTTTTGTGGTTTCAATAAAATTATTCTCACAAAGATCTGCTTCTGTTTCCTCATTATCCTCACTTTCTAATTCCCAAAACCTTTCGAGGTCCTTAACCTCAATAGTTGCTGACATTATGGTATTTTCGCCTTTTGATTTGGTGCATCCGGATATAATCCAGCCAAAATCTGTGTTTTGCCCAAGAAGCCCATCCATTTTCACAACCCCATTCTTTAGAATATGAGTATACAAGTCGGCACCTAATATAACATCTACTCTACTTGGTTTATCAAAATTAGGATCAGCTAATACATAACTGTGCCACTTTGTTTTATCGACATTCATCGATTTAGACGGAAGAGCCTTCATGAGTTTTGGCAGGACAATTGCTTCAACTTTTAAAGGCTGCTTATAGTAGTCTCGAGTTCTTATGCATAGCGCTACTTTGTTTTTAGATACAATTGTTTCCGTGGAGGATACTCCACTTATTTCTGTTTGAGTTTTTATTCTGGGCAGTTTTAAAATTTGGGCTGCTTCCTCTGAAATAAGTGTACTCTGAGAGCCAGTATCAATTAAGGCTCTTAGAGTTTCATACCCCCCACTTACTGATTTGACTCTTATGAGTGCTGTGGCTAACAGTGTGTGTTCTTTTGTCACACATGTATTTAATTTAAAATGAAGCATTGTGTGGTGAGCTCTATTGCACAGAGAACATACACTATCGTTTTTGCACCTTATACTACTAGAGTGCTTAAGGCACCTTGAGCATAATTGTACTTTTTTAGCCATCTCAGCTCTTTCAAATGGAGTCATTCCCTTAAATTTATAGCACTGTACTATGCTATGTCCCGGCATTTTGCAAACCGGACAATTCTCCTTTACATTCATAAATGTCTTTTTGACTGTTTTCTTCTCCTCGTCGTTCACCGAGCTTAATGAATTAAATCGTTGCTCTAAATATCCTATTACATCGCCCAATAACTGAATTTCTTTGGTTCGTTTTACATGGTTTTCGTAGGACTGCAGTGTCTCTCTATTAAATTTTCTCAACACCATGTGGGCAAAGATCACATCAACTTCTTCTGATAACTGTGATTTAATTTTAATTAAATGTATTGATTCATTTAACGTATCGATAAAAATTTTGACGTGTTTAGCTGAATCGTTGTTTAGGATGGGAAGGTCCATCAAACGATTAAGCTGATCGGAAAATATTTTTCTTTTATTTTCATACCGCTTGGTTAGTAGGTCCCAAGCGGCTTCATAGTTCTCACCCGAACCTGATAATAAATGAGCAACCATGCTCCTTGCTTCTCCTTTTAATGCGGTTTTTAAATAATTAAACTTCAGAGAGCGACTGAGGTCCTCTCTTCCATAAATGAGTTCTATAAATAACTCCGAAAATAGGTCCCACTCTTTTGGGTCACCATAAAAGATAGGTACCTGTATTTTTGGAAGTATCGGGAGGTCATCAAATTTCTCCTTGATACCTGCTCCTTCAATCTTCCCTTGGTCCACCAAATTTACTTTAATTTTTTTCTCTACAGCGCTTACAATATTTCTAACATCAAAGTCTAATTCACATACTCCTTCTTCAAAGTATGCATTAGTGTCGAATTTTCTAAGCTCACATATCTTCTTGTGAGTCCTTTGCCACAAAAACTCCACCTTGTTTTTTCTAATGTCTAATATTTCCGTATTTCCTTCTCTGAGGTCATTCTTAACCTCGTCCAAATATCTCCTTAGCTGATCGACATTTTCTTTAAAATCTTTTTTTAGCTGCTGATAATTTGCGTCTTGCTTGGTTTGGTCCATATTTTCTTTAACTACTTTTTTTAATTGCTGAACATTTATGTCTTTATTGTCAGCATCCTTATGAATTTTCTCTTCTTCTTCTTTACCTTTCAAGGCAAAAAATTTTTCTTTAATTTTGGCAATAGCCACCAATATCTGGTCATATATCTTCTCATTAAAATATGCGTGGTCTATTATACCTTTTTTTAACAATGTCGCGTGATTCGCCGTTATGTTTGTTTTTAATTCGTCTAATTGCACGATTACTTCGCTAGTATATTTACTAGCTTCAATCTGCTCTATCTCCCTGACCTTGCCTACTAACTCGGCCTGTCTTTCCAGGAGCGAGATGGTTTTATCGGACAACATGCTTAACTTATATATATATATTTATATTTAAGAATATGCACTTAGCTTTAAATCTGCCTCCGCTGCCGATTCCGTGTCGTCGCCTCCTCTTTATGCACGCTGCACGTACACGTCGCCGATCGCCTGGGTCCTTGCTACTTGCTCCGTCGCTGCTTCTTTGTGCACGCTACACGTACACGTACACGTCGTCGATCACTTGATTCTCTGTCTGCTCCGCCGCTACTTTTTTTATGCACCTTCACGTGCGTCGTCGATCGCCTGGCTTTAATCAGCACACACACTTTACTTTTTTCTAGCGGTTTTTTGGGCCTCGGGAAACGCCCTTTTTCTTTTTGTTTTCAAACAACAATTTTTCAAACAAAATTTATATATTTTTCACTATCCCGATGTTCTGGAGCCGCACTTGTTTTTATATCAATATATATATATATATTTATTTATTTTTTGTATTATTTTTATACTTTGTCTCTTACCACTGGTGGGGGAGAACAGAGTTTTTTATTTTTAGCTAACCCTTAGCTGTAAAATCATGCTTTAGGGCGCTGGTTTTATTTCTGTGTCTCTTACCACTGGTGGGGGAAAACAACAGATTGCCACAAAGGCTCGAAGGACCAAAATGAATGGGAATCCAAAGGAAACACCTTCATTGTTTGAATTCAAAATTTGAACTGTTTTATTATTGAAAATATTGCTTATTTTATACACAATTGTTACTTAAGATCTACACTTATTTTCTATATTCTACATCTACTCTCTCTTTCTGCAGTTCCCTTTGATTTACATTGGTTTTATAATTCCTTCTCTTATGTGTATGTGGACTGTATTTCCTATTGGTAGTTTCAATCTGTGACCTGCATATGATATCGCACTAATCGATACCAGATGCTTACATTGTTTATGGTCTGTCTGTCTTGGGTTTCAGCGACCCTTTTTCCTTGCACTCACTTGTGCGTGTACTGACTTTTATGACCTGCTTATATATGCGCAAGTGACATATTTATAGATTTGTGTCTGGTTTCAAAAAGGAAACTACATTCTCTTAACAACTTAAATTTTACATTTTCACATAAAAACTATACCTTGGTATTATGCATGTTTATATTTAAACAAATATAGTGTCGATTCTTCTAAAGACGAAAGCTCTATCCACTTCACTTGCTCAATTGTTTCTCCTGTGAAGGGTTTTATAAGTCGATCAGAAGCAGTATCCATCCTATAGTAATTATAGTTATTATAATTAGCTTTACGGAACAATCGTGGCAGAGTTTGTAAAATTTTTATGGGGCTTAAAGATGTTCCTTTTAATGATTGATTGATAGCTTTAAGGTTGCCTTTGTTTTTGCAGAAATCTTAAAACTATGGCGGAAAGTTCACGACCAGAGATTTGACTGTATACATATATATATACTTGTATATCTGATATTAAAAAATTATTTACGATATATTAGAACTACTTCAGCCTTTCCAAAGGCACTCTTCAATATAGGCAGGAAACTAAAATCTAAAGTACAAAGCGAATTAAAATTTTTTTAAAACCCCAATCCGTAATTTGTTCTCAGTTAAAACTAAATGTGAACTGAACGATAAAGTTAAATAAAGTTGTCGCTCCATTCCATTACGTCGTCAATTAAATATTCATCTAAGAATCTTAAAAAGTATACTTATAAGAATCTAGAAACTCTTTCGAGTTTCGCGCAATTAGTTCTGAATTAGAAATGCCACAGCAATATTGTAATTCCCTCGACTATAAATTCAAGTATTTAATCGCACATAAAACACAGAGGTATACATAAGTGCCATGTGTAACATTTCCGGCCACCGATTTCGTTCATAGGCATAATCATAAAAATAAAAAAATAACGTGCTTCGAGATATAAAATTTGCCAAACACAGTTTTTCAAGCGGAAGTCAAGCAACTATTAAGGAAATTTGCCATCACGACACCGAATTAAAAAAATTTGTTTACAGAATCTTATTTTCAAATTTTTTTACTAAAAATATCGCTTGGTATTTCAATGGCTAGTAATGAAACAGCATTAAAATGGCAATATAACAATATTGGAGGCCTATACCTTAACAAAAGGGTTGCTCTAATGGCTTCTATATAAGCATTGCAGCTTGTTACTAAGAGAAAAATATTATAAATTATTATAATAGTTTCTTACAGGAAGAGGATTCAAAATATTTAATATATCATTATTGGGATCATATTTGAATCATAAAAGTCCCCAATTATATTACATTTACTCTAATGTATAATATTTGGGTACATTAGAAAATATTGAAAAACACAATCGTATTTGCCATGCTACATGGAAGCTATTTCGATATACACTGAAATCATTCAAGGACTTGAAAAAGGGTTAATATCTTTTGATATTTTGTAACATTAAAGTGATTGGAAATGTGTTTGAACCAATATGTTTTATTGAACAGTTCTTTGTTTCAGTTAAAATCAATTGATTTCAATTCCTCATCAAAATAACGAATCTTTTATACTTTTTAGACCTTGAATTATTTGTAGAAATTGCGACATATATTTATTAAATGTTTGTCGACCGCACTTTCTCAACAATATTCTGCTTTTTTCTCAATTGAAAGTTCAATTCCTGTATAAAAGATTATATGTATTTATTCAATAATCCTTTTTTGCATACAGATTGAAGAATACTTGAGCTTCTTCAAGTCGGGTAACTCTAGATTCTGTAGCTTACAAGTTATCGACGTTCATACCTCCGAACAAGCAATAAAAATTCTACACATATATAGTATAAATTGTGATTTTAATGCATTTCTTAAATAACGTTTGCATAAAGATGGAAGGAGTTCTTCTTACCTAGTCGGGTAACCCTAGCTTCTGTAGCTTCAAAGATATCGACGTTCATACCATCGAACAAGCAATGTTAGAAGATCGTTTCCCAATCAATAGATCGAAGAATTTGTAGACTTTAAAAACTAGTCGAACTGAATGGGTTTGTGTCTGTAATTGTTTTTGGCCATTAATTGGAACGGCGCTGGCATTATTGAGTGTAATTTATTCGCCGCGATTGCAATTGAGGCTGTCAATTGCAAAAAATTGATTAAAGGGACACTTGTTGTTCTTGTTGTTGTTGTTGTCTGACCCATTTGGTCAGTTCGCATATGCCACAAGGCGATCGCCGCATGCATTTCAATTGCAGGCAACAACAACTCGCACGCTTATCACAAATCATTCGACCATACATGCGAATGTAAATATTTCAATTGATTTATTGAAAAGCGTGCGTCGCTTTTCCTTACGAGTATTTCCCTATATTCGTTTTTTTTTTCTGAATTGTTTTCTCATTTTTTGCACCGACTGGCATGGAAAGACATTCGTCCCAATTGAAGTGCAGAATGAGGCCACGCCTGGCAGCAGAGTGCCACTTGAAGAGAATCACCTTCGGGTTCACTTAAGCGACAACAAGCCATATACTTACTTACTTAGTTACTAGCTAACTAGATGGGTTGGGTTGCCTACGAAAACAAAAGCAGACCAGAAACCAGTTCAATAGTTGGCGATGGTTCAGGTTCACAGCCGAGGCGACGCATGCGTGCCACTTACGCTGCTCGCTTATCACGCGTAGGCATTGTTCAGCTTATCAGAAGAGTAACCAAAAAAAAACAACAACAACAAAACACACACACTACAGTGCCACTTAAAAGTCATGTGCGATAAGTAATTGGCGTTTCCATATTGAGATTAAGCGTTCAAATTTATGTAAATAGCACTAGTAGCGGAGCCATGAACATACAATTATATATGTATGTATGTATGTATGTATGTACATATAGTCTGTATGTATTTGTTTTTTTGTGACCGTATCTGTGTGCTTTGCGCACAGTATCTCACAGATTTGTATCATTGGCAGCTCGTTTGCGTATCTTTCAATTTATTGATGCTCAATATTCATTCAATTTTAATTAACTCGAATTTTACGCCAGCGCTAACCTCTGCTTTGTTATGTTATGATATGGTTATATGCATTGTTGTTGTTGTTGTCGTTGTTGTTGCCATCCACTCTGAATATAAACAGATTTTGGAACAACTTGCGACGCATCGTAAACACAAAATGTGTGAGCTTTTGACCAATTTGAATTCGTCGCTGTTTGTTTGAGCCCTCGTTGCTTTTTAAGGCCCAATATTTGTGTGTGTGTGTGTGTGTATTTGTATGTATGTGTGTGTGCGTTTCCCACACATTTCGTAACGTTGATTGTTTAATTTCTTTACTCTGCCGAATAAGCAAATAAACGCTTTAGCTGGATTGATTCTCTGGAATAAAAAATAATTTTACCTAAAACTTTGGTTGGCATTGCAGGGCCTTACAAGTAGAACAATTGGCCATATGGCAAAAGGTTGTGAGAACTACAGTGAAAATGATTGAGCATGATTGAACTCTATGGTGCACTTATATGATCGATGTATGTACATTATTTATTCAGTTTCTTTATTGATTTTGTGCGAGAAAAGTGAAAGGGAACGACTCTGATTTAAGCATCGAAAACTCCTGTCCATAAGTCGGAATTATAATGCGAAAATATATGTGAAACGTACTGAAAAAATATTTTCAGTGATTCTGTTCTTACCAAGAATACACACAGTACTTTTTTCGACAGGGGAATCCTAAATAACCAATAATTGGTGTGTTCAATAATTTATATTAAATAGAAAATGGATTTTTCTGCCAGTGATTTATGTGAGAAAAGTGGAAATTAAGAGATTAAATTATATAAGAAACGAAGTGGAAATGTTTCAGAGCTTCTGTTCTTAGCATTGCAGATTAAATCGACCATTTTGCCTTATTGGCATTCATGTTCTTAACAACCCTATATCACAATTGAATCGTCCTACCAAGCATAGACACAGGACTTTTTTCAACAGGGACATCATAAATAACCAATAAGCTGAAGAATGAATTAGTGTGTTCAATACTTTATATTAAATAGAAAATGGATATTGTTTGCAGTCAGATTCGGGCTATTTAAATTTTTAGTACATCTTTATTTTTCGTATTTATTAAGCGTAAATATAATTAATCTAACAATTATAATCTTCGCATAATTGGTGTGTGCACAAAACATGATTGTGTTAAGCCAAATGGGCAAATAAATCATTCCGAAAATAAAAAATAATTTCAAGCATTAACGTGTTGTGTGCGAGATATTATTTCCCCCCTTTCGACTTTATCTAAAACACTTTATTTAATCCACTTTGGTGGGCACGTTTCTCTGTTTATACTCTGTACAATATTAGAGTATATTTGTGTAAAGTAAAAAATGTAACAGGTAGAAGGAGGCGTGACAGACCCAACAAAGTACGAGTATATATTGATTTTTGTCCGTCCGTATGATCAGCTATATCCCAGAGGCTATGAGAGCCACACTTATGTGTGTAGGAAGCACAAGTTTATTTCAAAATTTCACTTTTTTGAGGTTTTTTTAAATTCCTATAAATTATTCCTCACTTGGTTACAGAGTATTTCCAAGTCGCGGCTTAAGCTTTTCCACTTGTTTTTATATTTTTAATTGTGTTGTTATTGTTGTGTGAATTATGGTTCTCACAATTTCCATAAGTGCAGCGCAATAAAAATCAAGTACTTGTACAAATAATAATACGGAAAATAATGTCATTTCGCACTCAATGTGCGAAGAACATACTCGTTACAATTCTAAAGTAAAGATCATCGTTATCTGAAGCCACGTTAAGACAGGCAAATAATTTGCACACAAGTTTTTCGAATTTCCCAAGCATGTCTTGAATACAAGTATAATTATACTCCAATAAATATATCATATTCCAATATTAAAATGTAATTTTCCGAAACAAACAACTTGTCTGGGACAAAGCCTACATCTTATCTTATAGCAATCACAAATTTGTGTGCAAATTATTTGCGTGTCCGACCTCAGCTCATGTAAAAATCTGTTTAAAGTGAAGATTGATAAAAACTTATTTTTAAATATAAAAAGTATATATAGTATATACTCATAGTTGATGTATATTTGCGTTATTATTCACATATTGCTTTATTTTAATTTTTTTTTATATAAATTTTAATTATAGTCAGCTGATTGTTGTATTATATTTTTTTGTCCTTCACTTTATTGAGAATCGGTTTGCAAAAAGGATGAGTTATTGCAGAACGCCACAAGTTTATAAAATGAATTCATTTAATCATTTGATTTATGCAAACAGTTAATAGTTGTTTAAACTAATAGGTTCGCTGGTTGTCCTCTTTTAAGGGAGGGAAGGGGCCTGTTGTGCCTGTTGATGTGGAGTTCTACGTTCTCCAGATTTAGGTCAAGGTGCGCGGAACTACGAACCTACCAGTTGCAATCCTTTAATCTGGATCTTCTACAGATCCATCTCCAGATCCATGTCCAGATTGGCGCTACTTATGATGGCATTGTAGACTGCGCTCTGCAAGTACTGCCTATGAACCAGCAGATTCTGACCATAGTTTTGCTGCTGTTTGAGAACTCCTAGCATAAATTCTAGGTACTTCCTCTGCTCGTCAATTTGTTGAACTTCTTCTGGCACGCCCTCTTTTGTTTTTTGCATTTTTTGCGCAATTATTGTTGTTGTTAATAGCTTTTGAACAATACACTTGTATTTTATTGACTATTAGCGCTTTTCTCTCGATGCAGACACCCATATGAATAATAATAAACGCCATTTGTGGGAGCAATCAAGATCTGTGGGTAAATAAACAAATCGCGAACAAAAGCTCATTTCGCATGCATTTCATTGTTATTGTCTTAATGCGGTTCGCTTTACGGTCGCTGCGCCTGCGCCTGCGCGGCGGTGTCAACATCGGCATCGGCATCGGAATCGGCATTCAACATCCAAAAACTGAACAACTTTAAGCTGAAGTTTCGGAGCCGTCACCCCGTTTTAGTTGAAGTTGTTTTAATGTCGCTTGTTTTTGATGTCCCCATAAAAATAACACGGATCGTGCGGCGGTTGCATTTAATATGCCGTGTTGTTGTTATTATTTTTGATGGAGCTGGTTAGCAACTCTAATTTGCAATTCAACTTCCGTCAACTGCTGAGGAATTTTAACTGGCCGTGTATTTTATTTTGTTTTTATTTACACAATTGAAATGCGTGAGGTTTTTGTAGTTGCCTCCGATTTTATTACATTTTTTTTCCAACGCATTATGTAAATGCGCGCGTACTTGTAATTAATGAGCACAAAATGCGGAAAATGCTGGAAAATAAAACAAACGAGTTTTCCAATGCGTGGCCAGCCGCATGCCTAACATCTGGACAGCGATAACTCAGCGCGTCTGCACGCGTCATGTGCAATTTTTTTTTCATTTTAATTAAAAGTACGTTTATCTACAAGATACTCGTATGTACATTCACTTTTGGCCAATGGTGCTGGCTTAGTCATCTACGTCTGTATTCCCATCAAATGCTGTCAAATGTCTGCCATCGAACTGATGATAAGCTGTCGCTATTTGCTGGTTGAGGAGTCCCCTCAGCTTTTCTCTGATCCAACCCTGCCTAAACCATACATGCTTACAGTGCGGCACTGAAATATTGGCACAGCAGGCAAGAAGTTCATTCAAATTTGGCCAATAGTGTTTGATATTATATAACATTATGTTTATGGAAAATATATAATTGGAAGCTAGCAAGAAATTTCCTTATAGGGGCTCTTAAAACATTCTCAATACCAGGGAATAAAATGATGGAGTGGAAGGTTGAAAGCCCGAGAGATTGTCCACTGTTTTGAGAGACCATCAGGCCTGTTTCCATTTCCGAAATCCATCAAATTTGTCGAAAACAATTTGGCCTTATATAAAGGAAATTTTTTAATTACGGTTCTCAATCAAAACATTATCTGTTGAAAATCAATACAAACATAAGTACCAATGCACGCATGTTAATATAAGCAGATAATAATCTTATGTTATCTACAAGTTATCTGTCACTGTTGCATACGAATGTAAGCATAAAGAATATGTATAGCAAAAGTGTCAGTCTCCAATAAAACTCTAAAGCGAACAGACGCACGGCGGTCCGCGACTATTGTCTTTTACTTTACTCCTACTGAGCCCTTCCCTTTTCAGCGAATATATAATCTATTCAATAGGTTATGGGCCCAGGGCATATAGGCTCATAGGAGAAGTTCAAAGTATTGTGAAATAGTAATCGTTTGGTGACTCAAGAAATATAACATTTAAAAAATGAGTGCGCTATATCAAATAGACAAATTGGAAGAGCATAACTATGACTCATGGAGCATACAGATGCGATCTGTCTTAGTGCACGCGGAATTGTGGAGTGTGGCATCAGGTGCTGAACCTAGTAATACTGAGAGTTCAAGGCCAAAAGATGAAAAGGCATTAGCAATTATAACGCTAAGTGTAAAAGCTTCACAATTGGGCTTCATTAAAAATTGCAACACTTCGTACGAGGCATGGAAAAAGTTAAAGGACGTTCATCAGCCGAGTGGACCTGTACGGAAAGTGTCGCTGTACAAGAAATTGCTAGGCAAACGCATGTTTCAAGGCCAAAGCATTTCAAGTTACATACACGAATTTAACGAAATTCTGGATGGTTTGTGTACAGTTGGCATCGAATTAAATGATGAGTTAAAAACAATCGTGTTGTTGTCAAGCTTGCCCGAACCATACGAAAATTTTGTCGTCGCCATTGAGACGCGTGACAATTTACCGTCATTTGATGTGTTATGTATCAAGCTGATGGAAGAGGGAGAGCGCAGAGGCAATGCAGATGGAGAGAGCGAGAATGCAAGAGCATTTATAGCTACGCAGCAGATCGTCGCGCATTCCAAAGCGAATTCAAAAAGGAATTCAAAAATCGTCGTTTGCTACAACTGCGGCGAAAAAGGGCACTACAAGGCACAGTGCAAGCGTGAGAAAATTCGCGGTGAAGGGAAAAAGCAATCGACAAAGAAAGAGATGGAAAAGCAGAGCAGCTTGTTAAATGCGTTGGACGTTGGAAAGATAGAGAACAACATGTGGTGTCTGGACAGCGGAGCAACAAGCCATATGTGTTGCGATAAGACGTTATTTTCAAAATTTATTGCGCACACTGAAATGATCGGTTTAGCTGACGCTGGTTTCCTGAAGGCCGAAGGCAGAGGAGAGGTGAAGTTACAGACAGAACTTTGTACCTTGGTGTTGTCAGATGTACTGTATGTACCGAAAATGAATGGCAACTTTATGTCCGTCAGCCGGTCAGTGCAAAAGAACAATGTTATACATTTTGGGCCACATTTTGCTAAAGTTATACAAAACGGCGAGTGTATACTGAAAGCGAATAAAGTTGGGAACCTTTATATGTTTCAAGGCAAACAAAATAGGTGTTATTCCGCAACTGAATCAGATGGTACATTGTGGCATAAGCGTTATGGCCATTTAAATTTTACCAGTCTGAAGGAAGTGATCAGCAAAGAGCTAGTGCGTGGTATTGGAAAGGTTGTTTTCCCAGACAACTTGAATTGCAAAACGTGTATGCTAAGCAAAATACATGTACAGCCATTCCCAAAGGTAAGCACTAACCGTGCCGAAGAGCTGTTGGAACTGGTTCATGCTGATGTATGCGGCCCATTCGACACGAAGTCACTTGCTGGATCCAAATACTTTCTGACCTTCATCGATGACAAGTCCAGGCGTATATTTGTTTATTTTTTGCGGAAGAAAGATGAAGTGTTCAGTAAGTTCGTCGAATTTAAAAACTTGGTTGAACGGCAAACAGATAAAAAGCTCAAATGTATTCGAACCGACAATGGAGGCGAGTTTGTCAACACAACATTCAACGGTTTCCTGAAACACCATGGTATTGCAAGGCAATTGACCGTGGCTTATACTCCGCAGCAGAACGGCGTGGCGGAAAGAGCAAACCGGACATTAACGGAGATGTCCAGATGCTTATTGGTGCAGTCGGGCCTAGGCGAGTCTTTGTGGGCCGAAGCAGTCAACACAGCAGTATACATAAGAAACAGATCACCTACCAGTGCACTGAACAACCTGACTCCAATGGAAGCGTGGACAGGTAAGAAACCCTGTGTTAGCCATCTAAAAGTTTTTGGTTCCATTGCAGTTGCACTTGCAAAGGGTCCCCGTAAAGGCAAATTCAAACCCAAAGGGCATGAGTACCGTATGGTTGGGTATTCGGTAGCAGCCAAAGGCTATCGGTTATACGACCCAGAGACGAGGACGATTGTCGAAAAAACGAGACATTCTATTTGATGAGCGTTGTGGTGGTCATACCAATGAAGATACCGTTACGGTAGATTTTCCTGCATGCGAGGTTCAAGAGCATGTCACTCACACGGATGGTGACAGAAGCATCGACGACGATGACAGTGAGCACAGTTCTGACGACAGCAGCTCCAACGCATATGAGAGTGCAGTCGAAAAAGAAGACTCTGACGAGGATACTGTGAAGATTGGGCCAGGCCGGCCTAAAATTGTTCGAAATGGTAAACCTGGTCGTCCAAGAAAGCAATACAATGTGCTTGGAGCATTGGTTGCTAGTGACGTAATGGTTCCGACATCCTATGATCAGGCCGTTGGTAGCACACATGCAGTATTCTGGCAAGAGGCGATGCAAAAGGAATATCAGGCACTACAATCAAACGAAACCTGGCAGATGGCTGATTTACCAAAAGATCAGCGAGCAGTTGGTTGCAAGTGGGTATACAGCCTGAAACGTGACTCTGATGGAAAAGTCGAACGTTTCAAGGCACGACTCGTTGCTAAAGGGTGCTCCCAGAAGTATGGCGTGAACTATGTAGAGACGTTCTCACCCGTTTGCAGATTGGAAACCGTGCGGTTTATTTTGGCGTTAGCAGCGGAATTGAAGCTGTACCTTCACCAGATAGATGTGTGTACCGCCTATTTGAATAGCGACCTGCATGAAACTGTTTATATGAAGCAGCCACAGGGATACACAGATCCCAATAATCCAAGTAAGGCTTTATTGCTTAAAAAGGCAATATATGGATTGAAGCAGTCGGGGCGCGAGTGGAACTCCAAGCTCGATTGTGTACTACAAGGCATAGATTTTGTAGCATGTGAAAATGAACCGTGTCTTTACAAAAGGAACGGAAGAGGTGACTTATCATTAATCCTTGTTTATGTTGATGATATAATTATAGCATGCCGATCAAAAGAGGACTTGGCCAACATCAAGTCAGCCATTACAACATCGTTTGAATGTGTTGACAAGGGAGAGCTGCATTTGTTCCTTGGCATGGAAGTGCAGCGCGACGGTGAGCTTGGCGAAATTTCGCTAAGCAATTCGCAATACATCAAAGACATATTGCGTGAACATGGATGCGAGACCTGTAGACCTACAGCGACCCCACTGGATGCTGGTTTCCAAGTGATATGTACCAGCGAGCATTGTCAAAAGGTTGACATTGCATCCTACCAGTCTTCAATTGGCGAGTTAATGTGGCTGGCGCTTACAACAAGGCCAGACATATTGCATTCCGTTGCCAAGTTAGCTCAACGGAATCAAGATCCGCATGCAGAGCACCTAGTGGGTGTAAAACATGTGCTTCGATACCTGGCGTCAACTGTGGACCTGAAGTTGCACTACAAAGAGTGTGGACAACCCCTTACCGGCTATGTGGATGCAGACTGGGGTGGCGACCGCATCGATCGCAAGTCGTATACTGGCTATGTATACTACTTGGCTGGAGGACCCATATCCTGGCGATCTGAAAAGCAACGCAGCGTGGCACTTAGCAGCACGGAGGCGGAGTATATGGCTCTTTCAACTGCGTGTAAGGAGGCCATATACCTACGGCGTCTTATAGTGGAGATTGGCTGCGGTGACTCGAGTACTCCAACTATTCTTCATGGCGATAATTTAAGTGCTCAACAATTAGCTAAGAATCCTGTACACCATGAAAGAACAAAGCATATTGATATTAGATATCATTTTGCAAGACAGGTTGTAAACGAAGAACAAATTGTTTTACAGTATACATCAACCAATGAAATGATAGCTGATATTTTAACGAAAAATCTCCCTAAAGCGAAGCATGTTCATTTTACAAAGCTGTTAAATTTGATTTGAAAATTTTTGTAAAACATGTTTGCATTGAGGAAGGGTGTTGAAAATCAATACAAACATAAGTACCAATGCACGCATGTTAATATAAGCAGATAATAATCTTATGTTATCTACAAGTTATCTGTCACTGTTGCATACGAATGTAAGCATAAAGAATATGTATAGCAAAAGTGTCAGTCTCCAATAAAACTCTAAAGCGAACAGACGCACGGCGGTCCGCGACTATTGTCTTTTACTTTACTCCTACTGAGCCCTTCCCTTTTCAGCGAATATATAATCTATTCAATATTATCGATCTCGATAGCAGAGAGTACTATACAAGTATATGAGAGAGTAGAAGATTGTCTTGCGATTGTCTTCTTTAATAAACAATTATACCATCAGCTTGCTACAGAACTTAATATCTCTTCTTTGTTCGATCGTCGTTTTTGTACCGATAGCGCAAACATAGTGTTGCTTTGCGTGCGATAACCCGGCTTCTATTCCACTGATTATCATGAAATTTAGACGCTATGTTGATAAAAACTGTACCCAATTAACTCAGTAAAGCAATCAATAGATTATGGGATATTTTTAAAAGTTCCTTTTTGCCTTGGGATGTACATTGTTTTCTAAAGTGTTTATTTGCATCTTGTGTTGCAGTTTTTAAATGGAATATTTAATTTTTTTTTTATTTTTAAAAATTTAAAGAAATTTAAAAATTTTCACAGACCTGAGCAATTTTTATGTTGCTTGGTTCAATTAATTCATAGCCCCAGCTAAAGTGTTGATGAGGAAGTCTAACTGCTGGCTGTGGCGATACTTTTATCTGTCCTTTAATAGGGGCTTTCAATCAGAACATTTCCGATCTCGATAGCAGATAATACTATGTGTGACAGAGTGGAAGATTGTCATAGAATTGCCGTTGTTTTGAAAGTATCAGGTCTTCTTCAATAATCAATTATACCGCGAACTCGTTTAATCCATTGAAACGTACATCGTAAAAGTGTTGTGCCGAGCTTTTAAAACAGAGCTTAATAGTCATTTTTGTATCGATAGCGCAAATACAGTGTTGCTTTGTGTGCGATAACTCGGCTTTTACCTTATCGATCGATAAAAGCTGTACCTAATTTATGCTCTGGGATCCATCTTGTTTGAATACAAGTGTTTCAGTTTTAAAATGGAATCATTCAACATTTATTTTGAAACTTTATTAATTTCGATTTCCTACTTGGTTCAGTTAATTCATAGCCCCAGCTAATGGGTTAGTGGGGAAGTATAGCTGCTGGCTGTGCTAATACTTTTGTCCGACACTTTATAGACAACCACCAACAACAGCTGCCTCCCTCTCCCATTTGGCTTAGACGAGCATGCTCGTATTTGCATTTATCTAGCTGTCCAGCTGCTGAGGCTAATCAAGTGTCATAATTAAATGTCAACAGATCCGTTGCGAAGCGCGAGACACGACGAGCAATGAGACTGACGATGCCATAATTGAAATCGAAGACCCGAGCACGAAATTTTGCAAAATGTTTGCCTGACAGTCAGATAAATCAGACAAAAACATACAAAAACACACAAAAACATAAAAAGATATACATATTAAAAAAAAAAGAAGGTGGAAGGAAAAAACGAGAAGAAGAAGCAGCAGCAGCAGATGCCGACAAAGGAAATCAAAACGAATCAAAACGAAATCGCCGTACAGATAAAGCCGTAACGTCAGGATGGTGAATGCGGTTATGGATGCCATTGCGGTAAGTCGGTCGTTCGCTCGGCCACCCAGAGCCTTCGCATTTGAAATTCATTTCAATTCATTTAATTCATTTAATTCACAATTACTCGCCATTCACAGCCGTACAGATATCATTTCTTTAACTAAACGTACGCGAACGTTTATTTCTTATTGTTGTTGCTGTTGTCTTTTATATCTAAATTGAAATTGCAGTCACTTTTTTGTCTCTTTTTTTCGTGTTATTGCCGTTTTTTTTCATTTTTTTTTTGTACCATAATAAGCCGGAGCGCTGAAAGCCCCGACGACCATATCCAATTGAAGTTTGTTTGTACTTCCCAACAAGAAACGTCTGTAGTTATAGTGTTTGCTGTTTCTTGTTGTTGTTGTTGTTGTTTTTGTTATACTGTGCTTTTTGTCTTCGGTGCCCACATTTTCAATTTGAATTTGTTTGTTGCGGCAATTGCTCAATTGCCTGCCTGCCTGCCTGCCTGACTGGCTGGCTGGGTGTGTACATATACACACACACACACATATGGTTGTCTGTCTGTCTGTCCGTCTGTATTGCATATTACACGCTAATCCATGTGTTTAACCTTTTTTCTTTGAATTTATTACTTATAGAAATAATGTGCACACTCCATTTTGGCGGCTAAAGGGGCGTATGAGTGATGTAAACCACCTTGTGGCAACAAAGCTAGAAAGATACGAGAAGAAGCGTTAATTACTCGTGGGCTCTGTGCTTTATAGATGTTAGTAACTTGTTAGATATTGTAAGATTTGTAAATAAGAATTAAACATTTAAATTTGAACAATATCGGATCTATCTTAAGTGCCACAAAAATTGATACAAGAAAAGCCGAAATGGTGGGGAGAAAAAAGCGCAAATTAATAAATTTCTAAACCAATATCGGATTTAAAAACCGATACGAGAAGAAGCGAAAAAAGTGGGGAAAAAGAGTGATTATAGAAGTTAGTAAGACGATAGATAAAGCAATCTCCTTAAGATTTTAAGAAGAAAGAGCGCAAATTAATAAAAATCGATACGAGAAGAAGCAAAAAAACTGGGAAAAAACGTAGATTATCGATGTTCTTAGTAAGACGATAGATAAAGCAACTCCTTAGCATTAGAAGCAGTAAAGAGTTCGAATTAGGATAGCCTAAAATTTAGTTTTCAATTTGAACGATCAATATCGAATGGATATTGGATATTAGCCAGTAAGGAGTTAGAAATTAAATTTAGTTTGAAATTTTTAAGCGATCAATATCGGATCTTAAGTGGCACAAAAATCAATATAAGAAGAAGCGAAAAAAAAGTAAAAAAGCATAGATTATAGATGTTCTTAGTAAGACGATAGATAAAGAAACCTCTTTAACATTTGAAGCACTAAAGAGTTCGATTTAAGAAATATTAAAAATCAGTTTTGAAGCTGAACGATCCATTTGGGATGGTGTGACGATAGGGAATGCGTCCCCTTCTAAGGGTATTAGGCAGTCAAGAGTTGGAAATTTAATTTAGTTTGAAATTTTTAAGCGATCAATATTGGATCGTAACTGCCACAAAAATCGACAAGAGAAGAAGCAAAAAGTAGTGAGCAAAAATAAATAGATAAAACAACCTTCTTAGCATTTGAGGCAGTAAATAGTTCTAATTGGGAAAGCTTAGAAGTCAGTTTTGAAGCTGAGCAATCAATATCGAAAATTAGGCAGTTAGGAGTTAGAAATTGAATTTAGTTTGAAATTTTCAAACGATCATCAGAGTATCTCAAGTGAAACAAATTGCGATCAATCAAGACAAGACAACAATCAAGCTTTTAAATATTTCTTCAATGCTTAATTATGTACGTTGAGAGATGTCAATGCTCATATAGACGGATGGGCGGACAGACAGGTGAACATTTCAAAATCAATTGCTCAAGTGATTCTGCTCTTTTGCGAGTTTCTTCTTTCCTAGTTCCTAGTTTCCTAGTTTTGAAAGTTAATTGAGGCAACTAATGGTCTCTCTGGATACTAAAATAAACTAGTTATGGTGGCCGGGTGCGCAGATAGACTGACAGGCATGGCTGTATAAATTCATCTAATAGTTCTGCCCTATTCCGACTTCTCTCTCTCTCTCTCTCTCTCTCTCTCTCTCTACCTTTCAAAAAAAAAAGACTCTGTATGATATATTTGTAGATTTTTCCAACAAACATATCAGTCTTATGATTTCTTTTACCAGTTATTCGCCTTAACTTTCCACCTGCTGCCCACCGATTGCAGCGCACTGCTTTGTTCAATACAACTGGGCAGTCAATGCAGCAGTTTCCACTTCACATCAGCAAGAAATTTGCATACAACACGTCGCGAGGTTTTTATGCCAAAATCAACAACAACAAAAAATTGAAAAACGAAACCAAAAACAGCAACAGAAACACTATGGTAATATTTATAAATACCAGAAAAAAGAAGAGGAAAACAAAAACAAATTCAAAGGCAACAAGCACAACAAAACCGAAAACAAAGCCAACAACAACACGCAGACCGAAACAGAAGTGGAGCTCAAATTAGCACAGAGCGTGGGAGCCAGTTTGCGTTGCTTAGATATGGGCGCGTGATCTGCTCTCCATCACGCAAAAAATACGATCGATGTCTTCGAGAGTTTTACGCATAATAAGTGGGCTTGCAATATCTAACGATTATGAATACGCACTGCAATTGCAATGTTTTCAGTTACGTTTGAAATGCTTATTTAAGATTTTCGACGTACATACAAATTATAATTTAGCTGTCGTTCGAGCAATCATTCACAAAGAGTGTGAATTTCATCTTATTTCTTACACAAATACGGGAGAGTTTTAAGAAGTTACAACTAATTAAAAGAACCACAATACTACACAAAAAAGCAACAACACATTCATTTTAGATATACTTCTTCTGTCCTAAAACTGTGTTTGAAGGTATGATAGCCTCTATATTGAAGATTGTCAAAGTTTAGGGACCTCAAATTGAACATACAAATTGATAAAACAATTTTATACACATATTATAGAATATTTGTCTGTGTAGCTAAAGTGTTTTATTCATGCTTGAACGTAGGATCGTCTTAAATCGAAGCTTAAGGCTGCCAAGGACTTTGCATACACATTGTAAATGTTTGCTGAAAATGTTAAGCACATGTTTATTAACCATATAGCTTTCATTTCACCGATTATTAAGGCACTTACTATAGAAGCGAATATTTGTTTATTTATTATATTTGTCAAATGTTATTTGCCTTTCGGCCAGCCATGCCCCGTCTCTGAGCCAAGTGGGGACGGATCAGTAAAGCTCCCACAACAACTTAATAAACAAAATATGTTAGATTCTTAATATTGGTTATTTTTTATATTTTTGATTCCCAATTTTGAATATACTTGTACATTTTAAAACTTTGCTGGAAATGTTACACCATATAGCTATAATTAAATCGATCACAGATCAGTCCTTAGAATACGAATGAATGGTTATCCACATGGTTTCTTTTTATGTGCATATTATAATGAAAGAAGTATGGAGTGGCCTTTTTGGCAAATCACCTTAGAAATCACGTGCCACACCCATCTCGAGTGTTGAAGCTGCCTCTGCATCTGCCACAGACGTGGCCGATGACGTTGACGTTGTCGACTGTGTTGATTTTTGGCATTAAGTGCGGACGCGAGTGGCACTCGGCATTGGTAGGGGGGAGCCGAGTTGGGGGCCGACATGGACATGGACATGGGACATGAGACATGGAGTTACAAGCGACGGGCGCGCATTGCATATGCAAAGACAAAACCCGTTATTATTGCGTTAGCCGCCTGACAGTGGCGCAGTTTTGGTTTATTAATTGAAGGCAATTGACAGTCAAATCTGAAGACCAAGACGAGGACGCAGACGCAGACGAGGGCGGAGCAGCTGCAGCGAAGGCTTGTGCGTCCGGTACGCCGGAAGTCAACACCAGTTGCCCGTGAGTCTCATTTCGTAGCTTTGTTTGTGTAACGGAAATTCCTCGACAAGCTCACCTGCGTGCTTCGGCCCAAGAGGCCTTTCCATCAGACAGTGTGGCATGATTTGCACAAACAAAATATTGTTGCTAGTGATTCCCATGGTGCGGCTACTCGTATCTGTGTGTGTGTGTGTATCTGTGTGTGTGTGTGTAGCGCTTTTTTGTGGCATAAGTCAATGGCCATTATCCGTGACTCTCGCTCTCTCGCTCTCTCCTGTTATCTGTTCATTAACCCAGATCCAATAAATCGGCTTTGCATGTCAAGTGCGTATCTTGGATGCTAATGACTTCTATGGACGATCGAGTGCAGCAACTGCAGCAGAAAAACAAGTAAAAAAGCTAAAGTCGGGTGTCCCGACTTTGAAATACTCTGTACATATGTTTACAATAATTATAGAAAATAAAAAAAATTAAGAAAATAAAAAAAAATTCAATGATCGATTTTACCTTTCTCGGTATTCGAACTCACGTAAAGGGTGTATAATTGCACATTTACATAGCAATTGCGTCTGTGTGAGTGTATGTATGTTTATGCGCGTCTATTTGTGTCTGTGTAAGCATTTTCGCCAAACATTTTCAACCAAACAGCAACATCAGCAACAGCCGCGGGCAGCGCTTGAGCAGCGCTGCAGCAGCAAATATATTTATGGCTATAACTTCTTGGTAAATCGGTCTATCATAGTGAAACTTGGCATACGGACACATAATTACTAACTGGGGGTATTTGCATTTTGCAATTTTAGTTCGAAATTCCAAGAATTACGGGAGTTAGAGAAAATCGCATTTGCGGGGGAGAGGGGGAGGGAGGGAAATTCCAAAATATACATTTTCTGCGTATTCACACAAGGCACCTTGGACTAAAATGTGGTGTTCCTAGGTCTTATGGTCTCCGAGATATAGGCGATTATACGAATGGAAAATCGGGAAAACCCCCATAGGGGGGAAGTGGGGGGGAAAATCAAAAAAATAAAACAAACTCGTATAGAATACACACATAACGCATCTTTGTGCAAAATTTGGTGTCTCTATCTCTTATAGTCTCTGAGATCCAGGTGTTCATACGGACGGACAGACGGACAGACAGACAGACAGGGCTAGATCGACTCGTCTTGTCACGCTGATCAAGAATATATATACTTTGTGGGGTCTGCCACGCCTCCTTCTGCCTGTTACATTTTTCAGCTCCCGCAAACCTAATATACTCTTGTACATTTCATGTACAGAGTATAATTAATGAACAAGGAAACAAAAATGTACTTTGTTCACATACTAAATTACTTACTTCTGAATTATTAGTTGTTTTGCCTCTTAGAAATATAACTATATATGCTTTATCATATAGCAGGGCGATCTGATGTAAGCAATCATTTCATCATTCAATTCGATTCCAATATTTGCATAATTAACAGGATTTTCCATACAAAGACTTCTTAGGGCTAATTGTTACCATGGCAGCTATAGTACCATATAGAGGTCTGATCCAACTTCATGTTTAAAACATCATTTGTTGTAGCAACAACATTTACAGTTTCCAGTTTGTTCCGATATCTAGATATACACAAAAATTGTTTAAACAAATATCTTTATGCCTTATTTATATTTTTTATGCCTTTTTTATACCTTTTATATTTGTATACCTTTTAAATTTGTATACCTTTTATGTATTTTATACATAAATTACGCCCCTTATACCTTGTAGTATTTATTATACCTTTCCTGCATTTTATACCTATTATAACTGTTATACCATTTAAGTATTTTACATCTTTTAGACCTAATCGTTCCTATGGCAGCTAAATAGTCCTGTAGTTATTCTCGAAGCTGTGCAATATTTTTAATTAAATAAACTAACTTTTAAAAATTCAATTCGATTTGCAACATCTTTTTTCGAATATCTAATGTCGTTGCCATATCTCAAGAAAACAATTCTTCTCTTTGTTAAAAGACTTTATTTAACCGTGATCGTTTCTCATTCTGCTATAGTCCGATCTCACTCCAAGTTTGTGACATCATAGCAATAAAGCGAATTTAGTTCTTTATTTAATTTTATTGTCTAAGAACATACATTTACTTGGGAACTCTTTTTCTATCGAAATACAACGAAGGTAAGGTGTCTTAGCTACCGATCTAATATATTCCCTCACAATTTTATATTGGCTTAGTGATAGAGATATGGAAGCTTTTGCTTAGAATCGGCACCAAAAAGACGAACTCAAGGACTCGAATAAAATCCTATTTTTTTAACATTATTATTATTATTTTGAAAATCTAGTATAGTTCAATAACTTTTAAACCGAAAAAGCTGTCGTTTTCAGAATAAAAAAAATGGAAACACAGATACTGATTGTCTCGTTTCTGTCATTTGAGTTGAACATTCAGGATGGTGTTCCATTGAGCTGACATTTCAAATTTCCAGACAAATCAACAGATAGTAGTTTCACTTCGATATAGTAGCGTTAGGAACTGGAAAAGTAGCAGTTGCTAATAGACTCTAGTCCTTTGAAGAGAATCAGTTTGAAATTTAAGTTGGTTTTAGGGAACTCTTTATTAAATTTCACATATCTGCACCAAAAATACAAATCCTTTCCCACAAAATGATTTTAGTAAACGCTCTCCAGAGCTTCGTCGAGGGCATTCAAGCTATTGTCCACATAGTTGTTTCGACATTTTGGATCGTCTGGCCTTCCATGCGTTCTGGTGGCATCCGTGCTTGGCATCTTCTCTGCTATCTAAGCGAATCTGGAGAGGCACTACAGGCCGGCACTAAGGATATATGCCGCTGGATGAGTCCGATTACAGTAGCTGTGGATAACTTTTTCGGAAAAGTGGGAGTCTTGGTTGTTAATACGATCAAGATGGTATCGGAGCTATTTGTCGAATGCTCGTGTTCTGCGTTCAGCCGGCCAGTTGTCACAACAACAGTTACCATAGTGACTCTAACATTGAAAATAGCAATGGTTTTTCTAATTATCAAATTTCGCCATTACCTATACATATTTATTCTCTGCGCCATACAGCAATTGGGTGCAGAGTTTATTTCCAAAATGATCAGTGTATACGATTGGATCGATAGAAAACTGTTGAGACTCGTGTTGAAGCGGACTCTACCCAAATATAAGGTCATTCAGAATATAATGCCGAATACGGTTTCGACTGCATGTGTGGTGTGCTTGCAGGGCAACCGATGCATTGTTATATTGCCCTGCCGCCATTTTTGCATTTGCAAGGGGTGCGCCGACGAACTCTACATTGTCCGCCATGAATATCGCTGTCCGATCTGTCGTCGTGCTATCGGCTCTCTACTTCAGGTTTTCACCTAATAATGAAGCATTAATTTCCGTTCGGATGCTTCAAAATAAACATGACTATATTATTATCACAGTTTTTTTTTTTTTTACTTTCGAAGGGATATAGAAGTTAAAAGCTTTCAAATTGGGTAGCTAATTTGGAAAAATTCGGCTCCGAAGTGGGAGAAAACTGAATTTGCATAAATGAACAGCTTATCAACTAAATGAACCGTTTTCTACACTCGTCTATAAAGCAAACAATTAAGGGTTTGGAGAGAAATTCCAAGACGGGGTCGTTGTTAACTTTGGCTCCAAATTGGGGGAAAATTGAGCAACGGAATAAGTTTCTTTTGTAAATGAGTCTTTCTTTCTTTATAACATGATATTATCCAAGAAAAATATTCAAATTCTTATTAATTTTTTTTTCTAATTTGGAATAGTTCAACTATAAATATTACATTTATATATTTTATTTATATTACATTTATTTTGTGTTTATAAATAAAGCTTAATTACAAAAATATACTTATGAATAATTGCCTGAATGAACCATAGCGAAAAATATATCGAATTACTTTATACTTTTAAAAAAAAATTAATAAATATTTATAGATGTAATGCTTATAGAGAAACTTTATTCCACAACAGTTTAAAAGTATTCGCGTTAAAAAACTTTGACCCTTTTCGCTGACTTGGACTTTTTTCTGGGCATCCTGAAAAACGATTTAAATTTTTTTGTCACGTTCGAATCGATTTTATTTTAGCTTTGGAAGCAGGATTACGTCTGAAGTCAGAATTTCCACTGAAAAAAGTGCTACCATAAATAAGTTAAACTAAAGAAGAAAAAAATGTGTAGTCACTGACTTGTTTTCCATTTTAAAAGTTCTGTAAAAATAAAATAAAGAAAAAGCTTTAAATGTGTACGAGAGCTACGTTCGACGACCAGGAAATGCCCATATTCGACATAGAAATAAAGTGAGGAAGGGGCCTAGAAAAGTCTCCTACACATGTTTCGATTGTTAATGATAAGCATTCGACTTTTGAAAACTAGCTCCTGACTAAAATGCTTCAAAATAGCGCTCTTTAAGTTCACATACATGCCAGTGCCGTTATAAAATCTTAAGCCCTATCTCCACACTCTTTTTTTCTCCCACAGCTGCTGAGCTCGTTGGCCAGCGACTTGGACATCATGCTAAATGACTTGCGATCTTCGCCCAGCCAAGCTACAACAGCAAACACAACAACAACGACAGCAACAACGACGCTGGCGCAGCGGCAACAACAGGAGCTGCAACCAGCGCTGTGGTCAAGCAGTAAACTGCCACGCCCACAATGTGGCATCATCAGCAACCACAACAACAACAACAACAACAACAATTGCATAGCCACACTAAGCGATGTAAAGTTGAAAACAGCCAAAACCTCAAGAAGTATAACGACAACAACGACAACTAACAACCGCCTATGGACAAAGGCAACAACAGCAGCAACGGCATTGCAACAACAACAGCAATCCACACTACAGTCCACCACTTCCAGCACTTCCCATTGCTATCAATGTCGTCGCTCGAATCTTCAACCCATGCCGGCACCAAATCCAAAGCCAACTCAGACGCCACTGCCAGCGCCTGCTCCGCGTCGCCATCTCCGGCAGTCGCTGCCACATTCCGCCGACGCCAATTCCAACGGCAGGAGCTACAGCCATCGCTACGGCAACAATGATGACGACAGCAACGACACCGACACCAGCGAGCTACTCAATATGACGTCACCGTTGAGCGCCACTGCCGCTGCGACGCGCGTCATTGGTCTCTCGCCCGATGTTAAGAAGCTGCAGAGGCTGCCACTCTGGTGTCGCAACGGCGGCAACAACAGCAACAACAATAATAACAACAACAACAGCAGCAGCAGCAGCGGTGTCGTGCGCTCAATGCTTCAGCAGCAGAATCAACAACAACAACAACAAAAACACCAGCATATACCATTCAGGCAAGCGCAACTGCGTCGCACATTTCCTCACAGGTGAGTGTCCGTCCCAACAAACCAAAATATACAATATAGTACAATATAGATACAGTGAAAACTCTCTTGGCCGGACCAAGGCCAATTTTTGTCCTCCCTAGGGGAGTGACCGCTTAAGGGGATACTTGAATACTTAATACACCAATAGAATGTTTTAGAAAAAGTGTCCGTCGAAGAGAGTGTCCGGATAAAAGAGGTATATATAAAGGGAGTTTTCACTGTATCCCCAAACATGATCATCAACAACTAAGACATCAAGAAGAACTGCTCTTCCTTATCGATGGAATCTTTCAGCTTGCCTAGCGTTCACAAAGGCGGAATTTTAAGAGACACATATACATATACATATATGTATCAAAACTCCTCAATCAACCTTTTCCCTAATTTCCCTCTTATAATCGTAATGTAATAACGGGCTAAAGTATTATCTTCGTCTGCTCTTCATTATGCCACCATACTATCTGAGTTTCATTAGAAAGCATTTTTTTGCATTTGGAATAAAGGATTACTTTAAAATCATATAGTTTCCATGAGCGCTTCCTGATATAATGATCTGGCACGGTCGATCGTCACATAAATAAGTACTATCTGAGTCCGTCAAAAAGATAGCTCTAAAACTTTGGGCTCCTCTCCAAAGTGAATGAAACAGACAAGATCAACAGTCGATTTGGATTCGTATCGTCATGCTAATCACACATACTATATATGTATATATTTTATATTTTGTGGCACACCATTCCTCAAATGTCCTTTAAAAGATATATTTATATAAGCATATATGTACATAGATAAAAACCATCATAACGATATATCCTTCCCAGAGCTTTAAAACAAAACAACCGCTTTAAGTATTTCTTTCAAGATGCATACCGAGCTTGAAATTATTCAAACGATAAGACCTATTTTCCCACTTCGTAGTCGTACTATTAAAAAAAAACCTGATTGTGCCTCCAATTGTAACATAGTTTTCTAGTGTTTCAATAAATAGTGCTGTGTATGACAAATAATATTCAATTTGAAATTGGTAGCGCCCTTTTTCCAAAACCGACCTTAAGCATTTCATTTAAAGAAGAAACCTAGATCGAAGTTATAAGAATAATTACAGCTATTTTCCATTTTACAATCCAAGGACCCATTGGGTTAAATTGAAATTATGAGAATACTATAAATAGACCTACTTCCAATTTTGGAGTTGAAAACAGCTTAATTGTTCAAGAAACTAGTGTTTTAAATTTATTCTTCTAGAGAGTAGTCTGAAATTTTTGGGTTCGCTTTGATTACAAATAAATACATATGAGCGAAGAAATTTGTATAGGCGTGGATTAGTTTTAAGCTCTGAATTGTTATACTTGTATGCCTCCATTTTAGAGGTTATTCAACAGTTAAATGGTCTGTGGGCCGGCCTCTATCTTAACCCCCTTATTGTTGTTTATTGTGTTGGAATTTTATTTATACAGTATTGAAAATTCATATATTCGCTTAACATATCTCGAATTTTTCTTTGCAATTCTCAAAAATTGTCCATTTCAAATAAAAAATAATAAAAAAAAGAGCAATTGCAAATCATTAAAAATAGTAGCTGTAGACACTTCCGGCATTATGTGGAGCAATAAATAAATATTATTGACTTCTGGGGCCTAGTCTTGGTACCTCTGTTTCGGATCGTAGATAGCTATACTCGTGTAAGTTAAAGGTATTTGTGGAGCGGGTTCTCAACTGTTTCTTTTGTTGAAATGCCAGTTTTCTTAGTCTTGCTTTTGTAATTATTGGAAGGCAAGTGGGTCCACACTTTGGCACTGCGTCGTGTCTCCTAAGCAAGTCTTTAATTGGGAATACTTGGAACTTAACTGCCCGTTTCCGTTCTGGCCGACAACAACCTTTGTCTACAAGTCAGGCTTGAGTTAAGCCATTGAAGTCCCTTGGCATGGACTGAGTCAGCCTTTTCAACTGCCAGATTCGCTTCGCTGAACACTTCCTGCGAAAAGCGATTGAAATATTTCCTACACATCTACATACTATATACTTGTACATATATATACGAGTTCGAGTATGTCATGTGGAGGGTCAAGACTTCTGGCCAGACTTTACTTCAACCTTAAAGCAGACAATTTTTTTGCGCGTTAGAGCATGACCTTAACCTCGACTGTTTGACCTTAGTTTAAGTTATAAATATAACAGCATAATTAATAAAAAAGAAAAGTATTCCCAAGCAGCACTTGGATTCATGGAATCAATTTAAAAACTAAACACTTGCTCAAAGATTTGGACTGCCTTGCAAATTAAACAGTTGCGAAAGCGAAAGACTTTAGGTTCCTCTGTTTCCATGTAAATGCTATTTTTAACTGCATTTTGAAAACTATTCAAGAAGAGGAAAACATTTATATTTTCCTCTATACTGTGAGAAGTTTCCAATACCTGCTAAATATTTTTTTTCAAAGCATAATTACTTTTTGTCATTTATTAAAGTGGTTTTGCTGCGTAAAATAATTCTTGGATTAAATAAGTTAATATTTTTATTTATATATTTGTATACCCTGTAGGGTAATATGGGTATATTAGGTTTGTGCAAAGTATGTAACATGCAGAAGGAATCATCTCCGATTGTTGCTTTATTTGCGAAAAAAAGTACGAAAAATTTCCCAATGCTAGCTTAACTTTTAGAACAATATCCATTCATCTGAGATATGAATAGGTATATATATTCAAGGAAAAGATGTCGAAGAAAACATTAATTATAATGGAAAAATTTTAAAGCAGACCCATTGACGTAACTGGTATTTGAAGAAAATCGAAAGTTGATAAAGAAAAAAAAAATAAAGTTGAACCAATGTTGCTGAGAGCTCTATTACAAAGCCCATTGTTGCTTTAGCACTTCGAAAGGAAATTGAAATTTAAAAAACATAAATAATAAATATTGGAAGAATTTAATACTTCAAACGAAAATAAAATACAGTATTAAAGGCCATTGGAGCAATTACATATACTATAACCCAAGGCAAAAAAAAGTTCATTATTCAAAAAGAAAAATAAAATAAGAAAAATAATTCAAAAATAAATTTAACTAAAAAGAAATAAAATAGGAGATGTGGACCGTACGACTTGGACAAGTGAAATGATCTCGGGCGCCCTATTTATACATTTTTGGCAATGACGGCAGCTGGTTATCGGCAGTAATCGAAGTAACAGTGTGCAGTGCTCTGTAGGTCTTGTATCGATAATAAAATAGCTTTTAACGAGTGATGGGGCAACACTGTTGCTTACTGCACTTATTAGATGACTGAACAAAGCGCTCAAGACTTTATAAATATATTTATATATTTGCTCAGCTAAGTGGCATCATTTCTTCAATGTTTATCGATATTTCTATTAAGAAATTGCATTAAGAAATATTAGTTTCCACTGCCGACCAACCGCACATTTCTAGGAGCTCATTTTCAACTTAAGCCCAAAAGGACATTGCAACAAAAACTTTGCATGCATTTCGACAGAAACTAAATATAGAAGAGCTGGTTGATGAATATTGAAAAATGGTATGCAACAAGTTTAGGCAAGCAACACATAATGGGTATATTTTTGTATACCCTGTAAGCGTCACATCAGTTTCTGCGATGGGTTAGCGCCGATCCCATTTGTGCATTTGGTTTGACTTTCTGATCAAATCTAATCTCCACACTACCTACCTACTTGTGAATGTGTCTTTTAAAAATGAGCAACGAATTTTTATCATGTGCTGCAAGGCCGTAAGCGATCAGCTGTTATAAGATGACTTTTCTTAATAATAATGCCATCAGCACTTCTGCGATTTCACTACAAAAAGTATTATAGTGGTTGTTGTTTTAATACCCTGGACGCGTAGGGTAAAAAGGGTATATTAGGTTTGTGCAAAGTATGTAACATGCAGAAGGAAGCATCTCCGACCCCATATATATATATATATATATATCCTTGTCGTCCCTGTAGCGGCTAGTATGGCGGTTAATTGTTCTGTCAAATGCTGGTTCTGGTTGCATTTACAGTTATTGTTGGGATAAAAAGTTTGTTCTGGATCTAGTTGCTCGGTAACAAGTCTTATTTCCGTATATATTCACTATTTTGCCTTCGATGTAAAAAATTAGTTCGTCTCGTGCCAAAGTTGCTTTTAAATCATAATAAATATAAATCGGCAGAGAAATTACAAAACTGTGCCACTTTAAAAGAAACTCAAGTATTTCGATATATATATACAAGTATATATGCACTTATAAATGCACAAAGAAAGCAGTTTTTATTTAACTTTATTTAAGAAAGATAAATATTGTATTGGCTGTGACTCACCTGGCATGTGCGAAGCGATTTATATTGTAAGAAACTTGTTGTGTTTGTGTGTGTGTGTGTGTGGATATATTTACATACATATGGGTATAAGCTTGAGCTTTGATGCTCTGCTGCTGGCCATCAGAGCCATCTAGTAAACGAGCACTATATATGGGCCTTCTCACATTTTCGCTGGCAATCCAGCAACCGAACTTGAGGCTCTCTGGGTTACCCAACTCAGTGGTGCGGGCAACTGTTTTTGACAGCCGCATTCTTTTGGGCAGAAAGCCAACAACTGAGCTTTACCCCCTTCGGAAGATAAACTGGCGAACATATAGTATATTGTAATCCATATAAGCGCAATATGTTTAACATATAAATTATGAGGCCAGTCAACGCAGTTGCCACTGGAAACTACCAAAAGCCAGCCAGCTAGTCAGCAAGACAGAGAGAGAGAGAGAGAGAGAGAGAGAGAGAGAGAGAGAGCTAGAGATTCAGATATATGCCGATACCTCCAAAGATATACAATGAATAAATGGGGAATGGTGCGAAGGGGGAGAGGTGGTACACTGATAAAAAAGTTGCATAGTACAGATGAATATTTTCCTATTAAATTTAATGTTCTTCTATTTCATATTCAAATCAAATATGAACTTAGTAAATGTTACTAAAAACATATTCAATTAGTGATTTTAATATGAATAATATTCGAAACAAAGTGTAAAACTTCGTTATTAAAGTGTGTCATATTCAATTTAATGTTGAACCATATTAAATATTAATATGCACACACTTCAAAAAACAAATAGTTAATTATAATATTTTTCTCAACTTTAATTTGAAGTTTTTGTAGTCGATTTAAATATACTATAAATAGATCAAATTTCAATTGACTAGAATTCTCAAGTCAGTTTTCAGCGGTTTGGTATTAATAAAAAGTGTAATCGCTTGACGTACAGATATGGTCGTTAGGTATGTGTCAAGCAAGTGTTATGCAATCAGCTGTTCCTCGCTTTTAATATTAATATTGATCCAAATTATATCCATACTAATAAAAGGCATAAAAAAACATCAAGAACATTAATTTATAATAACAAAAAGGATTTTAAAATTACTTTCTGCTAAAAGTGGTTCTTTAGAAAAAAATATATAAGTGGAAATATGTGCATCATTGAAATGCCAATATTGAAAAGCGTTAAAAAAAAACCAGTAGAGTAGACAAAAAAGTGGAAAAAATATTTTTTAATTATTAAAAATAAACCTTTGACGTGAATCAAACCCACGTCTCCACATCATCACTTGTGATTTAATATCGTCACACTTTAAATTTAATATTTTAATATTAAATTTAAAATTTAAGTGTGCACACTTTAATTTAATATTAAATTTAAAATTTAAGTGTGCACACATTATATTTATTAAAACACACGATGGCGCAAAATCGATGGTAAAAATAGTTAAATCTACGTGTAAATATTGAAATTTTCGTGGTTTTTTTTATCAGTGTAGTGTGTTGCCTCTGCGGTTGGAGTCGTAGGCGTCACAAGAATGTCGGCTAAAGACATTTTGGCCAAAATGCAAACATACAGACAATGGCAATGGCAATACCAATGGTGCTGGTGCTGGTGCGGGGCGTGAAGTGGGCGGACGGGCTGGCAAATATGTTAAAATGAAGTGTTATATTTTATGCGGCTGGCCGCAAATATGTATGGGGTGCATGCAGAGGGTGTCAACAGCAACAACAACAACAACAATAAGTACAACAACAAAATGGCTGAAAAACTTCAGCTTAGACAAACACAACAAGCCATAAAGTTAAGTAAATATGAATATGGCCAGAGCTATGCTTGTCGTCTATCTTTATGTTTCTATATATACGATTATATATGACTTTGTCTTCTTGGGGATTTTGTTTTTGCTTTTGTTGTTGCTTTTGGTTTTTGCTTTTTGTTTCCCAGAAAAGCAACGACGGCTGAGCTTCGCTGAAAGTCGAAAGGGGGTGGCAAACGACATTGGCAAAAGGGTTGTGACTTTTGTGTCTTGAGCTATGTATTTATTAAATTTGTTTGCCAACACACACACACACATACACGCACATTTGTATGTGTACATGTTTGTTTGTTTGTTTTAGCAGACGAGGAGCAGCGAACATGAGCTGCGTAACTAATTTGCTTAAAATGCATGATGGCTCATCAGCGCGAACGCCGCACAGTGGCATTCAGGCTACGATATTTTATTCTTTTCTTTTACAAAAACTAAACTAGTATAGCCTTTCACCCTGTGGGTACAGGCTATAAAAATACAATCAACTTCAAACCAATGAAGGGGATATTAAAAATTAAGCATTGGGAAGATCAAAAGAGTGCGATCTGCTCAGCCGCCTTATTCTGAGAGTTTTCTGATGACTGAAAAAAATAGGACATTGAAAATAGATAGACTGTAAAATAGGTCAGCAAGCGCGCTCTGGTATACAAAATAAATAGGACTTTAAAAAAAAAACAAACACTGAATTTATGTTTGTTGTTGCCAAAATGATTTTCTTTTATTCAAAACTAATAGCATTTATTCCACACGAACAATACGACGAAAAATAGTTGATGCATTAAGTCTCAGGTTCTTTTAACTAAATATTAAATATAATTTATTAATGTCTACATTTTGAAAAGCGTGCAAAAGTAATGACATGGACTAGAGGTGGACAAATTTCGATAGCCAACGATAGTTTTCAGAAAACCATCGATAGTATTCGATAGTAAGCTGCTTTAAACAAATATTTTTAGGTTTAAATTAAATAGAAAACTAAAATTCAACAAAAAATGTAATATTTCGTTGTTATTAATGTAGAAAATATGGATTCATACATAGAATTATAAACATATTTTGATATAAGCCATGGCTTCTTATTTTAAAAGTGCAACAAATTAATTTTTTTCATACCATCAACGAACAAGCGTTTGGTTTGAATTTGATGAATTGGGATCTGTAACTGCATTGATTAGATTAAAGACTATCCACGCCTGGGTAGAAGCTTTTTAATTATATTATGCGCCCTTCGTTAGTTGTTGGTAAAGCTTACAAGAAAAACAATCGGTAGTGCATTCGATTTTATAAAAAATATTAATAAATTGTTTTACAATTTATTAGTTGCTTTGTTAGTTGTTACTAAAGCTTTCAAGAAAAGCTATCTAAAACTATCGATAGTGCACGGCTACCATCGATGGTAGTTCGATAGTGCCATCGATAATTCTCCACCTCTAACATGGACTATTTGTTTTTATTTGCTTAAAAAGCTGTACATGCAACTAATCAGCTTGTGTTTTGCTTTTTTCCTATAAACATAAATTAGGAATATCTTAACAAAAATTGCAGATCGATTGATGCCTTGTTATGTGTTGATTGTATAGGTGTTTGTAGTGATATGCACTCACAACTGCTCAGCATTTCAGCCCACTGTGCCACCGCACACCAGACACTTGTCATGCCGCCGCAAACCCATACAACGCAACTCCTTCCACTCCACGCAAGCCGCACAAACTTTTTGCACGAAAGTGTTTTGCGGTCCCGGAGACGAGCGCGCATGACTCGCATGGGACAATGGTAGTGGGACCAAATTGATGACGTCTTAGACGACTGGTAGTCGTTTGCTCGTTGTCTCGGCGACAGCAGCAGCAGCAGCAGCAGCAGCAGCAGCATCCACATCATCAACGTCATCAGCATGCTCATTATTGTTAAACTTTACGCAATTGGCGCGTTTTAAGTTACCTCCACTTGCAGACTCAACGGCTCAACGTGGCGTATGAGCAACCAATAGACTCGCCACCTGATATGCCATGCGCCACCACAGTGCGACAGGTGTTTGCTTTATTAGCTGCCACGCCCCCGCCCCCGCCCCCACCTCATACCCATCCCCACTCACATCGGGCGTAGCCCTGCCATGCTCTGCTGTGCGGTTTTTGAGCTTTTGCTGACATGTAAACAGATTAACATAATTAATTTATTTGTGCCATTGTCTCATTGGCGAGATGCGAGCAACTTTTCACTCCAGAAGAAGAAGCAGCACATTGTTAGCAACTAATTTGAGCTTTGTCACATAATCACATTAATTAGCATTGCATTAATAATGCCACTCATAAATATTTCACAGCAAACTGCTGGCGTGTGTGTACGAGTCTCATATCTCTGGGTGTTTGTGGCCTAGAAGAATCATTGGATTAGCCACATGGCACCACTCTGTCTTTACAGTTCATCAGCCTTGGGTAAAGCAATGGGTAAAGCAATTCAATATTAATGGGTAAAGCAATTCAATAGTAATGAATAGTAGTATACACTGCTCGTCAATTGAATAAGAACATGATTGCTACCCCTTTATTGAAGTCCATCAGTGGGCTTTACATTTTCAAACTAGCACTTACTATATAGGAATATTTTAGGAGATAAAATCGATCTACCTCGAGCTCCCATAACAAGGGTTCGAAAAGGCGAATGGAAACGCACCATCGTTTCAAAAGAAAACAAGAGAGAACGCTACAGTCGAGCAAGCCCGACAGTGTAATACCCTGTACCCAGGTAAACTTCCGTCACTGAGTTATATGCGCCCATAGCAGCAGCAAAAAGAGGAAGAAGAAGAGCGAACTTGTTGCTGCAGTTTGTGGGGGTTGTACTGGCGAGAATTTGTTTCGCTAATAACTTTTCTTAGAATTGACCGAATTGAATAAAATTTTGAACAACAGTAGACAATTGTATATAAATTATGTGTGCAAAGTTTGGTTTAGGTAGCATTTGAAATGTGGACGCTATTGACGAAATTCTGCAGCGGGGGAAGGGGGGGGAAATTAAAAAAAAAAAAATAAACTCGTCCTTACTCGGACCTAGGAGAATCTGGATGCCAACTTTGGTTATTCTAGCTTTTATAGTTTCTGAGATCCTCGCGTTCATCCAGACGGACGGACAGACGGACGGACATGTCTAGATCGATTTCTCTCGTCATGCTGATCAAGAATATATATACTTTATGGGGTCGGAGATGCTTCCTTCTGTATGTTACATACTTTGCACAAACCTAATATACCCTTTTTACCCTACGTGTACAGGGTATAAAAAGTTTCATTCTGACCGATCTTACGATCATAACTTTTATTTGCACGATTTCTCAAGATAAGAATATCTGAATATACCTGAAGATGAATGCTGTGGCTTACAAAAGTCATTCTCTGACTTTAATAAATTGTTTAGAAATCCAAAGTTATGTTTCGAAAAGAAATTCCCAATACTTCCTAGCTCTTATGGTCTCGCAGATATAGATGATTATGCGAACGGCGTTTCCGAAAAACCCCTATGAGGGAGAAGTGGGAGAAATAAAAGAAACTCGTATGGCGTACACACAAAAGACATGTGTATACAAAATTTGGTGTCTCTATCTCTTGTAGTCTCTGACATCCAGCTGTTCATACGGACGGTCAGATGGACAGACAGATAGACATGTTCCTGTGAGTGATCAGGTTGACTGCGAAAGCTTACGATTCTGAAAGAAAACTCGACATCAAAGCAGCACTATTAACAGCTGCTGTGGGAACAGTTAAAAAACAAGAGAGAACGCTACAGTCGAGCAAGCCCGACAGTGTAATACCCTGTACCCAGGTAAACTTCCGTCACTGAGTTATATGCGCCTATAGCAGCAGCAAAAAGAGGAAGAAGAAGAGCGAACTTGTTGCTGCAGTTTGGGGGGGTTGTACTGGCGAGAATTTGTTTTGCTAATAACTTTTCTTAGAATTGACCGAATTGAATAAAATTTTATACAACAGTAGACAATTATATAGAAATTATGTGTGCAAAGTTTGGTTTAGGTAGCATTTGAAATGTGGACGCTATTGACGAAATTCTGTAGCGGGGGAAGGGGGGGAAAATTCAAAAAAATAAAATAAACTCGTCCTTTCTCGGACCTAGGAGAATCTGGATGCCAACTTTGGTTATTCTAGCTTTTATAGTTTCTGAGATCCTCGCGTTCATCCAGACGGACAGACGGACAGACGGACGGACATGTCTAGATCGATTTCTCTCGTCATGCTGATCAAGAATATATATACTTTATAGGGTCGGAGATGCTTCCTTCTGTATGTTACATACTTTGCACAAACCTAATATACCCTTTTTACCCTACGGGTACAGGGTATAAAAATTGTCCACCAGAAAAAGCTGACCAGTGTTAGAGACAATTTAAGATGAAAGTCTCCTTCAATTTATGAATTTGTTTTCACTTAAAAAACGTGGTATTTACGAAGTATGAAAATAACTTTAAAATGTTAGTTTAAGCATAAAGAATCTCTTGACGAGCTCAAAAACTGAGCGTCAAATGAATTAAGTCTGTTCGATTAGATTTTCCTAGAATCTAGCAGTCAGATGGGAACAAATATTATTAAGAATATCAATTTCAAAGCTCACAATGTTCTTCGCGTAAAAATGTGTTCATTACGTGACGAAATTTCTTTCCATAATCGTCTAAATGTAGAAATATTTTATGTCTAAAGCGCGTCTCGTAAACAATCGTCTGTGCGAAAATCGGTGCGTCTAAGTATTTTTCTAATCTTTTAATGTAAAATACATACACAGAATATATTAAAGCAGCTTAGCTAACTACAATAATGAATAGTTTAATAAACTATAATCAGTTTGTCAAGCTATATGTTTGCACATGGGACCCGACGCGCAGTCTGCCTTCGTTGAGAGATAGATAGGCTTCGTTCTGGCTTCTTATTCGTAGCTCTGCTATGACAAGTCCAATGCTATGACAAGTCCAATGACGCACTTATAGAGATTTACCTTATCTTACACGATATTCTGATCAAGTTTTTGCTACAAAACTGCTTATATTACAAACATAAAACAGCTCGGATTGACAGCTTAAAGAAAGCGGTGGCAGTTGGATATGTAATTCAGAAAATTCAATTATCATAAACTTCATTTACATATGAGGTTGAAGCGCTTACATGCCAAGTTCTGTGCCTCTAGCTCTTATGATTTACCAGAACTGGCAGTTCATACAATCGAACAAAGGAAAGCTCAAAGCTGATCAAGAACATATTAAAGAATGCTCGGTGCCTCCTTCTTTCTGCTTATTTTCACATTTGCGTATAATTTGTAATAATCTCGTACTGGAATCTCAAGTAAACGTATTTTGCATAAATAGGCCCTTGATTGTATGTACATACTCGTATATACTCGTATGTAGCTGTTGTTGTTGCTGGTCGGGAATTTGTGTCAATTGTTATGCTTGAAAACATTTTGCTGCTTTATAGCCACAACTACTATTATTTTTTTATTGCCAACAATGTTGATGATCTTTCAATCAGCGTGATCAGATAGGAGCTCAAAATATATCAATCATATTTACCATACAACTGTCAGTCTATCGGACTATCTGCGTCTGCCTGTCTGTCGGTCTGTCTGCCTGTCTGCCTGTCTGTTCGTCCATTCGTCAGTCACGCAGTTAGTCAGCTGCGGCGGACAGCTTCAATGGCACAACAAACTGACAGACTGGCAAACAGATACGTGTATATCGTCTGACTGACAAGTCGTTTCAATGCCGATTGGCAATGAAAAGCTCAAATTTCGCAGCAATTTGATAAACAGAGGGCGTGACATGCCAGTTACACTATAAAAAAAATAATAATCCATTAAACATTATCAGGAGGGATTCAAATACGAATATATAGACAAACTTAAATTTAAGCTCAAATCTATTCTCAACATCTCATTTCGTTTTTATTGCAAATATTGCGGCTATTCAAATGGCAATCACAAATTCTCTGAAACAAGAAACTGTATGAGGGCACGAGCAATGGCTTTATGCAGATCTCTTTATAGATCTTTAAATCTATCCTTTTTAAGCGTATGTTAAAACCTACAAATATTGAACATTTTTGTTTCGTTCGTGGAGCAGAAATAATAAGCATTCTTGTTTTTGCTAACTTCTTTTAAGTCAAATCCGAGGACGTAGACTGAGTTAAAAGGGATGAATTTAAATACTATTTAGAGATGTGAATGGTTTTAGGTCCCATTTATTCAACTAAGCATCTACTATAGTGCCCTTTGTGGATGTTTAACTATTGCCCTTACCTATAGACCTTTTAGGCTTCATTAAGTGTGTAATATATGGGCATTGGGATCTATTTTGATCAGACGTGATACTAAATCGCTTGAAGAAACAAAAGGTAAAATAAAATAAATAAATTTAATAAAAAATAGGAATATTGCAAGAAATGCAAAATTACAACATTTTCTAGAGTAGCATTAAATATAATTTGTAATACCTTTTACCCGATGGTAGAAAGGGTAGAAGGTCTAAGCGCCAAACGTATGTCGCAGGTAGAAAAAGGCGACCAGCCGAATTGTTGTAGACATCTCTGTCTATCTATTTGTCCAACTGTTCGACTGTATGAACAGCGAGAACTTTTGAAACATAACAGCTAGGGACACCAAACTTGTTATGTAAAATTCTCTTTGTCGTATGCAAAGCAAGTATATTGAAAATTATAAATAGTCTCATTATTTTCAATAGCTGTCATAGCAAAGATCGGTGCAAAATTCGCTCTTAGTTGGACAACTTTATGGTTTATTAAGACATTTTAAATAAATTTTGTGCCTTTGTGTATTTTATAGTGTTTTATTATTATTTAAAGTTTCATAGAAATCGGTGGACTTTATTTTACAAGTTCTCTGCGTTTCATCAATCGAGCAAGATCTTTTTAATCTCACTTGCATTGCAGTAAATTTAAAAGGTACCTTTAGAATCAATCATAAAAAAACTTGCTTTTTTTAAATAATGTTTAATTTATTTTAAAGAGCCTTCAGTCTTTTTTTGAATTTAGTTTGAATTTAGAGTGTAGAGATAGCTGCGAAATTATTGAGGCTATATAGTCAAGGCTATAGTTGTGTAGTTTTGCATGCGTGTGGATGATGGAGTGGCAGGCGCTTTTGTGTCGTCGTGTTGTCAATTGTTTCAAGCGCAGATATACTTTCATTCATGCTCCCATTCATTCAATCAAACATTCATTAATGCAGAGCACAGAGAACAGTCGGGTCATTTGTTGCTTGTGTTGCCTTTGTTGTTGCTTACCACAAACCCCTCAACGAGGCACTAAATTTCCCTTGACAATAGCGCCGTGCAAATAAACCTAAAAATGACCAACGCAGCGGCGGCACAAAAGCCAAAAGAGATAAAACTCAATGTGAATGGCAGAGTGCAGGAGGGATTTTCGAGGTGGACTTGGAGTTGGAGTTTTTCGGGCTATGGACAATGTCATGGAACACGTAAACAAAAGTGTAAACATTAAAATGTAGCCGCCGAGACGAAATATGCAAATTGAAAGGACACTTTTTGTGAAGCGAACAAAAAAAAACAAAAACAAAAAACAAAGCCCCCAAAAGCCAAAGACAGAAAAAATAAGTGAACAAAAGCGAGGGGGGGAGGGAGGTAGGGTGGAGCGAACAAGGTACGAGATATGGGGGAAAGGGAAAAGAAACAAAAGTTTTGCGCTGACGTAAATTGCATATTAAATTTTACATTTTTCATATTTATGCAGCGCCATCTCGCTCTCATAAAGTGAAAAGTGAAAGTGCAGAGAGGGGGGGAGGACGCGGAGGAGATGCGTACATACTCGTACGTATGGAAAGCAACAACAACAACAACAACAACATTTCAATTTAGCGAAAATATTCATTATGCTCAAGTGGTAGCCAAGTTAAGGCGAATGGCGCTAAACGGAAGCGGAAACGTGCCAAGCAAAGGTGCCGAGTGCGACCCTCGAGAGCACAAAGCACCAGCGATGGTGCTGGGGGGTAGTACGTAGTCGACATAGTTGTGGGCATGGGGATGCCTGTTTGTTCTAGAGTTCAGAAACGTAGACGCCAGCCCCTCATTTGTCCATTGTCGAGTCACTGAAGCCCTGTTTCCACTGTTTAAATTGGTGCTGAGCTACGCCATATATCAAAATTATTCTCCAACTTGGGCAGGGTCCAAACCTATCAAACAATCGCTTCAATATTTTTTTTAAATTTATTTATTAACATTATCCTAAGGTTTTAAGTACCAGCTTACTTTTAAGCTATTACGCTCATTAAATATTTATTTCTAATTTAATGACAAATTTAATTTAGTTTTATTTATCATTATGCATTACAATTATTACTTTCTATTAATTTTTTTTTTATTTTTAAAATTTTTTATTATTATTATAGCTATTTTTTTTTAAGCTTTAAGTCTAAAGTGCGTTTCTCTGTTGAGAGTCGAAAAGCGAATACTTGTATGAAGTAATGCCTTTCCGAGCTTGCTAATTTATATCTTCTGCTGACTAAATTATTTGTTCTTTTTGATGTGGAGAAAGTGATTCTTTTATACAAATAATTCGGTTCTATGTATAGAAGTGTTCTAAGTGCTATATCGTGCTATGCTATTAAATATATAAAGTCAATTTCAAGCAGATTTTTACCCTTAAGTTAGTGTTCTAAGTTTAGTTCAAGAGTTTAGGGTCAAGTTTTTGTTAGCGTTGGTGGTTCGCTCTTCTCTTTTCACATATATATCGTGCTATGCTATTAAATATATAAAATAATTGCAAGCAGATTTTTAATCGGCTGATCGGAGTACTGTCCTTGAAACTGTGTTCCTTCACAAATTGATTGTCGGTTGAGTCGATTCTTCTTTCTTTTTAGGTCGTCTTAAATCCTATCCAGGCTTTATGCTTAATTCATAATATTCATTGGCATCTGCTGTCAGCCGAACTCTCTCTTTCCTTTTCTCGGAGTCTCAGAACACACACTGCTGTGAGTTTGCCGGAGCTGCTTATAAATCTCCTCCGGTTTATGAATTCCATTTGTTTATATATATTTCATTTGTTTTTTCTTTAAAATTTAATAAATTATCCTTTAATTAATTCTTAGTTTTCTTTCTATTTTGAAATTAAGGCAGTACAATTTTTTGTTTGTTATTCAAATCTTCTTCTTTCTAAAGCATCTTTATTTTCAATATCCCATCTTCATTACCGATCTGATTAGCTGATTAAATATTCAAATATTGCTTTATTCCTAATGGGAGGAAATAAACTAATTGATATGGAACTGTTGATGGTCAGAAGAACAGCCTAGATTTCAAAATATATTGAAGCAGGAGTCATGCAACTTTCTTTTTGTTCCTTTTTAGTCTTCTACATGTAGATACTCTCTTCTATTTTGTTGTTTTTCGTTACTCATTTCTAAATTGCAAAAGAACATTTCGTTGAATTGTATTTATAACTCTTCTTTGCTTTAAGATTTAACATGAATAATTTTTTTCTGATGTTTGTTTGTTGCTGAGGCATTTCTTTATACTTTATTTACTTTACTTTATTTATCTACTCTTTTCTTTTTTGAGTCTTTTTTTCGGTGCTTGCGTTTTTTTCAACCAACATTTTTAAAACATTGCATTAAACTTTGTTTGGCTCAACATTCTGCGCTTAAAGTCTCAACCTATAAACAAAGATCCAACTCTTACTTAAAGCTTGCATATTATCTTCTACTATTATAAAGTTATATACTACTTCAATAACAACAAGATGAAGAAATTATTATGTATTTTGATCTTAAACTTGTGCCAAAGCTGTTCGCACTGCGAGGCAGAGAGGCAGGTGCAAACGTGGCTTAAAACATTGGCAACCTGAGGAAGGCCGGCAGCTAAAGCAGCAGCAACATCTTCATTGTGCAACTTCTTCTTTCCGCCACTCCCCACTTGCCACTCGCCATTTGCCACTTTGTTGACGTCTCTGTCGTTGTTCTCAGCGTTGTCGTTGTCGTCGCTGCATTGTGCAAACTTTTATAAAGTTATGAAAAGTCATTCAAGTGGCGCTCAGATGCTGGTACGGGCAGCGCTACGGCGCTACGTCGAGCACTTTGTGCCCATTTCACAAGATGCCCGAAAAACTAAAGAAAGCAAAAACACTTGTGCAAGTGGCTGCTGCTCCTCCGATTGGAGTGTGGTTCCCGGGAATCCTCTGTTCTTGAGGCTAGGGGCTTGGGGCTTGGGGCTTGCTTGACAATAAAGATGTCAGACGCGCAGTGTCGTCGATGGTCGTTGTCGTCGTGGAAGGCGTCGTTGGCATCTAAGCTGTAATGACAAGTCACTGGCATTAGTTGTTGTTGTTGGTGTTGGTATTGCAATGGCTGCTGATTTTGGCACCTTAAGTGATTTGGCCCATCGTTGGGTGCATGCCATTAGCTTCCAGCCACCTGTGCCCAAAACTACAAGTACATATACAGAGCTTCTACTACAATTAACTGCACTCGGGCTCGTCAAATTTTATGCGTTCCAGCAACAGAGTTGCGAGCCTTGCTTTTCACTTCAAAGAGTAGATATTTTAATGGACATACTACCATATGTTACCTGCTCCTGACAGCTCCGAGTGTTATAAAGCAATGAAAATAAAACTGACTTAACCGACGCAGATATGATCGCTAAAGCGTTTTCGTTTCGTTTTAACTGCAGAAACGTGACTCCCAAAATAAACGTCTGCCTCTTAACACAAAACGATCAATTTTCGGATAACATCTGTATATAGCAAGAAGCGAGTGTTCCCCACTTATACTATATATAATCTCTATACTCTACGTATATAAACTCTGCAACCTTGAGTGGCAATTAAGAAATAAATCGCACCAATTACTTAGGTTTTATGATCATATCAATGCATTCGTTTGCGGATCTCTAGAAATATATGATTTATTACAACGATAATACACTTTGTTAGCTAAGAATAAAAGAATGCAAATGAATAATATTTCTAATATAAATATGCAAAAGATATCCAAATCTTTTGCGCCTAACAATCTCTAACAACCGCTTTGGTGTTGATTGTAGTATTTTTTTTTTTGTCACCATCACCATTATTTTGGACTATTCCTTCAACAACAATTTGTTTCGGATTTTCTTTGAAGTAATATTATGAAGTTGGCTTCCAAAGCTGTTCAATTGTGTGGCAATTAGTTTTTTTTGTTTATTTATTTTTTTTATTTATTTATTTTTTTAAATTTATTTTAAAACACTTCTCTACTTTTTTTATTACAAGTATTATAAAACTTGAAGTTTTGGATGACTTTTTTGCTGAAACCTGAAGTCGTCACCCAGAATAATTAATGAATGGTAGATTCTCAACGTCACCATATTTATTTATTTATTACTTCAACAAACAAAGCTATCGATGTAAAAACAAAAACTCGATACAACAGAGAACTTAAATTAAATAAAACTAAAGAATAAAAAAGTCTATAGAAATTACAATAATATCTAATAACGAAACAGCTATGCTATGGCCAGCTATGCTCCGATTCGCAGCACAGACTAGTCAGAGACGGTATTATACCTAATAAATAAATAGAGCTGAAGAAATAACAATAACAAAAGCAAGTAAATGTAAATTAAAATAAAAAAATTATATAATAAGTTAAAAATATAATTAAAATCCAAAAGGTGGAGAATCGATGACTTAGTATGACCTTTTTAAGCAAAAATAAAACGACATTTTTAGATTCATATTTTCGTTACTTTTTCGAATATGATGTTTTTTTTAGGAAAAGTGTTAAAATAATGAATCAGATGTTTTTTATTATAAAAAATTCAATTTAATGAGTGTTTATTGATTTAATAAATGTTGTACAGCTTTTTTCCAGTTTACATATTGCTTCAAAATGTTTGGCTAAATGTGTTTTGGTTGCACTTACAATTAGCAACTAAATAATTGCTGCAAATGGGCAGAAATATTAAGTTCATATCGATCAGCAGCATGGAGCTAGGAAAAGATAAATCTTGCGGAAAAGAGAGGAAACTACACTTCTGTGCTACCTATAGTACATGAGCCATAGGAGCTCCAATTGCAGTTCTTTCGTAGACAAATTAATAACTCTACTCCACACAGAAGCTGGCTCTCGACAAAGAGCACAGAATAAACCAAATTATATCACCACTATTAAGTCTCATAAATTATTGATAATCAGAGCTTTAGTTAAATTCTCGTTTATATCTGAATTAAGTTGAAGAAGATATTTTCCAGCTGGCAGTGGCGTTTGGGGTGAAGTTCTTTTCAAGTTAAGTCTTTAAATGGCAGCAAGTGGTGTGTCGTATACGTAATATTTCATTGCCAAGTGTATGCACTGCTGCTACCCCTAATTCTGACTCCCTCCAACCATGCCACGCCCCCTTTAACGCACTCATGCGTTTACGCTATGCCGCCGCAGTAAATAATTTCGAAAAGGTTGTTGAAACATTTAATAAAACCAATATAAATCATAACAAACACTTAGCATGACAACAACACAAGCACACAGCATATGCATCTATGTATGTGTGTGTGTGTGTGTATACATTTATTTACACAGAGGCAGACGCAACAAAGCGTAACTAAAATTCCAAAGCGTTGCCATATTCCGTGTCCAGGCTGGCCGCAAAAACTTTTGCCGGCATTGGCATGCACAAAAACGCTGTGCGAGAGCGGCGCAAAGGGATGGGGATGGCGATGACGATGAGGGGATAGAGTAGTAGTGGCGTGGGAAGTGGGGGGGGGGGGAAGGGTGGAAGTGGTGCTAGGCGGCAAATGACAAACATGGGTCGACGTCTGTGGCCAGCCAGCCAGCGAGCCAGCCAGGCTGTTCTCTTCTGTATGTGCGATGCAACGCGTGAACGCACCTTTGCCAGCTCTTCATACATACAAGTATATATATATAGTATTTATATGTGTGTATGTGTGTGCGCTTTGTCGCCTCTGTACATACATAGTTCCATGCGTCGCCTTCCCCATGCCAACAACAACAACAGCAGCGACAACAACAAGAATACGCAAAAAATTAATTGCTGCGCATAAATCAAAAGACTTTGCTGCTTCTACGCCACGTTTTCTCACTCCGCACACTCGCTGCCCACACACACACACAATCGCACTCACACACACACACACAGAGTCACAGTTCCAGTCACTCAGCACTTCCCACATACGGGCACTCGTAGCATTCGGTGCTATTTTTGATTTTGCCACATCACTCGACTCTGGACGCAATTGCGACTTCAGCTCAGTTATGGCAAAAATATTGTACTTGCAACCGTTTTTTGCATGCGAGAGGGGAGATTCTGGTGATGATGATGTGGTGGCTGCCATCAAGGCCACATTTGATGATCAGCCCAATGGCATCAAATAGAGGTCTTTGCACGCGAGCAGCAACCTCATTCAATATTGTCCAATACTTACGGTCGCTAACCTAGAAGCCATAAAAGTCAAAGGCACATAGCAACAACAACAAAAACAGTCAGCATCTGCTGCGCCGGAAACTTTGCGGCTATAAAAAAAAAACAAACTGCACTAATCGTCAGCTCAATGCCATCTAGAGATGAGGCTGCAGCTGCAACAGGAACAGCCCAAGGCCCAATTCTGCAAAATTCAACCCGCCATTGAGGAAATAGTATGACAAAAATTATTCAAGGGTCCGATGCAGGCCGCACACATAGCACATTAATTGGCAACTTTCAGAGAATCGCGGCCTAAAACTATCTAGTAAGCAACTGTACAAAATTCGACCTCCATTTGAGGCAACAGCTTTAGTCGAAATTCTTATGAATAAACCTTTTCAGGGTCAACATTAAAGAGCAACAATCTGAAGCAATAAATTAAAAAAAAATTGGGACCACAATTGAGAGAAAATGATCGAAGCAAAAGCAAAGAGAATTTAAAGAAAGCCTACAACAATCCAAAAACGATTAAGACAACTTCTATGATGCAGTTTGATCCACAATTATGGGAAGTTCGCAATTGAAGTTCTTATGGAAAAACCAGAACTGGCTTAAAGCTTAAAGACAGGCAATGTCCGCAGCTCGACACAAAATGAACTTCGATGCAACTGAAGAAAACTCAACCCACAATTGGGGCACTTTCTATTGCAAATGGATTTCATATAGGAAAATTCTTACCCTCCAGAACCAGTTCGAATCTGAAACAGAAGCAGATCGATTCTAAATGACCTACGTTACAAATCTGGTGGAGAAATGCTTATACTATATATATTTTTTTTTTTTGCTGTAAATGCCAAAGCCTTGGTCCAGAAACTAAAACAACGTTGTGTTCAATAGTTTTATAGTAACATAGTATTGCCAGTAACGTCTGATTTTTGAGCGAATTTTGTCTTTAACATGTTGAAGGAAGGAATGAAGAAAAAGTTGTAGATAGGAAAAACAGAGAAAGTGCTTAAAAGTATATATAAATGATATATACTCTTAAATAATGAAAGTAATTATGTAAATTATTATTTTGATGTATTTTCTGTTTATTAACACGGTTATGTCCTTCAATCCTTTACGGGTATGTTCTCTTATGGATACTGAGCTAAACATTATCTTTAATTCTAAAGCATGAGTCAAAAAATGTTTAAAAAAATCCCCATGGAAAGTTACGCTCCTAGTCGTACTGCTTTTCAAAAATATTCCAAACCTTCCTGTTTACAATAATGTATTGCTGATTTAATGAAAAATCTTTAATAGAAGAAAACCTTTTGGAACATCTAATACTAAATAGTGGTCCTATTGAGGATTTATTTATTTATTTATTTATTTATATACATACAGCTTAAAGGTAATTAAAATTACAGATAAGCTATGGTGGTCTAAGCTATAGCGACGTGGCCTTAAGCTTAACTTAAAAATAATATGAATTATTATAATGAATATACAAAAGTTTATGAGTGCTTTAATGAATATTTTGTGGAATTGTAATTGAACTTTGAATTTTGTATTCGCCTTTTTTTTTGGTGGAATTTGCAAATATCTTATAATTTTAAAAAATTTTTAAATCGATGAGCATGAGTTGAATCACATGCGAAAGCACGATGCGTGCCCATCTCTAATTCCAATGCTGCAGCATTGGACTCATTAACTCGTTAGGCGCATGATGAATGCATTCGAGTTTTACGAGTGTGTTTGCTGCAAATTGAAATTGATTGATTGGCCAATTGAGGCGATGATTGGAGGCGGTGTTGATATATTCATGCACACCAGTGTTAAAGTGACGTTGATAACTTATTTCCTGCCATGATCAACTGTCAATGCTATATACTCGTACAAGTATAAGAAATAGTATCTTTATTTTTTTACATTCCCGACAATGTTCAGTTGCCTTCAATACCGTGTTGTGAACTTTCGAGCTGCTCGAATTATTTAGTTACCTCTGCGGTTGTTTCATGCTGGAAAATCTTTTACCAGCCAGCGATTTGTTTATGAATGCAAAAGAACAAAAGGCTAAGGAGCGCGAATAGGGGCGGGAGAGATTGATTCTTTGATTGATGATTGATGTGCAAACTTTTTTCTTCAGTTTTTAACTCAAACTTTGCAATTTGTTTGCAATATTTTTGGATTATTCGCCGTTGAAGGCTGTCCCAGACTAGTATTCGAGACCCACGCCTCTGGCTTTAGGGAAACGGCGACAAGCGTCGATCCCTGACAGAAATACTTCTCTCTTTTAGCTTGACTATGTCCTAAGTTCCTTGTTTAGCTTAATTCTAACTATTTGACTATATCCTAGTTGTTGCTTTGTTCCTATTGCTGGACAGGTCCTGCTTGTCTTACAGTGGTTCCTTCTTTGTTTCCAAAGAAGCCCAAAAATAAGCTCGAAATAAGTGTCGTCGCTTTTTGTATAGAATTGTTCATATGCGTGTAAAAAAGTGCAGTCTTTCTAAACAGTTTTGGAAGGTAAAGTTGTATGTCAAATGCGAATTGATTAATAAAAATTAATAATTAAACTGATGAGCATTTTTCTTATTATTCAGTAAATTGTGCTGTCGATACAGATTACAATGAAGATATCTTATAATTTGTCATAAAACTAGCGTACTCGGCTTGCGTTGCTGTGCCACTAAAAATATTAGCTTTAGAACGCCTTCCGTTCTCACAACAACTTAAATATATCGGTTTTGAATATATACTTGTATTATACATACACTTAATTGTTTTTATGTTCTAATAGCTTTTCTTGAATTCATTATTTTCATATTGAAAGAATAAACAAAAAATTGAAAGGAAACTCGAAAAAATCCATTAACGGAGTAATTTATAGGAAAAACCAAAATTCTTGTAAAAACAAATTGTAATCAAAAAAACAAATTATGTTTATATCGAAACTTCACCGGATCAGCCGCAGGACTATTTTAAATATTGCCACATGCATTGAATAAAATCGGTTGAGCGGTTTCGAAGTCTATAGGGAATATATATACATAAATACTTATTTATATATATAAGTATATTATATATATATATATATATATATATATATATATATATATATATATATATATATATATATATATATATATATATATATATATATATATATATATATATATATATATATATATATAGCCAGCTATGCTCCGATTCACAGCCTTATGTTATCAGAGACATTAACATTAACCTAACAAAACTTAAAAAAAGAAGTTAGTTAAGAAAAAAACCTAATTCCTCTTAAGAGCTAATTATGTGAAGTAAGGAGCAGAAAGAGAAAATGTAAATCTCCAACACCGGCTAACAGTAATAAGAGGTCAAAGATTTCCCCAGAGATGAACATAAAGGACAGCTTTTATGACCTGTTTGTGATGGAATTATGTTGTTTGCAATTATTTTTCAAATACCTAACAGTCTTGCCGCCATTCGATGTTTAAAGTACCTTAAAAGCTTTGTTTGAAAAAGCAACCGATTTTCGGCTCCATCCAATTTCTGCTAATTAGCGAGCAATTCAAATGGCTTTAAACGTTTTTCTAAAGTGGTTCAATCAATGGGGGCTTGGAGCCACTGCTGGAGCTGCTAGCTGCTAGCTGCCTGGAGGCCAAACTTTCACCTTTGATCTGCCAGGGCATTTGACAAGAAACACAACATGATTTAGCGTGGGCATTAACTATAACTATGACTATAACTTTTTTAATGCGTTAACACTTGGCACACTCAAGGCCGTTGGCACTTGGAGTTGTGTCAGCGCATATTACGTATGCGTCATGGTTGCCAGCCATAAAAAGTGACCATGCATAACACATAATGCTGCTAGAGTTGGATGGAGTCGGAGGGGGGAAGGGGGTGGCAGGGAAGGTTCACTTAACCGCAGACAACACCGTGCAAAAGCCGTAAATAACGGGCCAGCGATTTATCAGCCAGACAGAGCAACAAATGTCAGTGCGTCCGTCCATTGCAGTTGCAGTGAAGTTGCAGTGGCAGTTGCAGTGTCAGTTGCTGTTGCCGTTGCAGTGGCATGGTCGTTGCCCCAGCACAGTCCACGGCCATTCAAATGTTATTTGGCAATAGTTGAACCCACGTGCACACATATTTCTGTCTGCCCGGCTTAAAAATGATTTAAAAATACGAGTATGTACTCGTATGTGCTTGAAACAAATAAAAACAAATGCAAAAATCTACGCAACCGCAATATGTAACTAAAACCCGTCAGGGCCCACATCGTTGTCGTCGTAGTCGTCGTCGCTTTTTTGTTTGCTTAGCCATCAGGCTAAGCCCCACACTAATTACACTTGCGCTTTTTACAAATCCCCAACTGCCGCATAAAACATTTTTCTTAGTCTGGCCGACTAACCCGTGCATATTTTCATTTTCATGGCCAAAACATGGGATGCATACTCGCTGCTAAGGTGGTGGCAGGTGGCAAGTGGCAGGTGGAAGGTGGCGGTGGCAGTCTGTGGCCAGCAGGCGACTACCAATGTATGTAAATGCCATTATTCTCTTCTTTTTTTCTGTTTCCCATTTGACTCTCGACAGCATGCAAATCTTGATTTAATTTCCGGCTATTAAGCAGCCAGCTCGCAAATAGTTGCGGCCTGCTGCTGTCTGCTGCCTTTTGACTTTTGTTTTGTGGCTCGTCGGGAACGGGGCGATTGCAAAGACATTGCATTAGACACGCTCCACTGAGTTGTACTTTCGGTTGCCAGCGGACACTGGACCTGCCACTAAGCTTACATTTGAAAAACATTTCAGCAATAGTTCATAGTAGAACGCCAAAGTCCTTCTGCATCGGTTCCCTTTTCAGTTTAAATAAGCTTTCCTACGCTAAAGTGCACCAATTCTGATGGAATTTTAAGTTCCAATTGTTTCCATGGCAGCTGCAAGATATGTTTTGATTTTGAGAAAACTTTCGAATATACGAGTGGTGGGACATTATATATGCATTATATTCATAAATGGTTGCAATATCTATTATAAATCTAAGTAATATCTACAGAATGGCTATACCAATCACTTCTATCGGAACTGTATGATATAGTTTACCGATTTCGATAAAAATTCAAAATATAATGCAGTAAATATTTTTGCCAATTCTAGTTACCGTATCGAAATAAACAGACAAATTGCGGGGATTTAGTTTCTTCATTGCACAATTCATTCCTATGGCCGCTATATGATAAAGTGAACTGTTTTCAGGCACTATAGAACACTCATAAATACCAATTGTCCTTCACAAACGAATACTTTATTCTACTAGGAGTGAGTTCTACCGCGGCTTCATAAAATAATGCTGCTATATACAGTTTGTACTAAACAAGTCCGCTTACCAAGTTTTGCATTCCTAGCTACTATGATTCAAAAGTTATCGGCGTTCATACAGACGGACATACGAAGGAATAGACGGAATTATGGACAGATGGCTTCATAAAATAATGCTGCTATATACAGTTTGTAATAAACAAGTTCGCTTACCAAGTATGATTCGAAAGTTATCGGCGTTCATACAGACGGACATACTTGTACGTACCAATAGACAAAATGATGGACATATGTCTAAAACGCTTCCCCTCGTCATGTCGATCGTATACTCGTATGTACGATACATTTTGATAAAGACCATACAATTAAAGTAAAGAAATAATTTGTTGTAATGCCTATCTCTAATAAATTGAAGAAGCTAACAAAATACTATTCGGAGCAAAGTGCCACTTCTTTCTTTTCATTCAAAAATGTGCCTTAATTGCGCTTTCAGCTTTTCTTAGATGCTAAATTGTATTTTTAATACGTAATTAGCTTACGGCTTAACTTGTACATTTGAGCTAGAAATTGGAAATTTGAGAGCATTTAGTCTTTTTTACATTTTACATTTCATCTCCAAAAGGGAAGCTAGGGAGCAAACTGTGGAAACTATTGGATGGTCTTTCGAAATAGGTTCCTCCTTTCTTTAGATTTTATTATAAACAATCGAGCTGTTGAATTTTGATTCACATTTGAGCTGGAAATTCTAAATTTTAGAGTGAATTGTGGAACCCATTATTTTATTATTTAAAAATAGACATCTTTAGATTAAGTTTCAATTATTATTTGACTTACATTTGAGCTAGAAGTTCTAAATTTTAGAGTGAATTGACTAACCCATTATATTATCTTTAAAAATAGACATCTTTAGATAAAGATTCGATTTATATTTTAACTTAGATTTGAGCCAGAAATTGGCAATTTAAGAGTGAATTGTGGAACCCATTATTTTATTATTTAAAAATAGACATCTTTAGATTAAGATTCAATTATTATTTGACTTACATTTGAGCTAGAAGTTCTAAATTTTAGAGTGAAATGTGGAATCCATTCTATTCTCTTTGAAAATAGACATCTTTAGATAAAGATTCGATTTATATTTTGTGGAACTGTGGAACCCATTCTAGTCTTTAGATATAAGCTTCAGTTTTGACTTTAGATTAAGATTCAATTATTATTTGACTTACATTTGAGCTAGAAGTTCTAAATTTTAGAGTGAAATGTGGAATCCATTCTATTCTCTTTGAAAATAGACATCATTAGATAAAGATTCGATTTATATTTTGTGGAACTGTGGAACCCATTCTAGTCTTTAGATATAAGCTTCAGTTTTGACTTTTGGCGTAATACTTCTATGCTAAGCTACCAATTTGTGTAGCTGCCTCATTTGCTTAAATCTGAACCTGCTGCAATTCTTCATCTGATCGCGATTCGCACCAGCCACCTAACTACATTGTCCAATACTTTGGCATGACAATGCTTGTGTTGTTGTCTAGTGCTTGGAACTCTTTAAGGCTCTGTACAGTAAAGTTGTTGTTTGTTTTGGTAGTAACCCTTTTTTTTTGCCCTGGCCAACATGGTAACTTCATTAACCTTTTCATTTGGCAGAGAATGTCGGCAGGTGACAATTTTATGACCCACCAATGAATAGAGGGCCTGCGTATGGCCCACTATTAGTTATTTATATAAACTTGGCCACCTTTGAGCCCAAAGTCCCTGTCATTCCATTGGTTTGCCGCTTGAGCGCCTGGCAGAGTGTGACAAATGAATTTGGGTCAAGAGTTGTGAAAATTAAAAAGACCGAGTCACACACCGAGGACACAGCAGACAGGACAGCTCGATTGCACGTCTCGGCTGACTCAGTACAAAGGGGCTACGTCCTGAAGTCCTGAACCCATTCGATTGGACTCGATTCGCTTCGATTCGATTCGCTCTGCCTTAGAATGACATTCAACTGGTCAGCCAAATTGCAGTTTTATTTCCGTGCCACAAACTACGAGTACTCCTCACGTTCCACGGCCATTCAATTGGAGAGGAGCACATTTTTTCGGCTCTCATCTCCGTGTGCGCCAAAGCATCAACAAAGGGGACAGTAAAATGTTACAAAAGATTTACACCACTGAACCCATCCACCTATCCACCAATCCACCCATCCACTCCACTCCTCCCTCTCTCTGGCAATCGTTGGCCACAACATGCCATTACTTTTGCTTTTGCGGGTTTGAGTAATGGATTAGATTTTTTACTCACTTGTTGGTTGCATGCTCCGTGTCTTTAATGGCATCCCTTTTCTTTTTTCTTTTTTTTTTAGCTACTTGGGTGGGAATAGCAGGAGTGTATTAAAGTGTTTTAGTTTAAAAATTAGTAGCTAGTAGTTGAGTAGGCGTGAGTTTTAAAATGTTTGCCATCGTAGTAGGCTGAGGGCTTCGCTTCGTCCGAGCTCTATATTTCCTCAGTCAGTTTGTGTTTCGTTTTCGGCCAGCGTGAAGCAAACAAAAGTTGAAATATAATTTTTTTTTTTTCGAGAAATTTTTACGGAAATTTGTAAAACATTTGAGGACAATTTTTGAATTTTGTGAAAATGTTCTCCGGCTTAATGGCTCGCACCGCCGTCCTTACGGTCACCGTTTACTGCACGAACCGTGTGGGCGTCTGGGGTAACACCGAGGAGACGGATCGTCTCTATCAGCGCATCTCTACCAGCATGGAGCCCGTTGGGGGTGCTCTCCGCAAACTAATGCCATTCGAGATGCCCGCTCTGCCCGAGAATTTCGGGCAGGCAACTCGCCAGTTCTACAATGATGGCGTCAAGGGCACTTTCCAGCTGATGCACGAGCTGCCGAAGCGCACCGGCTGGCTGCTGGATGCCACCAAGAAGAGCATCATGGACCTCGCCACCAAGAAGGCGCTGAAGAAAACCATCGACGAATGCGCCGAGGGGTCCACCTCAGAGGAGGAAGCTGCCTCAACGCCTGCCACTGGTGGCACTTTAAATGCCATTGCAACCGCTTCTACTGAGACTGGGGCTACCACCATTAATGCTCCTGGCGCTCTGGTGCCAAAAAAGGATAAGTAGAGCGTATGGTTGAGGGCGTGGCATGCAACAAGCAGACAATAGAGGGGAGACAGGCGGAATTGAAAGACGGACAATGAAAATAAATCGCGTTGTGTTTCTATTTCGAATAAAATTCATAGACAAATTGTCTAAATGTTAATCAAAAATGTATAAAATATATTCAAAATAACAAACATCTTCAAACTTACTATATATGTTATATGGAGTTGTTGGAAAGTTTTCTATTCTTAATTCTTAAGAGAGGGTGGTCTTTGGTAGTTGCTTTGCAACAACCTCCAGTCCACTCTTGTTGCCACAACGATAGCAAAAATGGATCGGAGAATAGACTATTCAAATGATGATTAAACAAGTAACACCAAGAAATTAATTCAGTCCCAAATATAGGAATATAAACTGATTCTATGATTATATCTATAACAAGGATCGATTAATATTCATTGATTACTCTGAATGAAGAGTAATGAATGAAGAGTTTTCATAATGACATACACAAGCCAAAAATTTCAGGACTCCGCTCTTGTTTCCACAACGAAAACAAAAATGAATTAAGAAATCGAATATTCAAATGGTGTTGGCAATAGTGCGAGCACGTAGAGTCACTAAACGAATTTCTTTAAGAAATTAATGCAGTCACAAATATTGATAGGAAGAACTTATATTTATGCGCAAGAATAGAAACTGATTTTACGAATATTTTAAAACAAACTTAGAAGGAGGAAAAAAATAACCGATAATACTATTTGATCATTTTTTAGCACTCTTTTCAATTTACTAATTTAATGAAGAGTTTTCATAACCACATACATGACGTCGGCTGAACCAGAAATATCAGACCCGAGTCTAAAGCTTTTCTACTCTTGTTTCCACAACGATAACAAAAATGAATTAAAAAATCGAATATTCAAATGAAGTTGGCAACACTTCGGCTAAGTAGAGTTATTTAACAAGTTTCTCCAAGAAACGAATTCAGCTCCAATTATTTGCTAAGAAGAAAATATATTTTTAGGCAGAAATCTAGTAGAATTCCAGAATTATTTTCAACTTAGAAAGAGGGGAAATACTATTTGATCACTCTTTTTTGAAATTAAAGTATTATTTTAATGAAGAGTTTTTATAACGCCATGCACAAACCAAAAACTTTTACAGCCATAATAATAATAAACTAGAAAATCAATGTAATATGACGAAAATTTTGAATAAGAAGCGCTTACTGAAGACCTGCAACAAATACAAAATGAAAGAAGAAAGGCTGGTAATATCCGAAATATCCTCAGTAGTTAATTAGATATTATTTGAATTTGATGAGATTTCTGCTTCTTAATTTATGCTTTTTATAATTTTTATATATTTTCCTCCTATGTTGACATAAATAAATAAAATAAAGTTCTCTTTTATAATTCCTGCCTAGTGCTATTCCCACACTCTCGAATACTTGGTCTTCAGTATTACCCTTCTATCAAAATGAATATATCTCCGTAGTCGCTGCAAACACATTTCGATATTTTCTTGATAAGCTCTGCTCACAATTGTTCATCCACAGGCGTTTCATATCTGATAAAAGCTTTTCTTAAATGGTTGTTGGCCTAGAATCTGACAGCTATCAATTGATAGTTGTTCTGTTTAGAAAATTAGTGGTATTCCTTCAAAGATCCAGATCACACATTACTGCTCAGCTGTCCAGCTGTCTTCGAAGTTGTCGCCTCTTTTGTTATGCATCGACCCTCAGCCATGCACACTACGAGTATACCTAGCCCCCCCCTTCTGCCCGTTTATTTTCGGTACGTGTTTGGCGTTTCTGTCACGCTCTACTTGGCCGTCGTTGTCAGACCAAAGCCAGACGCACTGTAAACAACAGTCAACAGTCTATTAAAATGCCAGTCAAGGTATGCCCAGTGAAGCCGTGCCGCGTTATCAGTTGCGTGTGCGAAGGATACGCTCGAAGGACACCCTTCCAACCCAACCCAACGCAACCGAACCCAAACCAATCCAATTCCGTACACCCACCCACCAGTTCTTTGGTCGAGTGTTTTTCTGTAGTTGACTTTATTGCTGTTGTTGTTGTGGTGCTTTTTAATATGACCCTTGCGGGGTCATAAAATTTCAACGTTTGCTTTATGGCTTAGGGCTTACCTAACGGCTAGGCCTGTTGCCTCTCATTGTTACTTCAACTTCTTTCCTCCTTTCTTGTTACTGGACTCCGATTGATTTTTATCCGCTTTTATTGTCGAATGATAAGGATCTGAGGCCACAGGTAGTTGTTGCTGCTTGATATTAGGATTGCGACTAGGCTCGAACTCTTTAGTAATAGGCAATCGGTTGGGTTAACTGCTTAGGAATTAGGCCCACAAAACAATGGTACGACAATTAGCAATCCACACTAGTTTGCTTTACAAAATATCTATGTAGAGTGTCTGCCCCTTTTTCCCCTTTCTTCAATATTGACGCACAGACACGAAGGCCGACTTCAAAGCCAGATTCATTTCCACATGCATTGTTTAGTGGCAAGCAACGTTTTTCACTTTTGTTGTCAAACATAATCCCACTTGTATCTATTTACATATTTATCTGCATTCTGCCGCTACTTCCTCATCGTCTACACCCCGACAAACACATGCAGATACAGATACCCGTACACGTCTGCGTCTACGTGCCACATCTTTCGGCAGGCTCTTTAAGCGTTTATGTGCCTTAGATTTATGGTCACGGCTTTTATTTATGTCACTTTGCCGTTGTTTTTTTGGCGCACCATTTTTCTTGCGGTTTAGCATACGACCCCGCCCCGCCCCGCCCCGCTCCGCCCCGTCCCAAAACTTGGCGCCATTGGGCGCCATTCTACCCGTTGCATAAAATCAATTTCCATGCCACTTGCTACTTGCTTTTGCAGCAAGTTCAAGTGGCAGCCGACTGTCGACAGCCGCCAGCTTGATGATGAGGTAAAAGTGTTACGAGTTTATGTTCCTCACGGGTTGCAGGCCAACGGGGCGGTTGCTTGCTGCTTGCTTGCTCCTGCCACTGCTGCCACAGCTGCCACAGCATGCGTGTGAGGCTGAGGCTGGGTCGAGTTGGGGTTCTGGCACATTTGGCGCCCAGTCGCGCGCTGTCTTGCATATTTAAGTTTCCCCATTTGCTGGCGTCATTGCTTTGGCATCCTTCTGCTTCTGCTTCTGCTCCTTTTGCTTTTGCTTCGTCCGGTTGCCTTGACGTTTCCGTTCTAACCATCATATACCGTTTACCTGAGCATCCGGTAGTTCGTCCGCCTTCATTAGCAGTTCTTGACTTGGATACGATATCAACAACAATATACAATATACATTTTCATACATTCATTTGGCTGCCGCTGCTGCACTCATTTCCGTTTACTTTCAATTCACTTCCGTCGGTTTCCGCTTCCCGCCACTCCTCCTTGCCCTGTCCTGCTTATTGTCTGTTTTATGGACTCAACTCGTCGCCGGCATCTTCTTTATTAATGAACTCCTCTTGCCAGCCCTTGCTCGGCAAATTAGCAGCAAAATGCGTGAATATTTTGTGCTAATTTCCGTTTAATTGTTTAATATGTTGTTTGCATTTTCTATTGCCAGCTTTCTGCCGCTCATTCGAGCTTCAACAAGCCGAGCAATTTAACTGACAGCTACACTGGCAAGATGTTACTGAGGGTCCCAGCAATGCCGAGCTAAGTGAAATGTGATGTCAAGGGCTATCGAGATCAGGCCGAGGGAGTGCTGGGGCTATGCCTTCAAGACATTCGTGGGCGATGTAAAGCGCTAGTGTTAAATGCATTAACAGCTAGGAATGGCACAAGTAACTCCTTAACTGGGTCCCTTAATTGCTAAGCTCTCGGCGCTCGGAGAACACTCTTGCAACGTGCTAGAAAATAGCTTTGTTGCCTGTTTTTTTCAACGTACTCAAGCGAAGTTCTTAACACAAAATAGAGGCACTAAATATAGGGCAGGGTGCAGAGGGCAGTAGAAGTATATGATTAAGATTAAGAGTAAAATATTCCTAAGTCAAGTAGGAAGTAAAGACATGAATATTTTCTCCAGAAGAAAAAACTCGTCGGAGAAGAATGTAAGCCTTTTCAAAGCAATCATATTACTTACAGCGCCTTACCTTTAGCATGCCGATAGTTTAAAAAGAAAGAACGCATATTAGTTATGCCTCCAGGCTCCAAGAGGTATTTACAAGTAGAACTCTAATCGAACATTTAGAACCAACCGCACGTCCCATAAAGCAAGCTAAAGTCATCTAAAACTTAAGTCATCATCCACACAAGACACGCTAAGACTTTATTTATTTTATTGATTTATTTATTGATTTATTTATTTAAAAAACTTATAAAACCCATCTTATAAGCTAGAAAAGCCTAAGAAGGAGAAATCTAATCAAATTACAATAATATCTAATTAACGCCTCCGACCCGGTGGGAAAATATTATTTGTATTGTCAAATTCTGTTGTTAAATCAGCCAGCCTTGGATCTAATCTGCAAACTACAGTTCCCATCTGAAGGGCATGAACAATAGAAGACAATACAAGAATGGCCTAATCTCCAAAGATCTACATTTTTGGCTATACTATATATGCTTTAGGTCTCTTTAGGAGGAAGATGAAAGCCTATGTAGGATTTTAAAAGCTAATAATTAAATTGCTCATAACTACAAGTAGTATTTGGAGCTTCCATGCTTTACTTAACAAAGTTTTTATGAAGTCTTGAAGTATCTTCTCGAAAAATCTTGAAAGGTTTTTAGCATTTAGTAAAAATCTTTTTAACGCAAACAATTTTCGCTTTACCGACAATTTCTTCTAACAATATTCACGTATGCAATCTGCAAAAGTTATCTCGAAAGATCTTTCATAGCTAAGTTCTAAAAAGTCTGTTAAGGCAAAAAATTGTCGAAGATTTAGCGACAATTTTTGTAGCGAAATTCGCGCATGCAAGCTGGAAAAGTGAACTCGAAAGATATTCTCTGACGCTAAATTCTAAAAACTCTCCTTAGAAGATTGTGTGTAGTCTTCGTATAATTTCAAATATCTTATGCATGTCTCGAAAGATTTTGTGTAGTCTTTCAGTTTTTAAAACTCTACTCACCTTGTACAGTTATTCCAGTTCTTCGCAGAGAGTCTCCAAAGATGCAGTTTTTTCCATCATAGAGCGTACCTGAATTTGAAGATATACGCGTATACGAGTAAAGAAATGGCTTTTAACAGCTCGTACTCTATTTGCGAATTAACTAAGATACTTATTGCTGGACTATTAAGAATTAATGATGCTTTAATAAGCCCACACTTTATGCAGTGTAAGCGGTGACGCAAGGAACCAAAACCGCTAAGTAATTTTGGAATGGCCTGCTCTTACCACTCACTATTCGGTGTTCCTTTTCACCTTACAACTGGAGCTTAATGCACAATTTACATACAATGTGCGCGGTACACGCTATTTAAATCATTTTAATGGCCTACAAGGCACAACTCCTGTCCCATTCCGCCCCATTTCTTGTGCCAACTCAACTAATTCCCGCACAACTCTAAGCCCAACGCAAATCCCACTGCCATAAATGTGGCGCTGGCTTAGAGCCTGGCCAACCCAAACCGCTCCAACCGTCTTGTCTCAGCTGGCCTGGCCTGGCTTGGCTTGTCTTGTCTTGAATTTTGTTGTGCAAAGACGACGTTTGAGATGACGACCAAGACCAGAGTCAGGGCCAGGGACAGGACCATGAGCAGGAGCAGGAGCAGGAGCAGCACCAAGAACAAGAGCCGAAGCTGGAGTAGGGCAAGACAAGGGCGACAGACAATGGGAACCACAGTGGCGCGGCGGCAACTTTCAATTGTTTGTGCTGCAGTTGTTGTTGTTTGCAAAAGTCGTAATAGAATAAAGTTTGCACCATGGGAATTCCAACTGTTGTTTTTCAGCCGCTTCTTACCACCTGTTCCCCCACCCCCCTCCAGCCACCCTGCCAACAATATAAAAGTACATAGATCTCCAGCTACGCGCCATTCATGTCGGTGTCTTGTTCTTATACTTTTCTTGCTCTTGCTCTTGCTGTTACTGTTGTTGTTGGGCGCTTGTAATCCACTCAGCCTCCAATCCGCCCTAGCCCCTCACACCAACATGTGTGACAGTTGGCATGGCGGCCATTTTCTGTGTAATCCAGCGCAGGAAGATGTTTTAAATTCTGTACTAAACCAAAGCGCTGCTTACCTACTTAGAACGCGCGTTGTCTGTCTCTATGTCCGTATCTCTGTCTGCCTCTCTGACTGCTGCTTATTGCTTTTATTTATTTACTAGACATAGCAGGCAGTCTGTCCTACACGCTCTTCTCTCCTTTAGCCGCACTTGGAAAAAACTTTCTACACAGATAGGGCTTGATCTCAGGCAATTCTCTTCTTTATTTATTTTTTTTATTTGTTTACTTATTTATATATTTATTTCTTTTTTATTCATTTATTAATCTATATTTATCACATATATAAATAGCTCGATAATCTTCGTTTATTTATTTATTATTTATTCAATTGTTTTTTTTTTCAATTTATTATTTTTCCACATTTGGAAAAATTTCTACACAGATAGGGCTTATTATTTATTTATTTATCTATATTTATTGTCATGTGCAATCACATATATAGCTCGATAATCTTCAATTATTTTATTATTTATTTTATTATTTATTATTTATTATTTATTTATTATTATTACTTCCTAGTGCGAGAAGAAAAAAATTCGTATAAAAAATTCTTATAAGATATTTATTTTTTATTCAATCGTTTATTTCAATTTGTTATTTTGCCACATTTGGAAAAATTTCTACACCATTAATGCTTGATACTATATACTATATGCTATATACTTCTTTATTTAATTATTTGTAAATTTTATTCATTGAATTTTTTATTTATTGTTTTATTTGTTATACTTTAATTAATGCATTTTTTATTTATTTAGTTTTTGATTTGCTTATTTATTTATTTATTTTTTGATTTGCATTTTTATTTATTTATTATTTTTATTTGTTTTTAATTATTTTTTATTCGTTTATTTATTTATTTATTGTGATGTGGAATCACATCTATAATTCGAAATAGAGTTCAGATTCAATTATATAAATAACTAATATTTATTCAACTTAATTATTTGAATTTATTATTTCTTTATGCTTGTTTACTCGGCTGTAATTTCTTATTTAAAAATATTGCTTTTAAATTGTACAGACATTTTTATATTTATGTATATAATATTTTTCTGCGTGCATCAAACAGTCGTGCTTTTGATTTGTTGTTGCCCGCCAGCATCGTCGTCGTCGTCGCCGGCTTCGTCGCAGGTGTTGCGCTCTCATTTCTTGTGGTGTTTATGTCAAAAAGTAGAATTTTATGCGCGCGCTTAAAAGTATGCAAAATTTTTTTGTTTTGTGCCGCCGCCATTGTTCATGTCGCTGCCACTTCTCTTGTTGTTGTTGTTGTTGCTGCTGCTGCTGCACTTAAGGCAGTGAGTGGCGAGGAGCGCGCATAAAATGGCGGGCAGCTGGCGCTCGAAAGTAGGCAACACGTTTTTTATGCCTTTGTCGCTGCACATAAACTTTTATGCATTCCATGCTGTTCGTGCAAATCGTGGGCTTATTCATTCATACCCACATACAGTTGCATGTATCTATGTATGTGTGCATGTATGTGTGTGTGTGTGTTATTGATTGGATTCTGATTTGCCTTTTGTGTACGCCTGCAAGTTCCAAGCAAACAATATATGTGGATGGCAGTGCTGGGCAGTGATTAGAAGCACGCGCCAGGAGGTCATAAAACTAATCAAGTTTAAATGCTTAGATTTGGACAGCAATCTTAAGCTGCTTTAATGGTGCATGACAGTCTCCTTCTCTCCTTCCCCCCTTCCACACACACACACACACACACACACACACACACACACACATGTGTACATAAATACGTACACTAATTAAGTAATTACTTTTCGCTCATTAAACTCGGCACCAGAAATTCAACTCCAATTTGACTTGACGCTGTATCTCAATGTCTGCGCACACACACATACATACATAGAATTCTCTGGTTATTTGTAGGAGAAGGAGAGAGAGAGAGAGAGAGAGAGAGACCAATAAGAACCCCATCATGTTGCGCTGCTGCCGCCTCCCCAAACATCAATCGATTGAATCGACGACGCTTAAATATTAATGATGAACTGAAGCGACCGCTACTGCCGCCGATGCGACGTGGCCAAGTCTTGCCAGCAACGCATTTCATAAGCCGCACACATAAGTATGGAAAGTTTTGCGTGGCTTTTCCTGCCATTAGATGATGACTCATGCTTGCCAGAGTTCGGCTGAGATGGTCTGTCCAAAACGCTGCAACAACATATTTACACATTTGATTTTATTTAGCCATTCAAAGCTCAATTGTGCATCTACCTGTTACGTAACTCAGAATCGAGCAAATTTCCTAGCTCTGAACATTTTGCTGCGCATTAAATTGTTGGCTGATTCAGTTGTCCGACAGTCCGTTTGTTTGTTCTACTCTATGAACTCGCTAATATTGAAAAGTACAAGTGCTTGAGTAACTAAACTTGAATTCCCTGAGCGAAGAAGGAGTCTTTTGTATTATATTATCAATTTAATTTGATAAGAAACGCCCCGATATTGTCTATTTGTTCGACTGTATGAACTCCCTAATATCGCAAAGCTTAAGAGGTAGAGTCATTATGCTGGAAATTTGGGCTTTCCTAATTTGTTTTTACTGTGGGAGACTATTTTGAATGCAAATGCTTGCTTTTTTAAAACTCAATTGATTATTTAAGTACCTATCTAAACTCAATGATTTGTTTATTAAATTTGGCTGCAACTTAATGCCATTGTTAGGGGGCCAGGCTTTCTTATTATTATTTCTCTAATTTCGGACACCTCTTGAAACTTTCCTCTTGCCGATATGCCCTAAATTCTTCAGTGTGTGGCGCATCGTTGCAAAATCAAACTAAAACCCAAAAAACCGAAAAATATCAGACACCATAATTAACTTGCTCATAACGCGCTCAAAATGACGGCGCCCCCAAAAGCGACCCAACGTCGGCGACCGGCTACGTCGAGGATGTCGAGTCTGGTGGCAAGGACAGTGCGGGGACGCACAGACGCCAGATGCTGCCGCTTGAGCGCGCCAATAAGAATTACGAAAAAAAGGCAACTTTTTGGGTTGCATTGCGGCAAGGAGAAGGCAGAAGGCGGCAGGCCAGGAACTTATGTGTGGGGTATAATTTTTTGGCGGCAGACTGCTTCTTCTTCTTCTTCTTTTTCGCACTTTACGGCCACACAAAAGCCGTGCACTGAAGTGCTTTAAAAAGATAAAAGCCATTTATCACGTGTGCACAAACACACACGCGAAACGAGAAAGAGACAAAAAGCAAGAGCGAGATGGAAATGGCGATGGCGTTGGCGATGGAGAGAGTGGCAGCCACACACGCGTGCCGCAACGCATTTTCATTGAACTGAGTAATCCGACGGCGCGACGAGACGCAACGGCGGTACCGTGCCATGAAAATTTATAAGCCAAAACAACGTGGGCTTTGTTGCTATTTTTCCATTTTTTTCCCCATTTTTTTTTGTTGTTGTTCGTATTCGTGGGGCTTGAATGTTGATGCCTGTCTTCATGTGCACTTGGCTTAATAACATGGGAGCGATTGGGAATGGGAGGGAGTTAGGGAGGTAGGAGCGGAATAGGAGCATCTGTCGTTTAAGCGGATTAAGAGGGCTGCCCATTAGGGTGACCATATGTAGCGCCTAACTAAACTCTCTCCTGCGACAGCCTAGCTTGCATATCATTTGCAGCCTAAAAGCATGCAACAGTTTTTACATTTCACAGCACGTACAAAAAGTTAGCCAAGTCATAAACCAGTTTCTATTTTCTCTTCTTTTTTTTCCTCCAATTTGTAATCGCAAAGGCGGGCAAAAGATACTCATGTTTGTGAGTGAAGAGCAAAAAAAAGGTTCGTTCACGTTTTGAGCAAAGTGTATTGGAAAGTGCGGTGCGGGTGGGGTGGGGGTGAGGTTAGCCCATAGGTTGTCGTGTCGTAAATACGGCAGCAAGAGCAACAGCAAAAGCAACAGCAACAAATGGCGTTTGTTCCCTTCGCTCATTCATTGCAATTGCTACACTAAATTTTGCTGCCGGGCGCTGCTGTTTTTATCGCATTCGCGTGTCTGGCATGCATGCCTCACTTATGGCAAAAACTGACGGACCAGCCCCACACCCACCACACACCCCTTGCCGACGCCGACAGCCAACAGCCGCCTACCACACGCAACAAAGCTAAAAATTGCTGCTTTGGTCGTCAACATCGACAGACGGCGGACTGCAGACGGTCCAGAAATGTGGAGTACTGGGTTAATATGTCTATCACTTTTACGGCTAGTTGCCGCTACTAAGCACATATTAATTTGCTGCTACTGGCTACTGCCGTTGTTGTTGTTGCAGTTCTTGAAACTTTTGCTACTTCCCACTGACTGAGCAACTAAGTTGACACTTTCCCTTGCGGTCCCCTCCCCGCCCATTTACTTCTAAAAATTACTAATGAGAACAATAATTTATAACCATAACATAACATTAAAAGAAAATGTTTTCATTTAGCGAAAAGAAAATGTTAATAAATATATGGGTATTCAAAGTGGAAAAGTCTGTTTAAAACACATTTTCTTTTTTCTTTTGTTTAACTTATAGCTCTTCGGTAGCATTATTTGTAGTGAGAACTTCAGACGTAATCCTGGTTTCAAAGTAAAGGCGAAATAAAATAAAAATAAAAATGACTTTTCAATGGAAATGCGATGTAGCCTAAATATTATGGACAATTACTGTAAGAAATAGCGAATGTTCTGTATTAAAAAGGCGTAGAAAACAAGTACAACCTTAAAATCGTGCCAGCCCTGTAGCCGCCCTATTCCCCACTAAAAACAACATTGTTGTACCAAGCATTCATATTTGATATATTCAATAGAATTAAATAAAACCTTGGACTATAGTGAGGCAATGTAAAAGACTTATAAAAACCAAATATCTTAGTTAATCAAATCAAATCAGTTTTCGGTACTGAGATTAGTTTCTGCTTGGATTGTTCCTATGACAGCTATATGATATAGTGAACCGAATTTACAAAGACCTTTCGATTATTATGATGAATTATAATATAGTTATGATTAGATTTTCAAATAAACAAACAACTTATCCTATTGGGAATGATTTTGGGACCGATCGTTCCTATGACAACTATATAAAATAATGCGACTAAATATAATCTAAACTATATATGATATATTAACAGAGTTTGGTTAATGATTCACATTTATTTTCTTGAACAATTTGTTGAAAACATTTGAAAGCAATTCTTTAAAAAGTTGTTTAAGCTATTCCTTTTAATCATATTTTACTTTATTGCATTAAGTTTGTTATATTTTCCGACTTACGACAACTGAAAATCCAATTCCTAGAATACGTTCATCTAATCGCTACCGTTAGAACACTCGAATAACTCACAATAGAAAATCTGGGTTGATTTGTTTATTTGCTGTCGTAAGAAACTTTGGTAAATATAGTATACGTTTGAAATTGTATTGAAATGGATGCTCTATATTATGAAGCTGTCACGATTGTTGCTAAAATCACTCTTGGTACCTGAAACTGTTTTGTTGAATACGATATTGTAATCAAATTTTGTGCTTGCAAGTGTTTTTATGAGGTCCTGTGAAAATCGGGCTGCACTCTTCCATTCTTCTTCAGTTTTTTGAGTTCTCCAAGCTTTTCTTCTATAAACAACTTATTTTAGTTTCAAGACAAGAAGGAGGTTTTTAAAAATTAAATCTTCTACTCGTTTTATGTTTAGTAGAATAATAAAATCAGACGAGTATACGAGTAACTGGTAAAACAAAAATTATAGATCTGGTTCATCGCATTAGACGAACTCAAGTGCTGTTGATGGCGGACTGGTGGAGTGGCGGACTGATGGTTTGGTGGACTGCTGGACTGGCGGACTGGTGGGTTGGCCGGTTTGGCACGCTTTTGCTTGGAATTTTCTTTGGATGTTTTCTCAGTGGCCGTGTTGCAGGTTTTGTGAGGCGAGCATTGGCCTCTGCTTGCCGCCAATACGCGGAAGTGTGTGAAAGAGAAAGCGCATAATCCAATAAGAGCACAAAAACAGCAACAGCAACAACAACAACAACAACTAACACGACTACTACTATCCTAAGTAATGCCACAAAATGCAGCACTTGAGACGAGCAGGAAAAAAATGGCAAGCGGAAAGACTTTTAGCTGCCGGTTTTTCATTCCAAGTGCAATGCAAAGCAAACAAAATTTAAAAAAAGATTACAACTAGTCGACAACAACAACAACAGTAACAGCAACAAGTGCACTTGTAAGGTGAAACCCGTTGCGGTCGCTGATCACCCAACGGGAGAGTCGCGCGAGCTGAGAAGAGAGCGACCGTCAAGGCTCTGCTCTCAATGCCAACGCAGATTAGAACTTGGAACGGAGAGCCCCAGCACCTTGCCAAGATCATGACCACCCGACGTTGAAGCTTCTCTCGATCATCTGAGAATTTAGCGCGTCTTATGTGCTAATATCCATCATCTGCATGCCGCAACGCCTTATCTCCAGAAGATTGCAGAAATTGCAATATATTTGTGGTATTTAGGAGTGGCTTTATCGCGCCTCCTTCCGACCACTTGCTGCTTCAGCTTTGAGAATTTTCTCTTCGCTCAATTCTAGCACATCATCTCTGATATCCTAGCAGGTGTCGCCCAGAGTATCTTTTTTGAAAACACCTCTTCTTCTGACTTTCCTCTGCTCTGAATGGATGTATACTAGCTTCTGTGGTGCATTATATAGTAGACAACATATTTGTAGAAAATGCAAAAGCTTAGACATATTGAACTTCTTTTTCATCGCCCCTTTTTAAGAAAATTATACGTTCTTCCAGTTTTTGTTAGCATTTCTTCTTTTTACAATAAAAGTAAAAGTTAAGTAAATTAATTCGTAAAGCCTGTTCAAAAATGTTGCTCCAAAACTAGTGTTCTACTTATATTTCATTGAACCGAATAAATAAATCATGTTCAAATAATTTGGAAAATGTACTCCTTTCGAATTCCCATAATTTGGTCTAATTCGGAAACAGAAACAGGCCTGATAATAATAATCAGAAAAAAATAGAGAAAAACTATACTAATAAGAAGAAACGAAGATTTATGAAGATTTGATTAATCTGCAACCAGAGGGACATAAAAAATATGCTACATATATAAGTATTATGAACCTAATGCATATTATTTGGAGTAATATAACAGATTGATGGAAATTATGAAAAGTATAGAGTCGTTGAATGGATTCTTTTGAGCTTCCTGATATTTTAAGGAGGATTTCCCAAGCCTTCAGCGTAACAGCTAATTTGTATTTGTTTGATCTCTAACCAGATCATTCTTTATCTACTGTATGGATAAAGCCATTTGAAGAAAAGGAAGAGTATAGATATATACATGTTTCCATTTCCAGTTCGATTATTTTTAGGAATGATTTCCCACCCATTAAGTCATTATCGATTTTATTCTTTATTCTATTTTATGGTATTTTATACGTAAAAAATAGTATTTGAAGAAAAGGAAGAGTATAGAATACAATATTATAGAATCGTTCGATTTGTCACATCTTACAGATGTATTCTTTTGAGCCCTCCTGAAGTTTTAGGAATGACTTTCCAGCTAAGAGGACATGGATATCATTCTTTATTCTATTCTATGGTAATCTATACTTAAAAAATAATATTTGTAGAAAGTGAAGAGTATAGAATATATAATGATATAGAATTGTTCGAGTTTTTAGAATGATTTTTAAAAAGATATGTTTGATCCATATCTTAAAAATTATACATACTTGTAGATATATGTATATGTACTTATACTTATACAAGTATATACATCTATCATGTTTATTATTTCTGACATCTGCATTTATTAATTATGGACTGATCGAACTAGTTAAGCAAATTGAAATCATTTACTCAGCACCACTTGGATCGCCGCATCCAATACTCGGCAGCTAGAGCAGCCTAAGCTGGCGAAAGAGTTTGCAACAAAGGCAATAAGAATTATAACAGCAACAATGCTAATTAATTTGAATTTCTCGGCCTGTTAGGCGCGAGCCCCCCTCCTCCCCTCTCCGCTCTTCACAGTCCCTCGTGCTCGTATCGTTTTAATTAGGTGGCTCTAATTGCGCTTGACTCTTGAGTGACCGATTAAGGTTGATTGAACTTGCCACTGGTAGTTGCTAATCGGAGTCGATCTGTTGCTGCCACTGCCACTGCCACCGATATTGTACATATATGGCATATAGACATGACTCAGCTTCAATTCGGCAGCCCCAGTTCCGTGCTTCAGTGGAACTATTGTCGCCACAATTACGCATCAGCCTTACGGTTTTTTTCTTCATGCTGCTCTCTCTCTCTCTCTCCCACTGACTTTTTCGCTCTACCATCGCGAAGAGCGCCGCACTCTCCTTAAGTGCGCCATTGGTTTGGCGAACTTGGTGCAGCCTGCGCCGCCACAGCGAGCGAGAGAGAGAGAGAGAGATACAGAGAGAGGGAGAGCAAGGCAACCCGATTGAGTTGGCCAGCTGGGGGCACAGCCGGCCCCACATACGAAACGATATTCGGTTCGTCAGTCACAAACAAACTTTCGATGCGAGCGCGTGGCATTTTCGTCATTGTCCGTCTCTTCGCAGTCATCGTCTTCAGTGTCGTTCTCTTCTCGTCCGCGTCCGCGTCCGCGTCTGCGTCGGGCGTCATCGTGCGTCGAGCGTCGAACGTCGTCGCGCCTCGTTGTCCATGACAGTAAGGGTATTCCTGATCTCTGTGCAAGGCACTCTTTTTGCTTAAAGTAAATTTAGACTTCAAAAGACGCAGGAACGACCACTTTTGTCTTGTGCTAAAGATTTAATTTTGCACAATTTCTGGAGAAATGTTGCTAGAAAAGCAGTTATTCAAATTAAAGTTTTTACATTCAATTTTATAGGAATGGCAAGTCGGGTATTTGTATTCATTCGATAAAACAATTCATTGCAAAAAGCACTCTCAGATTTGTGTTTCTCAATTTCTTGTGCGATAAACCTGTGCCTAATTAAAAGGTCCTGGGAAATAAATTCACACCGCGTTCTATGTTCTTCTAAAGCGATATCTTTATGAATGAAGAGGGAAACTCCTACTCGCTTGCCTACTCTAACAATTTAATACACGTTTTATAATAAAGAGGACACCATGCACAGCTAAAGTAATCCCATATTACTCGACTAAGTGATGTGTAAGTCGGGAGATTTTTTGGCCATGCACATGTCCTTGAAATTGATAGAAGCATATAAAAATAAGAACGACCGTTTTAATTACTCCAAGGAGAACATAGACAAATCAATTTTAAAATCTGCATTTGTTCACCATTTAGTTAATTATGAATGACATGTTGAGCGGCAGTTTCGAAATCGACTCTTCAACAGCTAATGGGAACACCCTCAGTGGCAGTCTGGATTGGCAGACGACAATCGAATTGGCATACATAAGTGCTCTTAAGGTGTGCCCTCCCTCTTGCCATTCCTATCCCTATTCCCCTATTCCCTTGCTGCTCACTCTTTTGATTCGGCTGCATAAAGCAGCGCGCCGGCGTCCCACGCATCTTTTGTGAATCATGGTGCAAAATTAAGCGAAATTCGTTGGCAGCATTAACAACAACAGCAACAACAACAACAACAAGTTGGTGTCTTCCAAGTAGCGACTCGACTCTTCTTCTTTGTCGTAGTATTCGCCGCCTTCTTCAACTTCTTCTTCTTCTTCTTTTTTCTCTTGTTATTGTCGTCTCGCGCTTGTGTAACGCGGGTAACGGTAAACTGAGCAGCAAAACAACAACAACAATGCCAAGTCCACTCCACAAAGGCAGTCAAAAGTTTTGTGCCACAACAGAAGCAACAAAAACAACAACAACAGCGACAGCCATAGCCAACAGTGCGAACAATTTTTACTTTTTTATGAGGCGGGCAAATGAAATTTGCAATTTATGTAATTGTTGTTACTATTGTTGTCATTGTTATTGTCGTTGTTGTTGTTGTTGTACTTGTTGCTTCCCAAATTAAAGGGTGCGTCAAGCGTCTGAAGACCCCTCTGCATAATGGTTACGGTTGATATAAAAAGCTACCAGAAAATAAAGAGGCCTATCTTAAGATTTGATGTGAGATCAGAGCTACCGGGCAGCTGCCACAAATCAAAGAGAAAGCCACGTTTGTTAAGAGTAACACTTTAAAATAATAAATAAATTCAACATTTAAATGGTGTTTAAGAGTCATTACAAAGAAAACCCAATAACTTCCATTCTAATCCGACAATTTCAAGAAACAGTTCCAGAAAATTCAATTCGAAATATATCACATTTTCAACCAATTGCTAAAGCAACTCAAATATAAAAAAAAAAGACAATAATATTATTATTTAATATCGAGAATTTTATATTAGGGCTTCATAAGCGTTCCATATGTATGTAATTCATTCACCAGATCGATTCTTTATATAAAGCTCCCAATAAAAAAGAAACCCTTTGAGATTAAAACTTCGATAATTTGCGTGCCATTTAATGAGTTCAACAAAAATCATTTAAAAGTAATTTTTTCGCTGCGTAAAAAATAACTGCCCCAATCAGGTAAAGAAACAACTTCAAGATGTGATATTCTTTATCCTTTCTTTGAATCCCACTCATATCGCAGCATAGAGTTACTGTTTTCTCGTTATCTAAAATGCGACTTTACAAACATTGTACATACTATATAATAACTGCCCAATGAGGCATTGAAAAAACTCAATTTCTGATATTCTTGATATGTTGATGATTTTTTTTAATCGCAGCACAGAGTTACTTTAACGATATTTCGCATGCCATTTAATGAGTCAGATAAAAGTCGATAAATGCTTCCAATAGCTATATATGTATGTAGAGTAGTATAAGAAAACTGCTTGAAAGTAGATAAAGAGACAACTAATGATAAAGATCTGATATTCTTGCCATATGATTGGATGAATTTGAATCTCACTTATGTCACATTTATGCTTTTGCGACATTTAATGAGTCAGACGAAAATCGGTAAACGGGAAACTTCTCTTATAATTTCGTTATCGAAAAATGCTTGCAAAAGCTATATACAAGTAGTATAAGAAAACTACCCCAATCAAGATCTGATATTCCTGGCATGCGATTGGATTTTCTTAGAACCCCAATTATGTCTCCGCAGCGAGTTAGTTTTGCGATATTTCGCATCCCACACTTAATGAGTCAGACGAAAATCGGTAAACGGGAGACTTGTTGCATAATTTTGATATCGAAAACTGCTTTCAAAAGCTATACGAGTATAGTATTAGAAAACTGCCCCAATCAGGTAAAGAGACAACATCCAGCTGATGCTCAAGATCTGATATTCTTGACATGTTCTTTGATTCTCGCTTATGTCGCCGCAGAGAGTTGCTTTAACGATATTTCGCATCCCACACTTAATGAGTCAGACGAAAATCGGTAAACGGGAGACTTGTTGTATAATTTTGATATCGAAAACTGCTTTCAAAAGCTATACGAAAGTATTAGAAAACTGCCCCAATCAGGTAAAGAGACAACTTCCAGCTGATGCTCAAGATCTGATATTCTTGACATGTTCTTTGATTCTCGCTTATGTCGCCGCAGAGAGTTGCTTTTGCGACATTTCGCAACCCATATTTTATGAATCAGACGAGAATCGTTAAACACTAACCTTCCCATATGATTTTTCGTTATCGGAAAACGCGCGCGAGTCGCCATAAAAACGCGTCGTTCTTGTCGTCTTCGTCGTCGTCGTCGTCGGTTTTCTCGCATTTGTTTAATTTTTGTTGTTGTGTGGATTTTTTGTTTTGCGCAAAATAATTGAAATTTCTATTATTACTATAACCACACAATGTGTGTGTGTGTGTGTGTGTGTGTTTGTGTGCAGTAAATGAAAAGTTGTTGTTATTATTGTTGCCAACAGCCCATTAAAGTGTATCTACATGGAAATACCGCATATATGTGCATATAAGTACGAATATAAAGTTCCTTGTTGCCAACGACGCTGAGAACTGTCTCTCTGTGAAAGTGTGTGTGTGTGTGTGGGCGGCGTCTTGAAGTGTGTGTGTGTCTATATCTTTTGATTAGTTTAATTAAAGCGCACATTTCAGTTGCGCAGTTATTGTTTTTGTGAGTCGTGTTGCACGCCGTGCTCAGCTTTTCTTCGTGGATTCTCTGCCACACACACACACACGCTGCCACAGACACACATCTAGAGTGAAGGCAGGCCATTGCAACGTGCAGTGGGGGCGGGGCAGCAACTATGATGACCAGCAGCACCAGCCTGGGACGAGTTCTGGAAAAGTTCTTCCCATTTCGGTGAGTGTCTGGCAAAAAAAAAATCAAAAAAAAAAAAACAAACAAACAAGCAAGTTATATATAAATAGAGAGTTCGTCTATATATGCACTTATAATACAAATACGAGACTTGTAAGTACTTGTAGATAGAAACCATAGAAATGTGCGCCAAAAATAAACAAATATGGGTCAGTTGCAGTGCATCGCAGGCATCTTCTATTGACGTTACTCCAAGTGCCAAGCCATTTCGCTATTTCGGTCCGAACATCTCGCCACTTGGCTTGGCAGCAGGAAGCGAGCGACGATCGATGGCACATCTTCCCCAGAAATTGCAACTATTTCTGCGACATGATGAATGGGCGCTGGAGCCGCACTTGTCGGCCCACTTGTCACAGACTGATTGGGCATCTGAGCCCGAGGAATGCTGCAATTCGAGCATTACAAACAACACGACAGTCTTTTCTTATTAATGGCACATTTGTAGTACCACCGTACACTCAAAGAAATTCCACCATACTCCACCTTCAATTAGAAACTTGTTCGCATACAATTTTTAGATTCAAATTGTTGGCTTCAATTTCAATTCCAACATTTTAGTTCGTTTGTCTGTCTGTATGAACGCCGATAACTTTTGAATCATAGCAGCTAGAGCCGCCAAACTTGGTATGTAAGCTTATCCATACAACCTATAGATAAATATATATATGTTCGTTCATGCGCCTGCCCGTTTTTCCAGCTGTCCGTCCGTATGAACGTCGGCAACTTTGGAACCATAACAGCCAGGGACTCTAAACTTAGCATAACTTGTATTGTCTATACGCATATAAAGTTTATTACAAACCAATTAATGCCTTATTATTTCTAATATACGAGTATATGAAGACACTATGCCATGTATGGATAATTTCTGTCCATCTTTTTATTTTAAAGTAAAATATTGGGTTCGTTCCTTGATTATGATTGCATGATTTAAAATATTGATCTTAGTATGCGTTGAAAAGAATTAAAACAATTTGAAAATCAGTTGTATTGGTTTCGTTTTTGTGTTGAGTTCTGTTATTGCCTTTCAACACTTGCTCGGATCAAATGTTCAGATAATAAGCTATTGAAAACTTATCTACACTTTATACCACATTTTCAAAATTACGGTTAGTAAGTTCCTGGATAGTGAGTTAAGAATATGCCGGTTGTCAAGTTGGAATCGTCGGATGGCGTTACCTTTCAGACAGATCTCGAAACTGTCAAATGCTCGATAGCCATTACATCCATATTGGAGCAATGCGATGACACTGAAGACTATGGAGTTCTCCCCTTGCCAGTTGTGCCCTCAAACATATTAAAGTTGGTCCTTCAATGGGCGACGAAGCACCAGGGAGAAGAAAATATCCAGATATCTCAGTGGGATCGGGAGTTCTTTAACATAGAGCGAACTACTCTGGTCGAATTGATCAATGCGGCAGACTTTCTCGAGATTAAGGATCTGCAGGATATAAGCTGTCATGTGTTCTCATATATGGCCAGCGATAAGACTAACGAAGAGCTTCGCGAACCGCTCACAGCTAATAATGACCTTACGCTCAATCCATAATACAAATAGGTACCACTCATAGCTATAACTAAATCGAGAAACACGGAAATGAAATCGAACCCCAATACTCTAAATTTTTAAAACAAAATAAAGTCAATTAACATTGCTAATTAATTAACACAAAGTACATGAAATAGTTTATCCCAGGAAATCATATGAACGCAACGAAAACAAAATAAAAGAATACATGTTAAAAAAAACAATAATTAGTGCAGTTTGCTTTCAATTCAAGATACCTTCCTGAGTGGCAGTCCATGTAGAGACGAAAGCGGCAGCTAATCTGAATCGATATGCAGCTATCGAAATGTTTCATAGTTCAGTGGAATATTTTTTTGTTGAATCGATTATTTTATGCTCTAAAGAACATTTGTGGTTTGGACTAACATTTTTGAGTTCTTCGTAGGATTCCATATGAGTCAGAAATACTACGAATAGATAGATCGAAACGTTTTAGAATTTGTATTCAGATTTCAAACTAGGTTGAATGGGTTATTTTTGAATCGATTGTTGTATTCTCTAAAGAACATTTGTGGTGTGGTCTAACATTTTTGAGTTCTCCGTATGAGTCAGAAATGCATATAAATTTAAAATACCTGTATGGCTTTATGGTGATAATATTTAATATATATATGAAACACACAGTATAGATACTACAAATAGATAGATCGAAACGTTTCAGAATTTGTATTCAGATTTCAAAATAGGCTCAATGGATTTCTTTTTAATCGATTGTTTTATTCCGAAAACAACCTATTTAGTCTGCGTCAACACTTTTGAGCTCTCCGTATAATTCGGTATGGCTTTATGGTAATAGTTCTCAACCTAAAATAGGTGCCTTTTAAATATTAAATGCACAGTATAGATACGAATATAAAAAAAAAAAAAAAAAAATACAGACGAATTGATAAACTCCTCTTTTTTGAAATCGGTTAAAAATACATATTCAACTTTTGGAAATGACACTTTACCTGCAAGCTTTGATACGATCCTTTGTCGCAGTTTTTCCCACTTGTGGGCTTAATTTTTTACCACCCCATGTGCTCTCCATATTAACATTATTAGTACAAATGTAATTATTTTGATTTTCAATAATTGTTATTATGTTTGCGCTCTTTGTTGACCTAATTTTGAATACGATCCTTGGTCCAGTTTTTCCCACCCCACGTGCTCTCCATATTAACATTATTAGTACAAATGTAATTATTTTGATTTTCAATAATTGTGATAATGGTTGCGCTCTTTTGTAACCTAATTTGGAATAAGATCCTTGGTTTAGTTTTTCCCACTTGTGGGCTTAATTTTTACCACCACACGTGCTCTTCATATTAACATTATTAGTACAAATGTAATTATTTTGATTTTCAATAATTATGATAATGGATGCGCTCTTTTATAACCTAATTTGGAATAAGATCTTTGGTTTAGTTTTTCCCACTTGTGGGCTTAATTTTTTTACCACCACATGTGCTCTCCATATTAACATTATTAGTACAAATGTAATTATTTTTATTTTCAATAATTGTGATAATGGTTGCGCTCTTTTATAACCTAATTTGGAATAAGATCTTTGGTTTAGTTTTTCCCACTTGTGGGCTTAGTTTTTTCCGACCCCATGTGCTCTCCATATCATCAGTATTATTACAAATGTGATTATTTTGATTTCCAATAGTTGTGATTATGCGCTATCTGTTAACCTAGTTTGAACAGTTTGTGGCAACTGGAAGGGCAAGTGCAACTAGACTTTGGCTTTTTCCCCGCCCGATGTTTACATTGGACGCCCATTTGCTGCTGGCAGCTGCCTGCTGCACTTTGTAAAACGAAACCACAAGTAAATAAATAAATAAATAGTCGTTCCATCGATGAATAATGCGCGATGGCGAGTCTGGTGCGTATTTACATTTCGCTGCCGAGTGCAACAACTACAAAGGGCTGTGGACAAACGGTTGCAGCTGCTGGTCCAGGAACCCCTAACCCCCACCAACTACAACGACCCCAATAACGACCCGGGGCCCTTTCTTTTTATCTGCCACTTTAGCAGACACTTTGCTGCTGCGCGGCGTGCTTCGACAATTGGCGAGCCATAAAAGTTAGCCTCCTTAGCCATTCCGGAGGGGCGTTATCCTTTTTGGCCTTAATAAACATATTTTCTCATTTGCACAACACAAAGCTCATTATGAGCTCAACCCTCTCGCCAACTCCGCCACCCCCTCACCGCCTCACCGCTTCCCTTCCGTACCGCCCCAACATCCGCCGACAACCACAATCCATTGCAGCTAAGCATTTTTATCGCATGCTATAATTGTCTGCATAACAATAACACTTTTGACATTAACAACAACAACAATAGCGAGCGCCATTATGTATAACAACAATGTCATAATTTTTAACAATAAAAAGTGTTTTTGTTGATTAAATTGAAACGACGCTAATTTTACACGCTGAGATGAAAGGCAAACAAACTTGGCGAAAATTTTTGCACTTCTCCCCATTTTGGCCTTTTTCCTTTTCGACTTTGGTGTGAAAACATTTTTCGCGCATTGCCCGACCCGTCTATAACTTTATGGCCTGGCTTGTGGTCGGGGGGCACATTTTATGTGTACACAGGGTAAGGGGTTGAAGGGAGGAAAGTGTGAAAATAGTGTGTGTGTGTGTGTGGGTGTGTGTGTGTGTCTGTGGAGGCTTTCCGACGGAAAACATACACATATGTTCAAACATACAAGTATGATTATGTGTTGCAACTAGCGGAGCAGGGCAGCAGAGAAACCACTCCCATTAAAAATATCCGAATAGTCTAAAAGTCGCACTGCACAGATTATGGTTAAAGATTTGTTGGATTTGTTTGCCTGTACCCGAAGATTATATTAGGTTTGTAGACAGACCCCATATCATATGTATACTACTATATATATACAAGCATTCTTAATAAGCGTGACGAGAGAACCGTCTATTTGTTTGTCTGAATGAACGCCTATATCTCGGTTGCGGGTAATCCTATGCTGATCAAACTTGGTATGGCAATTCTCCCAATCCCTAGGCAATATGAGTTTATTTTATTTTTTGAATTCCCCTCCTCTTTTCCCAGTTACAGAGTTTCGTTAATATTGTTCATTATTCGAAAACTTTTCATTCCTTATATTATTATTTTCATTTAAATCGGTATATTCTTCAAATGTTAGATATTATTTTGGGTAAATGGTTTTATTATACTTTCGGGCTTGCTCCATTCTTACATTGTTTTAAACAAGAATATGTTTTTTGTTGTCATTAAGTAGTCCTTTCAGCAATTATTACAAGCTTTTACCACTACTTTATTTTTTTTTTTTTAGAGGTGTCTTTAAAGATGACACTATGTTATATTTAAATCGAGTTTATCTTGGTACCCAGCATAGAACTGCAAAACTATTAAAATTAATATGCTATAATTTCTTTCTTTTAAGTGTGAAGCATCGATGTTTTTTTGGATTTCCGAGATCCAATTAAATCCTTGCAACACATTCTAAATTGAAGAATTAGATTTTAGATTGTATATTATTTATTGAATAGGTATGATGTGAATGGACAAGCTTTTTTAGTCATCTGTTAATAATTTGGTTCAGTTTCGATTTGATTTGATTTCGAAAAAAAAATCGAATTCCCTTTATTACTGGAACCACCTTAATGCATAGCTTACACGTTAATATATATAAATTGTTTCCCTATTATTAACATTGTACTGTTGATGTTAATCCATTTCTGATTGCCCGTAATTTTCTGAGATTTTCTCTTGAAAGATTTTAATTTCTCCGTCCATCTGCTTTCAACTGCAGCCCTGAGCGTACCTCATCAGTCCATCTATTCAACCATCCATCCAACCATCCAGCCGCCCGTCTGTCCGTCTGTCCGCATGTCGCAGTGCATTCGATCGGAGAAAGTCAAATATAATTGCAATTTGCCATATTTTGTTAATATTGTCGGCCCGCATTGCTGCAACTTTGAACACACTTGGCAGTCCGTTGGCGTTACGCACACACACACACACACACATACGCACATGTTTGCACATATCTGTGCATATATACACACTTACGTATATGGCGCATGTGCCAGGCACCCCACCCCCCCCCCTGCCTTCCTCCTCTCCCCTCACTTTTTCGATTCGCGACCACGTCGACTTCATGTCAAATAACAGCGCAAAACGGCGAAGTTGAAAGCGTTTGCTGGTTTTACTTTTTTTCTTTTTTTTGCGTTAGAGATGCTTCTTGCTATTATTATTTGTTTATTTGTTGCGCTGCCCCTCTCCCCGCTCCCGTCCACTCTTCTGGGCCCACTCCATGTGGCTCTCCCGTTCGGCTGGGCTGCGGCAACTTTCGCCTGAAAATTTATTAATTTATCCTAGGGGAGCAATAGTTCGGTGTGTGTATTGGCGTTGGTGTGTGTGTGCGTGTGTGTGAGTGTGTGTGTGTGTGTGGCAGACAGCAAACAGCGCACGAAACTGGAGCTGCCGACCACCTCCGCCCCCGCTCCCCCCTCTGCGCACGTGTGTTTGCTGGTCAGTTTGTATGCCCTTCAAATGAAGGGATTATGGTTTCATCATAAGGGTTTGTAACATTTCACTTAAAGCTTACATACCAAAATTCAAGCTCTTGATGAGGCGAGAAACTAGTGGCGAAGAAACTCACAAATCCTCTAACAAACAAATTAAAGGCTTGCATTAAAGGTTACGAAAAATAACGTTCGGAAAAACTAATGGCGAGAACAAAACTGTTAAAACGTGTTTCAAAAAAAAATGGTTTCTAATTATTTGGGCAAACTAAAAGTTAAAAAGCTAGTGGCGAAAACAAATCCGTCGCTCATAAAATGTTGTTGTATGATTATATTTAGGCTTCTCAAATCACTAAATCTCAAGCTCTTGATGAGTTTAAAAACTAGTGGCGAAGCAAGTCATCAACTCACAAAGTCTCAAATGAGCGTATGAGAATATTTTCTACTAGTTTCGTCAAACTTAGTGCTTCAGATATAAACTGTTGCCATAAATAAAAGAACCTCTCGGCAAATTAAAAAGCTAGTAGCAAAAAGGAAACTATTACTGATGAATAAACAAGTCTCATCAACTCGTTTTATGTGATCTTAGAACGTCACATCAGAGTGCCCCTAGCAAAACTGCTTCTACTTGTACTACGTCCATCTGCGCATCCGTGCGTCTGTCTGTCTGTATGAACGCCTGGATTTCGTGAACGACTCAACCCACATTATCCAATTTTGGAATGTAGACTAGCCTAATCTCTAGGTAATACAAGTTTATTTTATTTTCTCGCTTTTCCAGCCCCAGTTCTTCTGCTGCAGAAAATACAAAAAGCTTACTTCTGCAATTTCTGTGATTTCCTCTTCCTTCAATTCAAGGCAGTTTATTGAAGTAAATTTGGTTTCAGGGTATTTCAATGTCGGCCTTGCTCGACTGTAACATTCGCTCTTTTTTCTTTTGCGTCCTCTGCCGAGGCTACTTCGGCCTCTAACTTCAGTGGCACAGCATGCCGTTAAGATGATTTTGTTGTTGTTGCAAGGAAGTGGGCATGGGCATTATTTAATTACAGCTCGCTCGACTACAGTTGTCGTACCGCTACCGCTACCGGGTCTCATGCCCATTTCCCATTTGTGTGCCCCAAAAGCCGGGGGGCAGTTTTTGTTTTGCTTTATTTTTTGCCTTTGTTTTTTTTTTTTCAAAGCACGAACAGCAGTCGTAAAAATATTTTTTACTGCGAGTGTGGGTGGGGGGGGGGTTTGGGGGGGGGGGGGGTGTGGCTGCCAATTCTTTGACCCCGTCAATGGCCTGTGGGAGCCTCAGAACAATTTCCAAATGTTGCCATAAAGTTTTTTAATTAGTTTACGCGCTGCCCTCGCCCTTAGTCGCACTCAACAGCAGCGAGAGAGGCAACAAATAAACAACAATTGCAAATAAGCAAATTAAATTAATGACACCCCACTCTTTGTTCCACTCTTCTCGTTCACAGGTGAGTTCCCCTACTCTGCACTACAATTCGGCTCTTGTAAGTATAATTAAGGACTCCATGTCCGACACATGTCACAACAAATGCATCTGCATCCCAAAGACTTGTGAGCAGAACCCAACAATGCCCGTCAATGGGACCGTCAATGGCAAATGTCAGACTCTGATTGGCCCGTCAAACATGTCAGAGTTGCTCGAGCGATGCCAGCTGGGGGGGCCTTTCGTTTAGTTTCGTTTGTGCTCTGCGGCTGACTTGACAGTTTGTTTATAATGATGATATAGAGATTTGGAAACGAAACATGCGGCCTGCATGGGAAGTGCGCCCAATGTTTGAGTAGACAAGCTGTTGCTTATCCAGACAGCTCTCACTTTAGAGATATGCCACACAATGTTGCAGCACCGACTGCAGGGGGAGGTGCTATCGGGAAAAGTTATATTTGTTAACCAACTTCTTGTCGGTGCAAGAGAACCTCATTTTCCAACTCATAGAAACCATTCTGAGTTCAAATTTTGGGTGAGTAAAGCTGATTTGATTTCATTGCCAACTCATCGAATGTTGAATAACTGTTTTAAGGTTTAAGTTTAGAACGCTTTTAGGCAGTCAATAGAATATTATCTCTGAAGTGGGGATATATTTTATATTAATAGTTATATTTTTGAAATATTTAAAAAATATATATACTTTTGCTGCCTTATTCACACTTGCTTTTGAATGCTCTAAAGCAGTCTTTTTCGCATCACCCTCGGATTGAGGATATTAATTAATGTACTCCCATACCTTAGCTTTTCAAATTCATGCTAAAATGTCAATTAACCGAAGAATTAAAACAAATTTACTCTGCTAGGAAAATGGTCCCAAAATACTAGATTATACTAGATTGGAATAATATAAAGCTTGAAAGCAAATCCGTTTATTGATGGCGAATCGAGTGTCCTTTGAGCAACAGGGTCCCGGAATCAGATAATCAACTCTCTCGTATATCTTGGGTAGAAAGAACTAGCGAGCATTTGAATGTAGTTAGTATAAAAAAAAATGTGTATTTATATTATTCAGTTGGGCTTAGGCTTATTCAAGAAATCTTGAAAGACACGCTCTAGCTTCAAAGATTTAGTTTCAACTACAAAATAACGTCTCCTTTCTTAAAATCTTTAGAGAGAGATATCAATACGAAATATTTAATCATTCCTGCCATTTAAATTTAAGATAAATTAATTACTAACCATATTCATTTATCGGACTTAAAAGTCAAAAGTCAGGCACTTACAGATGATTTGGATATTAATTCGACCATTCAGCTGAGTTATATATGTTCCACAATTTCACAAATTAAACCCTTGCGATTAAAGACATATAGCACAACGTGATGGGGAATGATATGATGATGATATAGTGCCATACGTGCGATACATATACAAAACTATCATTTATATTATAATATATTATTATAAAATAAAATAAAGATATTTTATAATACAATGTTATAATTTCAACTTAAAACAATGCTAGAGATGTGAAAATTGAAGTTCAGTTTGGAATCAAAAAGAAGCCCAAGGTATTCACAGTCGATGTACGCTGCAATGACACATTTCCAATCGTATATGTGACTAAAAGGGGCAAAAAGGGGCAAGATGTAGATCTAGAAAGAAGGTCAAGATTTTTAAAATGTTTGTTGACAATCACAGCACAATAGTGTCTATGTCGATCTATGGCATATTTGATCCATGAATTCAAAAGAATACTTTATACTAAACACAAGGCTCGTACTTAATGGCAGATCCTTCGTGTTTTACGGTTTTTGTTGTGCATCCTGGATGCCTCTCCGTTACAGGCGGACAAGGCCTAGCGAGCATAAAATATTTCTCTATTTCTGTAATGGGACGTATTTATTAGGAAGAGGACTTTTGTCAGGCAATGTATATCTTGGAGGCAGAAGAATGTCCCCCAAATAATGTTTTACATTTCTCAATGAAAACACAAATGATTCTCAGCGAAGGAGCAGCAAAGGCTGCATTGCTGCACTCAATAGTTTGGTTAATTGGCAGGCCGCCTTGTCGGGAAAGTCGAAGCCATTAACGAGGCTGGCAAAGGATAGCAGAGGAAGGGAGGAAGGAGGCAGCAACATTGTTGATTTGCACTTTTCCCCGCACTCCCCTGCCAATCTAATGCTATTGTCATTGTTGTTGCTTTCGCTATAGCTGCGGCTGCGGCTCATTGTTTTCGAATTGTTGCTGTTTAAATAATTAATCATTTGCCTTTAAGCATGCGAAGGCATTAAAACAACAATAACAGCAACCAGAAATATGCACATTATGTGGCCAACCAAAGTCAGAAATGCGAGCAGCGAGTGGTGAGGGGGAGGGGGGAGTGGGATTGAGGGAAACCCAAAGGAGGGTGAGAGGCAAACCGATATAAATTGTATTATGGGCAAATTAATTGTTTTTACCGGGCAGACCGGGCGACATTAATGGCACCCGGCATGCCCAAGGACATTAATAAGGCCCAAAGGATGTGGTGACATTAATTGCGCGACGCCACACAAACAGACACGCGTCCAGCACGCAGGCACACGCACACATACACGCACACACACACACACACACACACACTCACACACAACAGTCATTACATTTCCATATACATAAATATTTATCGCATGTGATAATACGAAGCGATGCCCGAGCAAGCCAAGTCTGTGGAGCAGCGCCGTTTATACTGTCAATAGTTTTTCAATTTGTGTAATAAATGTATGCCGTCTGATGCTGCCGTCGCACACACACACACACACACACACACACAGAAGGACCTGATGGCAGGATGCGAGCAGCGAGCGAACTGCAATTGCGAGCATATGGCGGCTCTACTGCCTAGCCACCTAGCCACCTAACCACCTTCCCCATCACTCCCATCTAGCGCCCGGGGGCCTGCATAATTAAACGGCCCCGTTATGGTTTCCCAGCCCAGCCACCCATAATCCGCATGCATTGCCATTTCATTTCGCACAATGCCCCAAAGAAAATTATTAGCTCTGGGCCTACTTGGGAAGCCTACTCTCGTCTAAACAGAAACAGAAACAGCAGTCCCATGGCAGTCACATTAATTACTTTAATTAATAATTGTGCGGCATTAATTTTGATTTATCGAGGCAACAGTTTTGACTGCAGCCAGCCCCAAAGCTCATACATATGCCCCAAAACATCGCACGTCTAAAATTTAAGCCAATTCGGTTGGCAAAACATTTGTACATCCTAGACGCGAGGAGTGCGGCAAGTGTATGCAACAGTTAGCAGAAGGCGTGGCAGACGCCATATTGAAGGCACATATTTGTCCGTCTGTATGAACGCCAAGAACTCTTGGTCTATACCATCTAGGGAAGCCAAACGTGGCATATAGACTTGTCATATTCAAATGATTTGCAAGTATATTACAAAACATAAATAGTGTCATTATGTTATATGGCTACCATAATACCGATCATACGCCATATCCCTCTTAGTATCAAAACATTTTAGTTTATTAAAATATTTGAAGCAAATTAAATGTTTGTGCCTTGCGATGTTCAGAAATTTAGTCAAAATGTAGAGTTGCAATAGGAATGATTGGTGGGTTTATAGACGTTTAATAGAATATTTGAAAATAGTTTCTCAACAACTTTACATTTAAATTGATTTTCAGATTTAAAAGTACTTGTACATAACAGGTTCATCACAAAAATTAATCTCGAATGTATCATTATTTAAAAATTATATCTTAAAGTCTTATACTTAAATGAATACGTAATTACTTAAATACTTGCGCAAATTATAACAATCACAGCTCTATTATGTCTAAACCAAATACATACTTACATAATGTTACAAATGTTGTTGAATTGAAAAAATTGGGATTTTTAAAAAGATAATAACCAAAAGCTAAGCTGGAAACCTAATTGAAAACCCTCAGGAGGAGTTGAAGTGTCGAATTGGAACCAAAAAGTTTCCAATTGCCGACCAATTGACGGAATTTGTCCAAAAACGCCAGAAAGAATAATAAAAGTCATACCAAATAAAAATAATTATAGGTAATTACTAGTTAAACAAAATATAAATAAGATAATTATCCTACCAAGAAATTCGAATTGAAGAAAATTGAAATCAGGGGTAAAAAAGCAAAACGATCTTTTGAACAAGATATAATTCGAACACAAAAGTTGAGACGTAACCAAATATTGGTACTATGATCAGATTCAAGGGGGGATACATAAATGCCCGTCGCTCCCCTCTGCTACGCCCATGTACACATTATTTATTTATCAGTAATTGTTTATGATTGGAGCAATTGGGAACGCATTTAGGTAGACATTTATCCATTTATAATAAAATTGATGTACGTACTTACATTAACAGTGATTATGTAGATATATGTATGTATTTATGTATATACATACATACATCGGTACATGTGTATATACATAGATGCACTCTCCATATGGTCAGTACCTGTAAGATGATCAAGAACTGCCGCTGCAGCGAAACAAAAACAACAGCTGGTCGGTCGATTAGTTGCTTGCTCTGATCGCTCGGTCGAGGTCATCATGTAAGGGAATAGCGCACACACATACACGAACATCGTTACAAACTAGACGGCAACAAAAACAAAGGGCGGCAATCATAAGTAAGAAGAAAAACAACAACACAGCATAAACTTTTGGCGCAGCTTTGGCTGCCGCTCTCCCACGTTCAAGTTGCCCTAACAATGCTTTTGTAGGTATTATTATTGTTGTTGGCATTGCCGCCACAGGCCCAGACCGCCAAAGCAACAATAAGAACAATGAGAATACAAGAAGAAAAACTCATAAGCACACACACACATGTGTGTGTGTGAACACGTTCCACTACATGTTGTCCCCCTATCCAATATTCATAGCGATCTTTACGCTCTCTCTCTCTTTCGCTCTCTTGCTCCCTCTCTTTGCAGCACTGTTGGCGTCGCACGCTTCGCTGAGCTTTTTGGCCAACAGCAGCGGCAGCGGAATTGGGCGCGACAGCCAAAGCAGAACTTACACTGCCAAACATAAAATTGGGGAAAGTAGTGTATTTGAAACACATTTATTTGAATGCAAATTAAATTATTTCTGCCACAAAATAAATAAATAAATAACCTTTCAATTAAGTAGGATCGATAACTGAGATAAATTAGGAGTAAATATTATTATTAATTTTTGTGTTTTTAAATTATTTATTGTTTCTTTAAATTTGTTGTCATCAAATTAAAAACCTGTGTTAACTTTCTTAAGATCTTACTTTGAAAACAGTACACCGGAAGAGCAAGTACTGGGTTGGTAATTTATTTATTCTGTGGTTGAGAGCGTACGCTGAGTTATTGGGCTAGTAATATTACAATAGTAGCGCCCTTCCAATTACTACTTGAAATCGTTTGTATATTTCCAAATCTCCTGAGATTTTTTATACAATTTTTGCTTCTCTAAATAGTATTTGCATGAAATTTGGCGACTTGTGGTTCTATCAATTGGTCGTTATTTTGTACCCAATTATTATAATATAATATTAAAAAAATGTATGTTTGACTTCCAGTCATAAGATCTAGTAAAGTGGAACATTGAAATTCTTTAAATAATTCTTATAGTATCAATTATTTATTTACTTAATTGGTCAAAATGAAGGGGTGCATTCAAAAAGTATTGCATATTTAATCCACTTTAAATTACAAATGATCGATTTATCGCATTAATTCATTAATGAAACCAAAATAGAACAAATTTAGTATAAACTCCAATAAAGTAGGAAGTAGGATGAAGAATTACTTTCCATTTTCCTTTTTCGTAGCTTAAACGCTTAAAGCTTTACATTTTCAATGTCAAAACTAATTATTAATTTGTAGACATTACTAAAGTTCATTATTTATATCCAAAGATTAAATAATAACCGTAATTTAAATCAAAAAATAGACAATTATTGGAATAATTTCAATTCTCATGCGAAGCAGTGTACAAAAAAAGTGCTCTTTGAAAGTAAATGGGCCCATATGACGCACCCGCCAGTACTCCGACGCCCACCCGCCCACGCCCCATTCTGCCCCATTCCCACTAACTGGCATGTCTGTGTGCTTGGTATTTTGTTTCGTCTTTTAATAGTTTTTTAATTTTGTTCGCCTGTGTGTTTCAGTTTCTGTTTTATGCCTAAACGCGCACGTACACACACAGCCAAATGTAGCAGCAGCATCAGCCTGCAAGAAAAACAACGTATTTTATTTGCAGTCAGCACCCACTGGCCAGCATGGCCACCAAACCACCCAACCGCCCAAATCGCCCAACCGTGCGCTGAGCAAACAATGCTTGGCTTTGTTGTTGCTGGCCGTTTTGATCAGAAGAGCGGTGGCGACCGCAATGCGTTCGTTTCGCTTGCGTTTTGTTTGTGGCAAAAGCAGGGGCAGATGCGGCACAATCTTGGTCAGCGATCTGCCATGAAAAACGCATTTGCGATTCGCGCGATTTCCTTGAAATCGCTCGAAAAGCGCAGCAACCAGAAGCTGTAGCAGCAGCAGCAGCAACAACAAAAGCAACAACAAAAATGCAGCACATGCAAACTACCGGCTTGTATGTGACTGTGTGTGTGTGTGTGTGTGTGTGGGCAGCGACGTCCACGCCAACGCTTACGTCGACGACAAACTCGTTCCACACACGCAGCACAGTGGCACACGTATGCAGACATTGGCTTTACACAGGTGGCCGGTTGCTTAATAATATTTTCTAACTAAAAAAGTTTCCTTACACTTCACTTTGTTACGAAAAAAGAAATTACAAAAAGCCCTTAACTATACATACACAAAAAAAAAATTTATAAATTAGCTATAACATTAATAACTGCCTAATCGATGTTATTTCTTTAAATATATCGTTAGCAGGCAAACAAAAATCTGTACCACTTTTGCATTAAAAGCTTGTAATTTCTAATCGAAGTGGTAGTTTATGTGGTATAGCTTTTTATATATATTTATTCCAAATAAGTCCCAGCAGAATACTTTGATGTTGGTAATGAAAAAACGGAAAAAAAATTTAAAAAAAAAAAACGAGTCAAAAGAGCCTTGGTATAAGTGCTACATTTTAAGTACTCATCTTTTTTGTTGTCTGATTGTTTTACAAAATTGCAATTAAATTTGAATAACTTTTCAACTCATTTTACCTATCCATGTAAAGATAAATTCATAAAAATTTACTACAAATCTTATAAATCTTATTACATTAAATGAAGTTTGGATTATGAAAACGGCGAACAAACTTACTAACGCTATTTTTCTATCTTTATGTAGATTAATTCATAAATAAATCGTTCTTAACTAATTAAACCAAGTGTTGACACTCAATAGACTTGGGTGGCCCACTGTGCACAGCATCAAAGCGGGCGCCCGAAGAGGCCCGTCGTCGCACATGTTTGTGTAACATTACAAGCTGTTAGGCGGCGGGGGTGTGTTGTTCGGGGAGGAATGGGAATGGGACACAAGCCCGAACTGATTCGGGCCATCATTCGGCTGTGTTGCTGCCGCCTTCGCTGCTGCTGCTGTTGGTGCTGGTGCTGCCGGCTTTGACGTCGACGCGCATGGTTGGCAAAGTTAAGTTTTCAGTCTTGTTTTGCGTTCCACAAGCGACGGACGAATTTTCGGAAGCGGTGCGCGTAACAATTTTTTGTTGTTTGTTTGCCTCGCTAACGCATACGCTTACATGTGTGTACGTTTGCGTGCGTGTGTGTCTGTGTGTGTGTGTGCGAGTCGATCAAAATTAAAGTTTGTGTGCAAAGCAAACACACAAGTGAAGAACAACTAAATAATAATAAGAAAACGAAGAAGAAAAACAACATAAATTTTGCTGCGTTTGCGTTTACAATAATTTTTTTAAAATTGTCTATGCTTTTTGTTTTTTTTTTTATCTGTTATTTCTAGTGTGTTTTATTTTTTTTTTGCAGTGCAAACATACAATTATAAAATGTGGCGAGTGTGTGTGTGTGTGTGCGTGTTTGTTTTATTTATTTTTACTCACTTCTTTTGCTGCATGAAAATAAAAGAAGAAACAAAACCATTGCGGCAACTCAAACAAAAACAAAAATTAATCGAAAAAAAGATACAAAAAAGGGAACACAGCGCGCATTTGTTTTTGCCGCTGGCAATTGCGCGTTTGTTGTTGTTGGTGTTGTTGTTGATTTTGCTGGTTTGTTGTGAATTTTGCAACTTGTCCGTTAGCCCCAAAATGGAAATGAAAATGAATGAATACAAGAAGTTAAAAGAAAACAAAACAAAGTGATTTATTTTAAAATAAAAATAAACAACCGAAATATATATTATTCATGTGTGTGCGTGTGTGTGTGCCACGATCCAGCATGCTCTCAATTGACACCTTGATCGGTGGCTGCCTGCCTGCCTAGTTATGATTACCTCGCTTCGCTCTTTCTCTCCCTCTCTGACTCACCGACTTGTTTCAAGCATGGTCTTCCCAATGACAGCTAGCTGTTGTTGTTGTTGTTATTGCTATTGTTTTTGCACAGCCACAGCCCCCTGCCCAGCCGCTGTTTAGTCAGCTGTGATTTCTTAGAAAATTAGCAAACTTTGGCACAAAAATGTGCTCTTAAGAACGATAATTAGCATTCCACATCAAGCGCCAATATTCCTAATTGAGACTTCAAATCAATGCAAGATTTAAGTTGAAAACTCTGGAAGACTATTTATCAGTTCGTGCTCTTGTTGTAATTATATTATCAACAGTAAGATGTATGATTATCTGTGGATAAGTTACTGTTACACCCACAAATCTCTATATACGAGTATAAAACACTGACTAAGAAGCGGATTTGGAATGTTCAAACTCTAAAGAGGAAGAAGGGGTGCCAGAAAAATCTGCCATTTGATTAACTTCAAAATTGATTTGTATACACTAGGAAACTACAAAATAAACTGCATTCGCATTTTCTGCTTAACTTTTGATAATTCAGGGCCTAAATTATTGAAAACATTGGAACACGAAAAGTAATACTTGGTAATCAAGGCACAGCATAAACGGTAAGCGCTAGAAAGCAGCAATTTAGACACAAATTTCCTTTCACCGTGCATATGAGCACTGAGAAGCAATTGTATTAATATTTGAACTGCAAAGGAAGGAAAGGGATATTTCAAACGGCCATAGGGCTAAAGTGTAGGTTCATATCTGTCTGTATGAACGCGCAGATTTCGGAAACTTTAACTGCTAGAAATATCAAGCTTGTAAATACAAATTTTCATTTTGTAAGAAATGCACATTTTTCTGCAAATTTTGATTGAAAATTTTATTTAAAAGTAGCTAAAAATATATATAAGCTTATGCGAATCTAAGCTAAGTATATTGAACTGGCTTTAAGCTGAAGCTAATGAAATATATATCAGTTTCATAACTTCTTCTCGAAAATATTGGCAGTTGGCATTTCTTTTCAATATTTATCTGTTTGTCACCTGAATGTTATTAAATGTATTCAATTACAGGTATAAAGAGAGAAACAGTTGACAAAAGAATTATTCGTAGAATCCTAAGTTTTAACTTGAACGCTGGATTTATTATAACCAATAATATTTTCATCAAAATAAATCAAGCGTATCTCCTATTTTTGAAGAATTGCTTGTTTCTCCTTTTCCTTTCTATTAAATTTTTCCATTTCGTATGTTTTGGTCCCGTCAGTCAGGCTAGACTAAATAATCCGAGGTTGTGTGATGTAATCTCTGATCTTACAGAACTATTGTACTGCCATTACCAGAGTTTCGTAGCTATTGCAAGTAAATTGGCTTTAAATTATTTATTATCTCCAGGTTCTGCTGCAGCTATCCACCCCTTAGCCATTATATAAGGATACGGTTCTTACCTCTCATTGCTTTATTCGATTCTCGAAAGGCTTTCAGAGGGCAATGTTCTGTAAAACTTATTTGTAAAAGACTTTCTAATATTCAAAAATGAAATTTGTATAAATATATGGCTCTATTCCCTTCGATTTCCGAGTCCAATTTAATATCTAGCTTTATTTTCCACGGATTTAATTTTAGAATTTAAATGTTTAACTCTTGAGTTTTAAATTTTTGAAAAAAGGTGCTGCCAATTGCCTGATCTTCCGCTTTAATGACTGAAGCTTGATAATATATTTATAAATATGGCTCCTCATATTATTAGCGCCCATTCATTCAGAGCTATTTTCGGGAGTCGCTGCCTATTTGCCGTTGACCACTTCAGTTCCTTCTTCAGTAACTCCGGACCCCAACAGCTGTTGATGCCATGAGCATCATCTGAATCATTAGCGCATCAATTCCCAGCAACTGCAATGAAAATGTGACAACACTTGAGCGGCAAATGGCACTTTGGGGGTCCCACTCGACGACTCCCGGCCCTCGACTGGCGCTAGGGATGTACAAATAGCAACGATGTTTTTGGTGATGCACCGCCAATGCAGCGATGTTTGCTTGTGACATGAGACATTTTTGTGGCTGATTTAAATAAATGTGTAGGAATTCAGCAAAGTTGTTTATACCTAGTTGAGATTGTTGCCCAGCTAAGACTTATTATTGCCTGTAAATGCAGCCAAGGGATTGGCAAACTTTTCTAAAAGGGAGAACTTTACCTTTTTGGTGACTGAAATTTTATCCAAGCCTTTAAATACAGCCAAGGGAATTGGCAAACTTTTCTAAAAGGGAGAAATTTATCTCTTTGGTGACTGAAATTTTATCCAAGCGATTTCTTGTGCAATTGATATAACCATATTCCCCTTTCTCTCTGTTAACTATAAATCCTGCAAACAAGATCGTTTGGGTTTTAAAAAACTTCTTGATTCAAAAACTGCTTCAGATCAGTTTGAGGTTGCAAAGTTTACATCATCTTTAATGTTTGATGTCCAGCAACAATGTAGTTCAAACATCGAGCAACTGCATTTATCTCCTCCCTTAGATGCATCGATGTACAAACTACTATACATCGACAACGATGTATACATTGCAAGTGCATCCCTAACTGGTGCTCGCTGAACTGCTGCCGAAACAGCAGAAGAGGGGTGGGGGGCATGGGCATAAAAATAGCCCACACATACACATGTATTTACATAAATACAGCATGTAGCTGTAAAACAGTTGCCACGACTGCGAAGAGAGTCACTCACTGCTCTCTTATGCTCTCACTTGTACCACTTTGGGCGGCCGCTAATGGGCATCGCAGCCACTTGCGGCTAACATTTATGAACATTAACTGTAAACGAAGAAACAGCCCATGACCAAACGCCGTTCTCTCGCTGCCCCCCCTCCCCACCCCTTTGGCGCGTTTGCTCGGTCAGCTTGCAAATGCAGTTATCGCGTCTGCTGAGTCCTACTATATTGCAGGTGATGGCGCTGCAAACTGCGCTCTCTTCATCTCCTCCCTCCTCCCACCTCCCACCTCCCTCGTCTTGTAAATGCGATAATTACAGCGCGCAAGATGACACTGAAAAGTCGCTAGTAAAACGCACTTGGCATGCAATTCGACATCGGCTTGCAGTAGAATGTCTATGTATGTGTTTGTGTGTGTGTGTGTGTGTGTATTTTTGTGAAGAGCTTAAACTTTTTTACAATTTTCTTTGCATTGTGGGCTTAATTCGCAGGCATTGTGCGCTCAAATAAATTGTATTTCATTTGTACACATTTATGCCCAAAAATGCCAGGCAACAAGAACACAAAGGTGGCTGCCATGACAACAACAACAAAAACAACAACTACAGTAGCAGCAACATGCATAAATAAGTGAATGAATGAATGAATGAATGAATGACTGATTGAATGAGTGATTAAGTGCGCGCCTGAGTGCATTATGCAAATGCAAACACACCAGACGCTGGAACAAAATAATCACAACACCAACAACAACAACAAGAACAACAGCGACAAACACTTCACAATAAATTAAATTAAAAGCGATTCTGTTGTCGTTAAAGTTTGTCTTTATTTTCCCATTTGTTATGTGTATTCCAATAGAGCTATGTATAGAAATATGCAAGTGCAGCAGCAATGCAATTTAATGCATCAAATTGCATTTTAAACTTTTGAAAACGCGCCCCAAAAACGTCAACGAACTATCTCGGCATTAAGTAACAGCAAGAGCGAGTGAGACAGCGCAACCGAGAAAGAGAGACACATTCAATTTGCATAGTAAGCGGTAAAATAAAAAATTCAACAGCTTTTCAATCAAGTAAGTTGCCAAAAAAAAAAAACAAAAAAAATGAAATCAACTTTTATATACATTTAACCATATGCGAAAATTTATGCTACCAACAACAATCGCACTCAAATGAAGCCCAACAAAAATATAAATTCATGGAAAAACTTTATAAAAATTATGCAAAAGTCCCGTCGCCCGCTTCATAGAACTGCACTCACTGCCTATTACATATTGAAGTGCTGCATGTTGAAAGGCAGTCAGAGACTGCTAGCAACAACACAAGACGGTGGAATAGCAAAGCTAATGTTTTAAACCGTCATCTCCTACTGAACATTTTAACCTTAAATATTAACTGAAGAGAATTTAATAATCCTACTTATGTGCATACTTAAAACAGAACTCACTGATGCATACATTGTATGTTATAGGTCAGTCGGATGTTGTGATTGCAACAACATTTCCACTTGAAATATTAACTAAGGGGAATGGTATACTTAGGAAGAATTAAGAAGTACCTTTTTCTATGATAGATCTGTAAATATAAATTGAAATAAACCAAAAATGTACAAAAACAATTGATATTCATTTTACCAAAATTGTATTTTAAATTGAAGCTTAACTCACTTTTTCTTTAGTTAATATTTCGACATAAAATATGTACATAAAACAACAGAACTAACTACCTATTGCAGACTAAAGTGATGTATGTTTAGGTCAGTCGGAGGCTGATTGCGACAATATTTCCACTTGGGAATAATATACTTAGGAAGAATTAAGAAGTACCTTGTTCTATGATAGATCTGTAAATATAAATAGTTGATTGCGACAAACTAATATTGAAATTTATTAAACAAAGTCGCCCTTCCCGCAACATTTCCACTTGGAATATTAACTAAAGGGAATGATTTATTTAGGGAGAAATTAGAAGTACAATTTATATGATAGATATCTAAATAGAAGTTGAAAGAATTCAATAATTTTACCTCAATTGCCTTTTGAATTGAAGCTTACTTACTTTTTTAGTACACGTTTTAATTTCAAATATAAACTTCAACTTCTACTACACTCACTGCCTACAAGTATTTATTGCAGTTTAAAGTGTTGTTTCTTATAAATCAGTCAGAGACTATTTGCGACAAATTAGTATTAAAACTCCGTTTACTCTTAATATGTTCCCTTGGTATATTAACTCTAAGGAATAAAATAATTCATCACATATTGGTAGTACTTCTTAAGATGGCTTCCACGAAAACTATATTATATTATAGAATTTAAAAAATTATATAAAGCTTATCTAGGTAGTCAAGATAATGAAAACATCTGCACAAATTGATAAACATATCTTTCAAGAGAATTATGTTTTTTGTTTTTGAACCGTACATTCTAGTTAATTTTTTGCAAGAGAGAAAAACTAAAAAAAAAGATTCTCCTGAAATACATTTTAAAATTAAATAATTTCTTTTTTTTTGTCAAAATTATAAATTTTCTAGGTATTTAGGAGAAATCTAAGAAAGTACTTAGCTTAGCTAAATAGATGAACGATTTATTAGGAACGCATTACAATTTATGTCTGTCTAAGCATATTATATTAATCAGCTTCATATAACACTTGTGACTTCAAAATAAATTGAGGAATTAATTAAGGTATTAATAATACAAGTACAAGTATAAGTATGTCTTTAAAGTGAAAGAGGCTTTATCTGCATGGATGCAACTACATCACTACATCATGCGGTGCTTGCTTCAATTTCTAGAAACACAGGCAAGAACGCATGCAACAAGCCACCCTCTGCCCGCCACTCCCGCTTTCTTATCGCAACACACACACACACGTACTCACAACTACACGCATTGCGGCGATAAAACCGTAAACTTAAGAGACATTAAGTGCGTGCCGCTGACCGCTCGGTCAGCCCACACCCATCACCTGCACGACCCAAAACCCCAGCCCCGACGCCCACTTCGAATAGACGATAACGCCTGCGATGGTTCACATATCGCGCGCCGCCAATCGGCGAGCATCGAAGTTCGACAATGCACAGTGCGTCGAAAACATAAAACAGCTGAAGTTTATTTTCTTTTAAAAGAAATATAAGTAATTGTTAAAACGGTCTCTTCCCAATTAACGAGTTCATTTTAGCTTGCTGCATTTACAAGCATTTCTTATTTGATTCAGAATTAATAACAAATTGTAAGAGAATGGGAAAATACTTCAAAGAAGCGACATTCTGTTTGTCTGTATGAACGTCCATAATCCGCAAACTATAAGATATGGAAACTTAGAAAGTTGCTTCGATATTCCTCTAATAGTTGAGCAGATTACAATTGCTTCAAGTTTTCAATTTATTTCATATATGTATGTGGCTTAATTAAATGTCAATAGTGGACCTGCTCTGAATTTCAAAAGGCTACAGCAAGCCACAGATAGACTTAAATTGTTTCATAATCTAAATATTTTCAATTTTTAAAAATATTACAATTTTGTAGGGCTTATATTTTGCATAGCATTTCAAATTCTTTAAATTAGATAGTGTTGAAGTAAGCATAATTGTTATTCCTTAAAACATAAAAATCTTAATAATTTTCAAACCACTTATGTTAAAATCCGCTTCAGAATATTAGAAAAATGCATAGAAATGGAAAATACAGAGACTAGTTGTTTTCCTATTGTCCAGATAGACTGATCTTTGGTAACCACTGTGCGGCGACAAGACAAAATTTGTTTGTAATTTGCTTGCCTGCTGGCCAACCAAAGAGCCCCTTCCCCTTCCCGGTTCCGTCGCCCTCTCCCACTCCCACTTGCACGTCCACTTGCCTTCTGCCCTGGCCCTGCCAGGCAAGTCAGGTCTGGCCAACTGAACTTACTTATCTATTCCGTGTACCATCGCATTGTATCTATGTATCTACACAAATCGCTGAGCAAACAGACGAACCAACGAACGAACGCACCGACAAATAAAATCGGCCGAAGGCGAAAAAAAAACAAACAAAAGCAAACAAATTGCCAACAAAATGCAGCGACACGGCAAAGAGCAACTTTTCTTCTAGCCCCCTTCCCTTCCCTGCTTCTATTATCACTGTGATTTGGTTTGTTGAGTGACGTTGTTTCGGGCACTGCACCTGCCTTACACTTTTGTTATCAGTACGCGCTCTATCGCTTCCCTCTCCCTCTCCATTGCTTCATGTCTTCGTCTCTGGCGTTCGTTTTTTATACGCTGTACCGGAAGGGTGAAGGCTATATCTGATCAGCATGATGAGCAAAATCGATAAAGCCATGTTTGTCTATTTGTCCGTCTGTATGACCATCGAGTACGTTTGAACCATAACAGCTAGATACACCGAACTTGTCGTGTAGACTTGTCTTATCAATACACAGATCAAGTTTATTACAAATCATATAAAGGCTTAATTTTTGATATAGCTATATAGTTGTAAAACCACTAGTTCTGTGTTTATGGAGATTTGTTAACCTAGTCTAGTATTTAATAACTCTATATAATACCTCATTATTTATTTATTTAAGAGCTAACTTCGTAATAATAATAAAATTATAGGCTAGCTTATTGCTTAGCTATGACAGCAAAGGCCTTCAGCTCCTATTTATTTATTTATTTTTATTTATTTCTATAAATATAAATAAATAAAAAAAACTTTTAATTTCTTTTTAAGTTAAATTAAAGTTAAGTTTAATCGGAATCGTCTAGCTATATTATTAAGGCCACGTTGCTTAAACCACTTAAGCTTAACTGCCTCATTACTTATTTATTTAAGATCTAACTTAATAATAATAATAATGAATTATAAGATAGCTTATTGCTTAGCATGGCAGAAGAGGCCTTCAGCTCCTATTTATTTATGTATTTTTAGTTATTTCTATAAATATAAATAAATATATAAAAAATAAGTTTTAATTATTTTTAAAATTAAAGTTAACTTTACGCGCGTTCGACTAGCTATATTATTAAGGCGACAATGCTAAAACCACTTAGGCTTAACTGCAATTTTAAATACTTTTAAGTCGTATATAAATACATAAAAAATTATGATGTAATTCATTTAAGTTGAGAGCTTTGACAGAGAGAAGGAGGAGGGTATATACCAGTCGTGCTGGCACGTTCTGTTCGTTTGCTTTTTGTTGTTGTTTTTGACAAGCAAGGCGCCCCTTGGGGGCATTTATCGCCTTCAATGCTGCCGTTGATTGAACGATTGGCGGCACGCCCATTGCCACCACATCGAGTCTGAGTGCGAGTGCGAGTATCAGCTTCAGTTTTGATTACGAAATTGCTGAAAATTGCGGCATGCTCGTATAATATAGTATAGTACATATATGTATCATCAGAAATCGAGACACAAGACAATTAAATGTTATGCAAATAAAACAGAAATTGAACAGTAAACAGCTTGCGCCTTGGCCTGTCACATGTAAGCGAGCAACGTCTGCCACACATCCAACATTTCAATATGGATGGGCGGCACTGTTTTGTTGTACTATACTATACTATACTACACTATATGTCTGGCAGCAATATCTATGTGCGTTCATCTATTATTTGAGGGGCCACACGAAGGCAACGAGGTTAAGGATAAATCTGTTAAATTGTGGTATATAGCCGCCCTTCAAGTAGCTGCAACTTCAATTTAGGCAGCACTTCCGTTTGTTTCCATCAGCAGCGAGAACATTTTGCATGCAGCAAAGCAATTTTTTGTTATTTGTTTTCTTGGTTTTGTGTTCAAAATTCTTGAGACGTTGACGACGACGGAGCTGAAAAAGCTGATGAAGATGAAGATGCTGGGTCAGGGGCAGGGGCAGGGCTGGGCAATTGTGGTTGCCACAGACACAGCAAAAGTTTGCGCAAAGTCTGACGGCAACGTACTCTTCATCTTCAAACTGATTGAGCCTCAAGTTCATGTATCTTTTGACGTCTATAGTATAAGTCGTCGTCGTCGTCGTCGTTGGCAACATTTAATCAAGCCGCGAAGCCAAGTGGAAGCGGCAGCCGCCTACAAGACCCCCACAAACAAAGACAAAGCAAACTTTTTGTTCCGATGCTAATGATAATTCAACATGCGGACATTATACTCGTATAGCCGAGGTTGTGAATGAGTTAACATAGATACAGGTACAATAGCAGCTAGTATATATTAGGCACTAGTCTCATATCTCAATCGTGCTCTTGTGGGGGCGCTCGCACCAATAACTTATCATGGCAACTTTTGGCCTTTATCGTTGGCGTTTTCTGCTGCAACAAACCTGCTTAAAACAAACAATACCAGCAACAACAGCAACCACAACGCAACTGCATTCGATGTCCATTGTCTGTCATCATTCATTTGGCTCCACTGCCCAAGACTACGCGTTCCGCCCCCTCAGCCACCGCCCACCAGATAGTTGGCAAGAAGCCCATGCTCCAAGCACAGTCATCTGTCTAAACAAAGCATTTGGCTGTAAGTGTGTGTGTGTGTGTGTGTGTTGGCATTGCAAACAGTTTATGTCGAAATAATGCCTCACTAAGCCGATAATGCGCTTTAAAGTTGTGAAAATCGAGCCTACAAGAGTTGTTTAGTCAGTCCGCGGGCAAAATGCAATTACAGTCCAAAAATGTCCAAACTGAACACTATTGCCTTTCCAATGAGACGGCATTAGTGGCAGAAAACTGGACTCAAATACCTACACTGAAAGACTATTTATCCAACTATTGGATGGATCTTGTAAATGCTATTTTAGTTTCTAACGATCTGGTACGGGAATACTTCTAGAAAACAGAGGTTGTTCTATGTACTCGTATTTCCCCCACTTTTTTTCTTACAAAGAATATAAAATTTCAACAAATTTTTAACAAAATGCATTTTTTGTTTTTTAACAAATGAGTTCAGTCTCTGTTTTAAAAATAAATCCAATACCTTTTCTCTCATAATTAGTTTATGTTTTAATCACACTTTAAAACTGTCGAAATCCAATGATTCGGAATGGTCTGTCTCCTGATTACCTGAAGACCTTAAAATCGGCTGATTTAATAAAATAAATAATATATGTATAAGCTGGTATTATAGAGAAACATATCTTTCAGGGAGAAACGCTATATTTAGTAGCATCAGTCTATCCAATCTAAATCTCCTAAGCTTCTCGATGACGTCCTTCAATACTTATCCTACAACTTTCTACATTCTCTACACATGGTATGAAGACATTTCATTGGAATGAAGTTACTAAAGAAAAACTTGCCAGACTAATGAAAGTTAAAAACACAAGATATGCTAGTCTGTCTGTATGAACTGTTATATCTCGAGCCATATGAGAACTAGAGTAACAAAAATTGTGATAAAGAATCAATGAAGCTTGATAAGATGATAAGTGATTTAATTTGCACTCAAATAGTCACAGTTTAGTGTCTAATAAGACTGAGTCAAAGAAGGCTGTACAATTTTGCTTAACGTAATGCCCGAAAAATATGTTAAAACAAATTATAAGAACTAATGGAACCAATAGAGCCTTCAGCAAATATCACACATCAAACCGAATACTATACACATTGCTCGCTAAAGTAGACTGTGAGATGGATTGAAATTTCCTTGCCAAATTTCATTCCTGACTTGTAGGTGCCACTTCCCTGGTGATAACAAATTTAATTCAATTACAAATTGGAAAAATTGCATTTCAATTGTGAAATAAATGATGTATTACTAATATATATAGTTCGATTGTATAAAAAGTTCCTTCAAAAGATTTAAAAATATAGGTCACTTATTGATTTCTTTATGCTTTGAAACCCTTCTCCTATTCTATCTTATGCTTGAACAACAGATTACGAATTTTAGGAAGACGAGAGATTAAAATGAATCGAACATAGATACACAAACCCACCTTTTACATGTATACCAAGATTGGTGATTCTAGCTCTGATAGCTCCCGAGCTTCTTGCGTTCATACAGTCGAACACGGGAAGGCACAAAGCAACAGACTGAACAATCCAATGACCCTAGCAGATAGTCTGTCAAACATCGATTGTCAAATAGTTGAATAGACGAAAGCGACCAATTGGAATGGGTCTCAATTAGTTGCTTTCTTTCTTCTTTCTTTCTCACGCTCCATTCCCGGCATAATCGTTTTAAAGCGCACACTTCTGCCGAAATCTTGCTGCTGACATTTCAGTGAAGAAGTGAAAAGGACGCGATAGCAATTACGCAGCCTAATGCATTTGGGCCATGGGCCATGGGCTATGGGCAGTAGACTAAGAGGGGGCGTGGCCAACGCATGATGTAGTCGAAGCTGACGCTGGCGCTGACGCGCACCATTAACGGCCGCAACGGCCGTGGCTGCCGCATAAAAATGCAAAATAAAAATAAAAATTGATTATCAGAAGCGGGCAGAAGAGGAGAGGGAGGGCGGCAGGGTTGGACAGAAGGAAGTCAAATTGAAAGTTAAATAGGCGCGCAGGCGAAAGTGAGAAACCTCAGCCAAAGAAATGTCAACGGGCGTGAAAGCGGTGGGCGGGCGGTTTTTCGGAAGGGACGGTGTGGTGCGGCGGGCAATCAAAGTTGAAAATTAGGCAATAAAATTAAACGAATGGTGACGGTGGCGGGTGGCGGAATGGTGCGAGAGCGGGCTTTGGTGTTAACCTTTTGCTACACAATAAACACAAATAAAAGCTGGAAAAGAAATTGCCGCAAATGGGAGAAATATTGACATGCCACATGGCGCGGCACAACAAAATGTGGCACCAGGCGGGCGGCACGACAAGCATTTCTGCCATTGCCATTACATTGTTGCCACACTTCACTTCACTTGGAGTGTATTATAGGAGGAACATACTCATATATATGTATGTACATACACACTATACATATAGAGGAATGAATTATGCTGGCAAGTGAGCCCCCAAGCTCCCATTTCCCATTTCCATTTCGTCTTGCCTCGCGATTGATTCGCTCGGCATGCGTGCGCTTAGTATACCTCCTAGCTCCGTTTTTGTGGCGGTGGAGTGGGGGGAGGGGACTTCAATGGTTCCAGGCTTGTCGAGTGGAAAAATAAACGAAGTACTAGGCCATTGGAGTAACCTTAGCAACAGTTGGTTTTGTCCAAAAACTTCATTGGCTATCGGCCTTGGATTCGCTCGGCCATACAAGTCGATAATTGTGGCCAAAATAATAATAAACAAAAGGCCGACTAGGCTTAGCGAGCACAACTGTACCTGCTAAAACAGGTGACCTAAATGCGACCAACTAACTTAGTAACTTACTATACTGTGCCCAGATGTATGTATAACTTTCGAAAATTCGAACGGGTATACTAAGCTTCAAATATGTCTCACAGACAGAAGGAGGCGTGGCAGACCCCCTATTGATATAAACGTGTTCGTCAGTCCATCCATATGCAGCCCGAGAACTTGGTATCTTGTTTTTTCTAGGAGTATACACAGTTTATTTAACTGCTATAGGAAGGATCGAGAAACACTCTTGGAAGCACTACTTTTTATTTCTTACGATAGAGCCATTAAAATTGGTATTAACAAGTTTTTCATAGTGCCCCATAATATTCCAAAGCCTCATCAGGATTGCTTAGTTATCATATGAACGATCGGTTCAAAAAGCACTCTTAGTACGTAAAACGTGTATTTCAAATCCAAATTGGTATTTATGAGATTTCCATAGCGCTCCATAATATTCCAAAGCTTTATCAAAATTGCTCAATTATATTACAAAGCTACCATGATGGCTAAAAAACCTCTCTTAGTACGAAAAAACGTTTATTTCGATATCATCACATACAGATTGGTATTTATAAGTTCTTTCTAGAGTATCACTATAAATATTTTGTCGTAATCTGTTGACTATATGACATAGGAATGCATTAGTTTTTCTAGAAAGCCACCTTTTTTAATGCAGAGATGAAGAGAATGTCGAATAAGTTGTTTGTATGTCGACAACAAAATTTCAATAGACTGCCAAGTAGATAGCTTCGGTCTTCAATAAATGCAATTAATTTTGAAATTCACGCTACAAACCCCCTTCCCCCCTTCTCCGCCCTCCCTTCGAACACCTTACAGCTTCTCCAGTTACTAATGAAACCTGTTCCTCCAAGCCCAATCTTTGGCACTTCATTACTCCAAAAACTTAATTAGACGTTTCTCAGATTAGTAGTGGCTGAGCAATCTCAGCAGCATGACTTGCCGCACGCCCTGGTCATTCAACTGATGACAACCCCACTCCCCCCTGCCCCTCACCTCACACCAGCAACACTCCCTTTTTAGCTTGCAACATCATTAGATGCATTTCATAAAAAAAATGGCGTTGCTGCTGCTGCTCTAAATGACCACAAAAGTTGCTTGCCACTGCTCCAATTTGGCATTTCCAATTACAACAACAACAACAACAACAGCAACAGCAGCAGTAGCAGTGGAGGCAGCAGTAAAAGCCGCAGTAACTGCAGCTGTGCTCCTCATAATCAGCTAAACGCATCATTACAAAGCGCTTGTGGCAGCTGTGAGCATTGGGCGGTGGCGGTGGCAGTGGCAGTGGGAGAAGTGGGGGCGCTGCCTCAGGAGAAATTTAATGAAATGCAGCAGCAGCGACGATGGGGACAGTGGGGACGACGGCAGCGGCAAACTTGCAATTACAACACACATACCAAAAGTGTGGCATCACCCGCCACAGTCAACAGCATAGCACCAGCAATGGAGTTGTGCGGCCAGCGATAAGTTCTTTAGGTAATGGGCAAGCAAGTGTAAAAAAACATATAAAATTATGAAGAGCCAATAAATATACAAGTATATGTTATGGCAATTACTAATGCGATAAAGAAAGCATAAAACAAACTTGTTGTGCCTAAATGCCTAAGAAGTGTCTATGCAAAGATTGCTGTCGCTAGCTCTTCTAGACTGCTGTTTAAGGGCGGACAGACAGACAGACCGACAGACAGACAGTTGAACAAACCAATTGGCAAAGATGGATCAACTATGTAATTATGGTTTGGTTTAAATCGATCTTAAACTTAAATTTAAATGAAATAAAAAATACTTTTCTAAAATTATGATATATTATTATAATACTTTTTATACTAAGGAAAAAAAAACTGGCATTAAACTTATATAGAAACTAGCAATGTGATACTTAAAGCGACTTTAATAGCTTATTACTTTAAATGAAATGTCTTTGCTAATGAAATTAAAAGACTGAATTGATAGCTTAATCTGTAATACAGGAGACATTATTATTTCTATAATCAGGACTACTAGGCGGGGTTTTTGGAATATATTGTTTCATTACAGCACTATTTACGAAATAAATAAATAAATTACCTCTCTTAAATATGTGATTCAAAACAGAACCATAGGAAAAAACAATACTATACATAGAACCGTTTCTCCGCTACAGTTTTTGTTCTTCACTGGCCACAGTTCTGAACTATTTTCGAGCATAGTTAGCAATAACTTTTTATTCAAACTATAGTCAGACGGTTAGAAACCACTGGCAACAAAATGTTTTTGTTTTTTTTTATATTATACAGAACGGCTTATTCTTGTATATTAGCCAGTTACAAGAAGTTTTCTTTTAGCCATGTCCGAGAATGAGTTGAGGTTCGACTGCAAATATTGTAAATTTGAGGAAGGCTTTATAATCAGCTTAGATAGGTATGAAGAGACCTTGTGGAGATTTTAAAAACTTCGCTTGTGTGAAACTTACGTTTACATAACTGATAGAGATAATTTAAACAAGATAGAATGGCACAGTCGAGTCCCACAATATTAAAAAGAAACGTATTGCCTGGCGATAAGGGATCAGCCCTTCCTGAATTCAAGCATCCATCCAGATAGATAAAAGGACTAACAAGTCTTGACTCTAGACTGATTGTGAATTCAAGAATAGTTTCCATATAGCTTTAAATGTTGTTTGTCTAAGAAGCACAATAATGAAAACATCAGCGTGGCTTGAAAACGCTGAACTAGTTCCGACAAAGGCGTCACAGCTCCAGCGAACAGCGAGCAGCAGGAGCCAGTGAGCAGTTGGGCGGGCAGCCGCCTCATTAAATTTCCGCTCTCTTTGCAAAGTGAAGTGGCCGCTGTCGCCGCTCACCGTTCGGTTATGCTCTGCAAATTCATAAAATAACTGTAATTGTCGTAGTTTTTCTTTCATGCTGCGTTGCCGCACTTCACTGCAGTTCCTTCCACTGCGACCACGACTCGCGACTCACATACTTGTTGCCAGAGTCACGTTTTCGTTGTTTACTATCGCACCAAATCTTTGCCAGCTCTTGCACTTTTTCTGCTGCCAAAGCAGCGCAGCAAATGAAACAACAACAAAAGCAAGAAACGAAAAATGAAAAAGAAAAAAAATAACTGACAAAGCACAGCAGACAAAGAAGAGGCAATAGCATTGACAGCACCTGTTCAGCTGCTTGCCTGTGCGCCCATGTCCGGCCTGATTGTTCACTCCGCCCCTCTCCTCCCCCTCCCTCGCTCCCTCCACTGCTCCCTGCAGAGCCAGTCAGCCAGCCAACCAGCCATCCAGCCAGTTAGCCAACCATCTATCCAGCCATTGGATGCGCCCGCAGCACGAACCTCGGCTCCGAGCACTTTACATGAGAGTACAAAGAAATTTTCTGGTTCATTGCAGGCATTCAAACTGTAATCAGATATGCCCCACACGGGCCCCAGGGTGTTGCAAGATGTTGTGGAAGGTAAACGTAACGAGAGCAGAGCATCTTCCGAACTGATATTATGCCTGAAACTGATGTAGCTATCAAAGCTTGATGTCTATATATTAGATTATTAGAATAGTGGTGTCCGCTTTTTTTTACCTCTAGACTCGATCAAAGGTTGTATGAGCCAGCGATGGATTCAATATCTTTAAAAAAATAGAGTAGTGCCAATGGTCAGTTTTGTCTGATAAGCTGAATCTTAAAACAGTGTATTTAAAAATCTAAAATGTTAAATACAATTTTCTAAACTTGTAAACTAAACAAAACATGCCAGATATTTGAAAGACCTATTTATTTTACAATCCACTATGGCTAATCTAAATTTGGTCTGCTTTTCTAGGGCCTAATAGGGCCATATAGTCGGTCGGACAGACCACAAAATATGTTCATTGCTTTTATGAAAATGCTAATTATTTCATTCATTTTTTCATGAAGAACTTAAGATATTTATAGACATTTCTCCAAAATGCTGATCTCGTATATAATTGCTTAAATATTCCCAAGACTGCAATTTTCCGAAATTTAAATAACAAAATAATTCTATTAGTATTCATATTTTCCAATATGCTTTCTATACAATTTTAGGAACTATGTTAAGTCTATCAAGCAATGCCCTATTTTAATGTCCAATGTTAAAGCAGACATCTCTCCACCGCCTATTAATAGATTCAATATTTTCTTCTATTTACTGGCCTAATGGTTTAACTTTCTTTCTTTGTTGTGATAAATTCCTAGTCTAGTGTTTAGTGTAGTGTTACTGAACTAAAGTTGCATAGTATTTAAATTTTAAATTTGAAAAAAACTAACGAAAAGGGCTGATAGCTATATACGTTATATATTATTATTAAACAAATTTGATTACAAGGATATTTTGGAAATACCTATACAAAAAAATTTCCTTCTTCCTTTGTGGAGATTTTCTGGTTTCAACAAACATTACTTTTCTTATTGGAAATGTATAAATATATTACGAGTAATTCAGTATAAAATATTTAGGTTGTGTATTTGTAAATCAAAATTTCGTTGGTTATACTAATCATGCCTTTTCTCTAGGGACTATGATTTTCTTAATATTTAAAGATTCGAAATAAAGATCTGTTTAATACGTATACAAACAATTTGTAATGCTGTGTATTTGAACATCAAAAGTTCGGCTGTATACATAATTTTATATTTTCGATTGGTTTGTAATATTACTTTCTCTGGAGACGGCTAAGATTTTATTTAACAACTGTGCGGATAAACATGCATAGCTTAGAAAATACTGAGACATTATCTTTTTGAACATTAGTCTACAATTTTATGTTTTCGACGGATACGTAATATGACTTTCTTTGGCGACGACTATGATTTTATTTATCGATTAACTCGAATGTTTTGTAATTTATTACAAACATGGTTGGCAAACGGGCACAGTTTACAAAAGATTGCAACATATTTCCTCAGCATCACTCATATGTATGTATATTTAGCTTAATAAACCCACCCAGGGCAGGAGAGTTCGCATATGAGCTTGACTTCTCGAGTTGGAGTTCTCGTTTCTGCCCATCCCTGCACAGCCAGCCCCCTGATCGCAGAACTCTGCCCGTTTGGCTCGCAAGTAATTGTGCGCATGATCCGCTGGCGACCCTTTCACATGCTTCGCATGCTTCACACACACACACACACACACACAAGTCAGATTATGCTGCGCAATGTGCAGAGACGGAGCTGGAGAGAAAGAGTGATAGTGGCGGAGAGAGAGAGGGAGAGAGAGCGGGAGAGAGGCAACGGCATGCGCGCATAGTTGACGCGCTTTGGTCGATGCTGGCGCTCCGGCTTCGATGATGTTGGCGCTCTCGCGCATTCCACGCAGCGTTGCAAATGAATGTGGATTTGAACTTTTACAGTTGTGTTGGGCCCCGGCAACGGCAATAACAACAACAGCAACAACAACAACAAGGAAACAACAAAAAAGAAGAAAAAAAAGATTGAAAACGTTTCTGTGTCGGCGTCGGTCGGCCTCTCTGTCTGATAATTATTGCAACATCGTTGGCAACAGCTGTTGTGGATTGTAACTGTGAGTGTGTGTGAGTGTATGTGTGTGTGTGTGTGTGTGTGTGTGTGTGTGTGTGAGTGCATCATATTTCTTTCAAATTGGTTTTTATGTAGCGCTCGATGATTCAACAAGTCAACAAAGTTTTTACGTCCACGTACATGTGTGTTGACGACGCAGCCGATGTAAAAATAAAATGGAGAAAAAAGTGTAAAAAAAAATAAATAAAAAACAAACATAAAAACGGCTTTGTAAAACACTTAAAAAAATATTGTAATAAAAATATTTTGGTAAGCGTTGCGTTTGAAATCAAAAGTCTGAACAGTCTGAGCGAGCAACAACAACAACATCAACAACAAACACACAAGAGCTGTTTGCTTTCATTTTGTTTTTCAAATATTTAAATCCCTCCTCTCCCTAGCTGCCACCACCATCGTGCATCACGCATCATGCACCACGAGCCATGCAAATTGAAAAACATTTGATTTCATTTCATTTCCATTTCCATTCCGGAGTAGCTTTCAATTATGCCCCATGATTTATGTGCGACAGCTATAGGCGATTCTAACGGTGCTCCAACTGACCTACCGATCGATCCGAGCCAAACATTCATGTTAATTTATGCACATACTACTTATACATACATATCTATGTATGTAAGTAGGCAACAACTATAACAGCAACACTGACAACAACAACGACAACAGCAGTGGCGGCAACATCGTAAAAAGTTTAAAAGTCTTTTCATTTAAATTCTGATTTTAAGTTCAAAATGTGTGCTTGGTGTTGGACTCATATGCAAATTGCTTGGCGCGAAAGTGACAATTTGTTGCCCTTCCCCAAAGGTTGAATTAGTTTTCTGACAATCTAGGGAATACACAAATCAGTCCCGATCCGACCCGACCGAACTATGGTTAGAATTGGAAACGATTCCATTAAAAATCTATTTAATCGATGCTATACAATTAATATTTTAATTTTCATAAATGATCTCCAATGTATGACACTATCGGAAGTAGGACCAGACGGTTGATTCCTCAGTTTAATGAACTTTCAACTCCAGACTACAAGTCATTCCTGTTAATAGTCATTCAAACATTCCTCTCGGTAGGTTAGATAATACGAATCCGGAATGTAGAAGCTGATCGATGTCGATATTTCAAATATAAATTGGTTGATTAGTGAGATACATAGGTCGAAAAATACGCGTTGGTGAACTCGATTAATAGATAACATCGATTTTAATTGTTGAAAATATCGATATTTCAGTTTTTTCTTAATCATTTATTCAGCCTTTCCAATGTAATAATTTGAAAAATCAATTAAGTAATTTAATACAACAAGATTGCAGGGCATCACCTAGTCGAATGGTATTCGTTTGTAGCATGCAACATCTTTGTTTATTTTTGACTTTCATGCATTATTAGGGGGGCTTTTCGTTTGTGCGTAAGACTACGGAGCTATAAATCAATATAAGCCCACACTGATTGGCAAATTAGCTTTTATGTCTGACGAATTTTTAAACATTTCGAATGCATTTCGTTGAATGACTTTTACGACTGCGCTCTTTTCCAAACTATTGTTGACGGCTCCGACCGATTGCCGTGCAAACTTTAATAGTTTTCTTCTTTTTTTGTGAAATAAATTCAAGCATTTCAGCATTTAAATAAACAAAATTTGTTACAAATTGTGGAACTAAAAAAGCATTTAAATGAACTAAAATCAGTTAATACTTTTATTATAAATGGATGTTCGTATTTGTCCAAGTCATTCGATATTAAAAATTATTTTTAAATATTACAGTTGGGACTTACCTGACTCTCTACACCCCAGTACCGACAGGCCTTAAACGGCTGAAACAGGCGGCAGGAGTTTTTAGTGTTGCCAAGTATCGTTATCAAAACACTGCTTTGTTACAGTGTTGTAGAATTCGCACTTTTCTGTATTTTGACTGCAATACTTTGTTAATAACTTACTTTATTTATGCAAATTTAATAATTAATAATTTTAAATATTTGAAATACATACATTCGTTTTTTTTTTTTTGAAATTGATAAGTCCTAGAGCAGCGAAAAAATTAAGGAAATTATATATTGTTTCCTATTAAAATCACATCGAGTGAGCTGCAGAGATGAGGAAGAGGAGGAGCACCTCCTCTGTTACACGTAGACTTGGGTTTACTGCTTTCCGAGACGATCTTACTAATACAACAGGACTAGAGATTGTAAGAGCAGCTATGTTTGCAAGCAGGTCCAAAACCTAAGAGGCCTAAAGGTGGGGGCGTGTACAAAGCTTAAGCAATAACTACCTAACCATATCTTTTAATTAGAAGCAAAGATCTCACAATGAAGGGCTTAAACGGGTGTCACTTCAGATTATTTTCTATTTAAATCTAAATCAGATATTATTTGTTCCACAAGTATGCCAAGGAAATGGGGAATACCTTTCAGAAATAGTGCTAAAAAGCTGCAGTTATTGGATGCTTACATGCCTTTGCTATTTAATAATAATTGGTGATCCGTAGAGTGGGGCAGGGTGGTGGGACGAGGTGGTTGGGGAGCGTCCCACACTTGCATCTATATCGTGTTGCTTGCATTTCGCTTTGGCTATATACATATGTTAATTTGTTGTTGTCATTGTTGTTGCAACTGAGGCATGGCATCCACATGCGTTCCACCATGGCAAGAGCGTAAAAGTTGTTTAGCAGGTTTTGTTGTTGTTGTTGCTGCACTTTCATATTTCATTTGCGCATTTTATGCACTTTTCGCATTGTAGTTGTATGGTCAGTCAACGTTAGCTCTGGCCATGCAAAGCGCACAACAACAACAACAACAATGAGCGTTGTTGTGCATTTGTATCTCAATATCATAAATATTTCAACGCCTAAACCAACGTTGCTTGATGTTTTCAAGCAATCAGTGGCACTGTTATTGTTGTTGTTGCTGTTGCTGCTGCTGCTGCCATCACTTTGCTGGCTGCAACAAAATGTTTCTAACAGCGCCTTTCACCGGCTCCCCTTGTTGCAACAAATGCCAGCGATTGACTAACAGCTGCACAAACGAACCAAACACCAGCAAACATACACACATACGAGTACACCCAGATCTACGCACACACTATATATTTAGGAGTTATCTGTGGAGCAGAGGCCTGAAAAAGAGCTTCTCCCCCCAAATATATTGGCAGGCCGACCCATTTCGATCAAAATTCTGCGAATCTCGAATCATATGTTGTGCCAATCGGACTCAAAATGTGTATTCTTGGATATATAATTGTATATCTTGAGGCCTATGGTGTAACTGTAGAAACAAACATCTAACTGTTGCCATCAATTCTAACCAAACCAGGCCCATCGGTCTCATTCAAAGTTCTGCGAAATTGAAATCAAACATATGTTGCAGCCATCAATCACATAACTTACTAAATAGTTCTGGATAAATACACGTATTAGCAGTAGTTTCTTTTTTAACTGAGTTCTATATTTAAAATTGTAGAAACAAAAACAAGTGGCATTTATAATAAATTCAATACAATTTAGTCTTTTCTAATAATCGCAGTATATTCTAATCTCTTCATCTGTAAACCTCGAATTTGCTTTCCCACTTAGGGGCTCAAATGGTTAATGTTCATTGTGAAAGATATAATAGATACAATACAAAAATGAAAAATCTATTCCTAATTTCTACTTTTCATTTTTGCCGCAACTTGAAAAGTCTGTTTGTCCCATATAGGACAAATATCATCTCCAATTTAAAATGCAACACAAACCCATAACTGTATCAGTTAACTTATTCATAATTGGACCCCCTTCCTTACAGTCAGTCTAATAATTGATCTAAAATATTGCAAGTTATTACTCATCAGCTGCTTAGAATGTGTTTCATGACACTATTTTGAATATAAACTAATTCATTTCATGATTTATAAACGTAAATGGGAAGGCAATTTTACTTGCACTTGGAAAGGTACTTTTGAAGATATGTTTAATAAATTCGTTGGTTTTTTTTTTTTTTTTAAAAAGGCAGTTAAAAAATTTACTTTTGCACAATAGGAAGAATCGATATAGACCTGACCAGCTGGCTGTATGTATGTTAAACCGCAGCTGCTAGAAACACTAAACTTCTGAACGCCGACTTGACTTTTCTATATGCATATGAAGTTTATTACAAAAAATATATAAGTTCGTTATTAAATATATGTAGCTTCGATAGGAACGATGGGAGCACAAATCCATCTTAATACCAAAAACTTGTTTGCTTCTGACGATATGGCAAACAAATTGGTTAATTGCGAGTTAAGCAACCTATATCTAATAGTATATCAAAATCGGTGCACTATATAGCTGTCATAGAGACGATTACTTCTGTTTAGCTTTCTATTTATGAATTGAAATTCGTTGACAAGCATATCATCATAAATATAGAAACGTTTGCAGAGTTTTGGACTTTCTAAATGAGTTGCATTCATGATTTCATAAATTGTACTTCTAGGGCTTCTCTAAAGAGAGATATTCTAATAATTTGTGAACACTTGAAATGCTCGAAATATCATAATGAGTTATGTTCCACACGCACTACAATTACGAGTGTCTGTTAATTCGACTCTCAATCAAAAAACCACATTATTGAGATATTTCCACATCGCGTCATGTTTGGAGGCTCTGCACATTGAATTCTATGCCACAATTCAGGGCCCTATACGAGTACTCGTATACTCCTATACTTGAGAGACCTTGTGGAGCGTTCCGCAGTTCACAAATCAAACGAATTGCAGCAAAACGCTTCACTGATGCCAACAATTTGTAAATTCCACTTAAAAGTCCCGGCGCACAAATTAAAAATTCGTAAAAACGGAAATCAAAAATCTAAACTGAAAATTAGAGTGAACGAAAAAAAGAAAAAACAACATAAATAAATGCGCCGCCCAAACTAAAAAGATTTACACAATTTATGGCCACATGTCACAGGCCATATTTATTTAGATAACTTTGGCTAAGTTTGTTGTTTAGGTTTAGTTTCTTAAATATGTATGTGTGTGTGTGTGTGTAATGCGCCACTTTGTCTGCTCGTTGGCCATCGGCCACACTGACGCCTACGCGGTGGACTGACTTGGACGGAACTGGAGTGGAGTGAAGTGGTGAGGGGGTGGAAGGGGGAGGGGGGGGCAGCTATCAAATGCTGGGACCTTGAGTTATGTGCTGTGAATACCGGAATGGCGGCTGAGAGTTGAATGAGTGGGTTAGTGAGCTGAAAAGCTGAAATGCTGAAATACTGAGATATGGTGAGTGGAAGGAGCGCGTTTGCCTCAATGCCAAGTTGATGTTGATGTTGCTGTTGATGTTGATGTTGACGTCGTCATCGCGAACATTGTCGAAATCAATTTGCTAATGTTGTCAATGCGTTGACAAAAATCCACGACAAGGGTGGCTGCAGAGACCAACAACAACAACAGTACTCGTACACAGCAGATCAGACTAACAGCCCAGACACCTGCAAATCCCCGAGCAACGGGCAATTACAAGCAACAAACAACAAAGCTCGGAAAGTAAGCGTGGCACGCAGCAAACGCATTCATTGCACACGGTCCACAATCTATGGTCTACACGGTTTACGGTCCGAGGCACTGCCAGCAGCATCACTCTTTGCCACCAGACAGAGTCAAAGATTTGGAGCCGGGGAACGGGAACGGGGACGGGGACCCGCCGCTGTGCACAATACGTAACAACAATACGAAATCAATTACACTAAAGCCCCATGCCAGTAAGAGTCTGTTGTCTCGGCGGGTGAGGTGTGGTGGGGACGGGACGGGTTTGGGGGTGGAGGCAACACAGTCATCCCCGTTGCAGCGGAAAACGTCGAGCACGTGCCGAGCGCACGCCACACTCGCTGCCGATAATTTGTAGTAACAAGCAAGCCAACAACCAACCAACCAACGAACCATCCACCCAGGCGATAACACCGAAGACCCAAAGCCCAGTCAAAATTGAAAAATTACTAAACACAAAGGCGGCACAAAACGTGCCACACACACACACCTACACTCGTATGTGTACAAAAAAAAGTTATGTTTTAAAAAATGGTATTTTGACTTTTGAACGCATAACTTGGACGAGCAAGTCAAACTTTATTGCATTCCACTTACAATATATGGGGATGGGAATGGGGCGACAAGGGATTTGAAAGCCACTCTCTGTGGCACTGTTCGCTGCTAAGTATAGCTGGGGATGGTTGAATAAATGATTCAAATAACATTAGCATATATGTTTCTTTTGTTTTCTATATAAAAACAAATGATTCATAAAATTAATCAAAAATGAAAGAGCATATTCCAATTAGAATATACGAACGAGTATACAAATATCACTTGATGTTCCCTCTGAGAAAAGCCTTAAACCATATTTATTCAACCATTCTTTCGAAAAGTAAAGAAATCATTCACAAAAGTAATTAAATAGGAAAAAATGCTCGTATATGCTGAAATGAATCAACTGAATCATTTGCGCTCTATGATTCAAATCTATTTAATTCATAGCATGCATTCAGGCTTCAGGTGCTTATTCATTAATCACAAGCAATAATCGCCAAGAGTGTTTTTCTAGTAACTACAAGAATAAATTCATTCATAAAAGTAATTGAATAGGAACAGATATTCGTACTATCTGCAACGAATCAACTGAATCATTGCATAGCCTTTGCGCTATACGATTGAAATCTATTTAATATTCAAATATATATCATCAGCTCTAACGAATGCATTCATGCTTAAAAGGCATAACTAACCAAATTGTGTGTTGTCATGCATGAATCATAAGCAGTAATCGTAATGTTATTTTTTCTAGTAACTACTAGAATAAAGTTTGAACTGATGTTCCCAAAGATAATGCGTCAATTCTTCAACAGCACTTAGCTTAATAATACACGATTTAAAGCCAAGTGAATGCTTGTTTGTGGAAGGCGCAAGAATACAAGAAGCAATAAGAAAAAGCGATTCGAGCCAAATCTGAGATTGTGGCACTTACAAGTCGTATGTAAATATGCTCATCTTCCTGCCACTCACTGTTTACTTAACGGACGGGCGATAGTTTTAGTTGCTCCGTTTGTCCCCTGATCCATTTGTCAAACTAAATGGGCATGCTTGCGGCACATTGTCCGCTTGCCAAGTGGCTGTTCGGCCTTGAAATCTACAATATTGTCAGCTGAAAGAACAATAACAATGGCCAAATGGCTCCATAACTGAAATGTAAACGACAAAAGTCGCTCCATAAATGTGCGGAACGATGCCTCGGAATCGTCAACAGAGCCCCGTCGTCTCCACTCTGGCTAGAAAAACTGCTCAACTGGCCCAACTTTGGATGACAATTTGTTGACAATTGCGTTTCACACTTTGCATAATAAACAGGCGTGCAGACAAGCAGCGGTATTTGTACAATTTTTGCATATACATACATATATAAATAATATATACACGTACATACTATGCACTGCCAACAAAAAATTGGTTGGCAAATGCAATACGTACAAATTCTTTGTGGGGGAGGCGAACATTTCAAAGAACAGAGACGATCCACTACTGAATCATTCATTTCACAAATATGTCAAACACACCTCCCAATATTGCAAGTCTGGCGGACTGTCGGTCTGTCGGTCTGTCGGTCGTTGTTGATGCATTACATTCATTAGATTGTAGATTGCTTTCATTGTTGTATTGTTGTTGTTGCTGTCAAATGATTCAGGTTACAAGAGAATTCAATGTTAATTGCAAAATGTCTGTGGCATGCTCAGGTTTCTCAGTGCAATACACTCTCTCGCCTGGCTCGCTTTCAATGCTTACCTGATAAATTGCCAAAGCACGACGCCAATTGCATAACAACAACAACAACCAAATGTACAACAACAAGGCCAATAATTTGTGGAAATATGTATTCCTACGATAAGGTGACAAATAGACACGTGTAGCTGCAGAGAAAAACAAATACTGGGCACTCGTATATCGTTGAATGCATTCGCAAATGACGCGCTGAAAATTGAGATCACCTGCTGCGGAATTGAAATTTTTCGAAATACCACGTATGACTAGCATTTGCCAGAACTACTTTATAACGCAGCAGGAGTTCGATTACACTAAACATTAAATAGTCTTCAAGCATTTCAATACACGTGAAAAAAATGTATCAGGAATGGGCTTGACTTAAATTTAATAAAAATATTAATACAAAATTTGAAAAACATGCATAGGATAAAGATAAATTTGAATAAAATATAATATTATATAATATTTAAAAAAAAAGAACTAAAACAAAATAAACTCGCCTTGCACAGGGACTAGGAGAGTCTACATACCAATTTTGTTTTAAGTGGCTTGAGCCGTTTTCGAAATACAGAGGTTCATACAGACAGACGAAGGTCGCGCCAAAACTTTCCTTCATATGGAAAACCAGAATTATAATAAAACAAGAAAGGAATGCTAAAGTCGAGCAGGCTCAACTCTTAAATACCCTGTACCACCCCACCAAAAAATAAATAATTTTATTAATTAATTAATTTAATTTAATTAATTTAATTAATTAACTAAATTAAATATACAATATTCCATACATGCATACATACATTTACATCAGAATCGTGTCTATTCGTGTTGGAGTACTTGTACTTATGTATGTATGTGTGCATTGGCCCTGGTTATATGGCTATAACTTTCTTTCTGATCAACCTATCATAATGAAACTTGGTATACGGATATATAATCTGGATAACTGGATGTGTCTACCAAATTTTAGTTCAAAATTCCAAGAATTAAGGGAGTTATAGAAAATTGCAAATAGGGTGCATCGGGAAAAATGAACATGAAGTGAGCTCAGGAGAATCTGTATACCATGTTTGGTTATTCTAGCTCTTATACTTTCTGAGATCCTTGCGTTCATACAGACAGACGGACATGGCTATATCGACTCGGCTTGTCATGCTGATCAAGAATATATATACTTTGTGGGGTCTGCCACGCCTCCTTCTGTGTGTTCCATGTACACTCGCGCAAAACTAATATACCCTTGTACCCTTTGGGTACAGGGTATAAAAAGATCACTGATAAGAATGTCTTGTCAATTTTGCGAACTTTCTAACTGGCAAATAATTAAATGATTGAACATTTCAGACAAGCTGAAAAGAAATATTTAAAAAATATTCATTTATCTCGTATAACATAAAATTTGTAAATTAGAAAGATAAGGATATATTGTCGAGTATGTGAGATAATAAATGAATCTAACTTAATAGCAGTAATATAATAATGTAATAGCAGTCTAAGTTCTTTCAAGCTATAGGAAAGAATATAAGGAATATTTTATTTGGACTATAAAAATTCCAATAAAAGATCATTGATGAGCATGACGTGTTAATTTTTCGAGCTTTCTAACCTTCTAATAATTAATTGATTGAACATTTCAGTCCAGCTGATAAGAAGAGAAGAACACTTCTCTATAAGTTGATTGCGAAATTTCAATTAACAGCAGATATTTTCATTTACTTGTATTTATCAGCACAGTAATAAATAAAAATGGGGGAAAAAAAGTCGACTTAATAATGCATAGAATTGCTGTCTCTTTGATATTTGGGGAAGTATATTAAAACATAGAGTATATACATATTTCTTTTGCCACCACTTCAGGGTAAATCTTTTTCTGGTCATAAACAAACTTGTGACGCGGCAAGATTTCTAACGAAATGTCCATAACTCTGACATGAATATGTTTACCCATGCATACATATATACATAAGTAGTGTACTAAGTATATACATACAAGTATAGTATGTATGTATGTAGGCATAACAAACGATAAACGGAAATTCTGCGACAAATCATGAAGATTTCAGCAAGAGACCGAGACATTCGGAGACGTCTGGGTCTCGATCTGGACAGTTTTTTTCTCTTTTTTTTTGTTCTTCTCCTAAATGACGAAACCGCAGCATTTATATTGTGGGTATGTATGTGTGTGTGTGTATGTGTGTGTGTGCGTGTGTGTGTGTGTGAGCTTGTAAGGCAACAAATAAATAAATTAAAAATTCACTCAAGCACAACAACGCAAAATGAAACCCACTTAAATACTGGGCGAGTTCGCCGCTTTATTTTGTTTTCCATTTTATGTTTTTCTTCATTTCTCGTCTTCTCTCTTTTCCGCTCTCTGTTTTGTGGGGGTTTCTTTTCAGTTCCCTTTGATGTGCAGACGACAGAAAAAAAAAGAAAAAACACTGCACAGTGGCAAATGTTTCTAATTGCTTATCACAAAAAACTGTTTACTGAAATGCAACCAAATATGTAGTCGCACATTAGTAAATCTGTATATAGGCATGTACTCTATATACTTAGATGCATATAGTATATACATATGTATATATGGATAAAGACAGAGTGCGGGGAATGTGTGCGCATTATGTGGAGCGATTTAAATTCAAATCGTGCGACCATAAAATATTACAATTCGAACAGCACATATGGAGTGTATTTTCAGGAAAATGAAATGAACACCCAGAGCAGAAAGAGACAAACAGACGGGCAGACGGGCAGACAGGCAGTGACATACAAATTATTGTTCAAAGTTCATAAAGCCAGGGCGAAAAAAAAAACAAAGAAACAATGAAACATACAGAAAGGAAACTGTGCTGGCAGGTGTCGTTGGATGGAAACGTCGTCGGATCGGGATCTGAAAAGGCGTTACATAATACGGGCAAACAGCACGCTTTGTTGTTTTTTATTAGTAATAACATTTTAAAAGCCTCAACATGCTCGTTAAATTAAAATTCATGCATAGAGTGGTCGGAAATGCGATACAGATACAGATACAAATACAACAACAACAAGAAGAGCAAGAGCAACAGCAGCCCACACAGAAGTACATCAAAAGCGACCATATGGGCTGGTCTGGTCTGGTCTGGGATGGGCTGAAGGGGGAGGCAAGTGCGGGTGCAGATTCTGTGGGTAAGCGACACCAATGCCTTGGTATTAAATGTCGAATTCAATAAAACTGATTGACGCACATGTGTGTGTGTGTGTAACTGTGTGTGTAACTGTGTGTGTATCTGTGTGTGCAACTGTGTGCATCTGTGTGTGTGTGTGTGTGTCTTTTTATGAACAACCCCCGACAGTTGTGGCATTGAGAAGCACGGGACGCTGGTGATGGCGTTGATGTCGCCATTTGAGTTGCAAATTGGTAGCATAAATTTTCCAGAAGGTTACAGCTTTACAGCATTATACAGTCAAAAACGAAAACCTCCCACTTCTTGCAGCATGTCGCACGAACCGCAAGAGAAGCAAATCATCTCAGCCGACATGGACACCTCCAAAGTGGAGGTCATTGTCTACACCAAGTCCGATAAGACGCTCAAGCAGAACATGAATGCCAAGGACGAGGCGTTGCGGAAACGCACCTCACTCATCATTGTGCCACAGCAGGTGGACATCAGCACAGATAATGACAACAGCAACATCAGCAGCAACTCAGTCCACGATCAGACGCATGCCAAAGCCGAGCAGCCGGATGCAGAGGCAAATACCAACGAGCTGGATCTGGCCGAGGTCACACACTTGCATGGCAATCGCAATTCGATTGCCAGCATGGACAGCTGTGTGTCCACAACGACCAGCCAGAGCAATCAGTCTAGCTTGGGCAGCTCCACCAACACCAACACCACAACCAGCACCAGCAGCAGCAGCAGCTCGGAGGACGCACATGCTGCCTATCAGGATCTGCGCAATGGCAATGCACACCCTGGTGATGGCGAGGGCGACGGTGAGTGCGAGGATGAGGAGCTGGCTGCCATGCACTCGTCCACATGCACCTCCCCCTCCTCCGTGTCGTCCAACTCCTGCTCCAGTTCGGTTGATTACTCGCTGCGCGAACAGTTAAAAAATTATGCAAATCGCTCCGCCGATGAACAATTGAAGTGTGTCGATAACTTGCCCACTGTGGCCCAATTGCTCAAGGGCATGAGTCTGCCCATGGACCAGACCACAGCTGCTCCTGTTGCTGTTGCTGGTGTGGGACTAATGCACTGTGATGCGCTGCTGAGTCCCCAAGAGGCGCCGCTGGGCCGACGCTATGCTGAGGTGGCACAATTCAAAGCGCATGGCAAGGCGAGGTAAGTCTTCGCTAAAGAGAAGAGTGCGTTATGAACTCCCCATCAAAAAAAAAATATACAATCTGAGATAGAGATAGTTAGCTGAACATTAAATCAAGTCTTCAGAGTGGTATTCTTTCTTAGCCAAAACTCCAATCTACAAAATTACTCTTCCTTCTCAGGACTTTTCAAGTTTTTACACTCATTGTTCAGACCCTCTTTCGTTCTAGTTTCAAGCTTCATTAGGTCTTCAGTCTATTTGGATATGGAAAGTATTTGCAATGGCAATGTTTAAGTCTACTCTACACTACTCCTCATTTCTTCTCAGTTCTTTAAAAGTTTCCCCAACAATTGTTTCCAGCGAACATGGCAAAGTTTTGAGATACTCTTTAGTTCTAGTTTCAGGCTTCATTAAGTCTTCAGAGTATATGGAAAGTAGATATCTACATTGCCAATGTTTAAGTCCACAATGCATTTTCACTTCATTTGATGGCCCTCTCTAATCGTGTGTTACCAAACCTAAATGAATTAAGTCAAGCAATCCTTTCTTGTCCAAGATTTCAGTCTTCAAAGCTATTCCAAAATCTCTCCTTGTTCTCAGTTTTCAACTTCTTTATATCTCTTGACTATTTGGATATGGAAAGTATTCTCATTGGCAATAATTAAGTCCAAGATTTCAGTCTTCAAAGCTATTCCAACATCTCTCCTTGCTCTCAGTTTTCAACTTCTTTATATCTCTTGACTATTGACAACAACATATGGAAAGTATTCTCATTGGCAATGTTTAAGTGCACAATGAACTTTCATCCACTGAAACCTAGTCTTCAAAGCTATTCCAACATCTCAGTTTTTAGCAGAGACTCCTTTCTTCCAGTTTACAATTTCATTGCTTCTTCAGAGCATATAGAAAATAAAAATGCAATTAGCATTTCCAAGAGCACATAGAGTCGTTGAACTTAGACTTTACTTCATTTGATACCCTCCAGCCACTAAGACCCCATTTAACCTGCAATTAAATTTAATTAATGGCTGAATTATTGTATAGCTTACATGGACATGTATAAAGAAACTATGCATTTGGTTTTCTTCTCATATCCTTCCCTTCACGGCAGTACTCTCTAGTCTTTTGTTTGATTTTAATTCATTTCCGTGAATCCTCTCATACCGAGCTATTTCTTCCGATTCCGCCTTCCTTTCTTTACCTTCGATTTGGCTTCTTCTCTGTCAACCTCCATTTTGCAGTTGCATGTGTATTTTCTTATTTTCTAATCTCGAATCCACGTTGATAGTCTAGTTCTGTGCCGCCCCCCACCCTCCCCTATCGATAGCATCTGAAGGCAAGGAACTGCTTTCAATCTGGCAAATAACAATAACAACAACAACATCTCCATCCAACACCTGCCGCTGCATTGTTCTGTCTACACAACATCCTCTTACTAAACGATGTCAACTACTCACTCAACTCGAGAGTAAAACCACAACATAGAGCGCACCCTTAGCGAGTCAGTCGTCCTTCTTGTGATTGCCTGCAGCACTCTTCCAAGTCGTTGCTCGTCACATTGTACGCCATGCACTCGTCGTCCCGTCCCGTCCCGTCCCATCCCGTCCCATCCCGTCCCCCTGTCTTGCACAGCCATGCATAATACACAACTTAATTAGTATTACTACTTTATGGCACTCTCGAAGTCGTCAGCCAAACAGTCGCTCCCAAACCCGCACCCCTACCCGACATCCTTGCTGACTGCTCTGACTGACGAAAAATCTAATAATGGAACATTCCACACACGCATTGCCGCATTACCATATCAAAAACGCTTGCATGCCCGGGGGGCACAGACAACCGCAGCCCTAACCCTTACCCTTACGCTGGTTCTAACCAACCCAACCCAACCCGAACCCCAACCAACTCAACCCAATCTATTGAAATGCTTGTCAACATTTTGTGCGCTTGCATAGCTCAAAAATGCATTGCTCTATGAGTGCGGATGAGTGCGAATGGGTGTGGATGAGTGTTGTGGGTTGTTTATGAACTTTGAACGTTTTGAACTCGCCTCGCACTTGCTCGACTCGACTCGACTCAGCTCCGAACCGAACCGAACCGGACCGACCCGAGCTGTCAATGTGAGGAGCATGAAGCACAACAAGCACAAACTTCCTGGCATCACCAACTCCGAGTTGAACTTTTTGAAAGCTGTCACAACTAATTTGCATACGCACACACGCTCAGAATGGGAACACTCGAAATCGAAGGAGTAACCACAGCTCAGCCAGGACCCTCACATTGTTGCCCTGTCAACCGCAGTGCACCAACACAAAATCCAAAGAGCAGTCAGGAGCAGCACAACTCTACGAGCACTCGTGCTCGTATGCTCTGATTTAGCCCCAAAAATGTTTCATGCTCTTTTTGTCAAAATTCTTGTTGCATGTTGTACAAACTTTGGCATCTAGCAGAGGGGGGTGAGGGGGAATTCGGATTAGAAGCAATGAGTAGACACTAGCATTAAAGTACTTTTAACAAGCGTTAGCGTTAATATCTATGCACCTGCAGGGCGGAAACAAATATAGTCGAGTAGTAGTAAGTAGTCGAGTACAATCTGTTTAATGAAACCCGTGTTCAGATACCAAGTTATAGTTATAAGCTATACAAAAATCTCGGTATCTTAAAAACTCTTCATTAGAAAGTTTTCCCATAGCTCAGCGATCTAGCTTAATGACGTCACAACCATCATGACAGAACGCATGATTGTTCAATCATTTCAATGCTACCATATAATTTAATATTTGTCCTTCTTGGGACAGATCTTAAATAAAGAATAAAGATTTTTAAAAAAGTAAGTTTTCCAATCGTTTAGTCACATTTTCAAAGGTTGTTCCTGTCTTGACACGTTTCTCCACAATCTGCACTGAAAAGCGTCTAGTCTCATAAAATATTACAACTATTACCTTATTTAATTAATAAACAATAACCACACTAGAACACGAAGCAGTGGATTTTTATGCCAAATTGTAATTGTCTCTGCTTAAAATCAGGTGCAACTTGTTGTACAATTCTTGTCTCCACATTTAATCAGTCTTCAACCAATACTGAACACCGTCTAGTCTCTTAGAAAAGTATATTAAAGAAAACCTTTTTAAATTAATCAATAAATATTTTGTGAGAGACTTGACTTAAACACTAGGATTGTTATCCGAATCTATAAAAAGTCTGCAAACGTTTCTAGTCTCCCTTTAAAATCTCGTGCAACTTGTTGTAAAGGATTTTTCAATTCATCAATTAATCAGATTCTAAGAAATACCCACATCTTGTCTCCACATTTAATCAGTCTTCAACCAATACTGAACACCGTCTAGTCTCTTAGAAAAGTATATTAAAGAAAACCTTTTTAAATTAATCAATAAATATTTTGTGAGAGACTTGACTTAAACACTAGGATTGTTATCCGAATCTATAAAAAGTCTGCAAACGTTTCTAGTCTCCCTTTAAAATCTCGTGCAACTTGTTGTAAAGGATTTTTCAATTCATCAATTAATCAGATTCTAAGAAATACCCACATCTTGTCTCCACATTTAATCAGTCTTCAACCAATACTGAACACCGTCTAGTCTCTTAGAAAAGTATATTAAAGAAAACCTTTTTAAATTAATCAATAAATATTTTATGCCAGACTTGGCTTAAACACTAGGATTGTTATCCGAGTCTATAATAAGTCTACAAAAATTTCTAGTCTCCCTTTAAAATCTCGTGCAACTTGTTGTAAAGGATTTTTCAATTCATCAATTAATCAGATTCTAAGAAATACCCACATCTTGTCTCCACATTTAATCAGTCTTCAACCAATACTGAAAACCGTCTAGTCTCTTAGAAAAGTATATTAAAGAAAACCTTTTTAAATTAATCAATAAATATTTTGTGAGAGACTTGGCTTAAACACTAGGATTGTTATCCGAATCTATAAAAAGTCTGCAAACGTTTCTAGTCTCCACTTAAAATCAGTTGCAACTTTTTGTGTAAAATTTTGCAGCTCTTCAATTAAACAAATTCCAAGAATTTTCTACATCTAGTCTTTACTCTTAATCGGTCTTCAAACAATGCTGAAGAAGCTGAAGTCTCTTAGAAAAGAATATTAAATAAAACCTTATTAAATTATTCAATAAATATTTATTGGCTTAACATTTTGCAACTCTTTAATTGGTCTTCAAACAATACTGAAGACCGTCTACTCTTAGAATATATAAAATACAAATGAAAACCTTTTAAAATTAATCAATAATTATGTTATGCCAGACTGTATTGAAACATTAAATAATGAATTGTTATGCCATTCTATTAATTCTATTAAGTCTGCAAACGTAAATTACGATGAAAAATTCATTTTTTAAGAAAGATAGCTTGATATCCTGAGTTGTAATTTAGCTTTATTCTTTTTTGGAAGCCCTTTTTCCCCTATTTGGCGTACAGTAAATACTATTTAGATTTAGGTTTTGCAATAAATAAGTCATGCCTAATTAATTGGTAGTTTGTTTGAGCGCTTCACTTAAAATTATTGAACACTTTAGCAAAGTATTTATTTATTTGTCCAATAAATTATTGTGCGTGTGTGTTCGCATCGTCCTTGAACTGCCATTTGGCTTAAACCCTAGGCCTTGAGCACCTTTATTAGGCGCTTAATTCCTTTAAGTGTTTTATTATCCATAGCGTGTTGGCTGCGTTTTTCTCGTCCCTGTTCCTGTTCCCGTTCTTGTCGCTGTCAGTTGTTTGTGTTAATTTGACATAATTATGTCAAAATGTTTGACAGCTTGTCACATGGCGGGCAAAGTGTTTCTCTCTTGGCAGGCGTCCGGGCGGGGTGTGGTGGGGTAGTGTGGTCCTGTTTGGGTGCTGTGCGCACTTTTATTAACTTTTTTGACGCCACTGCTGATCCATCAACGCTCCACCTCATGCGACCGACGTCATTGTCCTTGAATTCAACTTCAAGGCAACTTCCAGGCAGCAACACACCGGAAAACGGAAACACATGCTATGCCCAAGTCTTCTTCTCTATGTTCGCTTCCTTCTCTTCTTTTTTCCTTTTCCTTTTTTGTTTGCGCCTTTCTTTGCCGGCTTTTTGTGGCAAATTCATTAATAACATTTGCGCCACGTCTTCTGACGCAGCCTGCCTGAAATATTGTTAAAATGGCGTAAAATTGCCCGCTTCGTGCAGTGTAGAGTGTGGAGGAGTGTGGAGTGCGGAGTGTTGGCCAACATGCGTCTTGTTTGTTGCCAGCCCGAAAGGAAAAAAAATGTGTCGCAAATTAACCTTTTGACAGCCGAGAGCATTACAAGCAGCGCACAGCTTGACAAATGGCCGAAACAGTTGGTGCTCGGAGATCAAGGGGACATTTGAGGTGCACTCTAGACTTTAAGACGGTCGAAACAATTGACAATTGTGGTAAACGGCAAAGTCAAGACCTCAAAGTTGAGCTTAAATTTAATTATTGCATAAGCTAAGCACTACGTTTTTCTGCCTTATTAGGCGGCATACAAGAAGTTCAAATATTGAAAATACTCACATCATGGGCTTATGATCAACATGTTGATTGCTCTTCCGAGCTATAAAGTAGATGCTGGAGTACAAGAACTTTTAAAAACGTACTGGGTAAAAAATATCAGATATCTGGGAATGAAGCTAAAGTCCTGTTAATCGAAGTTCCGCCTCTACCGGATGGGTGAAAAGGTATACTTTTTGATCTGCGTACAGTACAGAAAAGTCCGTTCATCCGTCTGTACGACTGTATGAACAACGATAACTTTTTAACCGTACCAGATCGGCACACCAAATTTGGTATAAATGTGGATCAATCTCAACCATATACACCCCAAGTTTATTTCAAAAAGTATATACTACTTATACTATATACTACTACTACTACCTAATATTTTATAAAGCTGCTATTGAAATGATTGTTTTTTTTTTTTTTTTTTTTTTTTTTTTTTTTTTTTTTACATATATACAATTTATTAAACTAGTTTTCTACTACCAATATGGCAGCTTAAGCTAGTTGAAAGTTAGGGAATACAAAAGTTGTCTATAGTAAGCATCTATAGGACGCACTTATATCTATGTACATATATACAATATTTACAATGTTTTACATTAGAAATGAAATTATATTTTATGATATATATTATATATTTTATACAAGGGATCTTGTGGGGAGATCCTTTGGATGGCACTTCTTCAATCTTCTCTTCTTAGGTTTGGACAGGAGCCGCCTCGCTAGTGCGTTGGGGTGACTGCCGAGTCGCTTCTCGTAATTGCTTGCGTGCATTTGAATGACATCGCCAACCTTGGGGACACATAAGTCTCTTTCGATGTCCCTAGTGCGCATATACCAGGGAGCGTTGCATATTTTTCTGAGTATTTTAGCTTGCGCAACTCTTATTTTATTTAGGTTCGATGCAGCGGCAATGCCATAAATTGGTAGCGCATACTTCCATATTGGACTTAATATGGACTTGTATACTGTCACCTTACTGTGCAGAGACAGCTTGTTGCAGGGTGCAAGCAGCCATGCCATCTTTCCGGCTTTTGCCATGACCGATCGCTTGACCATTGTTGTATGCTTGCTGAAGTTGAGCCTTCTGTCCAGAATGACACCAAGATATTTGTGCGAATTTGTATGACTGAGCGTGGACCCCAACATTGTGATATCTCCGCATGACGACGGCCTTGTTGTAAATGTGACATTCGCACACTTGCTGGCGTTGATACCAATGTTCCAATTCAGAGCCCACTTCTCGAAACTACTTACATACTGCTGTAAGGCTTCCGAAGCTACATCGATATCTCTGCATCTGGTAAGCACCGCAGTGTCGTCTGCGTAAGTAGCTATTAGTGCGTCATTCTCGTCTACTCCAAGGATCTCTTGCGGTGCAGGCATATCAGCAGTAAATAATGTATACAGGGTAGGACCGAGAACACTGCCTTGGGGCACTCCTGCACAAATTGAGCGCCTCGTGGATTTCACTCCATCAACAGCAACTCTGAAGCTTCTGTCCCTTAGAAAGCTTTCGATGAGTTGAAACAATTGAGGAGTTAGTATGCCTTTCAATTTGCAGAGGAGACCATCATGCCACACTCTATCAAAAGCTTGTTTAATATCCATAAACACAGCCACTGAGTACATCTTTTGCTCCATGGCTTCCAGGGCGAAGTTGACCACACGGTGGAGCTGTTCCGGTGTTCCGTGACTTCTTCGAAATCCAAATTGCCATTTTGGAATTCTGCGCGTCACGGCTTCGAGCTGGAGAATCCGGTCCAGAATCACGCGTTCCATCATCTTCCCGAGGGCAGGTAGCAGACTAATCGGCCTATATCCATCTACTTCAGTATGCTGTTTCTCTGGCTTTGGAATCATCGTAATTAGCGCCATTTTCCAGCAGTTTGGAAAGTGCCTCAGCCTGAGTATGTTATTCATGAGCAAAACAATATACAGCAGAGCCCTTGTGGGGAGCAGTTTCAGCGTCCTGTTGTCTAAAAGGTCTTCTCCAGGCGCTTTTTTGACCTTTAGATTTTTTATCTGCTGTACCACTTCTTGCAGTGTAACTGGGCTTGCAGGCAAGGCCATTTGGAATGGCATCTCCAGCCTAAGCTCGACTACCCTTCGCCTATCTGCTGATGTAAAGTCAAAAGGCTTAAATCTTTCCTCTAGGCTGTTTGCAAAGATTTCAGCTTTCTGCTGACTGGAATAGCTCCATCCACCTGAAGGATCCTTAATTGGAGTCTTAGGGATGACCAGCCTCTTGAATCGCCTCGTAAGCTTCCAGAGCGAGTAATTAAATGATGCATCTGGACCAGCACTTTCCAATATGTCATCAATTCTGCCTTGTCTGATTTTAGCAAGCTCTTTTTGCAGTCGATTGGACAGTCTTTTGTAGATTTGATGAATGCGAGTATCTCCAGTTCTTGCATATTCTTTCCTGACTCTTCTTTTCAGGCTTAAGAGCGCAGCAGCCGTTGGTGGTAGACTAGCTTGACTATGTTGGGTTGGCAAGCGTAAAGTTTTCGGTGCAGCAGAAGACGCAGCCAGTGAAATGTTCTTCATGAGGATTGATATCGCGTCTTCGATATCCTCTGGGCTGTTAATTTCGACGTTCAGGTTAATTCTTCTTTCGAGATCGGCTTTAAAAACATCAATACGGGAGCCAGGTGGTAGAATATATTCCCTCTTGGGATTATATTGCGGTGCATGATGTAGCGTCGCTACTACTGGAAGGTGATCCGATGCGAGCTCATATTTTGTTTCAACGGTGAGTCTGTTTAGGGCAATCCTGTTGACAATAAAGAAGTCTAGTGCAGAGGGGTTAAGCCGTGTGTTGTAAGAGTAGAAAGTTGGCTCTCCAGTAGCAAGAACTTGGCAAGTAGTACTAGCTATGGCCTCTTGCAAACACCTTCCTCGCCTGCAAGATCTGGAATTACCCCACCATTGGTGTTTTGCATTAAAATCACCGCCTACAATAAACTTATCTCCTAAGGTTGCAAGCAATAGATCAAAGTCGGCCCTGCACCAAGCTTCATTGGGAGGAAGATATAGGGAGGAGACTTTGATGCTTCCACCATTCGTCGGTATAGTTACGCTGGCCGCTTGGATGCTTGTTTTTAGAATTGGCTCATTCTGTGAATGAGCGATACTTGATCTAATGATGACTGCAGAACCACTTTTAGCGGTGCCACTGGGATGATTAGCGTAGTACTGGTCGTATCCTGGCAAATATGCGTTCAAGCCAGGACGCATATGCGTTTCGGTTATTAACATGATATCGATCAAGTTTGAACTTAGGAAAAGCCTGAGTTCATCATTGTTTTTGACCAGGCCCCGTGCGTTCCATAATCCGATTTTTAACAGCGGATTTAACATTTGGATATTAGTTTTTGTACCAAGTCACGGAAGGCTCTATTGGAATCCATATTTTCCTGAATGAGCTTATACATTTGATCCATTCTTGCGTTTAGATCAAAAATCGCCTTTTCCAGCATACTAAATTTATTGTTTAGATGCCAATCTTCAGCGGAAATGTGTGCCCGGGGCGAGTTTTGGTTTGTTGGCGCGATGGTACGCTTTCCTTCAATTGGCCTTGCTGCATCAGCGTAAGAGAAGCCACTCTTAACAGCAGAGCTTGAGATGAACTGTACTTTATTGCCTTGGTTGTTTGGGTAACTCCTATTGCTACCGATGACTAGACCATCTCTCGGCAACCTCACAGCTGGCTTAAGTTTTTTGGCTAGATCAATTCTTACCTTGCAGCCTCTGAAGCTCGACATGTGGTCTTCGCCGCAATTAGCGCATATAAATTCCCCATTATCATTCAGGTTACATGATTTTGAGCCAGTATCATGGTCCCCCGAGCATTTACCGCAAACCGGCTTTTTAAGGCAATAGTTCCTCGTGTGCCCGAAATCTTGGCATCTGAAGCATTGTACCAGCTCTTTACTCTGTTTGGCCTTTGATATTGTAACCCTGTGTCTACCAATTTGAGTTATTTTTAGTGCCTCAGCAACGTTGGGTGCGTTCTGGAGGTTAACGTAAAACATATTTTGTCTTGTTTTGACATTATTTATGTCCTCACCATCCTCCTCATTAATTTGAATGTTACGCCAGTCCGGTTTTCTGGGGCAATATATATTCAAAACTGTAAAGCCCTTGTCGGTAAAGGTGCGCTCTATTAATTGCCTGGGTACATTGGGATGAATATCTCTGAGCACCAATCTGCAGGGTTTGTTCTCCTTCAACTGGTGGTGCCAGAATTGACAATTTTGATTGGACAATAATTTGATTATTGCACGAAACGCATTCGAATTCTTCGTATAAATACGCGAGATCCCAGATTTCGATGTGCGTATGTCGTAATCGTCAGGGGAGACAGCAGAATTGAGCGCCACCTCCAGCTTATCCAATTTGTTAACTTGTGGCACACATATAGCAGGAGGCTTAGGAATACTACTTCCCTGCTGGAAACGGCTGGCTTCATTTTGCTGGCTCGATGGATCTTCGGAATCTGGCTCTTCCATTTCCATAATGGAATCAGCTTCTTCCGAAAGGGCTGCAAATCTATTATTTTGAAGCGCTGCCGGAGAGGAGGACGCAGTTCGTTGTCCCTGGGTTGTATTGACAGGAGTTGGCTTATTTTTTTGAGCCGATTTTAGTGACTCGACGGCTCCTTTCCGCTTCCTATTAATACCGGGTACTGACATTTGAAACGAGCAAAATTTGTCCAGAGTTGGATTTGCAACTAAGTTTGTGATTGAAGCCGGTGTACTCACAACGGCGGGTGTGGAGCACAAACTGCCATTTGATGTCGCTACTGTAGTATACATTGATTGAGAGTTCACCACAGAGAACGTTAGGGTACTTGTAGTCGATGTACAAGTGGTTGAGGCAATCCAGTTACTGGTTGAGCTTGACGGCTTTAAGTATGGTTTTCCCATTGACATATGCAAGTCCTTGGTTATTTTTGCTCTCAGCTCCGAAGGTGATTTACCAGAAATTTTTCTCATCTCCACGTACTTCGGCAGCTTATTGACTACTTCCTCAGCTGCTCCGAGAGCGGCCGAGTCTTCATCAGCATTCATTTACGTGAGATAAGATGACTTGCAAAAACAAGCAAAGAAGAAAAATTCTGGGCTGTCTCTGCTTCGATGACGTGTATACGTCAGCAGAGCAGCCCCATACAGCAGATTAATTGTTGATTGGAATCCAAGAAAATAAGGATACTAAACGATTGCCAAAAAGCCAAGGTGAAACTAGGTTTCCGGGTGATTTTTTTTTTTTTTTTTTTTTTTTTTTAACGCACTATACGCGAAATAATTGAAAAAGAGGAATTTACTACAATTTTTCACGGAGCGCACAATAAAAAGTCGACTAGTCACTTTGACAGCTACCAGGGTTGAGAAATGATTGTTGAAAACTTAACTCTGAAAATTTATAACTTTTTTTTTTGTTTACTTTGCTTTCTAATGCCCCTCTGAGAATATCAACTCTCAGATATAGCTGTCATAGATACAATCGGTCAAAAAGTTGGTGGTTAAAGGGCATAGAGGAGTCAGGTGCTCACAACATTTGTGGTCTACTGTATTCATTTCCTTCTTTTTTTATGTTTAAAAAAAATATGAATTTCGCATTAAGCGCGTATAATGGTAAGAGTGAAAAAGTTCAGAATGAAATTCGATAGCCCCCCAAACACCTGCTTCATTTTTTTAAACTTTTTTTTTCTGCTATTTAGTAATTCAATCTGATATGTACAAAACAACTTGTCACACTTTTGTCGTGAACGGAAGAATTATACAGAAGCACATTGAACGGAGAATTTAAAAATTTAATTTGTATATCCTCTACTCTACAAAAAAGTCCAATTGTCAAATGTAAGTAAAAGGCAGCGGGACGCTTGACGGATTCCATATTATAGGGATATCATAACGATACAAATCTGCATACCCATGTCCGTCCGTCCAACTGCCAGTACGTCCGTATGAACAGTGATAGCTTTTGAACCATAACAGCTAGTGCCAGCAAACTTGGTATGCAGGCTTATCTAATCCATCAGCAAAGCAAGCTTGTTACAAACCATATATGTATAGCTGCACTATTTGATATAGCTGTCATAGGAATAATTGGAATAATAGGAACTGTGTTAGGCTAACTTTTTTATGCATGAAAATATCTTGAGGAAATTTGGCACATATACGTTTTTTATAATCCCTAATTACGATATAAAGATTCTTCATAGGATCGATCGAATTTTTGGTGCTACTCTGAATTTTTTTTAAATCTATGAATGGGATTATTAAGAATTTGTCATTTATGTATTAAATGTGAAAATACAGCTTGTTGTAACTTGATCTCATATGTTAGTCTGTTACAGAATATTATATTTTATTTGTACATACATTTTAGATCCTAAGAAAAAATTGAATTGAATATCGCCCCATAATTAGCATAACAAGCAAAGGAAACTATTATACATTTAGGGTGAACTGAGACAATGACAGACTCCGTTCATTTACAATGGATACGTCATTTAGAAAATATATCGAATAATCCTCCCCATTTCACATGCGTGACCATCTGAGTAATGTTCATGACAGAGCTCAGTGTCTGTAGCTCTCAAGGTCTCTGAGAATAGAGCGTTCAGACGGACAAACAAACTAAATAAATTCGTAGAATACTTGTATATATCAGTTTAAGTGAACTTGATTATAAGTATTGTTTTTTGGCCAATTTTTATTACGTGTTCATTAAAGTTTATTTTTTTCAACGTCGTTTTCGAAAAACGAAATGTATATTACTTTAAATAAATTCTAGAGTGCCCATTACGGATTATTACAGTAAGAACTAATACATACTTGTATGTATATATTAACTAGGGTTGATTATAGTATTATGAGCAGTTATCTCTATATATATAAAACAGTTTGTCCTGACTGACTGACTGATTGGCAATCAACGCACAGCCCAAACGGTAAGAGCTAGGACGCTGAAATTTGGACACAAGATCCCTCTTATAGTGAAAGTGAGCACTAAGAAGGAGTTTCGGAAAATTCGAGCTCCAAAGGGGGGAAAACGAGCTCCAACGTTTGTATGAAAAATCTAAAATTTTCATCAAATTAACTTCAAACTTAGTTTGTATACTCTCAAAGAATACAAGAAAAACTGTATACTTGATTTTTCACCATTTTTCCTGGGGCATGAAAAAGGGGGGTTTTCCGTGGAAAAATTGAAACACAATCAACACCCCACAGCCCAAACGGTAAAAGTAAGGAAATTATGCTCAAGTATCCTGTCATAATGTAGGTGCTCACTAAGAAGGGTTTTTGGAAAATTCGAGCTCCAAAGGGGGGAAGTCGAGGTCCAAAGCTGGTTTTAAAATTCTCATTTCTGAATCGATTAACTTTTTGCACATAGTCTATCTTAAAACGTTGCGTTATCTCTATATATAAAACAGTTTGTCCTGACTAATTGGTGATCAACGCACAGCCCAAACGGTAAAAGATGAAATTTGGACTCAAGTATCCTTTCATAGTATCCATCATAGTGTAGGAGCACACTAAGAAAGGCTTTTAGAAAATTCTAGCTCCAAAGGGGGGAAAACGAGCTTTTAAAAATATTAGTTATAGTGGTCATGTTCGTTTAACGAAATAGTTTGGCAAGAACAAAAATGTAACGGACTACTGAACAATTTTTTGTCAAGAACAGAAAATGTTCATTTAAATACCTTAAATGCCTTCCTACTGGTAACTTATAAGGTGAAAACATATGGGTAGGTTATGCACACACAAAATAAATACAATTGGAAACATTATATTGAGCCGGATTAAGACGGGCAATACCTGATAGTATTTAATATATTAAAAAAAATGACCATCACCTCTTCCATTTGCAGAACAACTGAGCTGAGCAGCGCAACAGCGACATCCAATGTTGCAGCAGCAACTGCTGGTGTGGCCGCAGTGGATGCAGCAACACTTGCCAAGAACAACAGCAATCACAATACACAGCAACAACTACTGAAATCTCAGCCAAATGCAGCGAGCCAAATCAACAATATCCACAACAAGAACAATAACAACAACAGCAGCAACAGACGCTCAACAAACGGCAATGAAATTGTCCACAATGTCGCTCCCAATTCAAATCTAGCTGCAGGCAAGGGTAACAGCAACAGCAGTAATAATAATAATAATAACAACAACAAGAATATTGCGATGACTGGCGGCCACACAGACGCCTTGGCCTCGACTCAAACAAGTGGGCATAGCCGGAGCAGCAGCATGGATGCGGATATCGAGGATGGCGATGGCGATGTGGTGGATGCGCATGGCGGTGCCTTTGAGGATGACATGCTGGCGCTGTTGCCGAAGTGCGGGGCGAGCCACTCCAGAGATGAGCTCAGTCAGGTGAGTTTTCGTATTTATAGTTATAGTTCTTGCTTCGGTCATCGATGTGGGGGCACAGTCACGTCCATTCGAACACGCATTCAGGTGTACAACTAATGAATGCACGCACACCTATTCCATCCATACACTCAGGGAAAAATAGTGTAAGGAATCATTGTAGGCATAGTTCGAAGCTCGAAGTTTTTTTGTAAGCATCTTTTCTGTTCAATTGAATCGAGTGTGAATGAATTTTAATTTTAAACCCGGAATGCTTTTGTTGCTCTGGCTATACATATACTTACTATCAAATTTTGTGATCCAAGATTAATTATAAGTTAAAAATTTAAAATAATGAAAAAAATGTAATTTTAAAGTCGGGAAATTAGCAGTAAGTGAGCCTGTTGCATGAATATGAATGTATGTTTGATTCAGGCTTCAGTCTCCAGTGCTCCACTCAAACACAGTAGACTACACAAAACAGTTCTAAAATGTATCCTGCAACAAACTTCTTCAGCTGATTCACTGATTCACTGTTATTTGGTCACCATTCGCGACTCACTGTGAGACTAAAACAATATCAGGATCCCATTTGGTTCCCATATCCTTAAATACAAACAAGTTGTAAGACAAGTACAAGACATATTTTAAAATAATATCTCCAAACTGAAAACTAGGTGCAAAAATATAACGCGATAGATCTAAAACTTTAGGTATTGAAACAGAACGACAGACCGACGATCAGACGAATCTCACGATTTGAAGTCGTCTTGCCATGCTGATCATATATAGTACTCGTATGTTCCAATTTGCCTTCAGAATGCTACGAACTTGCATATCAATAGAATATATCCTTGAATATACCAATCGAATCGAGACCGAAGTCTGATGTGGTCTGATGTATAAACAAATTTAAATTGTCGCATTAAGGCCATATCTTTTTTTTTTTTTATTTAAATTATAAAGTTATAGTTAAATACAAATACAACTTAAACTAGGTGTTCAGTCTTAATTACAATTTAACATTTATAATTTATATAAATCTGTGGGGAAGGTCAATAGGGTGTGACCTCTTCAGCCTCACTATTCTTATTCCTGGCCATATCTGCAAGTCAAAACAAGAGAGAACGCTACAGTCGAGCAAGCCCGACAGTGTAATACCCTGTACCCATGTAAACTTCCGTCACTGAGTTATATGCGCCCAAAGCAGCAGCAAAAAGAGGAAGAAGAAGAGCGAACTTGTTGCTGCAGTTTGGGGGGTTGTACTGGCGAGAATTTGTTTTGCTAATAACTTTTCTTAGAAGTGACCGAATTGAATAAAATTTTATACAACAGTAGAGAATTGTATAGAAATTATGTGTGCAAAGTTTGGTTTAGGTAGCATTTGAAATGTGGACGCTATTGACGAAATTCTGTAGCGGGGGAAGGGAGGGAAAATTCCAAAAAATAAAATAAACTCGTCCTTTCTCGGACCTAGGAGAATCTGGATGCCAACTTTGGTTATTCTAGCTTTTATAGTTTCTGAGATCCTCGCGTTCATCCAGACGGACGGACAGACGGACGGACATGTCTAGATCGATTTCTCTCGTCATGCTGATCAAGAATATATATACTTTATGGGGTCGGAGATGCTTCCTTCTGTATGTTACATACTTTGCACAAACCTAATATACCCTTTTTACCCTACGGGTACAGGGTATAAAAATAGCAAGGAAGGTCAGTTTGGCTTTGAGTGATCGTACATTTTTTTTTTTAATTTGAGCATAAAAATGCTGTGATAAGTACTTTTATTCTGCTCGATGTAACGCCTCGATACTCGATTCTAGGTCAATTACTTATTAGTATGAATGCGACTTTCTTTATGCACTTAAAACAAACTTAATTAAGTGGAGTTGTAGATGAATGCTTCTCCCGTAACTAACTTTGTTCTTTAAAGGTTTTAATTACTTGATCGCATCGATCATTAAAACCATCAGTAGTTATTCCGGGCATATATATAGGTATTTACCTATTAAGAGTAGCTCCTTAATAGCGCTCAAATATATGCAATTTATCCAAGAAGTCGACAAGCAGGTCTTATTTTGGTAAAAAAAAAAAAAAACACAACTTAGATACAACAAGATAGAACGCTACAGTCGAGCAAGCCCGACAGTAAAATAGCCTGTACTCTCCACAAAAAAGAAAAATTAAAAAAAAAAAAATTAAAAAAAAAATTAAATTATTAAAAAAAATTAATGAATTAATTAATTAAATTAAATTAGAATATATGTTTATGTTTAGTTTTAACAGCATACATTTACATCACGTACCTATGCGTGTTTATATGCGTGTATGTATGCAGCACAAAGTTGAACCAAAGCAGCAACAACAACAACAGCTGCGGGCAGCGCTGCCGACAGAGGCAGCGCATGAGCAGCGATTTTACTTATGGCTATAACTTTCTTCAGAATTGACCTATCATGATGAAATTTGGCACACGGACACATTAGTACTAACTGGATGTACCTACCAAAATTGATTTTTAAATTCTGAGAATTACGGAAGTTATAAGAAAAAACACGAATTGCGGGGGAGTGGGGGGGTGCATCGAAAAAAAACTCAAACTCGTACTTTCTCGGTCTTAGGAGAATATGGAAACCAAGTTTGGTTATTCTAGCTCTTATACTTTCTGAGATCCTTGCGTTCATACGGACAGACGGACAGACGGACAGACGGACAGACGGACAGACGGACGGACGGACAAGGCTATATCGACTCGGCTTCCCATCCTGATCAAGAATATATATACTTTGTGGGGTCTGCCACGCCTCCTTCTGTGTGTTACATACATGCGCACAAAACTAGTATAGCCTTTCACCCTTTGGGTACAGGCTATAAAAAAAGCAATATTCTTTATACCAAGTATGGGAAGAAACGAACTTTTGATTCTCATCAAATAACAATTTTCGCGATAAAGTGTAAGGGGCTGTCAGGGGGTCCCAATACAATGGACTAAGCACTGGAATTTAATTACAACCACAGCTTGCTTAATTCAAATAGTTTCTTACACTTTAGTTAGCTCCTTTTAAAATTGTTTCTTACTCTTTACATAATGTTTTTCAATCAGTTTCCGACTTCGAACACTGCTACGAACTACAAGTAGGACTATCATACAAAATCTTTCTTGCCGCTATTCTTTCAAACCTTACTTAATTACATAATTTGAATATTAACGTCCACTTATGACTATTTGGTATTTAGAGACGTACGTCTAACAGTAGTCGCGTACATATGTATATAAGTATTAAACATATACATACACCCAATTCTGTTTGTACACGGTCTTTTTTAGACGATTTTGATGTACGGTTTGAAAATTAAAAAAATTCAATATATATTTCTTTAGAGATAAGGAACCAATCACATATTTTTTGCATATGATCAATGTCTTTTTTTAAAAGTAAAAGTAAAAATAAACCGTGTAAAAAAGACATTGTTATTTTATATCTTAGAAAAATACTTAAGAAGGCATAATAATTGCGCGCAAACGCCTCCGATAAAGAGTTTTGTACTGTTAAATTCAATTATTTGCAATTGCTTTTGATTTCATAACGAAATATGGAGTTGGTTTTTTTTATGCCAGTGTATATGTGTGTAGGTAAGCGCCCGCCTAAAAGTATGCCACACATTGCGGCGCACGTAGCACGAACGCCTTGGGCGCCATTTAGACTTCCCCAGCAGCAGCAAGTTGGTCGTGCAATGCGACATTTTGTGAGTCGACTCGACCTGTATACGAGTAAGTGCCAATTACCCAATACATGCGCGTAATCTCCGGCAATGAATGCAAGTTCCCCTCCCCCCTGCCGCCAAGCCGTCGATTGCGACGCTCATTCATTCATAATTTGCTACGTGCTACTGCCTTGCCAACTTTAATGATTATGGCCATAAACTGTGCATCAAATGATTTGGCAAATGCTTTGGCACAAATAATAAGAATTACAATACACGTCCACAGCTGCCCCTAACGGCCCTCCACCTTCCACACCCTCGCCGGCTCTTGTTCGAGCGCATTCGTGCGTATGTAACGGCTGCTTTTTCATTAATAAATGTGAATCCTTTTGCTCATTAAAAACGATGCCTCTAATGTGTTTCGTGCTCGCTGCTCACAATGAAACGCCCCGACAATCTCAGACTCAGCGCTCCATTCACACTTCAATTTCCTGCACGCTGTGTTGAATAATGAAGCTGCAGCACCAGACGAGACAAGGCGAGATGAGACCAACTGTGGACAGAGGAGTGAACTCAACTCAAGTGGAGTGGAGTAGAGTGCTGAGGGGAGGGGTGGGGTGGGGAGGAGGGCAGTGTCTGCCCAATTTGCAGCACACAAAAAGTTTGACAAGTCAATTTAGTAGTTAATTTGATATGCGTTGTTATGCCGACACCCAACAACCATCACACACCCGCACACCACTCAGCACCCCCCACATATCATTCACATGCACGGTTGAAGAAGCATCGAGCGCTGGACGACAATCTCGGTGCGCATTCATGCGAACATTTGGATTTCCATATTGGTCAAGCGAGTGAAAGTCATGTTTGTTTGTGTTTGTATTTGTTTCCTCTCCTATAATTGCTTAATAATGCGTTCGATAATTGGAAAGAAAAACTTTGCCCCACAGACTAGGCCAGTGTTGCCTAAGTGGCAAGCAATTCAAAAATATTCGAGGCATCACAAGAAGCGACCTCTTTTGTACTTCTATTAAATACACATAGATTTTTAAAAGAGCTAATCGAATGGAGAGGAAAAAGAATTATAAATAATTCCGAAGCATTTGGAAGCAGGGGAAAGGGCGCCTCAACACACTGGTCAACTACTACTATTTTCCATTTCTTATGCTACAAATCGCTGATTCATTCATGAAAAGCATAAAAGCTGGTTTTTAAATAGGTATAGTACTAACAACAATTGAAAGCTGTGCTGCTCGTATAAAGCACAAGTTCTAATTGCTTTCTATAGACCCACACAATTATTATTGAGCAATACAATACATTTATATATTTGTAGAGTGGTAGTGTAATACTTATATATTGGAAATACTGCGACCAAACGAATATATCCCATCGTTTCAACGAATAAAATAAAGAGCTGCAATAAATCAAATAGGTTGTGCTCAGCAACACTTTCCGAAATTTGAATTAGCTCCAGAATTAATTTAATTTTATGGTATTTTTTATTCTCATGACAAATTTATACAATTTTCTAAAAATTGTAATATTTCTATAGTCCCAACCAAATGGCTTCGATTGTGCATGAAGAAATAATAATTAAAGACTTAAAACATAAACCAGTAACTTTAAGATAATTATTTATTTAAGAAAAAATCATTAAAGAATCTTCTAGTTCGCAGTATAATTCTGATCAGAGAAAGACCAAAGAAATTTTTATTTTGAATGGATCAAAATTTCAATCAAGAAATACGCTTTTCTTCAATGCATTCAATTTGAATAGAGTTTGTTTGTGGGTTTTTGGTGGTTAGTTTGTTCGCTCGCCAAAGTGATTTGCTTGGGCGCTGTTGCCAATTTTCACATGGCCAGCTGAAAAGTAGGCAACATTTATTTAACACATGCACTCCTTGTCAGTTTCAGGATCAAAGTCAACAAAAAACAAAATGAACTTCCAGGCCATTAAGTTAGGTTGCAGTGTCAGACGAAGGGGACTCGCATTGGCATTGGCATTGGAATTGAGGGCGTGGCAGCCACAAACAATTGTCTGAGCGACGACCATGCCCCCCAAAAAAGTACCCCACAACACATGTGAACATTTTAATTTGTGTTGCATTTCCTGTTGCATTTGAAATTGAAGTTGTTGTCGTTGCGGTTGTTCAGCAGACAGTTGAGCAACAACAACAACAACGACAACTACAAGTACAACTACAATAACATCTTCATGCCTCAGCATAAAATATTGATTTCAATGACCGGCATCGAGCAGAGAGACGAGTCCAAACGAGTCGAGCAGCAGCAGCTGCAGTCTGACACATTGTTGCTGTTGTTTTAGCTGTTTGTGCTGTTGCTGGCAGCATTTATGAATATTCAATAAAAGCAACAACGACGTTGACGATAAAAATGTCTGCCTAACCAAAAATGCCGGTTGCTGGCTGCCGGCTGCCGGGCTTGACATTCCGGACGGCAACTCCAACACTGGCAACTGCCTGATGCTGTTGCTGCTGCTGTTGGTGTTCTGGCAACTGCCGCTCGGTTGCCATAACCACAGACAGCTTCAAATGGCCGCATGTCTGCGAGCATGCAACAAACTCGCATGAGAGCGAGAGCGTTCATACCTCCATGCAATACACTCTTGTACTCCATCGTTTCATCGCTCGACCTGCGACCCCCCCCCCCCCCCCCCCTGTCTGCCACAAAAGTTTTTATCGCCGGCCGGTGATCAGTGCGACGCTGTCGTTGTCGTTGTGCAGAACTTTATTACTTTCATTTAATGCTTTATCCCTTCTGGCACTTGTCCTGGTCCTGGTGCTGGTCCTAGTCCTGGTCCGAACTGAACCGGACTGGCCCGCCCATAAACAACTTTCGGTCTAATCTGCAGGCAACATGCCTTGCGGCTCAGCCTTACATCCCATACAGCTGTTTGCACAGGTGCAGCGCTTGCTATACTAATTGCAGCGGTATTAGTGGTGCTTTGTCTGACGGCTTAGGCATCCACAGAACCACCCAACCACCCAGCTCATCCACCTCGCTTGTCCTTGGTGTTAAGCTTGTCGTGTAAGCTTTGCATGTTTCTCATTGCCTTTGACAGCCGCACTGTACAACACTCGTTTATTTTTTTGTTTTTTTGTTTCGTCGTGTACATTCCCTCATGTTGTCTGTTGTCTGCTATCCTGTTCTTTTTTTCTTGTCAACAAAATGTTTGGCGACATTGTCAACCAAAATACGAGTAGTGCTGTACATGGCAGGGCAAAAATCATTTCGTCCTGGCGCTGGCCAGCTTAAAGTTCCATTAATGAAGTTGGCCTTCAGGTGCATAGTTTTCAATCGCAGCCATCTGCACATTTTGTGGCCGCGTTAATGAGCACGTTGGCAACCCTACCAAGTACATCCAACAAATGCCATCGCATAGCATATAAACATGAGTGCTGTCTAATGGCACTTGGCTGCTCTCAACCCTCACTCACGCCCGTCAAGCTCATGTTTGGCACACACACTCAGGCAGTTCATCGGAGCGTGTGTGCCATCTCACCACCCCATCCATCCATCCATCCATCCATCCATAATCCTGCAATCCACAGTCCATAACGAAGTCGACGCACATCTTTCGTGCGCCTAATGGGTGTGACTTTTTGACAGTTTGCCGCAAGTGTCCTGTTTCCTGTGCCGGTCACCGAGGCCGTCTCTGTCTGCCTATCTGTCTGTCCCATTTGTCTAGCTCGTCTGTGACGAACTCTTCTCTCGATCCCCCTCCGTCCGTGGCCATTTGGCGGGCGACAACAATCCTTTTATTTCATCTTTTTCTGGCACATTTCAATGTTGTGCTTATTACTTACTCGGCGTCAATTCCATCACCTTGGGGAGGAGAGTCGAGAATGTGTGTTTGGCTAAAGCAGCAGCGGATGTAGTGTCTGCAGCTTTCGTGGCTGTTGATAGTGTTGATTTGAGATACCCTGTTGCCGAATTTCACTCGACTCTCTATTAAGTATTTTCGTTGGGAAATCCATGGTTTTATAGCTCCCCATTTAAATATGATTTAATTTAAAATTATCATGTTTTGAGCAATTTGTTGAGCATGAAAGTTAAATCCTTTGCGTTTCTTTACTATTCAATGCACTCAAATTCTTAATGCCATAATTTAAAGTTATATTTTATAATGCGCTGTTGCCAATTTTCTCCATACAATTTCTTAGGATTTGTTGCCCGGTTTTACACTTTTTATTGGATGGAATTGTCGGTAGTTTTTCTAATTATCGCAGTCTATAATTATTAGGCTAGTATAGTATCATTATTTCTTATTGAAACATTGCCAATTTTCAATATTGGTATTTGTTATTTAAATTTAATTCAACATTGATTCCTATTTATACATTGAATTCCTGCTACTTTTCTAATTCCGCTTAAAGGAGAAGTGTAAAAGAAACTCACATGTGATGATCTTTTTTTTATTATAACTCCTTTTATGGCTTCATTTCTTGTTGCAACGTTGCCAGTTTTCAATATCTTTTGATGCTAAATTTCAATTTGACATTGAGTTTAATTAAAATTTTGTTCACCTTTCTAACTATTATGAACTTTTGGGATAAGAATAGTGGAAGAGAGGCGTTCATTTCTTTTTTAGTCCTCACAAGGTTGCGAATTTTCACTGTTACTCCATATTTCTGCACTGAATTGTTGATTGTATAAATAAAACTCCTATGATTGCCACATATGGCTTTATTTTCATCTCATTTTCCGCACAATTCTTGTCACCTTTCTATGTTAGCTGTGCTGAAGGTATGGGATAAGGATGGGGGAAGAGAAGAGCATATAATATAACTCCTATAACTGTCACATTTGGCTTTATTTTCGTGTTGCAACGTTGCCAATTTTCACTACCTTTCGATGCTAAATTTCAATTCGACATTGAATCTCATTTTGTCACCTTTCTAATTATATACATATGCTGATGTCTGGGATACGGGTTGTGGCAGATGAACTCCCAATGCTGCAGCGTTGCCAATTTGCACAGAGCCCTAATTAATTATGCATAATGTGGTTGGCAGCAAATTGTTGACAACACGTTTCAATTGTTCCAGCCTCAAAGTGTTTGCAGCTGACGCAAATGCCACCGACAATCAGTCATGCCATTCGGTTCAGTCCGGTCATGTTTGTTAACTAGCCTGATGAATATGGCGAATAGCTCTTACCGCTCGATGCCTAAACAGGCTGTGTAGCTGTGGCCAAAAAGCACGCACACACACACACATTGCCGCATATGTCACAAGCAACTGCCTGCCAGCCTGAATAAATGAATGACTGACTGACTGTCTGTGTGTCTGACTGCCCCCACTATCCCCGCCATTTGACGCATCGAACGAGACCAGAGAGAGCCAGAGCACAGCCAAGTCGTCTGCCTTCGTCCGTTGTGGCGCATCGCAGTTGTTGCCATTGCGGTTTGGCGTGTTCTGCATCCTGCGTCCTGCGTCCTCCATCCCAGGACAGCCCTGCCACACTGCTGCCATTAAAAGTAATTCTCTGTGGTTTTTATGGTTTTTTAAAACATTCAACAACATTTTACGTGGCTGCTATTTATCTTTTATTTCGGATCCCAGCTCTGGATCCTGTGTCTCGTCCTGCAACGCATCGCATCGCGTCGCGTTGCGTCGCGCGTTTTGTTTGCTATGGCCATTCTTGTGGCTGTTTGTGTTTTTGTTTTTGTTGTTGCTAGTTGCTGCTGCGCTGCGCTGCGTCAGGCAATAATTCAGTCTCGAGTGCAATTTGGCGACTGAAAACACACACAAGCGCATGCACACCCATGTTCTGTCACACACACACACACACACACACACACACACAAACATGTGCCGTGCTTCGAAAGCTTATCGCACTCACCTTTTGTCAAACTATTAGCACAGTGGGCTGAACGCATTGAGAGGAGCAGCCAGAGCAGAGCAGAGCAGGCACCATCAGATTGTTTTGTCTGCTTTTAGGCGCCCTAACTAGATAATATTCATGCAGCAAACTGTCTGCCGCTTTTTGATTCCAAGCCCAACATCTGCTCCAACCCTTGCCCACAACACATTCTTTCTGACTGCCAGCACTTCCATAGACACCGCGGTAAACATTTTTCCAGCCCAACGCAGACAATCTAGATAGGAAGCGAAGTGTTGCGCAAATGGGCAAACATTTGAAACAATTTACAAAATACTTGTAATAATAATTGTAAGTAATGCAGGGAAAGCGAAGAGTACAAACAACAATCAACTCAGCCTTAGGCAAAACTAAGATTAGAAATTAAAGATCTGTTTATATCAAATAGAAAGTTATGAGTTACCTAATCCATCAACCAACCGGGGTTGAAATGTACAGGCAGTGGGGAAAAAAGTCGAACAAAAAGTCTGCAAAAAGCAGCATTGAATATCTATTTAAGACTAACTAGCTTAAAATGTTTTGAATCTTCATTTTACCTCCAGTTTTCTGTACTTCTTCAACTGTTCAATTATTTGTCAAATCAGCACTCAAAAACTATTGCAAATGATTTCTATAGATGATTTCTATGATTTTCGTGTACAGATGTAAAATATTTTCTTTACACAATCGACCCATGGAGTATGATATTCAAAAAACAATCCTTAAATCGTTGGTATATGTGGACAAGTCGGCATTAATTTCAGTCTTAAAAACCAACATTTAAAGCAATATTCAAAGACCTACAAGTTGCAATTCTTATAAATATCGAAATAACGAATTTATAATTTATTGAATAATTGCTTGTTTTGTATAAGTTTTATTTTCGATTTCTAAACCTTCTAAAATGTCAATCTTAGTCCATGTTTTCAAGCTCGGAAAGTTTTGAAACAAGGCCAAGCATTAACAGAAGTTATTTAAAAATTAAAATATTTCTTATGCTACTTACATTGGAAAGAAAACTTTCCGCAAAAATAAAATATTAATGTTGGGATAGAGCTCTATTTCAGATTTTTCAAATCTTTTTATTGCTCCACACACATAACCTATTCAAATCTATTCCCGTTTTCAAAGTTAGTGATAATTTGAAGGAAATCTCAGATTTATACTTGTACAAATCGAATAAAGGTTTGAATTTCTGTGTCAGTTCTTAAATGCGAGGGAAAATCAATTCGTGAAAATATCTCATTTTGTACAAATCGGATTTCCACAAATCGTAATCGAAAATTGGTATTCAGACATGTAATCCCCTAAACCCTAATCAGTGTTAAAAGATATTTATCACCAATACTAGATAAGGCTTAAATTTGAAACTATCATTTCAAGAACTATCCACTACATTCTACTTTTCTAAAATTATTATTTAAGCTAAACATGCAAATAATTTGCACACAAATCTTTGTTCACTTATAAATGAATCTTAAAATGTAAATCTCAGACTATTTTAGAAGAACACTACGTTTCTGAGTAAAATTGCTATTGTTTCCATTTAAAGCACAAGACTATATTCAACACATACTTCTAAATTCCAGCAATTTCTGCACAAACCATTTGCTGGTCTGACCAATTGATGGGATTAAGAAAGAAATCCTTAAAAATGCAACTGTTTTCTCAAAATTAATTGAAAATAAGTATTCTTTTCGGGATCATTTCTTTGGCTGGCTGTGGACAAATCTCATTACACTGTGCTTGCAATTTGTTGTGTAATTTATTGGGTTTAGAACAAAAGCAACAACAAAGTGCATTTCAACCTGAGCAGATGAAAATAACAAAAAAAAAAAAAAAAAAAAAAAAAAAAAAAAACAACAAAAGAGCGATACGATAGACATTTTGTCAAGGCGACAGCGTACGGAATTTTTATATTGCCATTGAATTTTGGTCGAAAGAATTTGCCAATATTGCAATGCCAGCGAGTGCCAATATTTAACCAGTCTGTTGGTGGGTAGAGGGGCTGGGGAAAGGGGGAAAGGGTACACAATAACAGCGAAGGTAGTTAGGAAAATGCTTTTCATTTTCAACTGCCGGCAACTGTCGGCGACGCCTGAACCGGAAGCAACTTACTTTCGCTGCTTCTCACGGCCATGAAAGTGTTGGCCATGGCCAGCCCTCGGCCAAGTTGTCTGTCTACGGACTGGCTGACTGGCTGGCTGGTTGGCTCGTTGCCCAACATTGTTGCATTTGGCCAGCTGGTGGCGTCTCAGCAATGCTCACGACGGGTGGCAAGATAGGCAGAAAAACAACACCACAGCAGCTGCTCAGAAAATTTAAAGTCGCGTCTGCCATTTCCACGGCATTAAGGCCAAGACAAGACAAGAGTCAGGACCAGAACAGAACAGTACGGAACAGAAGAGGCCAGACCAGGACAGGACAGGCCAGGCACATGTTCTTGCCCTCCGCGACACACATGCGACCCCACAGCAACAACCCTCGACGGTTCGCCACTCAAAAATGCAGTCAGGCTACTCAGCAGTGGCACACTTTGGGGGTTGGTTGCTCCCGTGGCCTCCGAGCAAGCCATTAGAAATGTGTTTCTGGCCAAATCTGCAAACAAATGAGTGCGTGTCTGCAGATATGCGCAACTAAACATAACTACGAGTATGATGGCTGGCTGGCTGGCTGGCTGAACAACAGGGTGGCTTCGATGGCTGCTCGAATGGTCTTAACTTAATAAGCATCGCATTATCGTTTTACTTATCTCGAGAACATTGAATACATGTTAGTTGCTAGCTGGAGGGCCCCGACTGTCAACAGTACGAGTATCTAAGGCACGTTCCCATACCGACTGGCCTTCTCTGTCTTCACTAAATTCGTTAAATTATATATACATACAAGTACGAGCACCATGTATAAGATTTAAGATAACTTTTTGTCATTATTGCGCAATTCTTACAAATTTAGTTGTAACTTTCTCTATCCGTTATAAGAGGATTTATCGTTTAGTTACTTAATCAGTTAGTTATTATAACCTGTCGCAAGAGGTAAAAGGGTATACACACAAGAGACGAGAAAACCCTACAAGACGAGCCGACCTAGCCCTGTCTGTCCGGCTGTATGTACACCTGGATCTGAGAGACTATATGAGTTAGGGACACAATGTGTTTGAAGTGAAACTTCTTATTTGAGGTCCTAGAACCCTAGATCGGCAACCTTTTCGGTAACGAAACCAATGACACGATAACAGGCGAGCATAAGTGAACAGCAAAGAAACTACTAATAGAGAATTTTTCTGATAGATTTTCTTCCCTCTCCCTAGCTACTTATAATTGTTTTGTCTAGCCATTTTTCAACGGGTTTTCTAGCTATTCATAGCGGTTCTTTAAGTCTATTTTCTAGCTCAGTAACCGAAAGCGATAATAATTCTAGCCATTCTTTTCAAACCAAATTTACATTAGCCAACAATCATTGATGAATTATTATAAAAGCTAACAATCTAAGCAAAAATTAACTCATATTAAATCATTCCAATACAAGCATTATGTTTCACTTCTATCGCGTGTCGCCCTGAAACACAAAAGGAAAGTTTTCTGCCATAAATAGGTGTAGGATTTACTTTTTAGATTCCACTTTAATATTTGTAGTAAGTTCTGTGCAAGCTATTTGCCTCTCTATTAGAAATAAGGTACAATTTTTACTTTTCATGTCACTCTTGAATATTTTAAAGGATATTTGTGCAAATTATTAGCCTGTTTAATAATACCAAAAGCATTCAAAACCATTCATATTAGAATGAAATGCTTTTAACAATTTTAAATGCTGCTAATATAATTCGTAATTAGTGAAGGAATTAATAGAAAACTGTACTTTAAAACACCTCCTTATGGGTTATATTCAAAAGTTGAACTGACTTTCTTCCTGCAAATTCTAGCCTTTTGATGATGTTTTCTTAACTATTCGGAAAATATTAAGTGAAGTATGTACTTGACACTAGTGCTTGAAATCCTTCAAATTTAATTATAATCACATCCTCTCGTAGTCTAACAAAATGCAGTTCTTTTAATCAAATATGAGAAATTATTAGAATTAGACGTGCCTGTCATGCTAAGAGCACAAACTATAAGGTTTAAAGCAAATGTACACAGACAGACAAACAGGCAGGCAGCCAAGTAGGCGGACGGACATAAGGACAGGCTTCTGTACTCAGTTTTTTGTTGGGGTAATGTCCTTAACTGGTAACTCTTTAGTAGGCAAGCCAGCAGGCGGGCAATAGACTTTGATTGGCCGCAACTTAGGGCCCTCCTTTTCGTGCCTCGTGCCCATCAATGGTCCGAAATAAACTTGCAAAATAGTTTGCAAGCCAAACTTAAGCTGGACCCCCATAAAAAAAGATGGGCATAGGCAAAGCGCCAAAGCGCACCAGAAAAAAGAGAAACTAAATAAAAAAAATAAAATAAAAGAAAAAGGTTGCAGCAAGCAAGCAAGGCGCGCTTCGTAATAAGCAATACTTAAGACCTAATGCAGGGTATAAAATATGCGCAGCATTTACCTCGCCATGTCGGTTGCTGATGTTGTTGGCTGCACGCATTTTAAGGGTTGCCTTTGCCAACCCTCGCCTCCAACCACCCCCCCAGCCACAGCCCCAGCCCCTGTCACCATCTCCTTTGTCAAGGAGCCACCCTGTGGACGCCTGCAGTGCACGCCATTGGGATGTCTTTGCCTGCGAGTTGGCTGTGATTTTTGATTTAAGCATAATTTTGCAACATTTTGCAGGATGTGTACGGCTGTGTGAGAGGGCGAGAGTTTGCGGGAGAGGAAGGGAAAGGGGAAGAGGGGGACGCAGCCTTTCATTTTTTGGCTTCACTCGCTGGGCGGTCGCATGCTGTGCTCGCTTGTTCAGTTTTGTGAAAAATTTCACTCATTTCTTGCAGGGATTTGGCGCATTTTCAACAATTTTCCATTCCTTTCTTCTCTTTTTTCTTCTCTGTATGCATGTATATTTGTCTGTCCGTCTGTCTGTCTGTCTGTCTGTCCGTTTGTCTGTCTGCCCTTCTGGTTGCTTGGCAAATAAACAGAAGCTGCCGCATTTGAAGCATCCGCAGCACTTCCATTTCATTGCGTCTTGAGACATTTGCTCCACCTTCAGGGCCGTCTGTCTGCAGCTCACAGTTTCATTTCCGGCACGACTTTTTGTCAACGCGTCGTATGATTAATGCGCATTCAGTGCGAGAAAAGCAGAGAAAGACACAGAGACGGACACAGGGACAGACATAGAGTCAAAGACAAAGACAAGTTGCAAACCTTTTTTTAATAAATGACATCAGAAATTAAAACGCGCGTAGCCAACGTAAATCAAATTTACAAAGCTCTGGCCCCATTTTTTGACTAACTTTCTATCCATATCTATGGAAAAGGTATCCATGAGCAGCCTAATTTGACAGTCGAGCAAAAATAACTCAATTAGTGCGATGGGCCCTTTTGGACATCCTTCCTGCGAACACGTTACAAAAAAAAGAGTATCGAGTTTTAAGCAAGCGGCGCGGTATTTCATGAGCGTTGTTGCTATTGCTATTGCTATTGTTGTTGTTGTTGTTAGCGGTAACGATGACGATGACGCCAAGCCTTACCCGCCTCTTCTCCGGCCACGCATCCCCAACAGCTTAAAGCCAAGCAGCCAGCAGCAAAAAAAAACACGTTCAAACGCAAACAAGAGCCACTCGAGCACTTTCCGTTGCTGCAAAAGCCAAGCACAGTACGCGCTCGATAAAGCGACTTAAGAAACGCAAGCAGTTGCCTAAACTACCGAATGGACTTGGAATCAATTGCGTTTTCTATTACTGTCTGCACATTTATCATTATTTGTTGTGTAATTTTTAAAGTCTTTATTTTATTATCGCTTTTAAAAAATTGACTCTCTCTAAGGTTATCTTAGATTATTGTTTGTTTACGAGATAAGCTAATATTTGCTTGTAATTCTAAAATAAAATGTATGTACAGAATAGGGAGCGAGCCACCATATTCCCAATATATTATTAATAATATTTAATGAGAATATATTATAATCAAAGGTTTGAAGCAATGTCTGTCTTGTCTCATCCATAAGCAGATCAAGTTATAATCGCATATAACTGCCATAGGAATGATTGGCGCAATAAAAGAAAACACTCTAAATGAAGCAACTATTTGGTTTACTACGATATTGGAAGCAATTTTTAAAGTATTTTGTATAATGCTAATATGGCAGTAGTTTGATGATTTTTGAGTCATTGAGTGTTACATTTTTCATATAGTGGGAATTACGTGTAGGGATATATAAATTAATTATCAATATGTATATATAATAAGTCGTCATACATATTGAATGGGAAAGCAGGGCAGCGGGACTGGGGAAACTCCCAGAAGCAGCATCGTCGCCATCTCTTCATTCAAAATACTGAACATTATTCTACATTATAATCCTAATACTGGAATCTTTCTTTTTTTTTTGTACATTATATAATACTCAAGGTATAAAAGAAAAATGTAGTTCGGGGCTTTATCTTTCAGCAGTGTTGCCAAAAGTTAGTGTGTTCTCATAGTGTCTTCAGAATCTGTACAGCTCTATATAAATGGAAACAAACTTCCAGCGATCGGACAACATATAACATGCATATGATTTGTCTTTTAGCAAAAATTCAATTCATTTAATTATTTCAATAGTCAAACATTATTTCACAGCAAATGTTGAATGTTCAGTTACTTTGTTGAATGTTACTAATGTTGAATGTTACAGTTACTAAGGAGCTTATATCCCTGTTCGAAATAGGTTTATCGAGCGTGTACTACAGTGCGAGTCATATGCATAGAAATCAGTGGCATCCTATATGCATACAAGTGCAAATGCAAATTCACAAATACACGAACACACATGCACCCGTACATGCAAATGTTCACATAAATACATGTATGTACTATGTAGATATATATGTATATATGCATGCATATATATGCGTGTTTATTTAGATAACGGGCTGTCGCTTTTGGTGGTTGCGACGCATCTCATCGCATCGCCTTGGCATAAATTTTTGGCTTCGGTTACATTTGCCAAACCATGCAAATCAACAGAAGAGCAAACACACCAGCTTGATGGGCATCATTATGGCTTATGGTGGGTTTCCTCATCCCCCCTCACTCGTACCCCTCTCCCCACCATTGCAGGAGTGCAGGCAGCTGCTTAATGGTGGTGTTGGTGTTGGTGTCGCTGCTTGGAGCAGCATCGTGCACTTTGATTAAGCAGCGCGCAAAAGTATGCTACAAAAATGTGTGCACAAACTTCAAAAGCAGGCTGGCCCGCCGCCTCCTCCTCCTCCTCCTCCTCCTCCTCCTCCTCCTCCTCCTCCTCCTCCTCCTCCTCCTCCTCCTCCTCCTCCTCCTCCTCCTCCTCCTCCACCTCCTCGCCAACACACACAAAAAAAAAAAGGGAGCACAGAGAAAATTTCAAACGCTCACGGCATTTTTCAATTAAAAACGCACAGCAGCAGCATCAGTAGTAGTTGTCATCATCGTCATCATCATCATCGTCATCATCGTTAGCTTCAGCTGCGATGCCTACGAGTATACAATTTTTTTTGTTCGCCCCAAACGCCCGGGGCCTGCAGCTGCTTTCTTTCTATCGTTGGCAGAGAGTTGTCGCAAATGTAAGGGCATGACATGAAATCGCACTCAAGACTTTCACTGCCTTGCCTGGAGCCCTACAATGGGGGACTATTGTTAGCCCTCGGCAATGTGTCAACAAGTAATGGAAAGCCTACACGTATAGTATGTGAATGGGCTCTGATTTGCGAGCATTGCTAATCTCATAAGCATAAGCAGATAAGAGTTTCAACAAAACTATCCAATTTATATGTAGAATTCATGAAAGAATAAAAGGCGTTTAAGCGCTCTTTTCTTGAATACCTTCGGGGCAGCGCAAATTGCCAGACTCGGTTGCAGAAATACTTATGTTAAAGCAGTACAAATGAATATGATAATTTTAATGACAAATTCAGATCCACCTATATATTCCGTTTATGAATGCATCTTTCTTTTTAACTTGTAAGTCTTAAGTGGCACAGCTTTTCTTTAGTTTCTTGGAAGCAGCACAAATAGCCAGACTCTGTTGCAGAAATACGAATGAATAAGATAATTATAATAATAAGTGCCTAGAAGCATTTATAATCGCAGCCCAAGCTATATATGAATCAATTTATGAATGCTATGATTCGATTCGAATGTTCTTCTTTTTAACATGCAATTCCCTAGTGGCACAGCTTTTCTTCAGTCTCTTCAGAGCAGCACAAATTATCAGACTCTGTTGCAGAAATACTTATTCTAAAATATACACTAATACCAAGCGCCTAGAAGCATTTATAGTCGCAGCCCAATCTATATCTTCAGTTTATAAATGCATCAGAGCAGCCTTTACTTCTTTTTAACTTGCAAGTGCTTAGTGGCACAGCTCTTCTCGTAGACTTCATAAATAAATAAATATAAATTAATTGATAAAGTGGTTGCTACTTGGAAAGCAAAGGCCACAAAATGCTGTACACATTTTAAGTTAATATTTGGTGGGAAGCAAGAATTAACTGAAGACAGATACCCATGTTAGTAAACATATTAAGATAGGACCGCAAGATGTGTTATTCAAATCATTTCTCAGTGCTTCACATCATCAGGCCACTTAATATGCATGCAGTTTAAAGTGAAACTGCTGCGATAAGACGCAGCTGGGGCGAAGTGCCCGAATGTAGTGTCGTGTAAGAGGCAGGGACCCGCCATTAGAGCGGACATTTGCATGTTAACGATGTTTGGAGCAACAGCCCTTAAACTGTTTCTTGCAGAACACATGTAAACTCATTTGTTTTCCCATTCTTACGATTTGCCTGCCATATACCCGTACATAATCATCATCTTTCCCACACTCTACCCACCCTCTTGCAGTCACGCACATCTCTCGTCTCCAGCTCGGAGGGTGGCATACTGGCCGAGGGCGAAACATCCAGCGAGGAGAGCTCACGCGACTCCAGCGATAATTCACCGCCTTGCGACCTGGGACTGGTCGAGCGTCTGATACTCACGCATCCCATGTGGTTTCTGCCGGGCATCCAACGGTCCGGCGCCGTTCACTTGCTCCAGGGCAAGGAGGAGGGGGTGAGTACCATTTGCTATGCAATGCGATAATTATTAATTTATTGATTTGGCTTAATGAGACAATTGCGAACGTATGCAGAAATGGTTTAACAAAAATGTGCAAACAAGTGGGGCGGCGGGGCGGTAGTCGCATAAATCAAATAACAACAACATCAACGCAACAGCCACTGACCACAAAATTTGCGCACACACAATTTGCAGGCGTCTAGGCCGAAACGAAAAAAAAAAACAAAAACGAATCATAAGCCAAAACACAACAACAATCAGGCATATTTACATAAACAAATTGCAATCAATTAACGAGCCACAACTGCGGGAGGGGCCAACCAAGGGACACCCAAGAGCTGGGCGCGTTGAAATGTGAGACTTGTGCAGGACTCGCCTGCCACATGAGCCCCCTATTAATACACATACACAGAGACTGGACCCCGGCTAAATATACGGATTCATTAATATTACGATTGCGACAACGACAACGACAACGACCATGAGCAGCAACAACAATGACAACGACAACAAAAAGTGTAGACCCTTTTAATTGTAAATGTATAAAGATAAACAAAGAAATGTTGCCCGTTTGCTGGCTACTGGGTATTGTTGCTGTTGTCTCTGCTGCTGATGTTGCTGCTGCGTTTGCAAATTCATTGAAAGTTATCTGCCTGGCTGGCTGGCAGGCAGGCTAGCAGGCAGCAGCAAAAGGCAACATACAGGGAGACTAGCTTGGGATGAGAACAACATACAGTGGTTTCGCTGCTTGCGAACAAAAAAAAAAATAAACAATTTCCAGCTGTGAGACATTTCTCGAACAACATGTTTCATTTCACTTTCTGCAGAAAACAGATAATTATAGTAAGTAACAGACAAAGAGTGCTACAAACACAGATTTTAATTGAATTAAATCGTTTAAATATTTATATCAAATACAAGAAAATTCAAGCCAGAAAAAAATTTTTTTTCTGAGTTGGAAGACAATCGGCTGAAAAATGCGGTTTTTTCATACAAACTTTGGAACCTGTTTTCCCCCTTTGGAACTCGAATTTTCTACAAACCGCTTGTTATCGCTCACCTTCATTGTGAAGTGATACTTCAGTGCAAATTTCAGGTTACTAGCCGATCACCAATCAGTCCATCAGAGTATATACAAGTAGATTTGGAAAATCGTTAACCCATCGTTAGCACTTCTTTCTTCCTATTCATTCGATATATACAAGTATATATGTATGTAAAAGATAAGTTTTAACGGTGCATTCTGATTACATGTCAGATATAATCGCCGATAGTAGCTGCCTTGCGATGTAGAGGAATCGCTGATCGATTGTTAAACAATAATCCGGCGTCAAATAAATTATTCGTAAGTCCTTTGACTTTAAATTTGAACGTATAGTGTATGAGTCTTATAAAGACATAGAAATGTATCTATATATATATATAAATATGTATAAAACAGTTTGTACTGGCTGACTGATTGGCAATCAACGCACAGCCCAAACAGTAGGAAACTAGGAAGCTGAAATTTGGAGACATGTATACGAGTATATTAAAAATTATAGCTCCGAATAAGTTGAAACTTGGTTTATTTACACTTAGAAAAAATCCAAGAGATCCGTGATAAACAATCTTTGCCAAATTGTACAGGTTTAAATTCTAGAAATGATTATCCCGATTATACATACGTATAGTAGTTCGTATGAACATGCATAGTATTTATCGTACTATATACGAATATATAGGCTTCGGTGTTCTCTCTCTCGCTCTCTCGCTCTCTCTCATACCAAAGTAATTTGGTAGTTGCCATTGAAACTTTTCTGGGAATGTGCACAATGTCTGATCAGAAATAGCACATAGTAAATAAATATATGCAGCCCAGCCAACACGGGCAAGACCTGCTAGTATGTAGTTACACATATTAGGAAGCAGTGTGCGACCAACGACAAATAAAGTGAGAGGCCGTGTGCCGCCCGTCGCATTAACAAAGGCTTCCATGGCGTCCAAACGAGCTAGCCCTAGCCACGAGACAAAAGCGAACCAAACGTTGCTTAAACAAATGCAACGCTGCAAAGAAGGGTGTTTGGATGTGTGTGTGTATGTGTGCGTGTGGGTGGGTGGGTGTTGAAGCCCAAGGACTGAGGTTGGCCATTTTGTGATTTAAGTTCTTTGCATATACAATTGAAATTACAATGCCGTGCAGCTCGTGGACACGACGCGCGTCCACAAATTGTGCTCGGTCCAGAGGAAAAGCGTGTGTCTGGCTGCCTCAGACAACCGATTGGTTATTGAATAGATCAGCACAATATGCCAAGTAAATTGCATGGGCGGGAATGTACGGGTATGTCTCTTATCTGAACACAACCATTCGCAGAGTGAGTATACTTTAAGCATTAATAAATCAATCGGTTACTCATTTCAGATAAGCAGAGTTTACTTTAAAAAAAAATATTTTATAAATGAATTTTTTTAAATTTATTTACTTATGTCTGTAACTTTCTTCATAATTGAACTAAATGAAAATTAACATACGGATTAACTGTGGGAAAGTGCGTCAGAAATAATGAAAAAACTTGATCTGCCTAGGGCTTAGGGGAAGCTGCAAACCAAGTTTGGTAATTCTAGCTCTGGCACTTTCTAAGATCCTTGCGTTCATACAGACAGACTTTCTTCATAATTGACCTTAATGAAAATTAACATATGGACTAACTGCTTGTAAGTACGAGTTCGAAACTCCAAGAATTATGGGAAGAGAATTACGGGCATTATACAGAAATGTGAATTTGGGGGGAGTGGGAAGGTGCGTCAGAAAAAATTAAAAAACTTGATCTGCCTAGGGCTTAGGGGAAGCTGGAAACCAAGTTTGGTAATTCTAGCTCTTGCACTTTCTGAGATCCTTGCGTTCATACAGACGGACGTGGCTATATCGACTCAGCTTTACTTCATGGAGTCTGCCACGCCTCCTTCTATGTGTAATACCCTTCTTTAAGTCGGGCTATACTTTATTGATATAAAAGCTACATTAATAGCCTTAATCAAATAATTTAATGCATCCCCTGCATATTTCTAAGAGTGGCTCTTTAAAAATAATGCGCATTTTTCCCAAACATTTATCCCGCATTTAAAAATCTTCGCATTGAATTGCTTTAGAAACCCATAGCGTTCATGCCCGAGCCATTAAGCCCAACAATGAGGCATTGATTGCTGGCCTGTACACTCCCCACAGCCTCCATTTAGTGGTTGACTAAAGTTTTGCCCACATTGGCATTCTGCTGCTGACCTCAAACAAAAATCACTTTTCCATGCCCGCCCTTCCAGGCTGGCCAACCGATTCAAATTCTAATTGCACGCATCCTCTTGAAGAGACAACTGCATGCCTGTATTCCTATTTGTTTATGTGTTAAATAAAAATTGCAAAAAAAAAAAAAAAAAAAAAAAAAGAGAAAAGGGAAATGTATATCATCAAACCAAAAACGTTTAATTGAAATCGAAGCAGTGGCAGGACCCGCATCCGGAGCGGGAACAGGAGCAGGAGCAGAAGCTGAGCCCGTTGCAGACGCAGACGCAGCCGCTTCGTTTGCAGATTTGCGTAATTAAAAATCAATCAATATGTGGAAGTGGTCGCTCCGTCATTTGCGGCAACACATGTGCCAGCAGGACCAACAACAGGATGGGGCACGTTTAGCTTCCTGGTATTTTAATTACTTGGCCAACAGGCGCACAACTTTTGTACATTTCTTGTTCGCTTCTTTTTTGCTTTGGCATCAATCATAAATGGATGTCGGGCGGAATGTGAGAGGGGGAGTTGAGAGATGGGGGATGGGGATGGGGGATGTCATGCACATGTGCATGTTGTTGCTGTTTGAAAACATTTTTTCCTGCTGCCATTTGGCTGGGATTTGTTATGCCGGCCGCAGAATGTAATTAGCAGCAAATGCCGTCGCTGTTGTCGCCTGTGGTTGTTGCAGCCCCTGCTGATGGTCCGTGGCAGCGTGGCAGCGGCCGGTGATGGTCAGTGATGGTCAGTGGCCCCAGTGGACATCATTAGCGTGCTGTTCATTTCGTTTGTTTTCCTTGTTTGTTTATTTTTTTATGTTTGTTTGTTTGTGTGCCTTTGTGCAACTAATACTTAAAGTGTCCGCCGCCTGGCAATGCGCTTTAAAGCCTCAGCTAAAAAGTATGCTACAGTTTTTTTGCAACAACAACAAAATGCTGCTGTCCGAAATTTTCTTAGTTTTCTTTTCAATTATGCCCCAAATGTAATCCCTGATGGGGTTTCTTTCAAATTTTCTTTATTTTAACATCACAGCTCGCTTCTACACTTGTACAGAATTTTTCCTTAAAAATGCCTCTCAAGCTATGCCTTATTCTAAAAAGGAAATGCCATTCCCTATATGCGCCATATAGGTAATTAGGTTTTCTAAAAAGTCAAAAGGAAAATAACCTCCAAACAGTTCCAAGCTTTTCAATGGATATAAGGCTGCAAGGAAACTCTTGACAAACCAGATGAAACGAAGTTACTTAATGTATGCAAACAGTACCGAAAATTATTACACAATTTATTTAATAAATAGTTTAACCATTAGACCGACCTTAGTAAATGTGAGCCTGCTTCAGAAAATTTATTTATGTATCAAAATTTCAGTCAGAGTCAATGCGAAAAAGTACAAATGAATAACTAGAATTAATACACTAATTGTCAGCAAAAATAGTTGTCGAATATCTAACCGAGCTGACTTCGGGCATATTCGCGAGAAAGGTTTCTGAATCATGGTATCATGCTTTCAATTAACCTCATCTGCCAACTGATCTCTCGCCTTCTAGATGCTGCTGTCTCCGACGTCCACGAACACTTTTCCAGCGAATCTAATTGCTTTTTAGGCAGTTTTTTTTCTTTTTTTAATATTCTGTAGTTACTTCAAAAAACCAATATTAGAAACCCTTATGTGTGATCAAAAGCCAAGGATGGAAGTATCAAATAAAAACTTGATCTAAAGAAAATATAATTAATTTGCAGTGAATCAACAAATTCAAAGAATGTTCTTGCATTAAAATAGACTTTCAAAAAACTGTACTATAAATGCTTTCAAAAGTATAAACAGATTGCCACATACTCTTATTACTTCTTAGTAATTCTTTAACTCCATTTATTGCTCTGTCCCTTTTTGTCAATCATTTTTTAACCAAAAAAGACAATGAATTATTTAATTTCAAATCAGTAAGTTGCAAGCTTAAAGAAACATTCGGTGCGTCTGGATGATAGATACTGTTTGACACGGTTAAGCGCTTTATAGTCAAACCTATACGATTATTATTGGTGTTGCAGACTGCACCACATGACGTATGCGCAATATTTTGTGCATAAACGTTCCACAAACTTGGCGGCCACCAATTTATTGGCATGGCATTTGATTTATGCAGCAAGCACACATAAAACCTCGGTTTTTCCTTTCATTCGGCCATAATCAAGTTGTTAAGCTGCAGCTAAACGCCAAACGCACTGCGAGGGACACCACAAAATGGCCAATAGAGCTGATAAAGTGGAAGAGAGAAAAAGAGTGCATTTTTTAAATTGAATTTTTTGCATTTGTTTCTTTTTGTATTCTTCTTCTACTGCGTATTTGGTTTTGGCATGTGTGCCATTATAAGCTTGATGGTGTGTGTGTGAGTGCGTGTGTGTGTGCGTTTTTGTGGGTGGCAGCATAAAGTCAGACGCAAAAAGAGACAACAAAAAAGAAGAACAAGCGACGCATAGGCGCAGACAGTTTTTATTTATCACCCAACCAATCAGCCAACTGAGAACCATCAGGAGCAGGATACAGGCCATATCAGCAACAAAAACAACAACAACAACAACAACAACAAAAGCGACAACAACATGTGTCTGATGAGCGATAAGGGCTCGTAGACACACATAGCGTGGGTGCAATAACCCCGCAGGTCGGGTGGCACCGGTCGTTCAATACAAGTATATATCCATTGTTCAACTTTGAACTACAATACTTGTATGGCCAGCGTGCAGCACGAAAAATGCAAAATAACAACAATGCCCAGCCATAATAATAATGTGGGAGCTCAATTTTGGAACAGCCAGGGAACTATTAAAAAGATCTGCACTGCAGATTTGCTTTTTAAATAGTACCCAGCTTTGCTTGCAAAAGTCGAGCTTTTATTTTTCAAGCTACGTGTATTTATAAAACAAATGCAAACTCTCTTAATATACTCCCCTTTTAAACGAACACGAGGCGTGGCTCTTAGGCAGACACTTTTTCTAGAACATTCCCTTAGTGTACTAATTATTTAAGTACCTTCCTTAAGAGGACACTCCGCGTGGGCGGACAAAAGTTGGCCACAGGTTGGTGTCGTCCCAGACAGTTTTCACTGTATATCCAAATATATAGTTGAGCTGCTTTTCTTCTCATGTCTGATGTAAAGGAAAGATAGGTGCAATCTGGATGCTGCTTCTTGAAGGCTCTTGTCGTGTTCAGAGAGCCTCTGTGATTCGCTCGAGAAAGAGCAGGAGAAGCAGTTGCTTACCACTAGAATCGGCGCTATCTTGGTTTCCCTCTTCAGAACGTCAAATTGCGAAGTTGCCGTTTGTCCTTTTGGTGGACTTTATGATTTGAAATCAACCAGAAACTCCTCATCACTCGATGATAACAACTAACAACTGAGCAACGTTTTTCCCCATTTGAGTGCCTAACTGTCTCTACTTGAGGGCAGCAGCAATTTCAGCAAAGCCCTTTCTTTATTAAGTTGTTTGCTTTCTAAAACAAAAGGAATTTTAATCGTAATCGTGCTTTTTTTTGTTGTCAACCAAAAGTGTTGGAAGAATGCTATAAGAGCAGCCTTTAATTATATCGCCGTAAAGGACCAGTCGTAAAGTGTGATGGAAGACTATTTTGTGAAGAGCCAAGCAAGCCATTCTTGGCATTAATTTATGCGATATTAATATTAAATTACTTTTAAGAAAAAACAAAGAACAAAAACAAAAAAAAAAAGAAAGCATTTAGCTTGGGGGCTGAAGAGAAGGTTCAAGAACGATTACAGCTCCAGAGTAAGGAAACAGCTATTGTCTCCATGACGGCGCAGCGTGAGAATAATAATGCAGAATACAAAAATAAAAAAGCACAGCCCTAAGGATATGGTGTGGCCGTTGTCGTTGCCTTTGCCGCCTAATGAGTGTCGGCGGTTTCTGTGGTTATAGAACTGCATAAAATAACAAAATTATGTAGCGGAGCAGCAGGCGAGAATGGCCGCCGACCGCTGGCCGCTTGGCACTGGCAGCTGGGAGCTGAGAGCTGGAACTGAGAACTGAGAACTGGGCATTGGACTATTATCTAGCCATTGCCCGACCATTAGCCGCGTCGCGTGCTCGGGCATATAATAAAAATCTCATATTTTATTCAAATTGGTAATGTGAGAGCTTTAGAGTGCGCCACGGGATGCTGGCTGTCGGGTTTTTGGTTGCCCCGGCAGCAGGCAACAGGATAGCGACTGTCCTGTCATTCAGTTTTGCATTTCATTGACATTCATTTTTCGTTCGTTGTCTTTTTCCGTGCGTTCGCCTCTCGCTTTTGTTTTTCTCGCCCGCCTTCTTTGCTTTTCTTTGCATAGAAAATTGAATTTGAATCCAAAGTCCAACAATGAACAGCCACCAACCAGCCAACCATACGTTTGTATATATCTCTATGAAGAGTATACGGGTACATACATATATTCAACGTCTGACCGCACAACAACCGACAATTGAGGGCGGCAGCATTAGCTTGTACCATTGCCTTCCCACACACCCCATCCCCTCCAATCTCCAATCACCAATCTCCACTCTCCAGCTATTCATGTTTCATTTCCCTTTTACCGGACAACTGCCACTAAGCGGCTTTCTGGTTCGGCCCACAGTTCAAGAGTCACCCGCCACTGCCAGCCTTAAGCTGATTTCCTTTTATTTCCGTTCATGTATTCAATTTCGCTTTTCATCATTGCCAGACGCACTCACACACACATACTGGCTTATGACACACACATGGGCGTGTTCATTAAACTCATTTTGACTAACGGCTTTCAATTATAATTTTTTGTTAATAATTCATTAGCAAAATGTGTCATAGGCATTGTGCAGGTGTCCCGTCAAGCAACCGCAACAAAATGCAGCCAGACAATGCGTACGTGAGGCAGACAAGCCATCAAAATGTTGCACACACTGTATGGGTGGTTGTGTGTGTGTGTGTGTGTGTGGGTTTGGTTGTGTGGGTTTGGTTGTGTGGGTTTGGTTGTGTGGGTGGACAGTTAAAGTCAATGGCGTGGCAACAGCCTGAAAAGACCGACCTTCCCATAAACTACGAGTGCGAGTGTTGTCGGCTGGTCACTGGAACTTGTTGGGCTGCTAAGCTGCCTGCTTATACAGCAGACATATCTGTCTGTTCATACTATATATATATATATATATATATATATATATATATATATATATATATATAGCGTGCGCAGCAAATTCTGCTCAAGTTGGCCCAGCAATGGCCCAGGGCTTTCTGTTTTGAAAGTAAGAAAATTCATTTCAAAAACTTCCTAAGCTCGTCATCAAAATACGGGTATTTATTAGAAAAAGATCAATTATAGATAGAAAGAGAACTCCATTCAAATTACGACTACTACTTTTTCCTATATATTTCCAATATCTAAGGATTTTGACGTGCTAACTGAATATGGCGGTTGATCAATAATCATCCGCCTTTAACGACAGGGAACTTAGCTTAGAGATGTTAGCTTTGTCAAAACTTTACTCATTTATCGATTTGCCCTTTTTGCGGGCTTCTTCGTTAGTTCTTAGAAAATCAATTAATCCGCAGTTAAGATTCAAAATAAGATAGGGGTGAAGAAAGGTCGGTCCGATGGACATCAAACAGTACAACAAATAGCACATTCATTAACAATTTCAAAGCAGTGGACCGCTTGAAGCGAAATTCACGGCACTTTTTACGTTGAGTCCTCAACGTTGAGGAAATCTGAATACCAGACCCTAAGAGAGGGGCAAAATAATGTTTTTATCCGGCTGAAGCTGCTCCAAAAAAGACTAAAGATCCATTCCATTTGTCCATTCCATAAAAATGTTCACTATTTCTTGGAAATTATCCTCGTGAACTTTTTGCAGAAAAAAACAACAATCACAGAGCAGGAAAAAAAAGGAAGACAGGGCCCCATTTACTCGACTTACTCCTCTGATCTGACACCCAGCAACTTTTTTCTGTTCCCTAACATAAAACAAAACAAGAGAGAACGCTACAGTCGAGCAAGCCCGACAGTGTAATACCCTGTACCCAGGTAAACTTCCGTCACTGAGTTATATGCGCCTATAGCAGCAGCAAAAAGAGGAAGAAGAAGAGCGAACTTGTTGCTGCAGTTTGGGGGGGTTGTACTGGCGAGAATTTGTTTTGCTAATAACTTTTCTTAGAATTGACCGAATTAAATAAAATTTTATACAACAGTAGACAATTATATATAAATTATGTGTGCAAAGTTTGGTTTAGGTAGCATTTGAAATGTGGACGCTATTGACGAAATTCTGTAGCGGGGGAAGGGGGGGGGGGGGGGGGGGGGGGGGGGGGGGGGGGGGAATTAAAAAAAAAACATAAACTCGTCCTTACTCGGACCTAGGAGAATCTGGATGCCAACTTTGGTTATTCTAGCTTTTATAGTTTCTGAGATCCTCGCGTTCATCCAGACGGACGGACAGACGGACGGACAGACGGACGGACATGTCTAGATCGATTTCTCTCGTCATGCTGATCAAGAATATATATACTTTATAGGGTCGGAGATGCTTCCTTCTGTATGTTACATACTTTGCACAAACCTAATATACCCTTTTTACCCTACGGGTACAGGGTATAAAAACAAAACCAGACCTCAAGAGGATTGCAAGGAAAACAAATTCAGCTTAAATGAAGAAGACGGGAGGAAGCCTTTTTAGACAGTTTGAAAAATAAATATATACAATATATATTTTTTTGGTGGCACCAATGTTGGGAAAAGTGTTTCAGCGTTAAAAAATAAATAAATTGTGAAAATTGTCTTTATACTTGTAGTATATCAGCACTCGTATGCTAAAAAAAATATCAGCTTATATGGATGCTTTCTATAACATTTTATTCTAGGTTCAGCTAATAAATAAATAACATAAATAAACTTTTTATTTATAACACCTACCTATAAATAAATAAAATTAATAAAATTTTTTATTTATACCACCTATCTATAAATAAATAACATAAATAAACTTTTCATTTATAACACCTATCTATAAATAATTAAAATAAACTTTTCATTTATAACACCCATCTATAAATAAATAAAATTGAACTTTTTATTTATACCACCTATCTATAAATAAATAACATAAATAAACTTTTTATTTATAACACCTATCTATAAATAATTAAAATAAACTTTTCATTTATAACACCCATCTATAAATAAATAAAATTGAACTTTTTATTTATACCACCTATCTATAAATAAATAACATAAATAAACTTTTTATTTATAACACCTATCTATAAATAAATAAAATTAATAAAAAATTTTATTTATACCACCTATCTATAAATAAATAACATAAATAAACTTTTTATTTATAACACCTATCTATAAATAATTAAAATAAACTTTTCATTTATAACACCCATCTATAAATAAATAAAATTAAACTTTTTATTTATAACACCTATCTATAAATAAATAATTAAAATAAACTTTTTATTTATAACACCTATCTATAAAAAAACAAATAAAATAAACTTTTCATTTATAACACCCATCTATAAATAAATAAAATTAAACTTTTTATTTATACCACCTGTCTATAAATAAATAACATAAATAAACTTTTTATTTATACCACCTATCTATAAATAAATAACATAAATAAACTTTTTATTTATAACACCTATCTATAAATAAATAATTAAAATAAACTTTTTATTTATACCACCCCTCTAGTATATCGCACACCCATTCGACATGTTGAAACATTTGAAATGTAGTTAAAGCTATTATTCAAGCACTTTCTAAACGCATTTCAAAGACATTTAAACATATAATACTTAAAAATTTACTAACAAATCAGTTATAAAGTCAAGCAACACTGATTTATGTTCAGAAAGCAACGCGTATTTCAGAAATGTGTGGAGTCTAGTTGGGGGTTTTAGGCAGACACGTCATTCCGTTGTTACAGCCACTGAGCCAAGTAAACAGAGCATTAGCATCTGTTTTAGGCTTTAGGTGGGCGCCTGTGCCATCCCGCCCATTATGTAAATGATATGGCTGACCAGGCGGCCATTGTCGCCATTATGTTGTCAAGACTTGCTGTCAAGCATGTTGATGTGCCATCCATGATTGATGAGTTGCCAAGCAGAGAAATGCTGCACCACGAGTTGCAATACTTGTATATACTTACACGATTTGATGATTATAGACTGAAACGTGGCGTTGAGAGCGGCAGTAGAGACAGCAGTAGAGACAGCAGTAGAGACAGCAGCAGCCGAACCCAATCCAACCAAACCAAACGAGTCTATTTGCGGCTCCAAACTTGATTACGGCGCAGACATGAGAGCATTGGGGCGGCGGCGGTGCTGCACTTTCAATTCATGGCCAGCAACCAGACCGAAAAATGGTAGACTGGCAACAGCTGCGGCTTGCTGCATGCGGCATGCGACATGAGACATGGTGACAAACAGTGGCAACAACAATGGGAGAAAGGGTGCGTTTGCCTTGAAGCACGCGACTCGAAATGGAAACCGGAAATGTAGTTACGCGTCGAGTTGCTGCCAAGTTGTTGGCTGCAACATTTGCCAAGTCTGGCCAGCAGTTTTCGTTTTTACTTTTTATTTTCTTTTGCTTCACCCTTTCGCGCTGAATGTGTGATTTGTGGAAATGCCACATTTTTCCACATTGCCGCCGGCGGCCCATATGAAGTTTTCAATCTGCACCCAACAGTGTCGCACTCCTTTCGTGCCGGCAATACAGGAAATTAAGGCGTTAAGTGTTTTTTGTGGTTCCCCAATTATTGGCCACACACACACCTGTCTGTCTGTCTCTACTGTTCAATATTCCTGCGTCCTGCGTCCATTCACTCACAACCTCATAACCATGTGCTCATATGTTGAACATCTATTTCCGGCCAGCCTAAATGCTTGCCACAGTCTGTGGCAACAGCTCGCAAGTCAACGAACTGCAAGTGGAAGTGCATTAAGAAATGCATTTGCAACACAGACGGCTATACATTAAGCAAGAAGAACAAGAAGCAACCCACACTCTTCCCCTCCCCACCCATTACTCGTCTGTGCATGTAACTGCTGGAATGCTGCTGCATACGTGTTTGTTGTGTGCATGCTAATTGAACTGCCACGCCCCCAACGCCCACACTGCACACACACAATTGCAACTTTGATTGCAACTACCACGACATTTGATTTTGCAATCCACTCACACACACACGCACACACTTGCCATGTTTTCGCATCCGGCAAATGGCGACCAGGTATTGAATAATTCCAATGCTATACACACCTTCAAAATGAATTTTCAAATAAAAAGTTAAACTCAAATTATTCCCCTTTTTTAAGAAAAGTTTTTAATTCTACATATCTTTTTTTTTTAACTCTTAAGTATTTAAAATTTGTCCTTGATTGGACCTTCAATTTGATGACTACTTGAAACTTCGATCATGCTTCTGCTTAAAATCCCTTCTTTTTTTTTTGAAAAGTTTTTAATTCTACATATCTTTTTTTTAAACTCTTAAGTATTTATTTACAATCTGTCCTCGGTTGCAAATTGTATGATTATTTGAAACTTCGATAGTGCTTCTCCGCTGATAATTGCGAAGACTTCTAATTATAAAGCCATATATATTTATTCGACTATGGAACTCTCTCCGAAATTATTTTTTATTGAAAAATGCGAAAAACTAAAGCACAAAAATATAAAAAGCAATATATATATATATATATATATATATATATAATAGATATATAGATATATATATATATATATATATATATATATATATATATATATATATAGATATATATATATATATATATATATATATATATATATATATATATATATACAATAGCAATTATTATGAAATTCTAGTAGAAATCATTCAAAACGTTTCTTTTGTTTTCATACAAGTATTTTTCAAATGTGTTTCAATTACTGTAGCCATCGAATTGAGAAATTGTTGGAAAAAGTTTGGCCTCCAGCTTCCACATTAATGAACATCAGTTGAAGTTGAACTCTAGTATACGAAACTGCAATAAATATTGTTGTTCACCTGTTGTACATTTCATTTTAAAAACTTTACAAATAAGTAGACTTAAAATAAGGAGGAAAAATACCTCAACATCTGCCCCCTTTTCCAATGAATATTGCTGCTGTGCTTTATTATTTGCGAATTTAAAAATGTACTAACTAAAATAATGATGGTTAAGGAGTTAAGGCTCCAAATTCGATTCGTTAGGCTGTCGACGATTTATAATTGGCCTAACGAAAATAAGGTTGGATTTGTGTTGGATAGCAGAAGATTGAGATCTGAGTTAAGGTTCTAAAATCGATTCGTTAGGCTGTGTAATGCTAGTTTTACTTTAAATGCCTTGCGTTCTAAAGGGTCTATACGAGTAGTGTTAGTTCTTTTAAAACCTAAAAAGTGATCAAAAATAAAATATAATTTGGTGATAATATAAATATTTGGTGACCCCTTGCTTAACAACATTTCCACATTTTTTATAGACAACACTTCTAGCAGGAATTCCAAAATTAGACAGTCGCTACGAATCCTGGCGCTTATAGTAATACTACTTTAATACTTCAGTCTTTAAATTATATAAAAATGTAAGCTGTCGTGTTATGGCCAAAGCTACAGGCCGACTTGCAACATCAAAAAATAAATAAATAAATTTTAAAAAATAGCGATAAAAACAACTTCTTGTATAGATGTGCAAATTAGTATTTCTCTTCATTTCTTTAAAGGCACTTCTCTAACATACTTACAAATATGCAGATGAATGTATTTACTGCACTGTGTGTGTGTGTGTGTGTGTGTGTGTGTGTGTGTGTGTGTGTGTGTGTGTGTGTGTGTGTGTGTGTGTGTGAGTGAGTAGACAGAGAAGCCACAAATTCTGTAACGTCTGTAACGCCTTTTTATTGTTAACCGCAGCAAAAATTTGTCAATTTGGTCATAAAATGCAGGCGCATATAAGAGAATGTATATAGTATATATATATATATATATATATATATAGAAAGCATTGCATACTTTTGGCTGCCAAAGACACTCGCACACACACACACACACACACACATACTTAGTCTGCGTCTTTTGTGTGCTCTGCTTAGCTTGTTAAGACATTTTTACGCTCGTTTTGTCTTCGTGCTTCACTTTTCTTTACTTTTCTCGTGCGCCCCCTCCCACTCTCTCACTCTCCCGCTCCCGTTCTATTTCCTGTTGGCGTTGCTTTCATTGCCAAATTGCATTTCCGTGCCGGGGTCAGCCAGCACTAAGACCAGTCTCACACATACACACGAATAAGCACACACACACACATACATAGATACAGTCACATTATTAAATCAATATAAAAATGCGCTCACTTTAACAATTCGCTTGTCTGGCATTCGTAATGGAATCAGCAGCCAAAAGCTTGCTTTAAAAACGCCGTAAATCCAATAAAAAAAAAGCAGCCCCATCTTTTCATCTGGATTACCCATCTTCTCATATTTTTTATTATTATTATTATTATGGTTTTTTTTCTCGAACTGCGATTTGAAAATGTGCGGAACACAAATCATAAACAACGCTGCGGGGCGTGCGAGTACGCGACTCTCGCACATTCAGTAAATATATACAGACTTATAAATACGAATACATATATACTTGTATGTATGTGTGTAAAACCCCCATCGTTCAGTCAACGCGCTTATTGAAATCTAAAGAAAAAAATAATAATTGCATGCTTTTAGGGTTGCTGCGAGAATTGAAAAGCATCGGAACTTGGGCATAAGCTGCTCCTCCTGCTGCTGTTGTTGTTGTTGTTGTTGTTGCTACTGCTGTTGTTGTTGTTGTAGTTGTGCGTGTACAGGACTTTAAGTAAAGTGCTCATTATGAAAAGTTTTGCAGGCGATTAGCAAATGGGCGACAATATAAAGTTCAGCCATCCTCCTGGTTTCTGGTCAAGTGCGACAGACCTAGACACGCTGGTGCTGTGAGTGGTTGATGGTCGATGGTCGATGTTTGCCACAGCCAGTTGTTGTTGTTGTTGCTGTTGTTGTTGCTGATGTCTTGGCGCAGCGTCTGCAAAGTTTTCAGAGGTGGCACCAACAGCCAAAGCCGAAGCAGCAGAAGCAGCAGCAGCAGCAGACACTAGACAGCCAGCAGGACAAGGAGCAGGCAGTCGAGCGCAGTAGTGGGCAGCGCCAGAAACGCGTTGCATACTTCAAGGCGTGCACGCGCGTATGGAATAACAATTTATCATTGTTCAAGCCGCTAGCCGTTGAAATTTATGTTCGCATTTTTAACGCAACATTAAGTACAATGCAAATTTAAAGCGGCAATAATACAGCAACTGCTCCTTGCCCCTTAGGATTGCAGAGCTCTTCTGTTTTTATAGCGCGCAGATTTTCGTGGCAACAACCCATGCCCATGCCCATGCCCATGCCCATGCCCATGCCCCCAAGAATGCGGCAAACAACTCTCTCAAAAGCTCATCAATTTATAGCCACAATGGGCTCGGCTCCTTCTTGCCCAAATAGGGCGATGAATCATCTCAAGTGTGCAACAAACAATAGTGTTTTCCTCGCTCTTTAATTTAAAATATGCTTTCGTTGCTTAGTGGTTCAGATAATAACCTGTAGTGGACGGTTTATTCAGAACTTTTTCGATTCTAGAAACACAAAAACTAATTCTTGCCTTTTCACCAGTTAGATGCATTTCCCCGAACACCCAAATAAATCTCAATGAGCTCAAACATTTCGTCTAAATCTATCCCATTGGGACTTGCAAATCAATTATTTCTATTATTTATAACAATTGTATATCTAAGCCCAGGTATTGTTATTAGTTTATTAGTTAATGTTATGTAACGACCTTGAGGGTCGTGGCTGGCTTATCACTTTGATAACCAACTAAAGTAACATTCTACTATACAACACCATAAATCACAACCGATATATGCGTATGATTAAAAGGGCTATCAGCTGAGAGCTTTCCGACATAGCTATACACGGACATCCTGTTCATTGTTTTGATTTTTTTTTTGGTCTTTCTAGTTGGTTATCAACATAAAACCCCAATATAAAATAAAATAAAAAATAAGCTTATTTTCATTCGTTACAAATATATTTCACAAATTGAAATGGTTTTTGGTTGAATACTGTTTATGGGTGATTTTTGAAGTTTGATTAGGTAGCTATATATTGAAGAAATCTGATTAAAAACAATTGCTTGGATATAACATGAGGAAACAAACAGCGTTAGCTAGAGCTAGACTCAAACCTGTCTCTACACCCTGAAGTTAATTAACTGTTTTATTCAACAATTTCCACGATATGCGATATACATAACTCAATTGAAGTACAAGAAAGAACGCTAAAGCTTAAGTTTTGGGAGTAAAATAAAATAAACTCGTGTAGCGTGAGGACTAGAAGCTTCTACATACAAAGTTTGTTTAATGTGCGCTCAGCGGTTTCCAAGATCCAGGCGTTCATCCAGACGGACAGACGCACAGACAGACGGACATGTCCAGATCGATTTCTCGTCATGCTGATTAAGAATATACACATATATACGTATATAACTTTTGGGGTCCGATATGTTTCCTTATGCCTGTTTTTACTTGTACTTATATGTACTTATCCTTTGGTTTATATCAAAACTTCCTTTCCTTATCCAACTCCGCCGAGCCACCTTTGCTGCTCACTAACATTCAGCGTAAATTTCAAACATAATACTACTTCAAAATAAAGTTATGAAAGCGAAATGTTAACAGTCTCGCATTGAACTTAAGACGGTGTTGTGCAATTATAGTTTTGTTACGGACCGACACATTCTTTCTATTTCTGTTATTTGTCATGAAATATCAGACTAGCTTATGGGGCTTGAACATACACTAATGCAGCATTTTTCCACTCTTTCCTCTACCCCCCACAGACGTTCATAGTGCGCGGCTCCAGTCAGCCCAACACCATGGCAGTCTCGGTGCGCTTGCCTCCGGACACGGGTCCATATATCGAACACTATCTGATACAATCGCTGGAGAATGTGATGAGTCTAGAGAGCTCACGCTTCAAATTCTCTTCCATTCCGGCACTGATAGCCCACTACGCCCAGTGCTGCGATGAGTTGCCCGTACAGTTGATGCTGCCCCGAGTGCTGCGTGAGGCGAACAATCGTAAAAAGTTGTCTTCCCTGGCACTGCTCGGCCAGGAGTTCTGGAGCTATGCAAGCAGCCCGGCAGTCGTGGGTCCACCCATTTTAGGTGCAACGCAGAAAACCTCCGCCACGGACCAGCTGTTGGATGCCAAGTCCCCGCTCTCGCTCACAGAGACCAGCGGACTAGGCACGGCAACTTTCTTCAGCGATGCACCCAAGCCATCTAACAATAACAACAACAATGTGGTTAGCTCGGCCGCACCAGCAGTAGCCAGCACGCTGTTCAGTCCCACGGGCAGTAGCCAGCTTATTGGAATGTTTAGCCAGGCAGGCACGCCCTCGGACACCAACTCAAGCATGAGCTCGTTCACGACCAGCGGCGGCCAGCACATGCCGCTGATGAGTCCCAATTCGGTGGACTCGGTCATACTGACCATGTCGCCGGTGGTTGAGACGCCCATGGGCACGTCGACTCCGCGTCCAGGCTTCCTGCCCTGCAACGGTCCCCCTGCGGAGCAACTGCCCAGCTCAGTCATCAACAATCTTAGCACATTCAAGGGCAATGGCAATACAATCAGCGCACCAAACAGCGGACCCGGCAAGCTGGTCAACAGCCTGGCCGAGCTCAACCATGGCGCTATGATCGGTGAGGTGCGGCCCCAACGACCGAAGCCCCCGAACACATTGAATCTCAAGCCGCCAGCACCGCCCTTGCGTTGGTCTAAGCCGCAGTCGCCAGACCAGCAGCTGACTGCTAGCAACAACTTTACGGTGACCACCACAGTCACCTTCTCTATGGATGGCAATGCGAACAATGGCGGTACGCAAGCCAGTGCTGCGGCGAACACAACAAATCCGGCACAGATTGTTGAGGTGACGACTCCTGCATCCACAAATCCTTTCAATTCGGTGCTCAATGGGAATCCGAGCACTTTCCAGACCTTTTCGAAGCGACTGTCGCCGGAAGGTGAATGCAAGGACACACTGTCCTCGCAGGGCTCATCAAACGAAAGTCGCTGGCAGTCGCAGTCCAGTCGCGATTCAAATAATAGCCAACGCAAAATACTTTCTCCAATAACGCCGAGCGGCGCCCAAGGATTAGCGAGCCATGGCGGCAGCAGCGGCAAGTCACGGAAGTCTCGCGCACGCTTGGAGTCTTCCACGCACTACAAGAAGTCAGATATTCTGGAGAGCCCGCAGATGTATTGCGGCAGTGCCCTGATCGACAAGACCAGCGACTATGAGGATGTCTGGTCGCCCAGTGACCAAACCCGTCTACTGACCAGTTTCAAGCCGGCGCCAGACACACTGGGTCGAGTGCACAATCGCAGGCCCGATCTGCTGGCCGAAACACGTAAGTAACTTAGGAGTTATTTGAAAGGTAGGAGGGAAGTGCTTTTAAAGTGAAAGGAACTAAGAACGATTGCTTCGTTGCTCGCAAAGGAACAGTCGTTACTTAAGAATCTGTTTAGACAACCTGACTAATACTCTTCATTGTTCGCCTTAACAATCTTCTCATGTATTCGTATATCTTTGCAGCCAGCACACCGACTCCTACAACCAATATACTATCACCATGCGACGATACGATCGTCCATGATGGCAGCCAGCAGCTGTTGCAGTTCTCCGGCGATGCGCCGCCACGTTGCCGCACCGGCCTTCTCTTGCCTGCTCCACCCAATGCTGCTGCTGGTGCTGCAGCCGCCGCCGCCATGACCCAATCATTAACAGAGCCATCCTGCCAAGCAATGGAGAGCGGCGGTGATGGCGACACCACGCCCACGGCCGGCCAAACGCCTGGCTCGCGCAGCAAGCAGGGCAGTCCCTTCTACGCAGAGCCCGCCGATGCGCTTCGCCAGGCCGCACAAGGCAATGCGGTGGTCGCTGCCATGGCGGCAAACATTTTACGTCAACAGCAACGCAATCAGCAGCTGCCCGCCAATCAGCGGCACTCGGAGCCACTGAAGGGCGGCCTGCCTTCCGTGCCGCTTCTTCTGCCCGGCGATTTCGAGAAAATGGCCGGCAGTCTTGATGAGCTGAAACAGAAGCAGAAACCGCTGGCGCAGGCGCCGACGACGCAGCAACAGCAGCCGGCAAAGCGCATTCAAAATCAAATCGAACACTGGCAGCTGGACAGTAGCTGGGAGTTTATGGCAAAGCAGGACGATGCAACGACACGCAGTGGCGCCAACTATGGCGACTATGACTCGACGGCTGACTGGCAAGAGGCGCAGGCACGCGGCCAGACCGGGCCCGAGAAGGAGAACTCCCTAGGTCGCGACAAGGATGCAAACAAGAAGCGACCATTGACCGTGCACCAAATTATTGCCAATCGATTGCCGGATCTGAATTTGCCGGAGCTAGTTCGCTGTTCCACGCCACAACAGCTCCTAGCACAGCTGCCAGCGCCTTTGCAGCCCCTGCTGCAAAGCAATCGGAGCGTTTCGGCCGCCCTATCATCGGGGGGTGGTGCCAGTGCGAGTGAGACCAATGGCAGCCAGAAGTCATTCCAGAGCCAGAACGGCTGCCGGCTGTCCTCGTACGATAATGTGGAACGCACCTGTGCCACCTCGTGGCAGAACTATTGCGGAGATATTGATTCGGCACAGTCAGACGATGGCACCATATTTTCAGAGCCGTGGGAGTCGTCGCAGTGGGACTCAAACATTCAGCATGATGGTGAGTCCAGCTCGTATCCTCATCACAAGCTAATAACTTTACATTCCTTTTTCATATGCATTTCGTTCCGGCAGAGATGACACTCACCTCGGACACCATACACCTATCCAAGTGTCCACCCGCAGTCTCCGAGGACGACACAATCGTTGAGGAACTCAACAGCACCAAAGATGGCAGCCACAGTGGCAGCAGCTGCAACCAGGACACGCTCAAGGCGAACAAAAATGGCGCCAGCAATAACAAAGTGTGTCGACCAAAGGTGGCCACCATATTGCGTAACCCCAGCATGCGAGATCGAGAAATATTATGTAAGTAGCACTAATTGTTTATACCTTGTACCCTGAACTCGTAGTGGTACAAGCTTTGTGAAAAGAAAACATCTGTATTCTCACCATGTATTCTTAATAAGCATGCTGTGAGAAAACGAACTAGGCGTGTCCGTCCGTCTGTATGAACGTCTGGATTTCGGAAACGGCTGATCGCATATTAGCCAAACTTTGTATTTAGACTCTTTAAGGCCACAGACATTACGAGTTTATTTTATTTTGTAGATTTCACTTCCCCACCCTCCAAGCTACAGAATTTCGTCAATACTGCCTATAGTTTCAAAGCTACATAAAGCAAACTTTGCAAGTCTGTTAATTAAACAGAAATTAGATAACTGTTGACTGTAGTGCTGAGCTTGTCTAAATAGGAATGTAGATTGGAATGAATTATTTGTGAGATGGAATTGTGCACATCATTATTTTGTCTCTGATCGAATGTTAATAAGTCCTAAGATTGTAAAGATAAAAGATTTACAGCTCAGTATCAAGCCGGGCTGGACATAAACATTGAAAAAGGGAAGAAAAATGAATTTACAATTTAATGTCAAGCTGGTTACCTGTAGAGATCGATATGAACTGAATCGTTGTAATCAGATAGGGGGATCTTAGCTGATCGAGCAGGTGCTTTATGATCTCCACAACTCCACAACTGTACCAACATGATTCTTAATGGCAATAAAGGATTTACGTTTTAAATTTTAACCGCTGGAGTGCGATGCTTGAGCTGAAGATCAGCCTCTAAATATTAAGCTGAGGCATCCTAGATCGGGTTTCAAAGCCAGATATAGCGTCATTGCATGCGTAATTGCAATCAATTGTGTATTGCTGTGCACAAACAAAAGAGACGATCGATTCCGACGACATCGTCATCGTCATCGTCGGCGACACTGTCATGCACCAGTGCTACAAGTATATGGCGCACGAGATTCACATTGGAACGAAAGCAAAACACAGAATCGAAAACAACAACAACAACAACAACAATAGGGGAAGTATACGCAGTATACCTAAACAGAAAGAGGAGACGAGAGCCCTGGCAAATATTTACAAGCGATCGACAACAACAACAACAAATAAGTACATACCCGTATGCCTTACAACGCTATCGTGGCAGCCACAAACCCATGCCGGTTGCAACCGGAATTCTTTGGCGGGAGCTACGATGTCGCCGTCGGTACAAGTATCAGAGACTGCGGCAGCGGCGCAACTTTGTTGAATGCAACCAGGCCGCCGACGACGATGGCAACGACTACAAAGCACTGCCGAAACTTATCTGCTGCGCAACCCTAGCCATCCCCCTCCAGCACCCCTGCCCCCACTCCTAGCCCTAGGCCTAGCCCTTAGCCCCAATCCCAGCAGCACCCCGAACGAAAAAATGCGTCGCAGTTTGCAAACTAAAGCCAAACAATTTGATAAGTTTTGATTGCAATAACAGTAGCAGAACTCGTCGTCGAAGTCGTAGTCTGCATAAATATTGGACCAGCCTGCGTCAGCGTCGACGTCCACACGCTGCCGCCATTGCTGCACTTTGGAATGTAAACCAAATCAAATGCTGGCTTTTTATCAGCGCCTTCACTCACTGCTTCACTGCTCAATGGGATGCGTAATTTGCGAGGCGTCCATCCATCCATTGCCGACAGACCCCAGCCACACGCCCGGATCTATTCTGGGTCAATGTAATGCTGATGCAATGCACACACAAACAGCGGGCGGGCGGCCCGACCGACGGACACCGCTCCTATTTATAGCAACTGTCTAAATTTATTTCACACCATCGATGGTCGGTGTTTCAACGAAGTGGATAAGAAGCTATCGTAATGCCAGAGCGTGGGAAAGGAAGAAAAAAAAAAAAAACAAGAAATGAAAGACACCATGACCTGAGAGCATGATGAACAAGATAAATACTTTTATGCCAACACAGATCTAAAAGGTATTATATGTATTCGCTGATCAAACCTCTGTTCTTTTAACTAGCCAGTCAGCCAGTTTTTGCAATCAATTTTGAAGATTCAGGCTGGCAAGTCCTACAAACATTATACTTCTTTATCAGCATTATTTATCACATATATCTTTAGTGGATAGCTATTTTTGAAGTCTCCTCTATGATTCATACTCTTTCTACTACCCGTTCTAGACCACAGCTTTATTTCAACAAACCCTAAAATACCGCCCTCTCTCTCTCTTCTTAATTATCCGCGCTCCTTCATCTCTACAACCTTATCTGAGTATTAAAGTTAAAGCTTAAATAGATCACTTTTTAAAAATGGCTTTTTCTTAGTCAGCTTAAATGCACCAATATTTTTAGTGGAATAGCTATTTTAGAAGTATCCTCCATAGTCCTCGATCTAGTCAGGAGTTTCCGTTACAACAAACCTCATTTCTTTCGTCAGTCTTCTTAATTCTCCGCGCTGCTTCATCTTCCCAAGCGTATATTAAAGTTAAGACTTAAGTATATCAGTTTAAACAAATGTCTCTTTCTTTGCACTTCCTGACCTTTGATAAAAAGAGACTGGTTTTAAGATTTCTCTATGAAATCTTAAATCTTTATGGGTGGTTGATAAAACCCAATCTAATCAGAATGAAATCTAGATAAAAGTCAAAACTAAAACATTTGCCAGCGAAAAAAACTTCTCATCTCTCTTTGTCAACTAAAAAAAATGAGATGACATGGGAGAAGAGGATTATGAAGAGTCGTCTCTTAATTAGTTTGTGTTTAGTTGCCTGACAACTGCTATAGTTTAGTTTTGTTTTTGATTTCTTAACGACCATTATTAAAATGTAATCTCTTGCTTTAGTAACAGCACGAGCATATATCTCAGAGATAAGTGGAATGCGCACGCCAAAACAATATTTTTAGACTGATATCACATTATCAGATTAGAATAGTTCGCTGAACCTAATTAATGCGGGCACCTTGAATCGCATCGTTGTGTACAAGGTTTATAAAAATATTAACTATCATTAGATTGGTTTGTTGCCACAACACTTCGTGCCAGAAATCGTGTAGAAGAAAATAAGCTTGAGGAATACAGCCTTTCAGCTTTACTTCCTCATCGCATCTCATAAGTAGTATACAAGTAGTATGTATGGTAGCCCCAACCTATAAACCTGCGTTCCAATAAAGGTTTTTCCAAATGGCGCAGTTCGGAAAAACTTCTAACAAATGGCTGATGCAATTACCATTTGCCATTGCAGCAAATGCTTAGCTCGGAACGCATCCGATCGGATCAGATCGGATCGATTCAGCCCCGTCCTCATCGCCTCACCCCACCCCGCTCCACCCCGACTTAGCTTGGCTTGGCTGGTATCTCGTGCGTGGTGCCTCTATTGTTGTCTGTTTTGGTTGGTGGCGTCATTTTCATTTTTCTAAGCAGCGGCAGAAGCTGAAGCTGAAGCAGACGTTCGCAATCAGTAGCCAGCGTGGCTTTATGCTGATAAGCAGATGGGAGAGTGAGCTGAACGGCTGCTCAAGAAGGGGCATTGAGAAAGGCTTACAAACGCTCTTACATGCGAGTATATAATTGAAAAACTGGAGCATACACTCATTGGATGGGTTCACACAAAACACAAATAAATGCCAGGGCGAGCAGAATCAGGGCAGGCTAGACTGGGGTGAATACAAGTATTTAGGAATTTTAAGAATGAAACGAATTAACTGAAAAGGGCAGATCATTCCAAGCAGCTAATGAGTTCCTTCTTCAAGAATACTCCAAACTTCAATTGGGAAAATTCAACTTCTACTTTAAACTTTGATTGAGAAAATTCAACTTCTACTTTAAACTTTGATTGAGAAAATTCAACTTCTACTTTAAACCTTAATTGAGAAAATTCAACTTCTACTTTAAACCTTAATTGAGAAAATTCAACTTCTACTTTAAACTTTGATTGAGAAAATTCAACTTCTACTTTAAACTTTGATTGAGAAAATTCAACTTCTACTTTAAACCTTAATTGAGAAAATTCAACTTCTACTTTAAACTTTGATTGAGAAAATTCAACTTCTACTTTAAACTTTGATTGAGAAAATTCAACGTCTACTTTAAACCTTAATTGAGAAAATTCAACTTCTACTTTAAACTTTGATTGAGAAAATTCAACTTCTACTTTAAACTTTGATTGAGAAAATTCAACTTCTACTTTAAACCTTAATTGAGAAAATTCAACTTCTACTTTAAGCCTTAATTGAGAAAATTCAACTTCTACTTTAAACTTTGATTGAGAAAATTCAACTTCTACTTTAAACCTTAATTGAGAAAATTCAACTTCTACTTTAAACTTTGATTGAGAAAATTCAACTTCTACTTTAAACTTTGATTGAGAAAATTCAACGTCTACTTTAAACCTTAATTGAGAAAATTCAACTTCTACTTTAAACTTTGATTGAGAAAATTCAACTTCTACTTTAAACTTTGATTGAGAAAATTCAACTTCTACTTTAAACTTTAATTGAGAAAATTCAACTTCTACTTTAAACATTAATTGAGAAAATTCAACTTCTACTTTAAACTTTAATTGAGAAAATTCAACTTCTACTTTAAACATTAATTGAGAAAATTCAACTTCTACTTTAAACTTTGATTGAGAAAATTCAACTTCTACTTTAAACTTTGATTGAGAAAATTCAACTTCTACTTTAAACTTTGATTGAGAAAATTCAACTTCTACTTTAAACTTTGATTGAGAAAATTCAACTTCTACTTTAAACTTTGATTGAGAAAATTCAACTTCTACTTTAAACTTTGATTGAGAAAATTCAACTTCTACTTTAAACCTTAATTGAGAAAATTCAACTTCTACTTTAAACCTTAATTGAGAAAATTCAACTTCTACTTTAAACTTTGATTGAGAAAATTCAACTTCTACTTTAAACTTTGATTGAGAAAATTCAACTTCTACTTTAAACCTTAATTGAGAAAATTCAACTTCTACTTTAAACCTTAATTGAGAAAATTCAACTTCTACTTTAAACCTTAATTGAGAAAATTCAACTTCTACTTTAAACTTTAATTGAGAAAATTCAACTTCTACTTTAAACATTAATTGAGAAAATTCAACTTCTACTTTAAACTTTGATTGAGAAAATTAGACTTCTATTTCAAACTTCAATTGAGAAAATGAATCTATATATTGAACTAACAGAGGCACCAAAAAGAGGGAGTCACTAATAAACAAAAATTAGTTCGTTAACAAGGATCTCTTGCGATTAAATATATTCTCGGCACTGCCTACGTTCCTATAGTTTTTAATATTGTCTGTGAATCAAGTATTTAAAAGATTTTAAAGTTTAGTTTTTTATCTGCTCATTTCTGTGCTTTATCACTAATTTTCGCAGATCGGTGGAAGCCATTGCTAGGCACGAAATCTTTTGAGAAAGCTTCTTAAAAATACGAGAATTTCTAGAAGCAAGCAAGATCTAATATTTTAAGAAACGAGGAATTTCCTTTTATTGGCGGTGCACGGCTCAAAGAAAAAAGTGTCAAATCAGGGCAGGAATATGGTCTGTTACTTATGTATATCTTCCTAAGGATACATCTAAAGTTTAGGTTCTTTCGGTTTCTTCAACGAAAATAGAGATATAGATAAGCTACAAAACTGCATCATTAGTTTTATTTCCCTAGTTCTGTCAGTCGTGTGTAGACTGTATCTTCGATTATTTTGCTTAACATTTGAAGCAGTTAATCCGAGGGAATACCCAAATTTTGTATTACTTTAAATGAGAAGGAAGAGAGCGCGGAATGAGCTACTCCGCGGTTATTCCCGTCTTGAATGCGTCATTTCTGTGAATTACAATTGCTGCCTGGGCGGTACAAATGGATAACGCTTATGCACTTGTACTTGTATAATCGTACTTAGTACGTATTTGTAGTTTACGGTTGAACAGTAATTTGTCATGCTGCGGGAAATCGCGGCACTTACTCCTCCATAGCTGCTGCTATTCTCGATAACTAATTGGTTCAAGTTGCGGTCTACAGATGTTTGCACAATACGAGTGCGAGTATAGCCTCGTATGCTTTGTAACGCTGATAAATACCCAGTCTGCTCGATTTGCAGTTGGCACGCCATGAATCAACCCACAGGCATGGATTAGCTCGCCATAATCGAAGCGTGCCCTCCTCCTCGTCCTCCTACTCCTCCTGCCAATGGACTGTTGTGGCTGACTGGCAAGTCAATTGAGGCGACACTCATAGCCACAAGTGGCTATGGTGGTGGTGGCGGTGGCGGTGGCGGTTCAGGTAGTGTCCAGAACTACGACCTACCTGGGGGTAACAACCTCAGAGAGACAGTGGAAGGTGTGTGCACGTGTTGTCCTCCCTCACACCTGAAACGTGGTTGCGCCACGTCAACAGCCTGCGGTGTTGCATTGATCTCTCTCGAGAAGGGGTTGGAACTGAGTCATGGCTATTTCCTCTTAACCCAGTTTTGTCGAGGCACGCGAGCGAGATAACTCGGGCAGCCAGCTCGAACCGCAATCAATTTGTAATCTCGCTGCCGGACTCTCTATCTGTCTCTCTGTCAGGCTGCCCGTCAGTTTAGAGCTTGAAGCCAACTCAGGCCCCATTTGTATACCCGTATATTAGTATATTATGGCAAATGGGTAGATCTTGTATAAACGATCAGCGGAGACTCGATCTGAACTGTTTATTAATGTTTTCGACCGAAGATAAATACTACCTGCTAGCAAGAGCTATGAAGACTTTAAATTCAAAAGTAATTGGAAAAGTAATTGGATAGATGTTTATACAAGATCAGCAGCGCGATCTAAACTATTATATTATATCCGATCTATTTATTAATGTTTTCAACCGAAGATAGTTACTACTAGCTAGCAAGAGTCACATCGACAAGTCATACGAATATCTTTATGTTGGGACATTCAAATGGCACAGGCATTTGAAAATACTTAGCGCTATACTTGTATTCCTGTGGTTGCTGGTTAGCTCAGCTATTTGATTTCGTTGAGAGCACTTCGCACTACCTGTTCAGTTGAGAATTGTGCGGCAAGTTAAGGAACAATGTTGCAATCGAGAACGTACTACGAGCACCCGTATACCTGGGCTGGCGGGCGATGCGGAAATTCCCGGACAGGATCGCAAATGCAGCTGCATCCTCTACCTGTGAGGATGCAAACGGAGAGCTGAGCAAGCGACGAGCTTAGGCAAAAATTCAAATGAGGTCGAGCAGTGGTCGAAATTCAGGGCGCAGTGACGCGCTCGCGCTGTCGTCGTAGACGCTATCTTTTGTGCCTGCGCCGCAACTGCGCTGCCGATGCCGCTGCCGGCGTCGGCGGCGACGTCGACGATCAGTCATCGTCTTATAAACTAATGCGTATGAAGTTCGGAATTAGTTTTGCATTCGCCGTGCTTAGAGCAACATCAACATCAGTGCAATCGCAATCGTAGTCGCAAAAGCCGACGACGAGCCGAGCAACGACCAGCCGAGACCATCAGCAGCCATAGAGAGAAGAGCGAAGAGCAGAGAACCATCGTGTGCCAGTTTTCCAGTGTGTGCCGATGAGAAACTTGCGTTTTCGTCAATTCGTATTAGCTGGAAAAAATCGTTACAGAATCCATCATGAGCTGGTTCAGAAGATCGTCGCGCGCAAGCCACGCGAACCGCCTACATAGTGAGAGCGATCTGCGCGGCCCCGAGGGGAAAGGGCAGCATCTGGATATGTCGAAGTCGCTGTGCAGCCTGGACGAGCGGTGCATTGAGCGCCTGGAACCGGAGGAGTTCTTTCACGATCCCGACCATGTGCGACACTACAAGGAGGAGGCCGTCTTCCTCAGCATAATGGCCGAGTGGGAAATTGTGGAGCATCCCTCACAGGAGAACTACTTCTCGGCCGATTTTGAGGAGGAGTTGCTGCAACGACACACACACACACACACGTCCCGCCCCACGCACCCAGATGTAGATCTCGAGCAAGATGTGGAGCTAAGCAAGCCGCTGTCCCTGTCAGGTGTACGGCGCAAGCGCAAGTTCTACGAATTACTGTTCGTGGACAACATCCAAACGGGCATTTTGCTGCCGGACGACAACGGCGGCTGCATGCCACGATCCCCGCGCACGGAGTCCAGTGCGGCGCATTGCAAAAAGTCGAAATACGCGAGCAGCCAAAGCAGCGGACTCAGCTCGATCTCCATGGACACTAGTCTGTCCAATCGCACCTGCCCCAAACAGGTGCTTAAAGACTGTCGCATTAATCGCAAGCAACTGAAGACTGAGGCACTGGCCGGCTCTATAATGGGCGCCATTGGCAAGTGTCCGAGCAAGGACGAAACGTTGGCCACCACAAGAGCGAGTCGCAACACAAATTCGAATTTGAATTCGAACTCGAACTGCTCGAACCTTAACGACGAAGACGACGCCTGCCATCCGGCCGAGCTCAACACCTGTGATCATTACGATATTAAGAAGTTTTTTCGACTCGACGATCAGGGAAACATACTGCTGAACATGTCACACATTGAGGAGTGCCGGGGTTTTGGGTTCGCGGCGACGACCCAAACGCAGAGTCGTCGTCTCTATAGGCGCTATCGGCGCAGGTGCGAGTGCATCGACGAGGACTATTGCCGAGAACGCGGCTGCTGTGCACTGCTCCAACGCGTACTCTGCCTGTTCTGGCAACTCATGAGTGGTGAGTGGGTGGGTTTAGGGAGAGACTAATGAGAGACCTACATCCTTTTTAGACTGCCTGCTTCAGTGGAATATACGTAGATTAAGCATCAAGTGTTCCACTTAATTGCCTTGTATTAGTCCAATATATTTCAATCTCTCTCTCTCTCTCTCTCTCTCTCTGTGAGAGTTGCAGCTTAAGATTACTTTATATCCTTGATATCCTTTTCAGCGAACTCTATCTGATATTTCTCTCTCCTTCCCTGTCGTTGCAGGCCACCCCCGTAATAAGATCAATGTGCACAGCGCCGGTCCTGGTGATACGCTGCGCGCCTACACGCTCCAGCTGGCTCGGGATCCGAGCTCAACGTTCGCCCGCAACATCGAGAACTTCATCTGTTGCACGAAGGAATCGCGCGAGGCAGCCCCCCAGGTAATCATGCGGAACATGCGCCAGTTCATGAGCGGCATGAAGAACTATCTAGTGAAGCATGGCGAGGGGAAGTTCCATGCCGAGATGCAAGCGGCACGAACGCGCCTCAAGGCCGACGAGTTCCTCAATCTGGACGCCATACTTGAGACTGTGATGCACCAGCTGGTGGTGTTGCCGCTACGGGAGCATCTCTACGGCATTTTCGTCGACTATTACAAGCGCTCCGAGGACATCCAACTGCTCGCCCAGAATGTCAAATACGCCTGCGAACGGGATCCGGTCGATTTTGGAATACGGCCGACTGTGACGCCGCCATCGCAGTCGGCGTTGCGCATCATCGCCAACCTCCTGTGGCGTCTGCAAGAGGCCGAATTGCCGCTGGACAAGCTCGAGCTCTTCCTCTGCGTCATCTCGACGGTGTTCGATGCCACCGGATGTCCGCGTGGCCAGCAGCTGGGCGCCGACGATTTTCTGCCCGTGCTCGTCTATGTGGTGGCCAAGTGCGGTTTTGTTGGCGCCGAAATCGAGGCCGAATTCATGTGGGGTCTCCTGCAGCCCACGCTGCTCAATGGCGAGCCAGGATATTATCTGACCGCGCTCTGCAGCGCCGTTCAAGTGCTCAAGACGTTCATGTCCTCCGAAAACGAAAGCGGCAGCGGCTCGCTGGATGTAAGTACACAGCTCACAAATCTATATTTATTTCCATTGCATTCGATTTCATATCTGGTTTTTCCCTCTATTCGCAGTGGCGCGCCCCCTGTCTGCCGGCCTGCTCCAGCGTCCTGCGCGTCATTATACCGAATGAGTGCAATGGCTCGCTACAGACCCGAACACTGCCCGTACGCCCGCACACGACAACGCGCGAGGTGTGCCGCATTATTGCGCACAAGGCGCGCATCACCAATCCGCAGGACTATGCGCTCTTCAAGCTCGTCGACGGCGAGGAGACGCTCCTCACCGATGCCGAATGCCCCCAGGATGTCCGTCTGGCGGCCAAAGGCAAGCATTGCATGCTCGCCTACAAGCGCATTGATGCGAAAATTGCTTGGCCCACGGCTACGCAGCCCAGCAATTAAGGCCCCTATCCCCAATTCCCACTCCCCAGTCCCCAGTCCCCCTACTACCCGCAAACTGCTCACTAACTGGCATATTTGATTAATAATTTATTATTATTACATTAAAATATACTTAGTAGCTTGTAAGTAAAGCTAATACATAAATAATACATACATACATATATATACATCTAATGTGTACTAAAACGAAACAGTATTGAGTTAAGCACGCGGTTTTTTTTTTTCTAATTACAATATGGTTATACTTTTTTTGTCTAATAAATATACACAAAAGAACATTTTTAATACATACTTATACCTATATTTATTGATATCTACAAACAAATATAGTATATGAGAGATGGCGATGCTTTCTTGTAGACAGACGACTGCCGTCGCATCATTTTCAAACAGAATCGTATTTACACACACATACACACTATATATACGTACATATAAAGATATATATCAACTGGAACCAATCTACGAAACAACAACAGTTCAATCGTCAAACAATCAAAAACAAAATATTTAGAAAACAACAAACGGAAAGAAGAAACGAACAAAAATAGCGAATGAAGCGAATCAATTGCTCTAAAACTTCAGTCTTACCAGCGGCGCAGCGCTCGAAAAACTGTCAGCAATTAGTGTTGCACAGTGACTCGTCAACTGTTGCACACACTGTGCTATAATTTCTGTAAAACGCATTTAATATGTAATTTTTGTTTAAACATTGCATAATACATGTAATTATAATATTTATGTAATACACGAAGCCAACATATACGGTATATATAGCGATTTTTTTTTTGTATACTTTGTAAAATATATGACAAGTAATCAGATAGCAAGCAGGCAAGGCAATTATTTAATATTAATAATAACAATAAACATTATTAATGGAAAAATGCTATGGTTTTGTTTTTCTTCTCGTCAAAAAGAAATTGAAATTGAAATAAATTCAATTCAACGAATTAAATAAATAATTGAATATACTTTGGATTTCGTTTTAGCGGTGCATTGCGAATTGTAAACAATCTGCATTTCGAATGTAAACAAATATCAGCTGTCCGACATTTAAAGCAACCAACTAATGCATTTCCCTACTCCTCATTTATGATCGCCTGGTAAAAATGGGTGGCTTAAAAGTCGTTTAAAAGGCCGCCGCCACCTTGTTCAAAATTCGTTTTTTTGGATTTTGCACGAATTTCCAAGCATTTAATGTACTCATACACCAGGCGAACATAAGTGAACAGCAAGTAAACAAGCCGGCTGGGTTTTAAATGATGCATGTAAACAAAAATCAGCTGGCTGCGTGATCCTAACGGTGCATTGCGAATTGTAAACAAACGCGATCCTTACGGTGCTTTGCAAAAAGTAAACAACCTGCATTTGAATGTAAACAAAAATCAGCTGCCCAACATTAAGTAAACAAGAAATGCATTTGCTTACTCCTTATTTATGTTTGCCTGGTAGAAAAGGGTGGCCTAAAAGTTATTACAAGGCCCACCGAACTAGGTTGGAAATTAATTTTTTCAGATTTTGTACGCATTTCGATGCCTTTCACGTATTCATATACCAGGCGAGCAAAAGTGAACAGCACGTAAACAAGCTGGCTGGAACTTAAATTGTGAATGTAAGCAAATAGCACTGGTTCACAATAGCTGCATGATTCTTACGGTGCATTGCCAAAAGTAAACAAAACGAGATGTAAACAAACGCGATCTTTACGGTGCTTTGCAAAATGTAAACAAAATGCACTTCTCCCATTGGCTGCATGAAATATAAACAAGAGCAATTCTAACTGTGCATTGCAAAGTGTAAACAAAAAGCAGCTGTTTAGCTTTAAATAAACAAGCAATGCATCTGCCTACTCCTCATTTATGTTCGGCTGGTAGATAGAGCTGGTATAAGCGTCGTTTAAAGGCCGCCGACGCCGCACTTGGTTGGAATTATTTTTTTCGGTTTCTATAAGCATTTGGTGTATTCATACACCACACGCGGAGATTGGCACCCAATAATTGCAATTAATGCTTACTTATTTGGCAAATTCCTTCAATCGATCATGCATACTTACCATATCCATTAGAATAAAAAATTTGCATTATTTATTTTACTGATTAATTATATTTTTCATTTTTTAAGTTTAAGTTTGTTGTTGATTTTAATAGCATGCTTTGAAGTTAATTTACAATATAGAATTTAATTCATAGCTTTGAAAATTATGTGGCTGCATACTTGTATTTCAACATAATTCCATGCCTTATAAATTTGTGTATATATGGTTTATTTTCATTTAATGAAAATGAATAAATTAAAAAAAAAAACGAGCTACATGTTTTATGCAAAGTGAAAAATGTAGCAGACAGAAGGATGATTAAAGAACTTATATATATTCTTGATTGACACGAAAAGACATAGCCATGTCCATTTGTCCGCCTTTCTGGATGCGCACCTGGATTTCGCAGACCGCTAAACGAAATTAAAACTGTTTTAAAAATTGGAAGTTTTGGCGATAAGAAGTTTCTTCTCTAGCAGGTCTTATATGAGACACATTTGAAAAAAGAGCGCTATAAACGCTTACCATTATCTTATCTTACCATTTTATAAGAAGTGCAATTGTTAGCAACAATATTTTGGCGCGATTTGGAAACTATTCACTATGCTCGATCCACCATGGCATTGAAAAATATCGAAAATGAGAAACCTAAATAGCAACGGACAAGTAGCTGAAGTTTTAGAGAGAACTGGCTACTCCTCTAAAAAAGTGGGTACAAGACTTAATGCAGACAACAACAAAAGAAAAATTCGTTACAAAATATGAAAAAATAATTTTTATAGATTAAAATTAAAAATTAATATATACCGATAGAGAGGCACATTGTGCTGTCTTTTGAGGTTATTTATCGCAATTTCTTAACTATGTTTGGAGTATGGCCCATATTTGATTAGACATGGCTATCAGCAGAATAGTAAATAGTTAAGTGCTTAGTTAAACAATTTATTATTATTACTAGACAGAGACACTCGCAAACCCCACTTGTTTGTCGCGCTACTTTCTAACATTTGTTTATCAGCCCACCGAGCTGGGGCCTCAAACCATATTTCCGAATGATTTATAATGTTTTTTATTCGCGTTCTCCGCCGTTTAATAACATCGACCTGCAATAGAATAAATATTTAGTAATTCTTTCTACTCAAATGGATAACATTTGAGCGAAAAATTGACATTCCTTGATTTGTATAATGGATAAAACCTGGCAGTAGCTAATTCGATTATAATGTGTGCCGATTTGTTTATAATGTTGCACTCAGGCTTCGACCGGAAGTGTTTGTTCAAAATACGGGCATACGAGTGGAATAAATTGCACAAAAATGGGCCTGAAGTGAGAAGAATTGTGGTCGAACATCGTCGTGTCGGCAGTCGTGAGATTGCTTCAGACCTGGACGTCTGATTCGGGCGTTACGAAACCCATTATGAGTAGAATTGTGGAAATATTGCAGCACTCAGCCCTTATACTTGTATTCTCAATTTATTCTCTTCTCAAAACTCAAATCACTGCTAAGGGCACACCATTGGGACCAGCAAACAAAATTCAAAGAAGGGGCTGAAAGCGATCCCTTTTATGGCCAGCCAGAAAGTTATTATTTAGCTTTATTTCTTTTTTTTTTTTAAAAAAAGAAAAAGATGTAGCAATTTTTTGATCCCGCCCATAATAACTCAATATTTGTTTATAGCGGCCAGTTCGGAAATAGAAATTTCTTATGTCTGAGCTCCTAACATTCAAATGCAGAGGACTTTGCCTGATTCGGCCTAATGCTGGCATTCTTACAGTTACAACATACAGCGACTCACACTGATATATAATAATGTTAATAATATTATTGTATTTATTTAAATATTCTTTTGGGGAGGTAGACATGGAGTAAACCTTTATTTCAGTGGAAATTTCCCCAAGCCTGTGAGCAGAAAAGAGTCTTAAAACCAAATTAAGAAACGATCAGTGCTCGTCACTCTAGAATATAAATAGAAATGATTTTCTTTCTCTCTCTCTCTCTCTTTGGAATGACATTCGAGTCAGTCGGGAAGATTTTAAACAGGACTGATATGAGTCGATACTCCCACAGAAAATAAGACCAGGAAATAAGGAAAACAATCAATTATCAACGTTCCACTGTCTTTTTATCTCTCTGTCTGCCTGTTTGGATTGACACTTGAGCTGGTCCCACAGTCAAACAGTCAGTCAGTCAGTCAGTCAGTCAGTTATCAGGCTCGGATTGAGGCGTTGGCACAAATTCTCACACACACGCACACACAGTGGCAGATAATTGATTTCCAAATGGATTATGTGACAGGGTCAGAAACGACTTAGACATATGTGCTTAGGAATATCAACAGCTCTAATGTCGCCAGATTGTCGCATCTATTTCGCAACGAAGCAGCAGCGAGAAAAAGAAAACAAAAACAAAACTAAATAATAAATACAAATAAATAGAAGCGTCTCTATGGCGCGTTTTAATCTTTACACGTACATGCAAATTTTTTGTTCTCGCATATAATTAGTGCCTTGTTTTGATAGAAAATTAAGCTAAATGTGATAAGGACCACACACACACACTCTCACACTCAGACACACTCACACACACAGACACATAGGCGCTTGCGCACGTCATTTGTGCGCCTTTCGGAACGTGCGCAAAAACGCGTGGGAAACGCGCCGGAAACGCGCCCAGTGGCGCCTTCTGCCTCCGAACGACCCCACAGACATGCGGCCGCCACTGTCCGCCGCAACACTGTTGTTGTGTGTTGTTTTCCATACAGCGCCTGATATATGCGAGTTTATGGCACGTGGAGCTTGCACCAGCCATAAATTCTACCGATTATACAGATAGACATATGTATGTCCACAAATGGCAATAAAATAAAATTACAAAAAAAAAGAGGGGGGAAAAATTGAGCGCCCTCATGCTAGCGCTTCCATATTTTTCGATGCCCGCTATCAGTGGCGGCGGCGGCGGCCGCGTCGCACAACAACAATAATAATAATAATAGCAACAATAGTAGCAACAAAGGTCCAATGACGCGATAATAAAGAACTTTTTTTAACACCACATGTGTCCACAACAGCTGCCGTCCAGCCAGAGAGCGAAGATCTCAGCTATATAGAAGTACATGGCTATATAGACGATTTAAATCGGAACGGACATTTGGACAGGGGGGGTCGCTGCTTTGATTAGAAAGGCAATTCAAACATTAATTATTGCCTTCAATGGACACGGGCTGTTTGATAACTTTGCTATTTAAGGCGTTTGTTTATGGCACCAGCCTTTGTCTGCGATAACTGAGAAATTGGGGGGCGGCTCGTACACCTCGCCAGATGGGGGGTGGTTGTTGCGAGCACTTCTGACTCTGACTCACCAACAACCTCACCTCAAATACAAAATGCAATAAAGTAGCCGTTGCCGTAGCCGTAGCCCCTTTTATAATAATAAACGCAGAGCTGATAATGAAACTTATCCCCGACCCACTGTACTGTGATCCCACAGATGGGTTTATAATTAAAACACAATTGTTTGCAAGCTTACAAGAAAAGCAGGCCAGAGGAGGTCAGCGACTGAAGAGCCAAACGAACCGAGTCGGCTTTCAAACAGTAAGGAGTCCCGGAAAAGTTCTGAAAGCTGGCAATGCCCGCTGGTTTGGAAGCGACTGCTAAGCCAAGAGGGAACTAGGACCCTTCAATTGATCTTTCCACAGATCTCTCTACACAGTCAATAGAGGAGTGTGGCGCCTCGGAGCTGGTAAGTTCGTTTCCTGCCAGACTTGCTGCTAACATTTTAACAAGAATAGGTTTCTAGCACAGGTCAGCTTTCATTTCAGAAAAATCAATTTTCTTTTAATCTAGCTCTTACGTTCAAACTATAACGTTTAATCGTCTCAGCACATGACCACTTTCTTAACAATCCTGCCTTTTAGTAAGAAGCTTCGAAATGTTAACTTATGGTGACCCCGTTCCTTAATCTGATGGTACTTTGTGCAAAGACAAAGCCTGTAGTACATCTCCATTCCCTTCAAACATTATTATATCCAGAGCTCTTTAGGCTTTCGCATAATTTCAATAATAGAACGAAATAGTACATCTTTTCCGCCTTCGCTGCGTTGTACATTAGTTCTAACTCGGAGCTTAATTCAAGTTTTCATTACTAACCCATAGTGGGAGAACATTAACATCACTCCAATATCTTGCACCTGCTCTAAGAATATTTTATTAATATCTGGTCGACTCAAAGATACAGCTCCATCTTTAAGAAAATGTTGCATCAAACAACTGGTTTGAATTGTAATTCATATCAATATTAAGGAGTTACCAATATTCTACGATGTTAATATTTTACACACCCATTTACTTTCAATCCCAATTGTATTTTCGAATGAAGGAAGGAAGCTTTAAACTTAGAGCATATAGAGGTATGCTAGTCAGTTTTGTATAGCACAAAGAATTCAGCTTTTTCCCGAAGCTGCGATCAGACGTGCAAATAATTTGCACACAAATTTGTGTATTTCTTTTGACAAGGAAGCCTACTCAAGAAGCTTGTTGCAGCAGAAAACTATATTCCCCATTGTTTTCAGTTGAAACACTAGCAACAAAATATTAAGAGCACGCTCATAAACCCGACAAATTATTTGCCTGTGCGACCAAGCCTTGGTTCAATAAACACCCAAACAATCAGATAAAAGATGAAATCACTTTTGAAAAACTTGTAATATTCTAAGATCTATTTAAGATCTAACTTTTTAAGCTACCCACGACATCAAATGGGCTGTGTACCTTTGTTCGACTGATAACAGGCTACTGAGAGTAGGAGAGCGAGAGAGGGAGAGAGAGAGAGGCCTAACATTACGCATACGCTCTGTGCACCAGAAAATGTGAAAGAAGCTAACCCAGCCGGTGGCGCCGACACAGCTGTCGCCAGAGAGAAGAAAGAAAGAAACGTGTCGAGAGAGAGCTTGCGCCGTTGCTCGGCTCAACTCGGCTTAGTTCGGCTCAGCTCGGCTCAAGTCGAATCGGCTGCGAAGCTCGATAGAACACACACAGCTGTGCCAACAACAGACAACACAGAAGCGGTCGGCAGTCGCATTCGTTGGCCAGTCTGCTGGGAGTCGAGCGCGCGTCGCGTCGGTTTTATACGAACTCGAATGCGAGTGTGGGATCTAGCTTTTGGCGTTTGCATTGATTTCGTTTTCTATATACATATATAAATTTTTTTTGTTCGATTTCGATTCAGTCGATTTGTTTTACGCCGCAGCAGCTCGGCGGCCCATACCCAAATCTAATGCTATGTGAGTGCGCGCCAGAGCAGAGCCTCCTATACGAGTATAGCTATAAATTATAGTCGTCCGCATATAAACAGAAATTGAAAAGAAACGTAAATTGAAAACGTGCGAGCAGAATCAGCAATCATCTAAGGCCATAATAAATAGCAACAAGGCAACAAAGACATGATGGAGGTCTACACATCGGACAGCTCCGACACGGACTCGCGCGAGCAGAAGACCCTAGACTTTGGCCGGATGAACCTGGACGTCGTCACCCTCGAGGATTATCTCAGTTCGCCGCAGAAGGCGCTACTGAAGTCGAGCGGCGACATTGAGACGATGCTGTTGAACCACAATCGGCTGGCGGCGCTGCCGAAATCGCTTCGCCAATTTGGTAACCTTAAGGTGCTCGATCTTAGCTCCAATGCACTGACGATGCTGCCCGATGCCATTTGCCAGCTGCCTCTGGTCACACTGATTGCGAAGAACAATCTGTTGACGAACGCATCGCTGCCCAAATCTCTGCTCACCAAGCAGCCGAATGGTGGCGGCGCCACAGGCACCTCCACACTCAAGGAGCTCAACCTGAGCGGCAATCAGCTGACACACTTTCCCGAGCAGGTGACCGATCTGCGACAGCTCAAGTATCTGTATGTGGGCGGCAACAAGATCTCGACCATATCGAAGGACATCTGGAAGATGCAAAGGTAGGGTGATGTCTTGGTCGGCCACACACACGCACACGACCATCGATAGCTGCTAATCACCACCATTGTCTGACCCCGCACTCCCAAAAGCTATCACACCTATCTCTAACTCTCCATCTCTCTCTCTGTCTCTGTTTCTACTCTCACACTGACTTTATTTCTATCAGATCTCGCGCCATGAATCAATGAGCATTGTCTAGACTAAGCTTTATGCTTAATGATCCATCTCCCCTTCCATCCATCCATCCCTCCCCACTTTGTTTATCTGTCTGTCTGTCTGTCTGCCTGCCTGTCTGTATGTTTGTGAGTTTGTTTGCTTAAGTGTTCGCTTCAAACTCGAGTAAATAACATACATATGTATATAGTAGTATGTAGTACATATGTATAATTTCGGAGCTTGCTCAAATGATCGAATTATGAACGCTTTTGTGTCAAAGTCTAAAACTAAAGTGTGGTCGATTTGGTTGCCAGGCGTGTGCGCCGCCGAACTACAAAACAACTCGCGCTGATAGCGGCGATACGTACCAGTACAAACATACATATGTACGGGTATGTACATACATACATACCAGACATATGTAAGCCAAGTACCCCGGCCCGGCCCGGTAACAAAATCAGCATCGTAAAACCCAAATCTAGCGAAAACATCCACTCCACCTCAACGATTTGGGCCCGCCATAAAGATAGGCATATTACAATAATAAACTAAACAATAAACAAACAAGATAGGACTCTATAATGACCGCACCAGACTACAGGGTACACTGAAAGCCACCCCAGCTTGCTAGCTGCCAGAGAAAGATCTATGCCAAGCATATGAAGCATATAGTATGCATAATATACTATGTAGCCTTTACAATCATCAAAATATTGTCGTTCAAACATGCAAACATTAAGCAGAAACAGACACATTTCATTCGAGTCTTGAATTTTCAGAAGAAAGTTTGATTATCAGAGCCCAGACCTCGACCTCGACTGTCTGGGAAAATCCAAGCTATTTATCATTTGATATACATACATACTCGTATATATACTTGTGAATGTAAAGTGCTTTACGGACATAAAGCCCGAAGTTCGTCCTACTTTATTGTTTGTCTCATACTGCCAACTAGTTCTGCTTTTAAACTGCGCAGCAAATAGTCAAATCTAACCACCATAACATTGTTTACCCACTTCTAGTTATCTAATATAATTCTTTGAATTAATCAATTTTTTAAGCACAATCTTGAAAGTTTTCATGCACTTACCATTTGCTTCCAACTTGGTCAACATTAGTGCTTTTGCAACAGGAATCAAGCCGGTTTAGATATATAGGTTTCTCTTCTTATCCACAATTTAGTCCTGAAGGCAGACAATTTTGATTCAGCTTCATCGTATCGTCCATCCCGCTGTAGGGGAACACGAAATCGTCGATTCAATTTCTTCAATTTTTTTCAATTAATTGCTCTTTGTTATAAAGCTCCAAAGTGTTTATTTCCAAACAAAGTCAAAAAGGTCATTCATAACCCCCAGAACGAGTCTAAGCGTTTTCTTTATAATGATGACCTTCTCTGCGCTTCTCATTAAGTTTTTGCCATTCAAAGCCATACCCTTGTGCTGAAGACTTTTTATTCATTATCCCTTGTCAATGCAGCTTCTTCTCCATATCCTTTAGTGCCGAAGACTTTGCATGCATTATCCCTTTGTCCATCCAGCTTCTTCTTCATACCATTTAATGCTGACGACTTATTACGCATTATCCTTTTGTCTATCCAGCTTCTTCTCCATACCCTTTAATACTGATGACTTCCATACCCTGCTGAAGACTTATCATGCATTATCCCTTGTCCACACAGCTTCTTCTCATATCCTTTAATGCTTCCTTTTGCTATCCTTTTGTCTATCCAGCTTCTTCTCCATACCCTTTAATACTTTTCATGCATTATCCATTTGTCCATCCAGCGTCTTCTCCATATCCTTTAATGCTTCCTTTTGCTATCCTTTTGTCTATCCAGCTTCTTCTCCATGCCCTTTAATACTGATGACTTATCATTCATTATCCTTTTGTCTATCCAGTTTCTTCTCCATACCCTTTAATACTTTTCATGCATTATCCCTTGTCCATCCAGCGTCTCCTCCATACCATTAAGTGCTGAGGACTTCTCATGCATTATCTATCCATTTCCATTTTCCATCCAGCTTGAAGGATATTTCAGATGTATTTGTATTTTAAATGTAACCCTCTCCCTCTTGCAGCCTGCACGTGCTCTCCCTGGGCGGCAACCAGATCATTGAGGTGCCCGAGGGAGTCGGCTTGCTGGCCCAGCTGCAGGCCTTGGTGCTTTGTGACAACCTCATCGAACACCTGCCCATGAGCATAGCGCGCCTAAAGAACTTAAAGTCACTGCTGCTGCACAAGAATCGACTGAAGCACTTGCCCAAGGACATTGTCGCATTGAAGAATCTGACAGAGGTAAGCAGCGACAGCATTCGAGTGCTGGAGAGAGCGTCTTTTCATTCACCCTCTTTCCATCTCCTTTTCTTTGGTCTGCCCTGCAGCTCAGCTTGCGTGACAATCCGTTGGTGGTGCGCTTCGTGCAGGATATGGCCCTAAATCCACCCACACTGCTGGAGCTGGCGGGACGTATAGTGAAGTCGAGTGGCCAGCGTCCCGGACCGGGCGATCTGCCGCGCACCCTCATCGAGTATCTGAATAGCGCCAACTGCTGCGTGAATCCGAACTGCAAGGGCGTCTTCTTCGACAATCGTGTGGAGCACATTAAGTTCGTGGACTTCTGCGGCAAGTATCGGGTGCCACTCCTTCAGTACCTCTGCTCCTCCAAGTGCATTGAGCCCGAGGAGCGCCTACGTGCCCCGAGCAGCAGCAACAGTGCCAGCAGTGGCTTCATGATGCGCAAAGTTCTGCTCGGCTAGCATGATCCCCAATTCCGGAGGTGGAGGCGGAGATACGGACGCTGGTGCGGAACTGAGCAAACCCAATTCGTCAGTGGCTGTGTTGTTAGTGCGGGGGCGGCGGAGTCCCGCTGTGAAACCCATTGGCTTTAAGCACACGATACCAAATGGAATTCATTTTTTGAAATGCATTTTGTTGTTAATTGTTATGCTATTTGTTTTTTTTTTTATGAAACCTATACCTAATACCAATGTATGCTTGTATATATATAAATCGATCTATGCATATGTTGATGTTCTTAGATATAATGTAGTTCGAACTAAATTGTGCAAAGTTCTAAAATATACTCGTAACTATAACTATTTATATTTTCGAACGATCCAATCACAACGATTGTTCGCAACACACATCTCCCTGATGAGCCCTATACTAAAAAAAAAAAAGTAGAGGGTGTTCCTGCTGTACAATTCTTGAAGGTAAGACGTAATTTATTATTTTTGTTCCCCGAAGTTTTATATCTGGTGCCCTCCCTTAGTTAACAATAGAACAAGCCTTTCGCCTTTCGCCTTTCTCTCACAACAATGTTTGCTCTGCTAGTATTATTACTACTAGAACACTAAGGAGTTCAATCGTTACCATCATTTTGACATTTTCTCGCTTGTGAAGTAGTTTAATTTAAACATTTTCCATTATAAAAATCGAACAGCAATATTTCCCCACTTCCGGGGTGAATTTTTCCAAATTTTTCCGTCCCAAGGAGAACACTTCAACTTTAAATGTTTGAGCCGAGCGTTGATACATCCGGAAGTTTACCTAAAAGTTGTAAAAGGTTATATTTTCATAAGCAATAATTTAAAAGTGGTTTGTCTAGTATTTATTAAGAATACCTTCCTTTTCATGAACATCAGCAGTATTATAGCTCCAGCACTGTATAAACTGGAAAGTCCAATCATCCTATTTGCTATTCATTAGACCACAAGTCGAAAATTCGAACTCCTATGGATTCCAGGCACAGGTCGAGTAATCAGATAGATGTACATAATCAAATGGAGCGTACAATGATATCAAGTACCAGGATTCCGATTGTGATTTGATTATTTGTGTTGCTCTTCTTAAGAATAATTGAGTTATATGTCCCACAAATACATACTTCGAGTTACATAAGAAGTCCAATATTTTATTGTTTATTTATATTTTTATTGTATTTTGTTTGAAACGTCTGCTATTCGTAGTTGGCCATAAATGTTACTTGCATTACCGTCGAGTGTACAATCACTAGAGCTTATAGAGAAATTAGGTTCGCGGCTTATAGGTGTAGTTCGTGTTCTAAAAGTTTATAGCATAGCTTAATTTAAATAAACGTACAGAGAATTAATAAACATATAGATAGATACAAGTCTAGGATACAATTTAAGGACTAGGTAAGGTAGTTGAAAAAAAAAGGAAGGGGAATAGGCAACAAAGTATTTATGATTGATACAAACAAATCTTGAAGGTAGAGCTAATGGTAATGGTGAATGGATAATGAAAGATTTGTTTTCCATTTTACAACTACATAAGTTAGGGCGCTACCGATGCCACCTCCACTCAATGCCAATCCTTACAGGAGCGCTGGAGGACTGGAGGTAAGGCTGCTGCCGACTTTTGCACGCGCTTACAATTACAAATACGAATACATATGTATGAGCTATGACCCTAGGAGTAATATGTGAATTTCATGAATGTATGCGTTCGTGTTTTTTGCGTCCCACGAGTTTCGGGCGAGCCACGGGACGTGAGTGTAGAGTGTGTGGAGAGTGTGTAGTGGAGTGTGTGTGTGAAGTGTGTGAGGGTATGTCTTATATTGCTAATTATGTGAATTGGGTTTAGTTATAAAAGTCGGACGATGATCGCTTGGAATATGCCGTGGTTGCTGAGGTTGCTGCCGCAGCATCCCTTACTGGTCCATCACCTCCTGGCTGGTATCATCCACTTCCATTGCGGCTGGCTCGTCCTTGGGTGCATCATCGGTTGCCATTTCGCCGCCAGTGGCTGCCCCAGTCTCGGCCATGACCACCTCCTCTACGGCAGCGGAGGGCGATATCTGTGACTGCTCCTCCTCCTCCTCGGCCGGTGTGTCCTCCATAGGCTGATCGTTTAATGTCAAAGCGGGCGGTGCCACTGTTGTTGGGGGTGTGGCGGTCGAAGCAGTTGAAGCTGCTGGCTGAGCCGCAGCTACGGCCTCAGCAGCTGGTTCGTCAGTTTCAATGGGCACCGGGAGAGACGGCGCTTCCTTATCGGCAACAGCGACCTCCGGATCAGTCGACTTTTTTTCGTCCTTCTTCTTCACATCTTCATCTTCAGCCGGTACTGCTGTTGCCTTCGACTTGGCTGTCGACTCAGTCTCAGTCTTTTCGGTATTAGTATCACCAGCGCCGTCGCCAGTGGCATTGGCAGTTCCAGCATCTGACTTGGACTCGGGCTCAGTCTGAGTAGTTGCCTTGGCTGGTGCCTCCTCGGCAGCCTCTTTATCTGCCGTCTTTTCCTCCTCTGCTTCCTTTTCTGGACTTTGTGCAATTTCCTCTGGCTTCTTTGCCTGGCTGCTTGGCTTCGGCTCTTCTGTGTCTGCCTCCTTCTCGGGTTTAGCCGGCTCAGCCGGTGTATCAGTTTTCTCGCTAATCTTGGGCTCCTTCTTCTCGACAGTTTCGGTCTCTTTTTCCTTAATGGCTTTCTCCGACTTAGCAACAGCTTCGCTATCACTTGCCTTGGCCTCGGAGTCTGCGGTCGGTGTCTTAACCTTTTCAGCAGGCGTTTCTTCTTTGGCGCGCTCTGCAGTTCCATCTTGCTCATCGCTCTCATCATCCTTGGTGGCGGCATCGACTTTAGCTGCAACGGGCTTGCTTTCGGGCAGCTCCTCTTCTACCGGAGCTACCTTTACTTCCTTTGCGTCTTTTGCCTGCTTGTCGGCACTGGAAATCTTCTTGGATTCATCCTCGTTCTCAGCCTCCTCGGCCTCAGCCACAGCCTCCGCCGTTTGCTGTTGTGCATCCACACGAGCTTTTTTCTCGCGCACGACACCAGTCCCATCCGTAGCATCCACTTCGGCATCAATGCTCTCCACATCGGGTTTAGTTTTTAGAGCTGTCTCCACCGGTAGACTTCCAGTTGCTTCGCTTTCAACGTCATCGGTGTTGTTACTGCTGGACGCCGCTTCGGGTCGCTCCTCCTCATCGTAATCTAACTTGACCTTCTTCGCCTTGGGCTGCACAGTGTCGTCGGAACGAGGGCAGCTGGCCTTAAGGGTGCCGCTGCTGCTCTCCTCAGCATTTCCATTGCGCTCGTCCATATTGTTGAACAGACCCTCGTTCTCCATTTCAATGTCAATGTTCACCTCCAGAGACAGATCGCCGTTCACCACCGAGTCCAGGGAGTCGCCGTTCTCGCTTTCCGTGCGCTTGCGACCCGGCTCAATGGTGCTGACCACTGTAGGAAGGAACAGAGCTAACCCGTGTCATAGACTGAGCCAAAGCTTATCTGACGAGGTTTCCACTTACCCAGAATGTTCTTCTCCAGGGCGCGCATGAACTTGTCAATACGGGAGTACTGCTTGCGAGGATCAATCAGGAGCTCGCACAAACGCTGCACCGTAAAGGGCGCCGCATTGAACAAATCTAGGCGCTCCAGCAACGAGGATTTCATAGTCTCGTAATTGAAAGGATCTACATTGGGATAGTTGGGTATTTCTGAGAATCGAAGCGAACCATTTAGAGTAATGGGGCTGGCACATGCTTATTGATTAGGACACTTGTGCTTACCCTCCAAACGGGGTGAGTCCTCATTGAAGTGCTTGATCACATGCAGCAGTTTCTCACGGAACAGATACTTGAGGCTGGACCACTTGAATATGGTGTCGCCGGTTTTGGCTACATACTGCAAATAGTCCTCCAGCTCTTTTGGTATCTCCTTCTGCTTTAGACGCGTAAACCGCTCCAATATCTGTAGAATTTCCTCACTATTCTCCATGGTGACCATTTAGGCTTGTGCTGTGGCTCTGGTACTGTTACTGGTTCTGGTTTGTGTGAATGAAGCACTCCGACAAATAATATCAAGAAACTGCGGAAGGGAGCACGAAAATCGCAGTTGCATGAAAAACCGGCCGGCACTAGTGAAAATTTTTCTTACTAAGGTAGAGACACAAAAACTTTCAATAGTGGTGCACTCAGAGTGCAGGAATGCGCCGAATCAGCGAGACAAGCAGACTCACATACACACTCACAGGGACACACACACACACACACAGTGGCACAGTTACAGAATCCGAGTTACCAACACAGATGCGTAGGTAGACAGAAGGACAGTTTAGCAGGCAAAGCGTTTCAGCCGGTTAGTTGTTGGTTGAGCTTCGCAGTATCAGAATCCGCATCCGTGTGCTTGCAACTCGCACCTTGACTAGGCAATGCCGACTGGCAGCCGGCAACTGCCGAATGCCTGCCCCTGCCCAGTTACACACACTTAGCAACTATTTAAACTCAAAACTTGGTCGGTGGTGGAGGATTCGGATTCGTACATAAAAACTAGTTATTTTTTTGCAAGTTTGTCCGTCGTGCCGGACTCACACTGGTACAACCTATATACATATGTATGTATGCTTATATGTACTTTTGTGTGTATGCACATGTACACGCTCACTACTGCAACTGCATTTTGTTGTATTTGTTGTGTCACTGCCCCCTTTACTCAAAAAAAAAGATAAAGGGTCGCAATCCATTTTGTCTTTGTGACGCTTTTACAGAATGTATGGCGGGACCGGTTGATTTGCCTGCTTTTTCTCCCCTGCACCGACTACATGGCCTAATCGCTATATATACATACATATATATAAAACGAACACAATACGTAGCACCGAATAAAAAATTATGGTTAAATTCACTTAAAACTTACTTTTGCAATTATTTTGCAAAATTTGTGTCGCCCGTCTCCAGTGCACTTGTGTGTCCCTTACTATCGATATCGACGGACAATCGAAGTGGCTATCGTGGCTCGATCGACAGCCCAATGCAACGCGTTAACACACACTGAACAAATTTGAAATGGAAATTCAAATGTAAACGACTGACCCCCATGAAGCTATTGAATAGTTTTATATACTTGTATGTAAAAATATATACAATATAAATACTTCTCATATATGGAGAAAAACATATACAAATGAAATGCCACATATTTTCTCAGATAATCTATTACATAATGAAAAAAGAGTACTTACATTTTGAGTGAATGCAGCTTCTCAAACCTTAGTTTTCGATTAGAGTTTAATTTGGATTTTTGTTTTATTTAGAAATTCTACGCCGTGAATACTCCGCATACTCCAATTTTAAAAACATGTCAATAAAATCCAGTATGTGTACCCATTTTTATTTGTTCATAGTCTAATAATAATAATAAAAAATATTATTTACATTTTTAAAACGATATTTAAATTAATTATTGGTAAAATATACATATACATTCATATGTAAATGTATGTACATACATACATATACGCAGCAAGTACAGGCATTGATTGGAAAGAATTTTAGTGGCAGTTTGGTTGGAATTGTTGGGTTTAAGAACATCACATGCCAGGTTTGGTGATTTTAGCTTTTATACTTTCTGATAAATTGCACATATTGTGATAAATTAACCATATTGACAGATATTGCTAGAACGAGTCGTCTCAGCATTAATTGCTTATAATATTTGTGAAGCACAATATCATCTGTCTGTCAAATATTAGGATCTTAAGCGCAAAATATTATTATACATATGTATATCCCGATTTGACTCAAGCTCAAAACAAAGTTATAAGTAGATTGGTAGCCTGCAAATAGGATGAAATTCTTGCGAATTGTTTGAAATAAACACTTGGGAATCACCTTAATGTGTTATTGCTGGTACCATTAAATAAACAAAATTCTCCTTAAGTCCACAGAACTAATACCGTCATGAAAAAGGCAAAATTTTGTTCTACAAAGGGTTCTTAAAATACATAAATACCTTTGTTGAGCGATTTTTACCGATTCGCTTAGTGCATGAAAGTCCCTTTGGTTGGTTTTATCGGTACAGTTTCCCTGAAAAGGCTGTGTTGTATGTTTTAGACTCTCTTGGTTTCTTGTGGCTCTATAAACAACAGTTCAATCTAGCTTGAAAATGCAAATGTGGAATTTGCAATGTTCAAAATTCTTGATGATGACGCCTTTAATTGTCTTCATATTAATGGATTCTCTCGCAGGCCAAATTTAATACTTGCAAATAAAATGCAATTCCAAATTGTTATTAATTTAATGTCACGTCGCCTTCCTGACGATTAGAACAATATTGAGAACGAAAGGAGCTAATCAGGAAAAGGACGCAGCTTGTGCCCTTGCAGCTAGACCAACAGTTGATTAGAAGGACAATAAAAACTTATAGGGGTCCAGAAGAGTTGCACTAACTAAGCGGCTTAAATTGCGGATTGTGCGAGCGCGCCATTTTCGCTTTAAGCCATTCGTCTGCATGACGCTGCTTGATGTGGACGTACATGTTGGACCGTGAACGACACTCCTTGGGACAGTGCGGACAGTTGTAGAGCTGCAGGCCTGTGTGTATTGCCATATGCTCCTGCCAGCCAAACATATAGTAGGATGATGGAAAGAGAGAGATTGATTTAAAAAGAGAAAACGCAAGTATGTCGCTGACTTACCTCGAGATTGCGCTGCTGTTTAAAGGTCTTGTCGCAGTAGGTGCATTGAAGATTCGTCTGCAGCTTGTGGGCGTACTTGACATGGGCGCGGAGGGCGGTGCGGGAGCTGCAGGTCTTACCACAGTGTGGACAATTGGTGTCGGTGCTGTCGTGTGTAAAGCGGTGCAGACGCAGGCTGTGCTCGTTCTTTAACCAGACACCGCACACCTTGCACTGCATGGCCGGACTGACGACGCCCTGATGCTCCAGCAAATGGCGCTCAAAGGAGGGCTTGAACTTGAACTTTTTACCGCAAATGTCGCAGACATGCGGGTGCAGGTCCTCGTGTATGGACTGTATGTGACGGCGCAGCCGATGTACATTTGCAAAGCTGCAAAAAAAAGAATGGGTTAGTAAATAGGATAATAAAGCAGAGAAAGAACACACCTCTTGAGGCATATTTGGCAGCTGTGCTCCAGCTGGTCGGTCTCGTGTTTTAGCAAGTGATTGGTGAGGCGACGCTCGCTGCTGAATGTGCGATCGCATTTGCTGCATGGATGCTTCAACACCTTCTCACTGTGCGCCGTTTTATTGTGCACGGTCTCGATGTGGGTCTGCAGATAGTCCTGCGAGTTAAGGGACTTATTGCAGATCGAACAGCTGTTGGATAACAAGGCGCTTCAGTGATGATATTCTGCAATTTTCAGGGAGGGGACTACTTACGTAAAGAGTTTGGGATTCACGTGCTTTCGTATGTGATCCATCAGCTTGGAGGCGCGACTAAATACCCTGTTGCAGCATTTCAGATACGCATCGCGTTCGTGCACATCGGAGAAGTGCGTCTTCAGGTCGGAAAAGTACTTAGTGCTAAAGTCGCAGAGATCACAGTTGGCTGCCATATAGTTGGCAATCACCTCCTCGTATCGCTTGGTTAGCTGGGCACGTGAACAGCCTTTGGGCTTGCGTTCGAGGGCTGCTTCCAGCTCGTTAGCCTGCTCCTGCGTTGGTTCGTTGGCCTTACTTTTGGAGGACTTATCCTCATCCTCGCCGTCGAGGGAATCAGACAGCTCTTGCGTTAGCTGCCGCTTTTTTGTGACTCTTCTCAGACGCTTCTTCCTTGCGGGCTTCAGCTTATGCTGCAACTTCACTAGTGGCAGCTCATCTGCAAAAGTAGTTTCCATAAAAAATAGACCAAAATGACCATCACAATGCCACTTACCATCAGACGTGGCAGAGGCAATCATATCCATTTCCATGTGATCGGCTGCCGCAAATTCTTCAGCATCTTGGCAGCTACTCTCGTCGTCACTGCCTGAATCCAGCGGTTTGGATCCGGTGTCCAGCTCCTGGTCGTTCGATTCCTGTTGCGACGGCGCTGGTATCATCATAACACTATCGACATTAACGTCAAGCACGCTGCTTAATAGGCCGAGATTGTTCATGTCCAGGGGCTTCTCATCAACTTCCGTGTCTGCCACCAGTGGCAGCTCGTCAATGTCCACGCCGCCTGTCCACTTCATGGCCACGCAATCCACGTTCAGGAACTCTTTCTTCAGCGTGCTCTGCTTCTGTTCGACCAGTTGCCAAAAACTGTGAAAATCTTCCAGATGCTCACAACACTCCGAACAAACGCTGGTCGAAATAGTGTCATCGGGCATTATCTGCATTAAAATAATGTAATTTGAATAAATGTTGCCAACCGACCAGGATGAACACTGACCTCAAGTTGTAAGAACTTGGCTATCATTTTAACAAGCGCCGTCTCGGCCAGGGCTTCGTTTGTCTCAAACAAGAAGACGGCATTGCTTTCGTTTATATCTCTTAAGCACAATCGACAAATCATGCTGTAATTTAAGCAACATAAAACAAAGTTAACTTAATGTTTGTTGCCAAAACAAGCCAGCTTCTCCACCGTAGAGCTGACCGATATGAACATATCGAAAATAATTTGCTTATCGATGTCACAGGTCCCATCTCACATTTGGTACAACTGTCACAAAACGTCAAAGAGAGCGGAAAGCAGTATTAAACTTTGTGGCAAGGTTGAAATATGAAGTAAGAGATTTTAAGTTTTATTTGTGATAAACTGAATTTTTACAGTCGGACATAAATAGAAAGCTGCATGTGTATACAACAACTTTAAACGCTCCATACTGTGGAATAAGCGGTAAGTTGTCTCAACTTTAATACCTATTTGTAAATGTTGGCAAATCTAACTGAAAAACTTTTAAATGAAAAAAAATACAGACCAATTGATAACCTCCTTCTTTTTTGAATTCGGTTAAAAATGCAATAGAATTCGGTCGAACATATTTTTTTTTGTGGTAATTTGTCTGCAATTTTTTGAATCGGCTGTTTTTTAAAAACTGGCAGAAGCTACATACATACATTCAAAAAGAATACATGCATACATATATATTTATGTATATATGTACGTATATATGTATGTCCTTTTTGACTTTTCGAGAAAAAGTGTGTTCCATGGGTATGGTCTTTCAAAAATCCTCACGTTCCATCTTGCTAGCTTTAAAAATGCGGGTAGTGATTAAAACAGATAGGCAGTCGTGCGCCAAAGCGTGCATCTGACATTTGCATACTTATACATACATACATACATATATGTACATATGTATGTATGTAATCTCTAAAATTCATAAAACTTTGAATGTACATGCACACATATACATACATACATACATACATACATACATACATACATACATACATACATACATACATATGTATATACATATGTATTTAAAATGAGACGGCACAAAGTAGCCCAGGATAGAATATAAATATGTATGTACATTTGAAAGTAGTATTTCTGTGATATTTTTAGAGTATCTCTGTAACTGTGATATCAATGAAAATATTTGAGATGTATTTATTTATTATAAACGCATTTCAATTAAATAGCCAATTTTTATAAAAATTGCTAATTCGATATACAACTAATTCTGTTTTTACACGGTCTTTTTTTACACGATTTTGATATAACGGTTTGAAAATTTAAATTGCATATACAATATGTATTTCTTTAGAGGTAAGGAACCAATCACCTATTTTTGCATGATGATCAATGTATTTTTTTGCACGGTTGTTTTTGGAACCAATCCAGCGTGTATTAACAAAATTAGGTGTATTTGCTTTCACGGCTTTATGTTTGCTTTTGGTAATTCCCTACATTTTAAAGAAATAAATATGTACATATGTATGTCGGGAATGCCCCCAGTTACAAAGATTTTGTATAAAATCCAATGCCAGTCATCATATCCGTTATTTGGTTTAAGAACTAAAAATAGTGATGTGAATACACAATGGAAAGTCGGGTTTTATCAGTGAATTGAATTGCGCAAAAATTGCATGTATTATCAATGCAAAATTGCAAAATCGTGATGCACGGTTAATTTTTATTTACCTACATAAATTCGAAGGATATGGCCCTATGGTATGCATCGATGTCTACACCATCACCACATGTGCCTATCGTTTGCTATCGATAGTAGTATTTTATTATGAGACGCCGATTTCCAAATCGAGCAGCTGATTTTGTGTTTATTATCTTCGACGCGTACTTCATTTGTATATGTTTTGCTGTTCTTGAATCATAATGGAGGTATTGAAGGCTGAAATTGCACGCAAACGCAAGCTGCTTGAGCAAAAACAACTTGTCGACGACAAAAAGAAGTTCTTTAGACGTGGAGAACTAAACGCTAAGAACACTGCGGAGGTTTTAGAGCGTGTGGGATATAAGAAACAGGAATCTATTGAGGCTCAGGGCCAAGCTGCTGAAGGTCCCTACAGCTTTGTCAACGATGGACAAAACATATTGCCGCGCGCCGAGGTGATAAGGCGTCTACGTGAACGGGGCGAACCAATTTTGATATTCGGCGAAACAGAATCGGACGCATTTGAGAGACTGCGCCAGTGTGAGATTTCACAGCCCGAAGCGAATCGCGGCTTTCGCAACGATTTTCAAGAGGCCATGGAGCAAGTTGATGCTGCATATCTTCAAGAAATGTTTGCAAACACGCCCACAACAAAGGAGGACCAAAAGGCAGACTTTGCCGAATTGGACGAATCGGTAACGTGGGAAACTATACAAGTCATGGCGGAGGAAATGGGCCATGACAAGAGAGAATACGATATGGATGTTATCATTACGTTGCTCACCTTCTTACTGAAACTATGGAACGATCAGATAACCAATTACACAAAGCAAGAGAAAATGTCGACCAAAGTGAAAATGGCCCGAGTCATCTATACTCAGACTAAGGAGTATGTGAAGCCACTATTTCGCAAACTTAAACTTCACACCCTGCCTGAAGACATTCTAGAAAGCTTGCGCGATATATGCAAGCATCTCCTCAACCGCAACTACATATCTGCTAGCGATGCCTATCTGGAGATGGCCATCGGAAATGCGCCATGGCCCATCGGTGTAACTATGGTTGGCATTCACGCGCGTACCGGTCGTGAAAAGATTTTTTCAAAGAACGTCGCTCATGTTATGAACGACGAGACGCAGCGAAAGTATATACAAGGTCTTAAGCGGCTCATGACTAAATGCCAAGAATATTTTCCCACCGATCCATCCAAATGTGTCGAGTACGTTAGCAAGAAGGATCGCGAATAATGGAAGCTCGCCCAATAAATTAATTTTAGTTCCATAGTCTAATAAATTCATCTCCCACAAATATTGTAACAACTAAGATTTTTAATTTTAACTGGGAGTTAGACCCCCTAACTCCCTTAAGATTATTTTAATTATTTCTATAAGAGTTTACAATATGAATTTTCGTGTGCAAAAAAGAAAGCGAATGAAATTTATAGTTTGTCCGTTTCTAAAAACGCATGATAGTCAACAACAAAAAATTAAGTGCCGGGGAAATGCTATCTATGTAATTTCTTTGATGCAATATTTTTAACATGAATTTCGAATATTTTGGGCTGCTAGAGATGGGTCAATGCATGAATATTTATTCGATGAAGTCAGCATCAAAATCGATATTGACGCTGTAAAGCCAGTGTTGAAAGGCGCGTCTGATTATGCTGATACTGCCATCACCATTGCAAGGCCGTAGTGTGCAACACTGTGTGCAGATTTTTTGTTTAATGAACGTTTATTACGTGAAAAGAACTGAAGCATTTGTAATGACAAAATAAACGTAAAACGCCAAAGTGTAATCAAAACGCCAATAAATAGAGCGTGTGTGTGTGTGCGGAAATCAAAATATATATTCGAAAAATAAATCTAACGAGTTACAACCATACACCAACTATACACTTGCAAAAAGTATCAGCAGAACGACAGCAGAGTGACAGAGAGAGAAAGAGAGCACAAACGAGCGAGAACGCGTGAGAGCCAAAGCTAGCCGCAGCCAGCGCAACAACGAACGTCGGCCGAAGACCGAACTTGGCGAAATAAATAAAACAAAAGAGCAGTCAGCTTAACAAAATTGAAATCCCTGAAATTTGATTTTCAAAAGAAAATATATATATACTAGATGACAATCGGTGAAGCGTTTTAAAGCTTTTACAACTTAAATTGTTTGTGTGCGTGCTTCTAACAAAGAGGCATACAAACGTGTCTTGTTCGGTTTTTTCGCAAACGGCTGAGTAAGCGTAAGAAGAGTGCAAAAAACGTACAAATCGAAAGTATATACGAAAGAAGAAAAAAGGAGTCAAGGAGCAACGAACTGTGTGTGTGCTGCGTGCAAAAGGGTAAGCACTATATGCGTTATGCGTTGATTATAGTTGTAGGTTTTTTGTTTGGTGTTGTTGTATTGTGCACACAGAGAACTTTCGTGCAAAATAAACCAACAAATTTGGCAAAACAACTGTGGCAATTCATTCTGTGTTCGCCTGACTGCTCTTAAATTAAAGTGCTTCGCCTACTCCAATTACAACATTAAATGCAAATTAATTTCATGTTTCATTGAAAACAATTCCAATTAAAACAGCAATGTGTGCCTGCCACTCACATAGATTTACTGTATACCCGCCGTCGCCCAACGTGGTGTTGTCCCGCTCGCACTTGCACATATGTATGCAATCGTTGCATTGTTGGTGGCGGCGGTGACAGCAGCAGGTTTTCTTCTTTTTCTTGTGTTTTTTCTCCCAATTGTAATTGTTGTCTGAAAAGTGCAATTGAATAGGCACATTTGTGCGCATCGCATACTTTTACCACAACTGTCATTAATTGTTAACTGTTTTTCCGCTTCATTCTGCATAAATTGCATTTTAAATTAAGTCTGGTTCGATTTTTTTTGTGCGCGTGTGGCAACACTACGGCACGCATACGAATACATTTATACGTCTATACAAACGCCGCAGCACAGAACCAAAAGACGTCGAAGTAGAAGAAGAAGCAGCGGCACGCTTTTATGCGATACGCGGTGGATGGTGTGGAAAAGAATGTACATTGCAAATATCTAAGCATAATTGGACAATTTTTTATAGTGTGGCTGTATTTAAAAGTGCTCCCGTTTTTCACCCAAAAAAGAAAAAAGGCTAAGATATACCAAACACTAGTGCGTGCCCAACAAACCAAGCAAATCTTTTGCGTGTCTCTGCCTGTGTATGTGTCTGTGTACGTTTGTGTGATGTAGGCTGCTTGCTTACTAAACGGTACATTTACAGTGGCTTTTCGCTCATAAATGTGCAAATTATTATGTATAATTCAACAAAATGGTTATACTTTATAATTAAAAGTGTGTGTGCTTAGATTGTTATTTTTACGCGATTAAATAATAACTAACGCCAATCAAAGTGCGCGGGTGCACATACGTATGTATGTATGTGTGCACTGCTGTGCCTCGTTGTTGTTGTTAAAGGCAACAAAAAAATTTGTTGCCAAGCATTATTGTTTCAATATATCCACCACCCACCGACCCACTCGGGCAAAGTTACCGCCCACCGCACCTTTGCAAGCGACAACAACAACATGGTCACTTTACTGTAATTTGTGCATAAAAGTTGGTTACATTTTAAATGCTGCAACCCACTATTGTTGTTGTTGCACTGGCTGTTTGGTACGCCATTGTTATACCCTGCACTGAAAAGTGTAAGAGTATATCGTATTTGGTGTGCAAGTTTGTAACACCCATTAAAGAAGCATACCATACATAGGACAACTTATGGGTACATATATGATCAGCACGAGACGAATTTAAATCACCACGTCCGTCTGCCTGTTCCAATCACTACTTCTGCCAAGAGCTTCTTGTTGACGGATACTGATAATAGTTATATTCCTGCAACAGACTTTGAATTCAATATTGAATAACAATATAGTTAACAAAAACAAAAAATATAACCTCGAAAGAAACAAATCAGTTGTATGGAGCATCTGTATACAGATGTCTGACAAAATCAATTACAAATAAAAATCAGAATAAATCCGAGTGTGTCAAATCCCGCTATTATATAGCTTAAAAAAACATGTTTATTAAGTTATTGCAACCAAATTACATATTGAGAATGTTGTTGTCAAATGCAAAAACAAAACTTTCTGATGAAAGATTAGATAGTACGAACGCAATAGGGTATATAGTTTGTGACCCATGACCATGGAAGAATAACGTTTTTGTTGTAAGCCACAGTGAATGTATATACAGAGCTTCTTAGCTCGCTCTTCTTCAATTACTTGTTAAAAGACGCCACCGCATACTTCTTGGTGACTACTGATGGACACAGTTCGTCGTTTGTGGTCTTCGTTGTCGCTCGCTGGCTGCTGCCTGCCATCGTTTCTTTTCTGCCTTGCCTTGCTTGCCTGTCTACCTATTGTGTTAGTGTGCGGGTTGCGGGGGTGGTACTCGCAGAGTGCTGAGCGCCTTCAGTTGTGGTGCGCTTTCGTTTGTGCACACACAGCGCGCGCGCTTTTTTTTTTTTGAAGCATCTATGCTCATCTCTGTCACACGCGTATGCATGCTTGCTCTGCAGTCCCCCATGCAACACACACATACAACGACCCGGCAGCCCACGTACCAAAACAAATAAAACAGCAACCAACAAATTAGTAATTGCAACAAACAAGAAGTAACAAAAAATGTTTCAATTGAATGTTTACAGCTCAAAACAAGACTGAGGCGGCATACTGATTTAGAAGAAGGAGAAAACAACAACAGCAACATATATAAGTGATTATTAATATTAGTTTGAACCAGAGGCGCCAAACTCCCCCTCTAACTAGAGAGCAGCCCCAGCAACTCCAACCCAGCCCAGCCACTTGGTGCCGTTCCAATCAAATAAGCAACCTACTTGCGTTTCTTTGCGCCAGTGCGTGAAGCCGAGGAACGCGTCAGAGGGCGGCAAGGTAACGCTAATGAGGATCTATTGGCAGCATGAGTACACTGGGGGGAAGTAGGGGAGAGCGAAATGCCAAGCCCAAATTTACAGCGTTGGATATAAATCGCATGTACAAGAATAGCCGTGTAAGTAAAGAAGCGCAATGCAATAAAATAAAGTGTGATATATATTAAAATCTTATTTTAAATGTACCAGGGCGAGTCGAGTGAACCATCTGCGCAAAAGAATCAAGTGCCACGTAAACATGGAATGCAAATCTTGGGCAAAGTGCCGTCCGCTAGGCGACCACCAGCCAATCTGCCATCCCTGAAAGCTGAAACCAATAGTACACCATTAAGCAACAATAATCTTCTAGCGGGTGCAGAAGGTATGTGTTGAACTAATTTACAAATCCAAAAGATCTACAATTAAAGATTGATGAATTACATTTCCAGGCAACAATAGCGGACAGGCAGCATTTGCGACAACTACATCATCAGGAACAGGAGCGGCGGCCGCCAACAGCAGCAGCAATCATCCCACTGGCCACAACAGTAGCAACAACGGTAGCAATAACAACAGCGGTAACAGTAGCGTTGGCAGTTCGAGCAACAACATTAGCGGCAAGCAGGCATTGTATAGCAATAATAACAGCAGCGCTAACAACAACCACAGCGCCGGTGGCGGCGGTAGCAATAACAACAAGAACTTTAAGCTAATCAACAACTCGTCGGCAGGAGGGTCAACTAAAACATGGTCTGCTATTACCACAGGCCACGAGCGTGGCGCCCACTACATTCGTACGCCACAGGTTGTACCCCATTATCAGAGTCCACAGTTCCAATTCGAGTTTCCGACTCTCGACGGCACAGTTGGGAGTGGCGGAAGCGGTGGAACAAGCGGCACAGCTCATGCAACGGGCAAGGGAGGCAAAGATCATCATCACCAGCAACACCACCAACAGCCAGGTCATTATCATCAGCAGAATCATCATCATCATCACCAGCAGCAGACGCGGGGCGGCAATGGCGGTGGCGGCAACAGTGGCGACTACCATCATGGCCGCCATCAACAGTCGCATTCGCACCATCAGACATCTCACTATGGCCACCATCATCACCGTGGAGGCGGCGGGGAGTCAGGCAACTACAGAGATGGCAACGACGACGTCGGCGATCGAGATCTCGGCGAGGTCAGTCTCCGGCCTCCGAACGACACGGCTGCCTGGCTGCACCAACAAGAAAAGGCAGCCAAAGGTGCCGCTGGCGCAGATCACGCATCGAACCAACTGGGCCCGGGCCACCACCAGCAACAGGGGGGAGCGGGCAACGGTGGCAGCGGCGGTGGTAGCGTGCCTCTGCCCATACTCTCGCTGATGCCCTCTTTCATGCAACGTGGTGCACCGCTGCCAAATGCGACAAGTGGTACCGGTTCAACCACAGTTGCCGCAGTTGCTGCCGCAGCTGTCGCGGACAGGGAGTCGAATGCATCCTCGGCAGTCTCTTATCAGAATGGCATTGTGGGTGGAGGGCGAAGTGCCTCGCCTGCAATCGGCAGTTTTCGGGCAGCCGCTGCTATTCCCAAGCGTCCAGCGCCCTCATTAACGCCACCGCTAGCGGGCAGTGGCACGGCTACGCCACCACAACAGCAGCAGGCAAACGGAGGTGGCGGTGGTTCTGGGTTGTCGAATGCTGCACGAAAGGATAAGGAGTTTGTTGTGGAGCCTGAGGTGGCACAAATGCAGCGGCCCATTATTCGAGAAGAGGACTTAGAGCGGTTAAATGCTATTGCCAAGGACGATAGCTGGACGAAACAGGACGATATTGACTACACAAAGAAATTAACATTCTCCGATGATGAGTCAGCAGCGGAGGAGCAACAGCATGTCACCAAGCAGCTGGCATCTCAGCTACAGTCGACGTCGTCATCTTCGCCGTCGTCGCAGCAGCAACCGAATACGGAACGTGCAGTATTGGCTGGCGAGCAACGCAAACATTCTAGCTCCAGCATTGGCGGCGGCAGCAGTAATGTAGGAAACTGGCAACGTGGCAAGGATAGCAGCGAACGTGAGGCACCTGACAGTCAGGATGAGCGAGAGCGTGAGTTGGTGCGCCAACAAAACGGACATCGTGGCAGTGCCGGCAACGTGGGTGGCATTGCATTGGATGCCAGTGTCTATGAACGGGTTAAGCAGCGCAAGGAGGAGGAGGAACGTCGCGAGATGGAACGTAAACAGGCGGCGGCCAAGAAGTTGCAAGAGCTCGAAATGAAAATGAACAAGAACAAGGCTCAGCTTAGTTCGGATATTGGTACAGGGGTTGTTTCCAGCACCTCGTCCTCTGGTATGAGTGCCGATCAGGCTGTAACCGGGACCACGTCGTTAGGCAATGTCAGCGAGGATGAGAGTGGTTCGCTGACACATCACCAACGTCGTAGTGGCGGGAGCTCCACGGGCAGCGGCAATGGTGGCGGAGGCAGTTATGCCTCTCGTGGCAGCGCTTCCAGTCTTGGTGGCGGCAATAACAGCGGCGGAGGCGGCGGTAACGGTCCAAATGCAGCCGGCAGCACTGCCAGTGGTAGCGATTATGGCCAGAAGGCCGTCTTTTTGACACATTTTCAGTCGAATTTACCGCCGCGCTTCCAACGCCAGCAACAACAGCAGCAGCAGCAGCAACAACAACAACATCAGTTACCACGTGGTGGCATCGAGAAATCGGCTTCGGCGGGATCTGCTTTTGACAGCAATTCACGTTACTTGCAGAAGGGCCAGGGACGGAGCATCTCCTCCAGTTATGCGCGTGGCGGCAGCGTTGGAAGTGGTGCGGGCAGCTCGGGTGGCTACGCTCGAAACCGCCACGATAGTGCACGCGATGACGATGAGCGCAGTGGTGGGGGTGGAGGTGGAGGTGTCTATTCACGCAGTGGCTCAAGCACTGGCAGCCAGCGACTCAACGATGATTACAACAGACAAACGCTGCCACGCAGCATTTCTGAAAACTCACATCGCAAAACGAGCGTCTCATCTGGAGATGATGGCTTTAAGGCCGAAAACAGCGGTGCCACATCCTCCTGGGCAGAGCAAACAGATGCTGAACAAAAGCATCGACACCGTGACGAGAGTTTTTCAAGTACGCACAGTCACGACTCAGTACAGATCAAGATACTGCAGCGTCCAAATCGTCAGCCTAGTCTGAGCGAAGAAACCAGCAAAGCGATACCCGCATCGCCACACAAACCACTAACCGGCTCCGGATCTGGCTCCGAGTCCATGCCGACACAAATACTTCGACGAAGCGTAGAGACGGACAAGTCGGAAGAAAAGACAGCGGCGCCAGCCACTGAGATGGGCCCTGACAAGTCGGAGACAAACGCTGGAAGCACTGCCAAAAGCGGAATCGGAGCGTCAGCACAAGCCTCGGCCAAGGATGGCAACAGCAGCACATCTGGCGCAGAGGACAAGTCCACATCCAACTCCTCCAGCAGCAAGCGGCCAAGTCCACGCAGCGGCGGACGACCGCGCGATGAGCCTCGTGCCGGATCGCGCAGCTATGGCCGCGAGGGAGGCGGCACCAGCGGCGGCAACTATCGCGGCACTCGCAGCAACAACGACTGGAGTAGTCGCAACAGCAGTGGCCGTCGGTATTATGTCAGCGGTGGGGAGCAACTTCCCTTTGCCAGCGAATCGGAGCAGTCCGAAGATGTGGACGAGGACAGTTACACTGCCAATGCCGGTACTGGAGCAGGTGCCAGTGGCACCAGACGGGGCGAGCGCAGTCCCAAAGTGGCCCGCCAGGACGCACAGAGCAGCGGTGGCAGCCAAGTGAGCAGCGCCAATCAGCCCGTCACAATCACAACAACCAACAAAGGCTTCTCGCCACGCGGTGAGCCTTCACGTCGCGGACGTGGTGGTTTGGCTAGCGGCGGCGCCTCCAGCTATCGACGTGGCAATGATTCACGTAGCATGAACCCCGGAAGCGGCAGCCGCGCCTACGGTCGCCTCGGCTTCGATGACTACAAGCAACGCAACTCAGAGTCAGAGTCGACGGGTAGCACAGATCTGGACAAGACAAAACAGAATCAAATGGCGTTGAGCGCGGGACTGCACAAGCCCAAGGATGCGCTAGCCACAGATGCCGATGAAAAGACGCGCAAGCAGCAGAGCCCGGCAACTACCGCTGGTGGTAAGTCGGATGTGACAAATGCCGCCGGTCTGGTCGATGCCAGCAAGAAGCATGGCGCCTCGCCACCCAAGCAACTGTCATCAGCAGCTAACGCCAACAACACTGCCGTGAGCAAAGGTGGGGATGAGGCTTCGTCCAAGGATGCCAAGAAGGCTGACACATCTGCAAACGTTGCTGCACGACCTCCACCTGGCCTGAATACAACTCTAGCCGCCAATAGTAGCAGTGCCGCCGTTGGCAGCGCTGTGAAGTCTACAGTAGCTGGAGCTGCACCCAATGCGCTTGGTGCGCCTGGCAGTGATCTGACCAAGAAGAAGACGGATGCCACCAGCGGCTCCAACAGCAGTCTTGTTACCAACGTCGGCGCTCGTCCAGCACAACGCACTTCGCTCGTTAGCCTTAGCGGCGATGTGAGTGCTCCCACTGCCTCCATCAGTAGTAGCGGCAACACCAGCGGCAACAATTCGACCGATAAGTCCAAACTCTCACCAATTGGCGACAAGTCGCAGAGTGGAGGTGGAGCGACAGCTAGCTCTGGGGGACTGCGTATTGATGCGGGCGCGCCCGTCAATACAATTATATTCGAAAACTCAACCTATAAGCAGCAAGCAGCTGCCGGAGTGGGCGGTGGTGGCAGCAGTGCTCAACTGAAGCTAACTGGCGATGCGCTCTCCGTGGCACCCAGTAGCACCAGCGCCACTGTCGATAGATTAACCAACGCACTTTCCCAAATGTCGTTCGTAGGCAAGCCGACGGATGAGGAGCAGGACATGAAGCTGGGCTTCTCCTTTGGCAGCGACGACACCAGCACAGTACTCAATGTGGCTGGCGATTCTCTGGCAGAAAGCAAAACTACCAACGCACAGGTGGTGCAACAACAGCAACAGGCGCAGCAGCAGCAGCAACAACAACAACAGCAGCAGCAGCAGCAACAACAACAACAACAGGCACAGCATAATTCCACAGCCGATCTGAATATGAAGATAGCAAGCGTGAAGAAGGTGTGGGAGGCCACACCTATGCCGGAGGCACAGCAGCATCAGTCGCACTCATCGCACGCCGCGCACCAATCTGCTGCAGTGCAGCAGGCGCAGCAGCAGCAACAGCAGGCGCAGCAGCAACAACAGCAGGCACAGCAACAGCAGCAGGTGCAGCAGTCACAGTCATCGGTGGATGATGGCAGCTCGCACATAACCTCGTTTGTAGCCGCCGTGGCTGCCTCGCAGCAGCAACAACAGCAACAGCAGTTGCCCCACTATCCTGTATCGGCTGTGCATATGGCGAGCCATCACCAGCACCACTCGCACTCCCATTCACACTCACTCTCCTCGCCGGGACCCGTGCAGCATGGTGGCTACGGCGGTCATGGCGGTCATGGATCACCCTTCGATGCCGCCAACTCGCTAGAGCCCTCATTTGGCGCCCCCGAGGACTATCCCAGTCCGCAGCAGCAGCAGCAACAGCACGTGGCACAGCAACGCGCCGCCGCCGAGGTGGCCAAACAGCAGCAACATGCAGCAGCCGCCAAACAGTTGCAACAACACGCTCTGGGCATGTCGCCACCGCCCAGTCTACAGCAACAGCACCAACAGCAGCAACAGCAGCAGCAACTGCATAACGCCAGCGGTCCGTTCTATCAGGCGTCGCCACAATTTACTGGTATTCCAACAATTCCAAGTCCACCGGCGACCGTGGTCTTCAATTCGTCACAGATGGGCGCGCCACCGCCGCCATCACAGGGCGGCAACCTATATGCTCCATTCCATTCGCTTGATCATTCAAATCGCTCGCAGGCCTATTCAGCGGCCGCAGCCCACAGCTTCCCGGGACATTATGCGGCTGCTGCCGGTGGCGCTTTTAATGCATACGCAATGCAAACGCCACCCAATATGCCGCCACCTACGGGACCCACACCGGACATGTATTCCAATCTGACGTCACAGTTCCGCTTAAGCAGCGGTCCCTCGCCCTTCGGTAATCCCAATTCGCAGCAACTGAACAATCCGAACGCGGCTGTTGCCATCATCCCCTCAAACTCCAATTCAATGATGTCGTCGGGCTCCGCCAAGCCGCCACCGAATAGCAGTCAGCCCATTGGCGCCATAGGCTCCAAGTCCGCTGGCAGCGCTGCCGGTCCGTATGCGGCTGCACAGCAGTTTATGAATCTTTATGCGGCTCCGCCTCCGCAGCACCCACCCACCCACAGTGGACCACCGCCAGGAGCACATCAATTGCAATCCAACAGCTATTACTCGAATTCAGGAGGTGGTCCCAATGGGCCCCAGTTCTATGGTGGTCCACCGCCCCAGGGCGGAGGCGCTGGCGCACAAAACTATGGTCTGGCTACGACAGCAGCCGTCGCTGGCATGTATGGCGGTCATACGGGCCACCAAGGCGGACCACCTGGATCGAATGGTCCGCCAGGACCTCAGGGTCCCCCCGGCCCCCAATCGCAACACACTATGGGAAACTTTAATACACAGTTTATGAACTCACAGCTGTTGGCAGCAGCAGCCATTAATCAATTCCGGGGCGGTCCGACTCCGGCAGCGGCTTATCTGAAGAACAGCCAGGGTCAGAGTCACCTGCAGGACTCGGTAAGCAGCGCAAAGCCTCTATGGCGAATAAAATGCAAAAATTGACCAATTCTTCTATGTTTTCAGATGGGCAGGCAACTGAAGAGTCCCCTAAGCGCAGACATGAGTCTGGGACTGGCCAAGCAGGTGCAGTCGCAGCCAAGTCCACCGCATCATAAGAACTACGGCGGTGTAAGTAGACCCTTCTACCCATGATATGATACGTTAATTTAAAAAAAAAAACCTATCTTGCTCCCGCAAAATGAAAACTTTATTTGTATTACAATAACCGAATGATGTATTTATGATCTATATATATATATACATACATATATATAGTACACATATAATATATAGTATTTTTATATGGGATAGATATAGTAACTCTTTTAGCGATTCAATAAATTATTTCATTTTGTTTGTGAAAGCTTTCCTCCGCGCTTCTCATACCATGAACACCACAAAAGTTTTATTGGGTTAGGTTTTTGGTTTTTGATTTGTAGGTCGCGTGTTTAATATATTGTTTGATTCTCAGCTATCCGCAGTAATGGAGTCGTGGAATAATTCATATCATTTCATATGGAATAGATATTGCTGTGCCTGCGTGTAGCTTAAGTGCCAATTTTAGAAATTTGAAACCATTCCGCACCTAAGGTTTTGTTGTAAATTGTATATGTATTCAGACAACAGTATAATTCTTATTTTATGAAAAGCAGGAAATACCAGCAGCATAGTTTGTTGTATTATTTGAGAGTCCTTTTTCTGCGCTTCTCATTTACTCGATTAAAGCACACTTATTGGCCTTATCTTGTATTGTGTAAATATTAATCACATTTTCCATATATATATCCCTCTCTCTCGCCCTCCATCTCTGTCTCGCTTTCGCATTCGCACCCGCAGTGGGATATGCAGAACCAGGTGCTGCAACAGCAGCAATCCCAACAGCAGCAGCAACAGCAGGTGGCGCAACGGAACAGCGGCACCGGCGGCGGCAATACGCCCAACATGAATGCTTTGGGCGGCGGTGGACGCAGCGGCGCCGTCGGCAGTGGCTCCGGTAGCTCTCAGGTGGTGGGCGGTGGCAATAGTGTGGGTAGCGTTGGCCAGAGCGGCGGTGGTGCGCAGGGACGTTACCCGACCCCCATTCAACGGCCCAACAACTATCCACAGCATCCACAGCAACAACAACAGCAGCAGTCGCAGCAACAGTCGCAGCAGCAACAACAACAGCAACAACAGAGTCAGGCATCAGCGCAGCGGGCGCAAAATATGCGGCTGGTGACGGGCGGCGGCACTGGTGGTGGTGGCGGTGGTGGCGGCTCCTCAGTCGTGAGTGGCGCCAACAATGGTGGCCCTGGAGGTCCCGGTGCTGGCAGCGGTTCGGCTCCTGCTTCAGCGGCTGCTGCCGCAGCGGCTCAACTAAGCAAGCCGTCGTACTATGCCAACAATTCAGGTGGTGGTGCAGGCAGCGGCGGTGGCGGTGGTGCCAATCGTGGCGGCGAGTGGCACTCAAATTAAAACGCAGCTCTCAATTCCGGCAGCTCACACACACACACACACATGCACACACTTCCCCAGGCTGGCCAGAGATGTCGCCAAAATGGCAGACAAACACACACACACACACGCCGACACTCACACACATACTCTCATATACTCACACCCATGCAACATACATACACACACACACACACACTGAAACAAACAAACATTACGAGAAACAGAAACACTTTACGGATGCATTGAAATTAGCAGGAGCGTAGCCAACCAACAAATATTTACTTATATATACATTTAAATACAAGAAAATACTAGCGAAAGCAAATTTAAATGAAAAAACAAACAGCTAAAAAACGCAGTAAGAGTAACAAACAAACAAAAAACAACAGCAACACAAACAGGCAAAATGCGTTGAAAACACACAGACACACACACACACAGGGCTTAAGTTTAAATCTAGCAACAAATATAAACGCAAATAAACTTTAATCTTACCACACGATTGAGGGAAAAAGAATCTTAAAAACAAGCAACAACTTTTTAAATAAAAAAACAACCTGCGAATATAATAGTAGTGTGAAAATTGAAAATTGTTAAAACCGGGCGTCGTTATTGAGAAGCAGTGCGAGTGTCGTTGACCGCGTCCCGCCTCGTCTCGCCTCGCCGCCTGCCGCCCGCTACAAAACCAAGAAAGCAACACCAAGCAACCTACACCAACCAAGCAACAAACAAATAAACAACAAAATTAACAGAAAGTAAAATAAAACAACAAAAAAATTAAAACGAGCAAGAAATTTGCAAAATATAATCCTTATAATTTAGTTGGGTTACATATTCACATACATATACATACATATATATAAATATATAAATATAATTACATACATTTATAGATTGAATCTGCAGCTGCGTAAATGTTATTAACGATTGGTAAAAGCAATTTGAAACAAACAAAAACAAGAATAGGGGGCAGCAGCAAAAGCTCCAACAATTCGCGCGCTCGCGTCACTTTTATTAAATGTTTGCAAATAAAAAGGACACACACATACACATACACACACACCCAAAAATAACAAAAACAAGAAAGGAATAAACCCGATAACGGAAATTAATGTACTGCGCTATTTGCTCTTCATTGATGGAAATTCACATCTTACTTTATAAAACTAAATCATAAATAATTATCATTTTTTTTAATATGTATTGTGTTAATTTTTAGCTTTTAGTTTTTATGTTAAACTTAAAGAAACAAAAATATCAAGAGAAGCAAAAGCAAAACGCAAAATGCAAAAACTGAACGAAGAAGAAAAGAAACGCAAAAATAGCTGAGTGTATTTTTTGTCAAACAAATTTACATTATACATATATATATATATATACTTTACCCATTACTACTACAACTATCTTTTTAGTCTCCGGCACTGCGTATGCTTATTTGCAAAACTAATAATTCTAACTTATGTTTATGCTACAATACAATATAAAATTAAATATACTTCTATCTATCTAATATATGTAGAGAGAGAAAAAACATACGAAACGTACGAGAAGAGAGCAAACTTCTGAGTTGAGTTTGTTTAAGCGCAAAGTTAAGTTGAAAATTAAAACTAAATCAATTATACTATATTCTCATCCATCTCGATAAAGCGATATACATACATACATACAATACATAGATACTACACTAATTATTAAACCAACGAAATCCAAATGGCCAGCCCATCACATCAAGCGCTATTAGCAATATTTTGCAGTTTGCCAGATCCAGATTCAGATCTTGGGCGCTTGCTTGAACTACAATATGATGAATAATCCCTCCAATTGCATATTGTGTCAATGGCCAGTGATTGGTTATCCTCGTTCGTTCATCAAATGAAAACATAAATCGATCGATGATCGTCGATCGGTGACCGACCAAGCACAAGTGTTCAGGCAGCGCACGCGTTGGTGGCAACGCTGCGAGGCGAGAAGTACCAGTGCTGCCAGTTTCCGCTGTTGTCGCTTGCAGTTAGTGTTTAACCCACTACCAGACAAACGTCATCAATATGAACCGAAAAAGAAATTAATTATAATAACCAACAAGCGAAAAACTTGCAAATTTCCGGACAAAATCGAAATTGCAATTGAGAATTTTGTATGCTCAACCGAACACAACAACAAAAACAATTGCCGATCCGTTGCAAGCTCCCTCCTCCATCCAAATGCTGATGTTTGGACAGAATATGAAGGGGGGGTAGGCCTGAGAAGGGTATGGAGGTGACACGTAAAGTAATGCAAGTTATGGAAGGAAAAAAAACAAAGTAATAAAAGCGCATTATAAAGCATCTATAACTAAATGTGTAATTCATTATAAAACTTAACGCGAATACATGTATGGTGTGTATATGTACAAATATATATATACATATATACATGCCTTATATACCTTTATATACATACATATACATACACACACGTACTATATATACATAGACATGCAGCGCCCAAGCAGCAAATAATTTCGCAATTATGCAGCAAATTTTTAATAGGCAACCAAAATATGGTTATGTTAGGACGACACGAAAATCAACAATAGTAGTAGAATTAAACCGAGAGTAATGCTGCGCCACAAACTATTCCGATACCTTGATGTCGGCAGGAGTGAATGAAATTATAGAAACTTAAAAAAATAACACTTTAGATACAAATCAAACAAAACAGCAACAGCAAGTTGGAAACATTCGGAAAACTAATGTAGCATCGTTTTAGTTTATGGCTGATGAGAACGCTTTAATTTATTTAATTTTTTATATTTTCTTAGTAACCTTTTGCTCACAACTCTCACACAAAATAGTAGCAGCAATAAATACCTATAATAATTATAATAATAATATAACAAATAATAATAATGATAATTATATTATTATCGATTGATCGATCGAGTCGAGTCGAACCGCAAACAAAATTGGCAGCGAGAAATGGAAAAGTGCCGCGCATTTTATATGACCCTATTATACATATGTAAACATAATTTTTAAACTCACACATATACATACACACAAACACACACTTACTCACTGAATTCATCCACACAAACATACATTTATACATGCATATATATGTATATGTATGCCTATATATGTATATGTAATAATGCGTATGAAAGAGAATAAAAAAAGTTTAGTTATTAAAAGTGAAAGTAAAATTGCAAAATTGCAACACAAGCGCATGATGTTACGAGAAATGAAAAGATATATTACCAGATATATATATATATATTTAAAAAGATATAAACATTAAATTATATTTTAATTGCATATGTTTTTTCGTCTCTACCAAGCAAAAAACAAATACAAAAACAAAACAAAGTACATGGCATAAATGTAAACCATTTTTACATTCAATTACATAATTCAAATTAATTTTTAGTAATATTTAAATTTTGAGAACTGGGCCAGTCCCAAAGAAAATTTAAAGCAAATTTAAAAAGGAATAAAACTTAAATAAAACAAACAAAAAAAGCAAAAAACAACAACAAAAAAAAAACAAACCAAACATGTGAAACGAAACTGCGTAACTAAAATAATTTCACAATGATAAATGGTCATAACCGAATAAACACACAAAACTTAAAGCGAAACACCAAACAAAAGCTCGTAACGGTTTTGGGTTAGTTTCAAGGACCCTTTGCTTCAAGGATCCTTTCATTTTGGCGGCGAAAAGAGTTCAGATTGGAAGGGCTTTTCAGAACAATTTCAGTATCCAAATTCTACCAACTTATGCGGAAACGAAATGGGCTTTACAGAACACATTTAGGAACATATGCGGAAACGAAAATTGAAAATTCACTTAATTTCAAAAAATGATTTAGCAATTCGGTTTCAAGAGTGTTCCAATTGTGTTGCACTAACCTATTTGTCAAAAGAATAGCTCCAATCATTATTCGAGATTTGGAAATCTTAACAAGGTCGAATTCGAAAAGAGGCCTGCTTAAGATATTGTTTTCAGGCAGCCTAACCATTTAGATGTTAGCTTAGGCTAGTGGTATTGTAATCCCTAAATCGGGATAGAGAAAGTCTTTGCTTTCTCTGCGCTTCAATGTGAATTGTATGCCCAATTATCAGTCTGGAAATTGTTTTACACGATTTGCTGAGACGTAATTCCTTCTAGTGCCTCTTTTCATGTTCATCTGTATATTCGCTTCCCGACACGCATTTTAGATATAACATAGTTCTTGCAGTCGCCTATTAACATTGAGTTTTGGTTCTGTATATATGTATAATATTGTACCTTTGTATACGTAACAGGACGTACAAGGCTTGGCTAGGCTTACGAAGACTATCTTTTAAGCAACCTTTTATAGCTGCAGGAAATTCGTTGTTTCTTGGGAATGCTTTTCTAGGTATTTGTCATTTCTTGAAATGTTTAAGATAAGTATAATTATAAAAGCGCTTCGAGAATATTTCCCAGTCAATACGGTTTTGGATTCATCGGGTATTTGTAAAATAATTAGACCTACATATATACCATATCCCATGTGACATATATATGTTGTACTTACCTAGTTAGCAAAACGATAACAGCAACTGACAGTGGATTTATTACAGAACGTCTTCACGTTTTCCATCAAAGAATAAAAAAAATTATGAAGAACCGATTTGCATTCACTCCCCTTTACACATGGACCGAAGTGATTCATAAACTATCCGATATATTATAGAATTTTCTTGAGCAGCCCTACAACTAGATGCAGGCTCAGAAGATCCGCCAGAGCATATATATTCTTCAACAGCATTGCGTTTTTATAATGCTCTGATTACCTGGCTTTCCGACGCAGCTATTAAAATTATTGTGCCGACCAATCCATAATGTTGAATCCGAAATAAATGATCGATGGAAATAAATTTCCATTGATTGCATTGGATTTGCTACTTCAAGGCAGAGGCGTGCATTACATAATGCCATAATTGTGTGTTTATAGTGTGTTAAATATCCAACATATTTATTCCTTAAAGGTCTCGCACTACAAATAAGTTTACATAGCTCCTCCTGCATTCAGGAGCCGTTGCTGCTCTCCCCGCGACGGCCACAGGACTCGCCAGTCCAAATCAAATGGCAGCTCTGGATCATGCAACACTCTACTTCTTCTTGGGCTTCACAATCTGCCAGGCAATCACCAGACCAACGACTGCGTACGTAGCCTTAGCCACCTGCAATATAGAATATGTTACGTTGTAGACCCATCCATTTATATGTGCATATAATAAAGAGTAAGAGTTCCACTCACGTTGGCACGGCCGCGCATTGTCGTGCCATTGAAGTGTTTGGATAAACCGGACAGTTTAGCATCATCGGCGTGTTCACCAGCCATTTCTGCAACGAAAGGCGCTGTTTAGAAATAACTCTACTAATTTTCATTTGTTGCAATTACTTACTTTCAGATTGTTTCGCAAATTAGTAAGCTGCTGCTATGGCCAAAAAAAAATTCTGCGAGGTTATACAACTTCTAGCTGCTGGCGTTGCCACTACTCGGCTCTCTGAACATATGGCGGCGCATTGCTTACGTTGGGTAGCACTTCGTGTTCCTCATGGTTAGCACTGTTGGCGCGCAATTCATGACAGATTCGAATTAAGTATCAGTTCTGTGAGATTAAATTTTTAATAAATACGGGTTTATTGTTAATTGGGCTTATTATTAATTGGTATACCGTTTTCGCTACTGTAAATAATTTGGCCACCTCTTTGCTCTGTTCTTCAGAATATTGAATAAGATAGAAAACCTTATTGACATACTCTTAAATTAAATCAAAACAAGTATTTAACACAACGTTCATAGGCCCTTGCAGACTTGCTTTTCCAGATGCTTGTGTTCAAAAGATTATTAAAACACAACAGAAAAATTTAAATTGCAAATCATAGCAAGACAAACAATACTATTCTATTACCAATGTATGAAAGTTTTCTCGAATCCTTCACCGATTGCCAATACCTGCTTTTATGCAAAGCATATTTATACTTTAGATTACAAAATATATAGATCAGTGACGGACGAAGAAGACTATATCCATAAACTGACTAAACTATATTTATATATTGTTCTTCGACAGTTAAAGCAATATATTACTCGCATTGATAATAATATTAAGTAAGCACTAGGGGACTATATATTAAACGAAATTTAAATATTAAATATCATGTTCAATACCAAAGCCTAATACCGCCTTCGATTACTAATTTAAGCCTTGTTTATTGTATTTTAACTATTATGTGCTAAAAAATATCAAGCTGTGGGATGTGTGATTATATTTTTAGTAATAAGTACAATAATTTAAGATGATCTCTTCTGAAATTTTTATGGGAATTATGGAGCCACATTCTGCAAACTCTAAAGCGGACACATTGACAAGGACGTGGGACATGGGAAGAACAACAGCTGAATGGTTGACAGGGCATCCATATGACAAAGCATACTGGAAGTGCGCATAAAAATGTGGAAAATCGTTGTAATTAAAAGCCAAACCTTTGTCCACCTAGTCGACAGTAGTTATTTGGACCGACATGAAAACTTTAAGGACTGCACTTGAGCGTCAAACGAGTTTAAATAATAGACGCGTATTAAATCAAAGCAGCAATGAAAGACCAGCGAGGGTCCACGCCCACACACACACACACACACACACACACACACACACACATACAGAATGCAACGCCATTGTCAGCTCGTATTTTCGAGAGAGAGAGGGGGGAACAGCAGCGGCTGCAGCAGGATAATGAAAGGCAACCCCATGTGATTTAACGCTAACTTGCCTCAGGCATCGTGCAGATGTCAATGGTGGTCGCGTCCGAAATGAAATTAAAAAAATACAAGGAAATACCTAAAATATTAATATGTCACGCCTGACCGTTGATGAGTGGGTGTAACGCCTTTGGCGAAATTCCTATAAAATAAAGGAGCCAGCATTTCCAGCTGCACATCCATTGTATTAAAGGTCGGGCGTCATGGACAACGTCAACTTCTTGCGGGTTCAGCTTTTTGTGTTCCGTTTGATGGGCATAAATCTGCATAATCGTGAAAAGGACTTTTCCGCGTTTACATCCTTTTTAATCTTTGCAATGGTATCCTTCAATGCACCCATGGGTAATAGCGTCAGACAAAATCTGACAAATGTATCTAATGTGTCGGACACTATGGGATCGGTGCTCGCAACCTCTCTGACATTCACCAAATATTTGACCTTCTTCTATTACCGCCGGGAGTTGGTCGAGCTTGTCAATCGCATACGTAGAATATTGAATGCGGGTGAGTGGTAGTTACAATGGATATCTATATAGATGAAGGCTTTAACAGACACGCAGAATGTTTGCACAGCAACTTATCGAATTTGGAAGCAAAGTTCACTTTTAAAAGATAGTTGTCCTCTTCAAAATGTAACTTACAAAAAGAAAAAGTTTGAGACATAGCATAGAGAAAGGGGCGAATTTGAATTCAATGTTCTATATAGGCGTAGAAAGGCATAGAAAATGAGAAAATATCATAAATATTTTTCCTTTAAATTTATTTGGATATGTATTAAAATGTTATATGCGGCAGAGAAATGCTATTCCTAACAGTCTTCCAGCAGGCTAATGCGAGCTGCAAGGCTCGTAAATAGTTTAAAAACACATCTTGTCACTAGAAAATCTTTGGGCTAAAATGAAAAAAGAGATGTAAAGGAAATTTTATATTTATACTTATACTTATGTATGCATTTTTTTGAGAATCTTTTCTATTTTATTTTTAAATTGGTTGTTTCATTTTAATAATACGTTAAGAAGTATGGAAGATCAACAAAAACCATCCCTGAAAGTCTTTTATAATAGTGCAAATATTTTTTATTCACTTCAAATATAGAATACTTTTGATCAAATAAAACTGATGCGCTAAAAGACAATATAGTACATACTTTAAAAATATCATAATATGGTCATGATGCGCTAAAAGACAATATAGTACATACTTTAAAAATATCATAATATGGTCATGTGCAGGCGGTAGGCAGAAAAGTAACCGATTGTAGTCCAAAAAGTTTAAGAAAATTCGTTTTGAAGTGCTATTCATAATATGATTCCGAAAACCATTTTTTCAAACAATATTTATTTATTTTGTTGAGCTAAATCAATATAGTTTAGCGGTCTATTATACTGACTACTTACATATGAGTACACATATAGAACAAGAAAGGAATGCTAAAGTCGAGCAGGCTCAACTCTTAAATACCCTGTACCACCCCACAAAAAAGTAATTAAATTAATTAATTAATTTAATTAAATTAATTAACTAAATTAATTTAATTAATTAACTAAATTAAATATAAAATATTCCATGCATGCATACATACATTTACATTTACATCAGAATCGTGCCTTATGCGTGTTTGTGTACTTGTACATATGTATGTATGTGTGCATTGGGCCTGGTTATATGGCTATAACTTTCTTTTCGATCATTCTATCATAATGAAACTTGGTATACAGATATATATTTACTAACCTAATATGACTACCAAATTTTAGTTCAAAATTCCAAGAATTACGGGAGTTATAGAAAATCGGTAATAGGGGGGGAGTGGGGGGGTGGATCAGAAAAAATGAACAAACTCGTCCTTTCTCGGTCTCAGGAGAATCTGTATACCAAGTTTGGTTATTCTAGCTCTTTTACTTTCGGAGATCCTTGCGTTCATACAGACAGACAGACGGACAGACGGACAGACGGTCAGACGGTCAGACGGACAGACGGACATGGCTATATCGACTCGGCTTGTCATGCTGATCAAGAATATATATACTTTGTGGGGTCTACCAAGCCTCCTTCTGTGTGTTCCATGTGCACTCGCACAAAACTAATATACCCTTGTACCCTTTGGGTACAGGGTATAAAAATAGTGGTTTTAAATTTTGGATGAAATTCAAGAGCGTTACTCAAGCCCCTTCTAACCAAGAAAAGAGATACATATGGGCATTACCTCCGAACGGTCTACCGAGGCCACAAAATTAAAATTTCTTAAGCTATTTTGTTTTATTTTTATATTTTATTTTATATGTATATTTTATATTTATAGAAAAACAGTCGAATCTAACTAATTTAAGCAAATTTTATAATTATTAATAGCCCATTACTATACTTGTATATTCGAATGGAAAAGTGCGCAAGCGCACATTTTCTCATTTCAGTAATAAAATTTAAATTTATTTTTGATATTGCATTTAGTATTTGTTACAAACATATGTAGTTGTTAAATTTGTTATTTTGAGAAAATAAATACATTTAATTCAACTGACAACGGAAAAAAACATTTTTACTAGGTTTTTTAAAGAAAAAATTTATTTTTAAGGAAATTAAAAAAAAAAATATCATAATGGAAAAAAGTTCCGTGGGAATGCGCTTAAAATTTAAGTGCAAAAAATTTGTAAATAATTTTTGGATAAAATCAAACCATTCTTAGAAGACTTCAATGCACAACCTCCCAAAACAAGTCGCATTGAAATACAAGTATTGCCTTTGGTTTCGCTTAAATCTGCGAATACCTTGGTTTATTGCAATCACCTTGGAAAATCACCCTTGACACCAATTAGAGGGCTAAACAGAGTTGCAAGTTAGACAATTAACAATAAAAACAAGATAGAACGCTACAGTCGAGCAAGCCCGACAGTAAAATACCCTGTACTCTCCACAAAAAGGAAAAATTAAAAAAAAAAATTTTAAAAAAAATTAAATTATTAAAAAAAATGAATGAATGAATGAATGAATTAAATTAAATTAGAATACATGTTTATGTTCAGTTTTAACAGCATACATTTACATCACGTACCTATGCGTGTTTATATTCTTGTATGTATGCAGCACAAAGTTGAACCAAAGCAGCAACAACAACAACAGCTGCGGGCAGCGATGCCGACAGAGCTGCAGGCAGCGCATGAGCAGCGATTTTACTTATGGCTATAACTTTCTTCAGAATTGACCTATCATGATGAAATTTGGCACACGGACACATTAGTACTAACTGGATGTACCTACCAAAATTGATTTCAAAATTCCGAGAATTACGGAAGTTATAAGAAAAAAAAACGAATTGCGGGGGAGTGGGGGGGTGTATCAGAAAAAATAAACAAACTCGTTCTGCCTAGGGCTTATAGGAACCTTGATACCAATTTTGGTTATCCTAGCTCTTGTACTTACTGAGATCCTTGCGCTCATACAGACAGACGGACAGACGGTCAGACGGACAGACGGACAGACAGACAGACGGACATGGCTATATCGACTCGTCTTCTCATCCTGATCAAGAATATATATACTTTGTGGGGTCTGCCACGCCTCTTTCTGTGTGTTACATACATGCGCACAAAACTAGTATAGCCTTTCACCCTTTGGGTACAGGCTATAAAAACTGTTTTCATTGACTTTTTTTCACTTTAAATGTGCACAACTGTCCCGTGCGACACCTTGGAAATGTGCCCATATATATAAAGTATATCTTGTTTGTGCTTCCCACACAGAAATGGAAGCCTGGCCGCCGGCTTTTGAAATTGTTGAGGCCGAGAATCGGAGCGATCAGCGGTTAAGTGGCCTCTACATACGCTGCTTCATAGCGGCGGGAGTGTTTGCTTCCGTCAAACCGTTGGTGACCATGGGACTGGCTGTGATGCGAACGGGCAGTACGATGTTGGAGCTGCCGTATGTGGCGCAGTATCCTTGGGACAACCAAGTGGTGTACTTTTATGTGCCCACCTATGTGTGGAATATGCTGGTCGGATACACGGCCGTCGTCATGGCTCTGTGCATGGACACTCTGCTCTTCGCGCTCATCTACAATGTGTGCGCCATCTTCAGGGTGGCACAGCAACGGGCAATCGCCTTGGGGGAGGTCAAGGGGACGGCCAAGGAGGAGTTCGAGAGCCTACTGCAGGTCTTGGAACTCCATCAAACGGGACTGCGCATTGCGGAGCAGCTGCTCAGCTACTTCCAGCCATTGGTGTTCATGCACTTTCTGGTTTCAGCTGTGATGATGTGCTTCGTGGGCTTTCAGGCGGCCGATTGGTTTCCCAAGCCGCAGTTCATTTACTTCATGGCCTTTGTCAGCTCGCTCCTGATTGCTGTCTTCATCTACTCCTATTGTGGCGAGCATTTGAAGCACGAGAGCGCGGCATTTGCCGAGGCCATCTGCGATAGTGCCTGGTATAAGTTCTCGCCGGCCAGCAAGAAGGCGCTCCTTCTCGCCATTATGCGATCTCAGCGACCCTGCGAGCTTCGGGGCTATTTCTTTGAGGCCAACATGGCGACCTTTTCGATGGTAAGCGGACTAGCTTTTTGTGTGTGTTGCCTCCAAAAATTCCTTCTACATTGCAGATCGTTCGCTCAACAGTGTCGTATATTATGATGTTGCGCTCATTTAGATAAACATTCCATTGTATGTATAGGAATAATCAGCATCAGCATCTCGTGATTGTGGAGGACTTGTGCGCCAAAGAGAATATATAGTGCTGGCTACTTCCTGGCCTTAATAATTTCACTTTTCCTACATTTGATTACCCATGGTCTTTAGTTTCCCCCACCAGTAAATTATTGTTGTAATGCTCTGCTAAAACTATCCCCCTATTGCCACAAAATGTGCTCAAATTTGAGAAAGAATTAGAGAAATGTTCAATAGCATTATTTATGGTGTTCCATCAATTCAATCCAACAATAATTGTGTAATTAAAAAATCGTATATCGTTTAGAAAACTGATTTAGTAGTATATATATCATCCAAATATATAGTTTGCGAAAAACCACTTGGCACACAATATAACTTTCCAGCACAGGCAACCAAGAAAGATCCGTAACAGCAAAGAGAAGAAGCAGAAGGAAATCGTCAGCAGAAGCTTGGATCAGTGGGGGCCGTAATATCGGGAATGAATTTCATTTGAAATAAAAAATTCAAAATTATAATTATTTTTTAATTTTATTCATTCGCTCACTGATTACTTTTGAGTTTTACATTACAAATTAAGTAATAATCATTATTTTTGGGCAAAAAAATAAAATAATAAATAATGATTATTCTTTAGGTTTTATTTTTGTGATCAAAAATAAACCTCAAGTTCTAATTGTCCCAGCTTTTTTTTTTATAGAGAATAAGGACAATATATATATACTATATATCCTTAAACCATAAGCCAAGACCAACCCCTATAGTAGGATTTTGTGCTAAAGAAAAATCCTTAAAATAATATTTTCAGGCAAAATTACAGTTCAGGTTTTACTTTTTGATCAAAAAAATTAAACTCAAAGAACAATAATTATTTCATTAATTAATTAATTAATTATTAATTAGGGTTTAAAGTAAGACTCAATATTAACCGTTACATTTTGAAAGACTGAATAAGCATGAAAATTTTCAAATTATGGTGGAAATGCATAGATAATCCTAAAAAAGGATATTGGCCAATTCCTCGCTTTTTCAAAATTACTATACTATAAGTGAATGATTTTTTTTGTTTAAAAAACAACAAAATAATCATTTTTTGCGGTCCCTGCTTTAAAGTGCTTCAGCAGCCCCCTTTCCCTTTTTATTCCCCCAGCTGGACGGTGAATACTTTTTGGAGGGGCTGGAGAGATGGGAGGGCGATGTGTGTTGACTTAAAAGAATATTATTGTGAAAAATAAATTTTATTTAAGCTCTGGTATATTTGTTGTTAATCTATAACAATTTCGAATTATTGTAAAATCATAAAAATAAATATGTTCAAACCAAAGAAGATTATTTAAAAAAATAAAATAACAAATTTTTTAAAATTGTGTATCATTGTTGTTGGGCTCGAAACATTTCGGACTGCCCTCGTACATATATACAAAAATTTTAAATTATAAAAATAAATATGATCCGTGTTGTATTGGATTTCCATTTTTTTTTACACTAAAAATAAAAACAATAATAACGTATATAAATAAATTGTAAATTATAAAATGAAATATGATCCAATCCAATATTTTTACATGAAAAGTAAAAACAAAAGCACCAATTCTTGCCTCAACTCCAGTGTTATAATTATTTTTCAAAAAAAGCCAAAACTATTTTGGACTGTTGACTCTGGAATGTTTTTAAATATTGATGAACTAGAAAGATTGTGAGAATCAACTCAACTAAAAAGCAAAACTTTAAATTGCGCTGCAACTCGCGCCCGTTATGTGCACCATTTGGAGGCCAGGTATAGTATTTCGAGTCGGGTGGAATGCGTATTTAATTTCAAATTTCCAAAATTTAATTAAGATGGTCGGAATTGGTTTCCATTGCATTTTGCAGCCTTGACGCGTTGACTTTCGGCAATAAATCCACACAACACCCATCGACTACATCCTTGTCACCTTGTTATGCGAATTTGTTGGGAACTTGTTGTGCTCTGCCAGTTGACAGTTGGCAGTTGCTGCCAGTTGCTATTTCTTTTTTATATTTTTAACGAGCTTTGTAATCCATATAAAAGAAACCGACAGCATAGTCGAATGTTAAAAATAGCGCCAGACATCGTTGCGCTTCCATCTTGCACACACACTTGCAGCTGCTTTGTGGGATGTGGGATGTGGGATGTCGGATGTGGGTTGTGGGTTGTGCGATGTGGCACGTGCCGCCCCCTGCTTTCCGCTCTCAGCTTTCCACTTACCACTTCCTGTGACTCGATGCCGGCGCTCCTCTTGCTGTTACTCTGTTGCTCTGATTACTGTTGGCTCCAGCTACAGCTCGAGCTGGAGCTCCTTGATTATTTCTCCGAAGCTTGCAGTGCAATTTTTACCCAACAGCGTTCCGAACCGTCCGCAAAATGCGGGAGCAGCCAACAAGTAATTTTTAATAAAGAACAAATACCATAACATACAAGTAGTTTTTTGCGCTTACGTTGTACGTGTACGCTTACTACAAGTATGTAGTGTAGTAAGCAGCCAACCAGTTGAGTTTGATGGCAAGCAGAAATTTCTAGTCATCCTTAGTGTTTACAATGTATCCTTTGTTGCTTGCCTTACCTCCTAACGATTGCTGTTCAAACCGTGATTGATGATCAGCGGCAGTAATGGCAACAACAACAACAACAACGACAACAACCATCCATGGGTTGAAAAGCAGCTATAAGCTACACTCAGCGCACTATTCTGCACTCATTTTCTACTTGCGATTTCCAAGTATTCTCGGAAGCAATTTCTATGCTTATGGCAGAAGGAAAAGCAATTCCTTGTAGATAAAATGTACATAAAATACTGAAAATATGCAGCGATATACATATATCGGGTGAACCAAGCGCAAAATATATTTTAAAAAGAAAACTATTCTGCACTTATTTTGTACTTGAGTTTTGCAAATATTCTCGGAAGCAATTTCTACGCTTATGGCAGAAGGAAAGGCAATTCCTTGTAGATAAAATGTACACAAAATATTGAAAATCGGTTTTTTCTGACTGCGACAATATTCATATATCGAGTGAACCAAGTGCAAAATATATTAAAAAAAAAAAAGAGCCCGTGTGATCTCGATTGTTAGAACACTTGGAGGTAGGCCTCAAAAATGCGAATAATTTCTTGAATTTTCGTTTTAATCTTTCTTTTTATACCCTGACTATAGAAGCTGGAATAACTAAAGTTGGTATCCAAATTCTGCTAGGTCCGAGAAAGGACGAGCTTATTTTATTTTTGTTTAATTTTCCCCCCTTTCCCACGCTACAGAATTTCGTCAATACTGTCCACATTTCGAAAGCTACATAAACCAAACTTGTCACAAGTAATCTCTGTATAATTATCTAATTATGCTTCAAATTTCATTTAAATCGATCAATTCTAAGAAAAGGTGTCAGCGGAACAATTTCAAACTATTTGTACGCCCACGATCTGCAGAATCTTCTTCTTCTTCTTTTTGCTTCTGCTAGGGGCGTATATAAATCTGTGCTGAAAGTTTTTCCGGGTACAGGGTATTTCACTATCGGGCTCACTCGACTGTAGCGTTCTCTCTTGTTTTTATAGCCTGTACCCAAAGAGTGAAAGGCTATACTAGTTTTGTGCGTATGTATGTAACACACAGAAGGAGGCGTGGCAGACCCCACAAAGTATATATATTCTTGATCAGGATGAGAAGACGAGTCGATATAGCCATGTCCGTCTGTCCGTCTGACCGTCTGTCCGTCTGTCTGTATGAGCGCAAGGATCTCAGTAAGTGCAAGAGCTAGGATAACCAAAATTGGTATCAAGGTTCCTATAAGCCCTAGGCAGAACGAGTTTGTTTATTTTTTCTGATACACCCCCCCACTCCCCCGCAATTCGTATTTTTTCTTATAACTTCCGTAATTCTCGGAATTTTGAAATCAATTTTGGTAGGTACATCCAGTTAGTACTAATGTGTCCGTGTGCCAAATTTCATCATGATAGGTCAATTCTGAAGAAAGTTATAGCCATAAGTAAAATCGCTGCTCATGCGCTGCCTGCAGCTCTGTCGGCATCGCTGCCCGCAGCTGTTGTTGTTGTTGCTGCTTTTGTTCAACTTTGTGCTGCATACATACACGCATATAAACACGCATAGGTACGTGATGTAAATGTATGCTGTTAAAACTGAACATAAACATGTATTCTAATTTAATTTAATTAATTATTTTAATTAATTAATTCATTCATTTTTTTTAATAATTTAATTTTATTTAATTTTTTTTTTTTAATTTTTCCTTTTTGTGGAGAGTACAGGCTATTTTACTGTCGGGCTTGCTCGACTGTAGCGTTCTATCTTGTTTTTTTTCAAAAGTTATGTTTTAGGTTTTTAAGTGTCTCAGTAATCTAGAATTTTTGTGTTTTTCGACTCTGGCTGAGCACTAATTATCCAGATAATAGAGATAATAGCGCATTACCAAAACAGACTTAAGAATGTTCTACATTTAAAGTATCCAGATTTCCAGATTTGGCATAAGCTAGGAAATATGGAGATAATCCTTTGCACCATTCGTACTTCTTTTTTTTCTGAGTGTACACTCGTGCCTGTGCGAATGAGTGTCTGTGTCCTTGCTTGTTTCTGCATGTGTATTTGTGATTGTGGGCGTGAACTTGCTTTCCAACAACAATTTTAAGTACATGCAATATTCCGTTCTTCTTTATCTGTTTTTTTTTTTTATTTTCATTCTTTACAGTTCCTATAACATTTGTTATTTTCTCTCTTTGTTATTCGCTTTTCAATCACAAGCTAAAACGACGATTCCCTTTACTTTCACATTTATATTCACAGTTGTGCAAATTGATAAGAATTTGTGGTTCGGCAGCTCGTAGTATTTATAATTGAATTTATTCTGATTCTTCATGAATTTTTGTTCTTGTTGCTGCTAATTCCCACAATTTCGTGTACAAGTTTATTGTTAGACTCAAGTTTTTGGATGGCAATGGCAATTGAAATGGGATTTGTAAATAGCACAGAAGACTGAGGCATGTGTCTATAGTAGACAATAAAAGCATTTGGATTTGTGATGAAAAAACAATAAAAGAAGCATCTTTCTTTATAGTTAATATGCGTTGGTCATGCCTTAGATGCAGTTTGGACTTATGGAAACGTTGATGAAACGCCTCGGCGTCTGCCCGTTTGTCCATTTGTTTGTCTGTATGAACATCTAGAACTTTTTGTACGCAGCAGCTACGATCACAAGCGAAGCTTTGTTCAGACTCTTAGCTTGTCTTGTCTTATCCGCTGCATTTAGAGGGTGATATTTAATCAAAGCCAGATCATTTTTGTAGCAAAAAAAAGTTATCAAAAACAAACTCAAAAGCCCTAAAGCTATATGGTTTCATGAAAATGGAGATATAACATTTTCCCTACCCCGCTTATAATGGTTGTTTTGTATAAATCTATATCTAAACATAAATTGACTTGAAAAAAATAAATAATAATATTTTATCGCCCGATACGACTCAATTTTATATCCTCAGCTTTTTTGCTCTTATCCCTTAGCTGCTTTGCTCTTATGCTCCTTGTTAAAAAAAGATCTTTAGATCTGCCATGCTTAACGTAAAAAATCACAAAAAAGGATCACCCACAGCACCTCGCCACGAGATTAAATGTTTAAGTTACATAATTATCTTCAAGTATATTCTATTTCTGTAGTAATTTGAAAACAATGTAAATAAATTGTATTTTGTATAGTTATATAGAGTTAAGTGCAATCTTATGGACATTTATTGTACTTGTATTTCCCTTTAATTTAAGAGTAAGACCTACTTTAAATTAATAATTTAAATTAATAACGCCACAAATATTATTATTATTAAATAGCCATGCCACTAACTGTTCATATTATGAAACAAAACCGAACTTACTTAGTTGTCCGCCTACTTTTGTCGCCTGGTGTATGGTTATGTGAGTATCTGTGGCTGGTGTTTGATTGTTGCAGCCATTGTTGCGTAGAAATCGTATTTTGCGGAACCTAGTGGCTAGTCACTGGGGCTTTAGATTATCGCCTCTGCTTGGTGTTTTCCTGCGACTCGTGGCCTGTACGGATATCGGGCATACGCAGTTATAGTCTGGCTTTAGCTCTTTTGTTAGCCTTGAAATTGGATTTCGACTTTGTCTTTGGCTCGCATAACCCTACCCCCTGAGTGGGGGGAGGAACTGAAAAGTAGGCAGAGCAGAGTAGTACTTGTGGCCCCAAACAAATATTCGGAAGATACACACACACACATATACAAGCAGACTTGGGAAGAAATGTATGAGTATGAATCATAAATCGGACTTGTGTTGGCTTTATTCGGCTTACATACTAGTTGAGAGATTCGATTACACAATTGAATTGCTGAGCAGTGCTTTCTTTTCATTTATTTAGTTTTCAGTTATGTTTCTATTTTTGTTTTGTCATCCTTTGGAAGGAATATACAAAATGCTGTGTGCTGAATAGCAATTATCAATTCGAACAATTGAATCACTGGTATTCTGTTTGTCTGGCTAGCCCACACAGATAGCATTACAGTTGATGGACAATCGGAACACAATGAATGTAAAAGTTTCCAAGTATAGTATACCTGTTGTTCATAGTTTGTTGGTATTGCTGTTCTTGTTGTGGCTGTAGTGGGCTCTTCTAGTCAAAAGTCACGGAGCTATGACAACGCGGAGCAGCCTTTGACTCAATTAGTATGCTATAAATAAAAAGCGTATGTGGGCTGCCGATAAAAGGTTGCAGCCTGCGGATGCAAGTGAATGCACAAAAATTGCAAATGCCATCATGTGTTGTGTTGTTGTTGTTGCTGCTGTTTTGAGCTGTTGCTGCTGCTGCGGCTGCTGCTGCTGTTTTTGCCGCTTCTGGCGCCGTGTTTCGCTCGTGGGTGGAGCCCGAGCGTGGCAAAGAGGAAAAACAATTAAAAGGCAGCCCTGCTGGATGCCGGCCTTTGAAACACAACATCGTTGCCGACATTCGCACCAAAATCATATAAACTCTCACGCACACACAGCCGCAACCATGTAAACAGCTTTTCACCAACACACGCATACGCACACGCACACGCAAACGCAAATATCGCCCACACGCTCTCCTCTCCGTGGGAGGCTTTTGGCTTTAAATGCAGCGCCTGCTGGTATGCAATGAAAAATTCTCAGTGCTGGATTACTTTGTCAGCATTTTGAATGGAGATCATGAGCAGGATGTCGTGCGTCACTTTTCCCCCATTGAAAGGACACCAATTCCATTTGCGAGCTGATTTAGTGATACACAAATATATAAATAGAAGATGCTTGCAGCAGCAAAGAACGCCTTTGCGGAACTGATTCTTTAGATGTTGCATAGAAATACTTTAATGGTGGGACATTACATTTATGTAATTGGGACGCTCATTAGAATGCATTAAGAAGTGCCAATCACTATTTGATTGCAAGTTTAGCTGCATTTATTTATTTATTTATTATTAGTTCCTAGATTCTTATAATTTCCTTAGATAATAAAATGCGAAGTAATTTGATTAGCCTACTTAACCTATTTTTTGCATTCTTAAAATCTTAATTGCTTAAATCGGCATATATAATAATGAAAGAAAAAGGTAAAATACTGGCAATGCAATCAAGACTGGCTTGATTCGTTTTTATTGTTCAAAAGTGTCTCTCTTTAGATCAATATACTTTGTTTAATGTTTCTCTACATTGTAAACCCCCATTCAACGTGCCTGTTTTTTCTGGAGGGGAGGGAAGTAACACTGGCTGCTAAAACGTGCTTTTTTATAATCAACACTGCACATTCTCTTTCTTTGTTTTACCATTTGACCGAAGCCATCACCTTGTCGTCCAACTCAACTGGCTTTTTCAGAGCCGGATTTCCTGCATTCTCAATAAAGGCGTTTTTTTTTTCTTAAAACTTAATTGCTTTAATCAATTGTTAAGCCGAAGCTTAGCGAGGAATATCGATAAGAATTGGACAGCAGTCTATGCTTAGATCGTTGTTGTGATAATTAAACGTATATTAAAGTTAAATAAATAAATTTCCTGCGTTTGTTAAAGGCTCGTTGAACCATTTCGTATTCAAATAGAATAAACTATTTATGACTTCAATAAATAAAGCATTAAGAGTTTGATCCAAACTTGAGATTGATTTAGGAAAACGTGATTTCGAAAAATGCTTTCAAATATGAAGCACTAAATGGTATTTACAAGTATTTCCTGCGTTTTTTAAAAGCCACCACTTTCTATTAAAATGGAATAAACGATTTAAGACTGCAATAAATATAGCATTATGATGATAATTTTGACCCAAACTTGATTTCGCAAAATGCTTTCAAATATGAAGCACTAATTTTAAATAAATTTAAGTCCAATTCATCTTGAATGATTCGTTCTACTTTGTGCTCAATGTACATTTTCTTCTTAACTTTACAGTGTTTTGCGGACCATTGCTTCTGTAAATCCCCTCTCCCCATTTCTCTTTCTCGCTCCAAAAGCGGTGCATCTTTAGTAATGTATTTTCAGTATTCTTAGATCGGTCTCCCAAGAAGCATCACACAAATTCTGCCTCAAGGCTTTTTAATTATGTGAAACAAGCATCTTATCCTCTTGGCTTTGATTAATTTTATTGTGGTTGCGTTTTCAATTAGTAATTCAAATTCACTGTCCTATTGGCCGTATAGTTTAAATAATAATAATGAATAATTATAATGTTTAATATAAGAATAAAATTAGTTTATAATGTAAATAATAAATATTTATTGACTAGCGTAATATTTAAAGGTAATCGAATACTTGTAACGCTAGGAGAAGATTTATAAATAAAAACTAAAAATATATATTCTTTTTTCAAAGCATATTCTTTTTATTTTATTTCTATTTATGTCAACAAACATATTGACTGCCGACATAGAAAAACTATATTTAGGAATTATAAAAAAACACGATGTAATGCAATTATTTTATTTGTTATTATTAGCTTATTTGTATAATTACTTCTACTTTTTACTACTATTTCACACCTCATTACGACTTTTCCTTTATTCCATTTCGTAGCTAAATTTGTGCACAAATAAATGCTCTGCCATTGCCAATGCCAAGGGCAACAGCATCCACTCCAGCATCCGCATCAGCTGAGCCGCAGTCGCAGCCACAGCAGCATCTCGTTAACTTCAAAGCCATCAAAGTTTGCGGCAACGCGTCCGTGCACCACAAGTCGGAAACTTGTGGCTGCTGGTTTTTAATGATGATTAATTGTGTACCGGGAGTGGCAGAATATTTGGTGGAAAAATATTGAAATATTACGTATACGCCGAGTGTTGCGCCATTATTCGAATGCGCTTCTAATGAGCATAGCTTGTGATTCCTGTGGCGCATCGACTGCGGTCCATCACCAGCTGGCAGCCATCGACTGTCATTTGCCTTTGGCATTTGGCCTTTAGCCTTTAGCTGGCATTGACTGAGGCCCGTCCCGGCCGGGCCAGGCCACACAATGTTGTCATTGAAGTTGATTGAATGGCATCGACATTGGCCCCCGAAATTGAAGGCCAGTCTGCAGTCTACAGTCTGAGTCTACATCTGCCGTATGCCGGCTTGCATGGCATGCAACACTTCATTGTTCTAATTATTTGGTCAGAAGTCAAAAGGCCAGCTTCAGTTTTGAATTTCTGTGGCTGCCAATTAGGAACGTTGAAGCATCGGCATGGAATGACCTTGCCAGTGCTATCCTCAACCTTTCTTCAAAGCTGGCAGCAAGCAAGCTAGTTTAATGGTTACACGGAAAAACAGACATAGATTGTTGCCGGAAATTCAATGTAATGACCATGTTCGTCGCAATACAAGTACAGCCCTTGTGTGTGTGTGTGTGTGTGTGTGTGTGTGTGTGTGTGTGTGTGTGTGCGTGCGTGCGTTTGTGCGAATGTGGATGTTGATATGCGAGCTGGCAAAATTTTAATTTAATTCGCATGGACTGGACTATGGACGGTGCAGAGCCATTGGCCACACGCAGTGCTCGCCCACCCGTTGTGCTTTTGGCAGAGTTTTTAATTAAATGCATAAAACTACAAGACAATTTCCCAGTCGAGTGATGAGGCGATGACGATGGCCAACGTCACGGCCACAAATGTTGGCTTTGACTTTGACTTTTGTGCATGGCCGTGGGCGTGGGCGTGGGCCTGGGCGGCTGTCTATGGCTCATTGCACAAAACATTAATATGACCATTGAAATGTGAATCAAAACGAACACATATACACGAGTTCGAGTACACACACACACACACACACACACATACACACACATACACACACACAAAGCCATGCACTGATACAAACTGGTGGCCATCGTACTCGAAATGGTTTCATTTCAGCATTTTCATTTGAATCTTTAGCACAACTCATTTAAAACCTGAATTCATCTGAAACCCTAATTAGATGGGAAACCTAACACGGAAAAACTCACAAAATGAAATTTGTGGAAATCATACAAATGACGGGTAGAAATTTAAATTTCCATTCGAGTAACTTGAAACAACAAACAACTACAAATGCAAACAATAGGAATAATAACAGAAACTAATGGCCAAATCCAGTCACACAGCCACAGACAAATGCTTATAAACAAATATTTATAATGATTTTAAATGCAATGTTTGCAAAAATAAAGAGAAAAACATTTAAACATCCAAGCTTAAAAGGAGCTGCCTACCTTTCCAGCTCATCGTACAAATTATTATTAACTAAAAATTTGATGAAATATTTTTTAGAAACAGCGAACAGAACAAACTTCTTCTAGCCTATGTGGATACAAAGGATCAGTTTCTACTTTATAGATAGATATAGAGACCAAACTACAAGATATAGAGAAAACTAATGGAACTGGGAAATATCAGTTCCATTAGTTTTGGAACTTACTCACGAGCCATGTTTGTTGTTCAACGCCTAACTATTTGATCTTTGGCTAGAACAAGAGGTGGGGCTTCCCAATCCTTCAAATCTGTCTGCCTTCGACCCTAACTACAATCTACAGAGAATAAATGTGGAGGGCGATACAAGAACAATTACTCACTAAGTTCAGGGAACATGTAATGAGCTTAGCCCAATTAAATATGATGCGATCAACTTCAAAGATCTGCACTCCAACGATCTGAACTGTATATATTTATGAGCCTCTTCAGGCAGAAGATTTAAGTCTACGTAGACTTTTTGCATACTTTTGTTAATTTTCGTTTCCTATCTTTTGAATTGTTTCCTACTGCTTCTATCTAATAGGCGAACCTATTCAAAACATAGAAAGAATTATCAGGTGTCATTAGTCCTTTTGTGTGGCCATGTTTCTGATTGGTTTCATATGTCATTCAATTCGCTGATCCTAATAACTATGTATACTTGTATTTATTATTTTTCTTGGTGTACACTCATGTATGATGGCGTGTATGAAATGGATTGCAAAGTTTTTAAAGCGTCGATGTTAATATGTTGCTGTTGAAATTGTTGTTGATTCCGCTTGCATCGCCGTGGGCTTAATTAAGTGGCACCTGAGTTGAAATTCCACGTAACGGCCACGCATTTCACAGCACTCCAGCTCTATGAGTTTTACATATCGTTGGTTTGCACATAATTAGCCGCGCTTATTGCAAGATAAATATTGTTTCATTTGGATTTTTCAAATAATTATTTCAATTCGACCGACCTTGTTGTCTCAGTCAAGTGGCTTCGGACCACAACTTTAAACATAAACATAAAGAATTATAAGTGTATTACATCGATTTTTCCAATGATAAAATCAAGTTATAATAACCTGGTATATAGATTAGTTTAAACTTGAAAGTTATAGAAAGGAAATGACTGTGTGATCATTTCTAATTGTCAGACTAATATGAGTTTTATAAAATAATGAAACAAGGCTCGAAAAAAGCGATTTAAATATTTGAAGTACTTGTTATAAAATATTGAAGTTTATATTTATTTATATAAAGTTTTACCTAACAATATTTTTTATTATATTTAAAGCTAATTAGGAATCATTCAGACAAATCTCAAGATGACTTTTTTGTAGATTATGAGAATGCTATATAACTGACTAAACATTTCTTATGTTGCAATGGAAAAATCTTTAATTTTCTCAAATTTACGCGTGGGAACATTTAGATTAAATAAAATAATTCTTAGCTAGGAAACTTTTAACCCAACTCTGTTTAGGGACCCTTAAGGTGAACTTGAAATTTAAGGGGAATTTTGCTTCTCAGTTTGCAGTTGGAATTGTTTTTGAACTTTTGTTCTCGCACAAGAGTTAAATATTGAAACTGTTCCCTCCCATCATCCATTTCTGTACACTACTACTACGAACATGATTCGTTATTATTCAAGTTTTCAAGTTCAAGCTTTTGCTCTTTTCTCTCCATTTGTTGAACTTGAAATAGTTTCGATGTAACTATAAATTTTACTAAATGCAGATAAAATTTGAAAACAACCTGAAACCAATGAGGAATTTTTTTAAAAGTTTTTGTATTTGTTTGTTGGGAATAATGATGCCTAACTAGTGCTGCCTGCTTAGCGATTTTCCCGCCAGCTGTAAAAGCGAGAAGTTGTCACAATTTTAAAGTTTCTGGCGGCATTTATAGCGTTATAGTTCGTTAAAGATCAGCTCCCTTTTATACACACTCATATATGTGTATATGTAAGAATATAGTATTTAGTATAAACTGATTCTATAGCCTTTATTGTCTGAAGATTTTGTTTGTCGTCGAATCATTTTTTGTTGCCTAGTTGTAGTTTTTAAAATGTGCTATTACAGTTTCCCCAGAGAAGAAAGCATAGTAGAGCGCCGTAGACCGATGAGATAGGACCATACTATCATGTAGCTGTTATTGGAGAAAGGAAGGTTTATATTTGTGCCGAATTCCATCTTGAAATCAGTACTGTCTTATAATTTTGAGTCGTAGGTGCAATTTGTATCGCTCCATGCTAAGATATGCCTGCAAGAATGAGAAGTGTTTGTTTGTTATGGGAACGATAACAGTAAACATAAATCAGCTATCAGCATTATATATACACAGATAGTATACACATACATATATCGTATCATAAAGATATTAATGGCTTGTTGTGACGGTCAAGAATTAGCAACACTGCAGCCAAGTTAAAGCGCAATTCGCTCCGAAAAGCACTCGGCTGTTAACTTTCGACTCCGAAAAGCTCTCGAGTTGTTAACAGCGGGCCATCCATCTAGTCGCTGTGACAGCTGTTGGGCAGTCTGTTAGGCAACAGGCTGCTATGAAGCAACAGACAATAACAATAACAAGAATAACAGTAACAGTAGCAGTTACAGTTACAGGAAAGACAACAGAGCAGCTGCGCCAAGACGGAAGCAACAGTCGCCCTCGCCCGAGTCTGTCGAGCAATTTAAAATAACGTGTCCTGTCGCAGGCGACTTCAGTTCCTGTTAAGCCTTTGTCGGTTACGTTTCTCAGCCACAAGCACAGCAAGCAAGCGCCAACAAGCCGCCTAAGCAACCAAATCAAATCAAAACCAAGCAGCCAAACATTTCTACAGTTCAACAGTTCTACAGACGTTCTTTGTTTTTGGTTCTCCACAGACCAAAATAAATTTTCCAAAAAAAATTACTAAACAAAAACCAAAGCAACAAGTTGTGAAAGTTATTTTTGAAACGAGACTTATTTACGCCTTTTTGTAATATTTTTTTTGCGAGTGCGTGTAAGTGTTTAAATTATTTATTTGAAAGAAAAAAAAAAACCCATAATAATGCTTCAAGAATTAACAATAAATAAACAAATAGAAAAAAAGACAGCTAGAAAATAAGAAGGCGCAAGCCAAAAAAATACCGATAGCAACGATAACAATAATAAGAAAAGCAAAAGCCGCACGCTGCCTCCCCTTCCCAATAGAGTGTCCTCTGTCTGTGTGTGTGTGTTGTGTATGTGTGTGTGTGTGTTTGTGTGTATGTATGTATGCGTATGTGTGTGTTTGTTGTTGTTGTGCTGCCTGGCCTTTACAAAAAGTGTTGAGCCGCCAACTTTTGATGCCAGCAGCTTTTTATGGGGCCGCCTGCCCTCGCCGCTTGCTTGCCAGCTTGCTTTTGGTTTCGGCCAGGTGCTTGGGCCGACGACACACTATTTCATAGGCGCACATACACACACACACACACACCAACACACACAAGCACTTACACACAAATTTGATGCGTTTTTATTTCGCTTTTCTTTTCCATTTTTATACAGACGTCTGCAACTTTTGGCCTTAATTTGTACTTCTCTCTCTGTCGAGGTTGTCGGCCGAAGTCGTTCATCTGTCTGTCTGTCCGTTGTCCTGCTGTTGGCCTGTTGGCCTGCTGGTCTGTCCGTTCGTCATAGTTCGGTTGCGCTATTTCGGTGCGCTGAAGGACATAAACAGAGGTTGATGGGTTGAACGGGCTCCCAGTGAGCGACCCCCGCCGGCCATACCAGCTTGCCATTATGCTGCTAGCCGCTGACTGACTTGGCCAGTCTTTTATTTATTTTTACTCGCTTGGGCGCCTCATCCTCCGCTCGCAGCCGCACCATTCATATGCAAATGCTGTTAAAAATTCACACCAAGAGCTGTGAAAACTGTTCGACCACCATAAAATTGTTGGCCAGCGTATGCGGCTGGGTTGGGTTTGGGGTTGGCTTTTGGCTGCCATTGCCAGGCAAGAGGCAAAGTGTTTAAGCCACAGCCGAGCAAGTTGTATTCCATGTGGAGGGAAGCAGAATTGAAGCGTTTTTTTTTTGACAGATTAAGTTTCGAAATTTGGGAAACATTTCAGCTAAAAGTTGATGAACTGCTTAACAATTTTGTGGTTTCTTATTTGAAATCTTTGTGCAACAATCAGCATAGTAATGGGCTAGTCTTGCCTAAGTCTACGTCTAAGAATATATACATAAATAAATAAATAATACTTTCCTCTTAAAATAAACCTAGAATACATTCTTTTCTTAATATTTAGATAGCTTTATTTTTTTAAATATTCCTATATATATAAGTCTCTCTAAATGACTTGCCACATTTTCCTTTTAGCCAGTCTGCTTAAAGTTTTTAACAACTTTTTATTGCACTAGACAGTTGCTCTCTCTTCTCGTTTAAAAGTAAAGGTGTAAAAAATGTAAGTACATCATTGAAAATTTCATTAATATTTTACTTGTGCTCTTTCAATTACGTCAGAGTTTGAATAATGAAAAGTTTTGTCACTTACTATTTGAATTAAAAGTATTTCATTATTTTCAGTCCCAGTCCCAATAGTCTATTCCCTGATGGAGGAACTAGGAGTTATGCCTAGCCTTTTTCAATGCTTTGCAAGTCTGATTCTGATTTGCTCATTCACAAAAGTTTTGCGACATTTTCAAAATGCAACCATCATCATAATTGACTTTTAAGTTTTGCGAATCTTTTAAAAGAGCCAACAGACTGGTTAGTTATTCAAATTGAATTTTAATTGAAGTCGAAAACAAAAATAATGTAAGCTTTGCTTTCATTTAAAATAAATAGAAATATGATTAATAAAGAAGAAAGGAAAATATAGTATATCGGTTGAGGAAACACATTCAAATTTAAATCGCATAAGAAATCATTTGCTGTTGCTGACAAGAGCAGAGTAAGGTAATAATTGTCTCAATAAATCAATATTTGAGTTTATTATTATAGGCATAGCATGCAAATTTATTCAGATATTAAAATCAACTTGAATGCTCAACTTCTGCTACTTCCAGCCTTACTGTTTCCATCTAGCTGAATTCAAAAAACAAAACACGATAATGATAATTCAATGTTTTGCAAGTTTCCTCAAAAAGACTGAATTGTTTTCGATTTTTGCTTTTCTCCTTCGAACAATATTAGCTGAGCTGTTCTTTTTTTAAAGCAATTATTTAATTGTGGACTTACTGATGCATATTGAATAGATTTTAGAGTAATGTCAGAGTGTATTTCATAAATAAATAAATAAAATTCCATCACAGTTTTTACTGAGAGACTCCCCAGTTAAAGCTTGTCAATAATAACTGTATATTTCGTTTTTTTTTTTGCCTGAGTTGTCACTTTTTTTGTAGCATATCTTTCGGGGCAGGTTCCACCTGTTTCACGCTCTGCTCGGTTCTACCAATTAATATACCAATTGACCATGGCTACCACTTAGATATGAACGGTTGAACGAGTTCAGCGCAGTGTTCATTAGTATTGCGACCGATATATTTGTGGCTAAGGCGTGTTATCTTTCATTTCCAATCTAATCGCTGCTACTTACCACTTCACATGCACGACTATCGCATCAATATGAGGAAGGTAACTAAAGAGCAGCTGCTATCGATGACGAGGACGATGACGATGTTGCTTGTTGTTCGAGGGTCAATCAATGAGTTATGACATGATGTTAACGTCTAATCATAAGATTATACTTATTAGAAAGGCAGAACTATTGATGCGTTGTTTGGATATAAAATGGACTAATAAAGGCTGAAGACTGCTTATGAAGGAAGAGCAAATATTTTAACCACGGATGAGGCTTACATGCTGGCTCGCTGTGCCTCTGATCGAATTGCCAATAAAGAAGAGGGAGATTCTGTGGAAAATTTTTGAGCTTCTAGTATAAATTAAAAGCGGAGCTAGTGTCGGAAAATATGAAGTATGATTAGTCCAGAGCTTTAAAATCTTTCAAATTCCTAGATTTTCATTTTGGATCAGTGTTGGATTGGAAAGCGAAGCTAATGTCGGACAATTTGATGTGTAAGAGTTCAGGCTTCAGAGCTTTCAAATCTTTCAAATTCCTGGACCTTACTTTTTAGATCAGCACAGGCAGTACACTTTTAATAATTGTGAAAGTCCGCTTTTAACAGATCTTTAGAGACCTAGAAGTCAATAAGGAAGATCGTTTTTCTTATTTTTCAATGCAACTGTAATAGACAGGCCTCTTCTTATTATTTAGAATTAGGGTATTCAATGCTAATGCTTAAACTGTTTACTCGGTAAGAAAACAGAAAGCTGGTTTATACATATTTTAATGTTCTTCTTCACATAGATCGTAAATTGGCGATGTACGAGCAGTGTGTGTATGTGTGAGAGGGAAAGAGAGAGAGAGAGTAGCTCATACGGAAGAATCTGGTCCGATAAGAATCTTCGAAGCCGCATGTTAAATTAGAAGAATTCGTTTAATCTTGTCATCTTTTGCAAGATTCCACTATTCAAAGCAGATTAACTGATTTAAAAATGATCATTTAAGAACAGATCATTGTTGCCTAAGAAAATATATCTTTTTTATGGAGATGAACATTATATTTAACCTTTTAATCAGTTAACTCAGCCACTGCTTGTGATTGGCCCAAATGTGTTGCTTTTCTTATATATTGCCTTCGCGCTCTACATTCCTGGAACAGATTGTGGAAAATATATCTTTTTGTTGGAGATGAACATCATGTTTAACCTTTTAATCAGTTAACCCGTCAGCCACTGCTTGTGACTGTTGCTTTGATTATCTGTTGCCTTCTTGCTCTTCATGCCTGGAACCGATTGTGGACGCTCGCACACATTTAACGTCCGGCTTGATTCTGTATTGTTTAAGGCATTTCCGTTGTCGTGCTTATCAGAAAATATTGCCGCCCCGCACAACACAATGTTGTTTCTAGTTCCGTTGTAATGATAAAGTCATTCGCCAAGAACTAGCCTTTGAATCTGAATGCTGAACATATTGATTGACCCTCGAGCTGTGCGACTGTCTATTGCTTGGCCGTTGTTGTTTAGGGCCTGCCAGTAACATTAAATGGGTTTTATTTTTTAATCATTTCGCTTTGCTCGGGGACACAAGCTTGCCGCGGTTGCCACGCTTGCCACGATTGCCACGCTTGCCACAATTCCGATTGCCCGCTTCCCCTCTTTGGCCGGACAGTCAGCAGTCAGTTCGTTACCGCAGTCCTCGCTAGCTCGGCGGTGCTAACAAATTGTCAGTTGCATACAGAACGAAATGAATAATAAATGGCGCGCATAATTATGTGCAACTGAGTGCATGGGCGGCGTGAGTTTGTGGTTGAGGTGGTTCGGGTGGTTGGGGTGGTTGGGGTGGTTGGGGTGGTTGGGCGCATGCACGGGTGGTGTTGCAAGGTGGCGCTATGCAATCATTGCCAAGTGATAAATATGCGCCGAGGGCCATTCGGTCAGCTGAGTTGACAAACGTTGGCCACTTGTTGCCACACACTTGACACCAACTGAAGTGCCCCTTAATTTACAGTCATTTATATTGGCTGTGTGTGAGTGTTTGTGTGTGTGTGTGTGTGTGTGTGTGCGTGACTGCATCCTGCTCGCAGCTAGAAAATTGTGTGTCATTTCACGGTTCAGCGTTGCTCAATTGTTGATCATAAATCAAAAAAATGCAGTCACTATTCAACGACTGTCAAGACTTAATATTAATATTTATGTTGGCATCGAAGCTCGTTGCTTAGAAATTCAAGCAAGCAAAACGCAGGCTCCACTGTAAAGAGCTGTAATTAATTTTAATTTGTGGCATGAAAGCATTTTAAGCACCGCATGCCTCTTACTACAAATTTATTTAAGCGTTCACACAAAAACCTGTTTGCTTCATTTTCTTCCTTCTTCTTTTTTAGTTACAGCGTAAATAAATAAATCTTTATATTTGTAATTTTTTCCCTTCTTCGTTGCGTCTTGTTTTTTGTTTTTTATTCAAAATGAGAACAGTTTCTTCGTCTCCTCCACCTCAGCGTTTAATGTTCAATAAACAAAACAAAGAAGACAAAAATATAATTACATTTTCATCGACTTCTGAGCCTCGCTACTGATTTCTAAAAATACTTAGCTCTGGAATGGTATTTAATTATGCGTTTGAAACTTCCATTTTATAAAATCCTTCTGTATTTTTGTGACGTTTTGGAAAAGTCGTTTGGTGGCCTTAATATCTGTTTGGAATATTTTTGAAGCACAAATAAAGTGTTTAGTAGCCAAAGCAGAAGTCAGACTGCATTGAACAACTAAGATGAGGGGAACTGCGACCTCAAGAGACGTTTTTTTTTAAATTAACTTAGTAGATGATTCTACGATTCTGGATTCCTCCATTACTCAATAATTTGAATGGTGAATGGCAGAACTTGATCAATGCTTTAAATATGTTTCTCAATTTTTTGTTTGCTTTTGGCAAAAACTCATCAGAAGTGATTCATCCAAGGTGTTTTCTTGCTCTTCCCACCGGGGACGAGTAAATAGTTTTTGTAGTAAAAACCAAGTCTAAGAATAATTGTTTCATTGGAGGACTCTTAGATCTGTAGTCAATAAATAGTTTGGCGACTTCATTTTAATTAAATTAAATTAAATCTCTTAATTCATGAGAAAAGAGAAACCATTTGGCGGCCACAGGATATTAAAGCTAACTCAGCAGCAGCCATTGAAAGGAATCATTACTATAAGTATTTTATAATTAAAAAGATATTCCAAATGAAAAAACTGAAAAAACTATCCAAACTACTTGGTATAAAAAGATCTTATGATCTTATGAGGAAATTAGTGAGAGACTTCATGAAAATGTTGCTCCCACACATTCCAGACATACTCGTATAGTAAGAGTATATATGTACTTAGTACATTACAGAGCCATAGCATATGGAACTTCAAGAAATTCACAAACTGTATGAATTGCAAAATAAATGCCTTAAATGACTGTTTAATTGTTTTCTGAGTCTTTGATGATTCAAGCCGAACACCTCCACATTACTTACCTCAGCAAATGGAGCCTTGAAGTGTGCTCTGCACCTTAGGAATTAACCCTTGCCCTATGCCTTCGGGTTAATGAGGTTTAGGCGTAGGTCTTGCACATTTTCCATTTTCCATTTGCCCACAAGTCGGAGCGGAGCGAAGCATTGAAATCCTAAAGCCACTCTGCTTACGACCAATAATGAGTATCAAAAACAACCTTAAAAATGTCGGCTAATTTAATAAGCAACAACAACAATAGCAACAACAACAACAATAGCAACAGGAAAAGCAACAGCAACAATAGCGATAGCAACAACAATAATAAAAGTCTAAGCCGCTTTACCCTGGCATGCCAATTAATTTGCATAGGGTTCTTTGTTTTTCATTTTCTTCCTTTTTTCTCTTCTTACAGTCCTATTTTTTTGTTTTTTGTTTTTTGTTCTGTTCGTTGCTGTTTTCTGGCTCCTATCCTTGTTTGTGTTTATAATTTTGGCACCAAAACACAAAAGGCTTGATTAAAAAATAATTACAACACTTTGCGGGCGTGAACAAAGTGTTGCTGCGAGTTGTTAGAGAGACAGATGGAGGGCACTTGAAGGGCAGCTGGAAGGGCGTGTTAAGCGCTCGCTTTCTTCTTGTTGTTATATCCTCTACACATACTATATATATATATATATATATATATATATATATATATATATATATATACATACACACACACAGATACACACTACATACACGGCACTGATAGCTAATACTCTGCGACTACTACTAGTAGAGAACTTGCAAATCAAATTGTGAAACAAAATAAATTATAACCGACACTTATAAGCGCCAACAACTAAAAAGCCAGCCATGACAGACCGGCAGGAGAAACCGAGCGGCAAAGAGACACCGACACCAACACCGACCCCGACCCCGGCACCGAAAGTTGCATGTCCTGGCAGCGTCAGTGCCCGGGATGAGAAAGAGAAGGAGCACGAAGGACCCAGCACTAGCACCAGCAACAGCAGCAGCAGCAGCGCTGCCGGAGCCATGGCTCTGGCCATGGGGGCCAGCACATCGGCTGCGGCTGCCGCTGCCGCAGCCGCTGCTGCCGGTGGCATACAGGATGTGGAGCTGGACAGGGAGCTGGACAGAGATCGAGACAGAGACTCTCATGGCGACAGGTGAGTTGGTGGCTTGGCCACAAGCCCTGTACATATGTATCTATCTATCGGCTTAGACACGTGTTCATAGGCACATGCATGCACACATACATACATACATAGTACATGCACACATGAAGTATGCAAGACTGTGTATGTATGTATGTACGCATGTATGTCAATAACAATTAGCTAATTGTGCGTGCCCTCAGTAAATGCCTTTCGGAGCGCGTTGCATGCCTCGACCCGGCCTGGCCCGGCCTGGCGCCCACATCAAAGGCAACTGTGGGCGCGACCTGTCAAAAAAAAAAAAAAAAAAAACTGTCTGCAAAACAGAAAACTGAGGCATGCGATAAATAAATAAAATTAGCATGTCGGTATGCGTGTGTGTGTTATCTTTTGAGGGGGCCTATACTCCAAACCCCCATTTCTATCCCTTTGCCATATGGTCATGTAAAAAAAAAAAACTCCGAAAAGCGTAAATTGTAAAAAGTAAATAAAATAAACAAGTATATATGTATAGTGTTCCAAAAATGTGAACGTTCTAAGTAAATGAGCATTCGAAGCGATAATGAACATTGATTGTGTATCCCCTCTCCACATATTCTTCAATAAAATAGAATGCGAACAGCATGATCAGACTTAAAAGCGTACTTATATGATTTGAGCATACAATGCAACAACACACTCATGTATATACATAACTATTCTGAACATTAATTATATATGAGAATGCCTTTTAAACGACAAAGAATGAACCAAGATTCATATGACTTTTTTTTGTAAATAGTATAAGAAAATATTACAGCAGCCATTGAGCATTTTCTTTGGAAATGTTTATCGAACAACGACCTACGGACAGATTCTAAAGGAAACTAACAATTGTAAGTCACAAATTCAAAATAATTATTGTGTCAGAAATTGAGCAAAGTATGACTCATTTTTTGGAGACCAATAAGATAAAACAACAAACTGCATAATTTGAAAATTAATAGATGATGAGATGAACGGGTACTTCAGTTAAGATTTACAAAAAAATTCATCTCTAGTATGTTTCACCGAGTGCAATTTTAGTTAAGCGATTCGAATGGGCATAAAATGCTCAAAGCTATTTGAATTGGTATGAACTAATAAATTTTTGGTTAAGCGTTTTGAATGGGTATTACATGCTCTGATATGATCTTCAGCAAGTTTGAAATCCTGCATCAAGTACATTTTTAGCTAAGCATTTGGAGTGAGTATTAAATGCTCTGGACTTGGTTTGAGTTCTTTAATTCAATCATCTCTAGTATGTTGGTAATCATCTCTAGTGATTACTAACAGTAATTATCTCTAGTAAGTTGGGAATCTTACATCCAGTACATTTTTAGTGAAGCCAATCATCTCTAGTAAGTTGGTAATCATCTGTAGTGAGTTGGTAATCATCTCCAGTACATTTTTAGTTAAGCATTTCGAATGACTTGGCTGGAATTCCAGAAGTCAATCATCTTTATTAAGTTGGTAATCATCTTTAGTGAGTTGGTAATCATCTCTAGTATGTTGGTAATCATCTCTAGTGATTACCAACAGTAATTATCTCTAGTAAGTTGGGAATCTTACATCCAGTACATTTTTAGTGAAGCATTTCGAATGAGATAGTTTGAATTCCAGAAGTCAATCATCTCTAGTAAGTTGGTAATCATCTGTAGTGAGTTGGTAATCATCTTCAGTACATTTTTAGTTAAGCATTTCGAATGACTTGGCTGGAATTCCAGAAGTCAATCATCTTTATTAAGTTGGTAATCATCTTTAGTGAGTTGGTAATCATCTCTAGTATGTGGGTAATCATCTCTAGTGATTACCAACAGTAATTATCTCTAGTAAGTTGGGAATCATCTCCAGTACATTTTTAGTTAAGCATTTCGAATGACTTGGCTGGAATTCCAGAAGTCAATCATCTTTATTAAGTTGGTAATCATCTTTAGTGAGTTGGTAATCATCTCTAGTACGTTGGTAATCATCTCCAGCAGGTTTGGAATCCTACATCAATAATATTCACTCTTTTAAATTGCAAATACCCCGTTAAGCAAATGAGATAGTGCCCCCAAACATTATCAATTCATAGCTCAGCCATTTTAAAGCTTATAGTTGGGTAGAAATGTTCTCAAAATATACATATATTTCATAAGTTGTTTATTCAAAATAATAAAACATTGTTTTCACTTTATATTAATAATCGCAGAAATCAATGGAAGCGGTAGATAATACTTATAAGTATAGACATTCATTTTTGCAAACTCTTCATATTTTTATCCAAATCTAAAATCCTAGTTTCATAATAAATATGGTATTTGTTTTTAGCTCGATCTTGAATAATCTTCTATATAGTACAAGGAATATGAGTTTAAGTATTTGAGATCGCGCTCATTTAGTTTAAGTTTTTTAACTATGTTATCAAACTTAAATGGATTTCTTTAAATTTCTAAATGAAGAACTTTTCCCTCAAATCGAGGGAAATAATGCTCCGGTCCAAAGCCTAATTATTTGTATTACAGCACCTTTATGCAGATTTATATAACAACGTTCTACTTCATTAGTGAGATTGGGAGGCTTCTGACAAGCTTGCAGAATAATGCTTGGCATTTCATTTTGCCACAAGTTGACGGCCACAGATTAAAATTTGTCTACACTTTGTGGTCTTCAACAATTCGTAGTTGATAGACCAACAACAAATTACAATTAACTTCTACTCGCAAAGTTCTAGTTCTAAGTAAAAAGTGAAGGCATTCAAGCGCAATCCTCTTAAAAACTGTTCTAAAAAAAGTTAATGGCTTTCTGCAATATCTTTGTCAACTAAATACCTTTGGGGAAAGAGTAGCATTGACCTTTCAGCAGCTCATGAAACTTTTACTATTTTTATTTTTTTTGCGGTAATGTGATATCCAAAAATATGAATACATACAAAGCCAAGTGTACTTTTTGGGCAGACAGCTACTGCGGCCACAAATATGATGATATATTTGACACTTGGCTTCCCAATAGGTTCATTTTATTCAGCTTTGGCTAATTAATTAGTGAAACTCATGCGTTGGCGCCATTGTTCCCGATTTGGTGCTGGTTGTAGTTGTTGTTCTTCTTGTTGTTGTAGTTGTTTTTGGGGGACAATGCAGGGTGCATGTAAGTGCTAATGTAAAGAAGATGTAATTGGAGGACATTTGTGTGCGCTATTTATAGACCAGATGTGTTCAGCGCAAAGAAAAAATAAAGCTATTCTTGAATGGTGGCGAAGAACAGCCTCTTGAATTTTAGATACACTCGAGATTCGAATATGATTTCAGTTTTCGACACTAAACGATGTATTTTTATACTCTGTACATGAAATGTACAAGAGTAGGTTTACAGAGTATACAAATTTGTTAAAAGAGTCATAGCAGTTGACAGCAAGTCCTAAAGGATATTAACCTTTTAAGCCCTAAGAAATGCGTAACTCGTAGAACAAACATGCCTTATTAAAGAATAGTTGGATAACCCTTAATCTCTAATTAAAGTTGTAGGTCGAAGTGCCCCTAAAATAGTAAATTTTGAATGCGTCTCAAAACTTGAAGCACAATTTGTAAGCCCGATATTGGAACTATTTTTAATTAATTTGAAGGCAAAGCATTTCTTCAGAAATTGCTGCAAAATAAATACAAAATAATGCCTATCTTGATTAGGCTTCGAAAGTTAATGCCAGCAAGTTTAGTTATAAGTATAGAAGAGAATGGTTTAAAGCATTTGTGTGCAACTTATTTGTCAGTCTCATCCAATCATAACAGAGAAGAAATACAATGTTCTTTCATTTGACACATTTATTTAATTAAATTGAAAATGTTTGACGCACAAATGTAGTATGAATAAATATTCACAGATGTAATATTTTAAAAAAATTGGCAAACAAATTGTAGCTTGTGTTGGGAAAAGCAATCCATTTAGTCAACAACAAAAAATTAGGTTTGGGAATAGACATTCAAATAGACTTGCGAAATTAATAAAAATTTAATAAATGCCACGAGTTCGAATTTAATAAATAATTCAATGGTTGTATGTGCACAGCAGCTATTAGTTTGGCTAAGAAGGATAAAATTTTTATTTAACAGAATGTATCTGAGATATAAAGTTATTGCTTAGTTGGCCGGACGATGTCCCCTCCACAACACACCTCCCCCCCCCCCCCCCCACAGATTCAGCTTAGCTTGTAGTTTTTGTTGCTGCTCGAGGCGACACGTATATATTACATGGGGATAAATGTTATTCAAGCTCCTTTCAGCAAACAGGACCTAGGGCTGACACTAGCACGTCCTCCATACCTGTACATAAGTACATGTGTATGCAGAGATATGTACATACTTTTATAGCTATATATACATACTTGTGTATATATATATATATATATATAAAGAAAAAAACATACATGCATATGTTGTTGAGGAGCACTTAATTATGTGACTAACAATTAGCAGCAGCGACTTATGCCAGTTGTTTGACATACACGAAACGCACACACACACACAAGGACAGACACACACAAGGACAGACACACACGCTTATAAATAAGCTGTCTGCAATGAGGTGGGCTTTGCCTTTTGGTCGCGTGTTTTATTTTACAAAACCTGCAAGCAACAGCTTTTCAGTTTGCAGCTAATTATGTCCCAATTACCTTCTACACCCAACACTAGCTTTAGGCCAAGAGTGAGCAAGATAAATATATAGTTGTATAGAGAGAGCGGGAGAGAAAGCGCGTGCGACGTGCCTTAAGTTTATGGCTTAGCTGATGTCGCTTCTTAACGCATTAGTTATATGCCTCTTTGCAGTAAGATTTCTAAGCAACACACACACATGCCAGTGCCCAGCCAAGTGTGTGTGTTTGTGTGTGTGTGTGGTTTGTGAAAACAGTTTGCTTGCAAGTCTGCTCCAACGATTGCAATGCCAATCAGTTTGTCCGCCCACAACTCAACGACTTGCTACTTTCAAAATACTGTACCGCATGCTGTCTTCCCAATATCTACGAGTATGTTGTTGGCTTAGACACAACGCTCCAGGGCCTACTCGCAGTATAGCCCTGACAAGGCAGTCTTTGGCATCACTTTGATACAGAACTGTTGATATTATCCTTTAAGTCGAACCATATGGAAGCTACTTGTATATTGCATTTTTCTCGGAATCATATTTCCAATCTGAAAGGCATGCGAATCAAACGGAATTTGATTGATGCAGAACAGAAGAGACCAGCACAAAAATCAATACCAACTATAAGTTACAATTTCTTCTGAATTTTCAAATAAAATGCATACAAGTAGAGCATAATGCTGTATGGACTATGCTTAACAGCAGCCAGTGGCGTAACTAAACTAACTTTTGATGGGGCCCTATCAGTAAAAATCGTCACGTTGTACTCAGTTAAATTTTTAATAAACTTCAAGATTTTCAGCGTACTGAATTACACGTATAGTATATATACAAGTAGTATACACTAATGGCGTCCTCTCTTAGGCGAGAGGGAATGGTCTGTAGTCCCCATGCTAGCCCAATGCGTATTGGAGACTTCACATTCATCCATAGAACATAAATCTCAAGGCATTCATCATCTATTCGCTAGCTTTTCGGTGAAGGAACAACATCGTGAAAAAACGCGCATACATTTTCAATGAAAAAAAATCATTTAATTTCAATAAGATATTTATTAAGACAATTTTTTGTCGAGCTTTCTGTTCCGCAAAAGTGTCTATAACATCATCAAGGCCATAGAATTTTCCATAGCAAAGTTACATAACCTGACTTGTCTCATAGAGTTTCTTAAATAAATTGAAAATGATCGTTCAGCACTAGCTGTAGTCACAGAATTTGTAAGAAATAAAATTAATCAAGAAAGCTGCTATGCCCTAAAAATGATTTTTAATTATTAATAAATCAGCAGAGACCTAATACACGAATATTTTTCTATTTCGTCTTTGAAAGTGGATCGAAAACTGAGAATTTCTCTGGCAAATGATTCAGATATGTCTTTTTTATATGTATCTTTAGATATTCCAATGTAAACAAATATTTTTGAGCTCGCGGCCTCGCGGGCCGGGGCCCTCTTGGTTCAGGGTCCCGTGGCATTTTGCCAGCCCTGCCACCCTATTGTTACGCCACTGACAGCAGCATTGAATTGTTATTTTAAAATTGAGAAACATGAATGTGAAGAGAGGGGGAAATTAAAAGCTTCAATTAAGAACGAGAGGAGCTAATGTTGGTGCAACTCTCGTCTCATATATGTACTATACATACTCGTACGTGGTCTGTTTAAAAGAAAATGTGAAGGTTTTGGTGCATCATGAGTCGTAAGGCTAGTAGTATTCCTTCAAGGAAGTTATGGAACGTTTGCGTGTATATAGCATACCTTTTGTTCAAAAGAAAAGGTGAATTTTAAATTGCTTTCAAAAGCATTTATTTATTCATCAATATCCATCTTGCCCCCTTCAAAGCAATCCCCCTCAGATATAATTATATATATTTCCTATTTCCAAAACGGATGAGACCAATGAAAGAAAAGCGTTTTGAGATAAAATCCAAATCGAAGAATGAGCTGATGGCCATACCGAAAAGCCTTATTTCAGAAGATACACATATTCATTATACAGATATCTGAGGGGGGTTACTTTTGAACAAAATGGACAAAATGGCTATTAATGAATAAATTCAATTATTTTCAAAAAAAATTAAAAATTAAAAATATTCCCCTTTCTTTTGAACAGACCACGTACATCAACTTGCAGACAGACGGAATATCAGTTACTGAGGCGTAGTTAACCAAATAACACGCATACGCCATGTTGAACGCATTTCACACACATTGCCAGTTACATGGAGGCCTAATCAGACACAGACACAGACACACACACACACACATCTACAGATACTGGCATGTTCCCATGAATATTCACTCTAATACTTACTGTTACTTTGTTCAATTTCCGGTAAGATGCCAATTTCACTTCCGATTCAGATTCAGATTCAGATCCCTCTTTGCTTAGCCGAAACAGAAATCACTTGTTTGGATTGCTGCTGTACGGCGACTTGTTAGCTTTTTTCCTTTTCGCCCGCCAGTTGCCGTCCGGACTGGGTGGCTTACTGGCTGCTGTCCAATGATGGATGACTATATGCCCATGCACTTTGGCATGCCCTGAACTGCGTTCCCTTTTGGTTATGCTAACAAATTGCTTAACAATGACAAGTTGCCGCTGCTTTCCAGGCAACCGGCCCCAAACCACCCAGTCATCCAGTGGCGAAAAGCGGATCGTGCAGCTGCTGCTGTGACAAGAAAATGGTAGCCTTTGTCGCATCCTGGCCATGTGTCTGTCAGAGCATATATTGTTGACATTATGCACATCAATTTTTCAAAAAAGCAATACAAACACAGCAGACATTCCACCCAGCCAGCGCCCTGGCTTTTGTTGGCGTGTGAGCGTGTCCTTGGGCCGCATCCTGAACAGCTTGTATGCTTTACTTTGGTTTGGTTTGGTTTGATTTGGTTTCGTTCCGTGCCGTGCCGTTTCTCGTGGGTTGGCAAATCCCGGCACATCGTGTCGCCGTTTCAGGAAAATTGACAACATAATTAACATGTTTTGCTGTCGATCCTGATGCCGATGCCATAGCTTGGGACACTCCTTTCTCTTGTAATCCTGCTCCTCCCCATCTCTCGTTCTATTTCGGTCAAAAGATTTGTGACAAAATCTTAAGATTTATTATTGTTGTGGGCACTAACAACATCATTAACTGGGCGGTGGGGGTGTACAGAGCTGTGCGATGCTGTGGGCGGGTTTATTGCCGAACGGATGCCAAGCCATGTCACTGGAATTTTCAATGAGCTCGACGCGACTTCAGTCGACATGTCCTGGTTCGGGGCACGTGAGCTGCTTAGCCGATGAGCCAGAGCGAGCGTCTGCAAATTGTTATCATAAATAATTAGTTGGCTATTTTGCATATTTGCTGCACATCCACATACTCACAACATATGTGTCTGTGTGTGTGTGTGTGTGTGGGTGTATGGGTGTGCACCTAGGATATTATATTTATAAACGAATAGGGTTGCTCTTCTCAAGCAGCGTGCATTTCCCATCTGCCCTTTTGACGCTCAAGTGCTGCGGAATGTTATCAACATACGAGTAGAGCTGCTGCCAGAGTTCAAAGAGCAGTGGAATTAAGAAACACACACATACTTGTATATATAAAAATATTCAAAGAAAATATTGAATAAGAAATGCGTAACAAAGGAAATTAGTAGAGAGTAGATATTCCTTTGTTGTAGAATCGAAATAGTTCACAATGTTGAATTTAATTTAAAAAATGATTTAACAACTTTAAGTTAAATATATTTTGTAGCTGTTGCTTCGCTCCGAGCCTGAAGAAAGCATTGTAACCGTATTATTATTCTACATTGAATTGTAGAATTGTTTTTAATGTTGATTTGAAATCTAAATAGTTCTATATAAGAAATCTAATACACTTAAACATGTACAAAGAAACTTCATTGCCAAAGTCGATCTTAAAGTTGAAAATTATAAACACAGAGTAAAGGGTGTGCCATACAGGGACATATGGACACGCGAACAACGAGGATATATTATTACCATAAATATTGGTAATTAATTATTTTTTGAAATTCGCGAGTCCTTTTTTGAAATCGGCTAAAAACTTAATTGGATTCGCGCGCGTGGCCCCATTTCCGGGAACCTGCAGTTAATTAAATATTTACACACACAAAAAAAGGCATAGACCTTTAATTAGAGGAAGCAAAGTATATATGTATTTAGTTGGAAATACATTTGAATGCCCTCCACTGAAAAGTGAGAGTATATTGTTTTTATCAAATGAGATTTTAAGGCGAGGCATATTATTGAGATCAACCTGAACAGACCACTAGCTGTTAAAAAAATATCTAATTGTTCAAAATTCTTCTAATTAACAACATTTACTATATGTTCATAAATTAAGAAGGATGTTACATTTTATTTGCGTCGCAAAACAAATAAAAAAATATTGATTAACAGGCTCTGCAGCACTTACAAAAAAAAAAGGATAGATTAGCGGCAAATGATAATGACAGAGAAGGATATATAGCTTCGACACAGCAAAAGCTTATTTACCAAATAAAATGTAAATATGCGGTTTGGCAGCCACAAAGTAGAACTGTTCTCACAAAGTAGATACAATCACTGATTAATGGATAAACAATGGCAAATGATTAATAGTTGTTGTTGCAAATAAAGCAAACAACATTTTATAATACAAATTGCAGCACAGCAATGGATAATTGATTGCCATTTTGAACATTTCCAGCGGCTAATGCCAGCACAATTTCTAATATGTTGAGCAGAGTTTGGGTAAACAACAAATGTAATACAAGTATAGCAAACAATTTATAAACAATTTGCAGAAAACTAAAAGAAAATTGATTCCTCATTAAATTTGTTTTGTATTTTATTTTTGTTCATTACGCTTTAAAAAAAAGATGCTTCGATATATAGCCGGAAGTCGTAACAATATGATTGATATGATGATATAGATATATAGTTTTGGGTGAACATTTAACAGCGCTTAGCTTCATTAATCTGGCTCTCTTCTATTTACAATATCTCCAATGCTTGCAACATTTCACACAAACATACATACAGAATTTATTTTATTTATTTTATTTATCTCGTTGTTGGAAACTTCTTTATATATAGTTGTAAGTGGCTTGCGATTTTATGTGGCTTCTATTAACGCTTCTCTAGGCAATGGAAAAAGATCCCACTAAGATGGTTTTAATTGTTTCGTCCGGGAGGGACGGTACTGTTAAGAGTAATCCTGAAAACCAACAAACGCGTACGACAAACGTTCTTCTTCAGGGTCGTTTAATTTACGCACTAATTGTAAAATAAATTAAATCTCGATTTGATTAATTATTGTTAGTCACTTAAGCAAATAAGCCAAGATTCATTCACAATAAAGTAAAAGATCTTAAGCAAAATTTTGTAAATGAAAAATGGAAAAGTGTACCGACAATTGTAGGTGTATGTAGCCTTCAGAAATTAGATAATAATAATAATAAGTATAGTACTCCTACAATACTCTGCAGTAACGTTTTGTCTAGAGGTATCTGCTGTCACGTTTAAAAAGAATTCCATGTTAAGGAAAGAGTTGAAGGAAGCTATTTTTTTATTACTTGGCATAGAGATGGTTTCTAAAAAGCTTTTACTTCGTTTTTGCATACTTGTATCTCCAAGAGTAAAGTGATAATTGGACATCGTTGACGGTCAATTACAATATGAACACAAACCGGAAAATAATTTGGCTTGCAAACTGTCGTCAGCTGTGCATCTAGACAAGATAAATGGTGCATAGCTAATGTTCGGTCTGCAGGAAGCAGAAAAGTAAAGATGACGTAAAAGTGCATCATCAATTATCAGCTTATTAGGAAAGACAACATCAGGGACAGTGCTAGGGGTTAAAAGCAATGGGCGGCAAAAATGAATCGTACTCGTAGGAAAACGATGAAAGAGTTATAATCAAAAATAAAATTTTGATGGAGGTCTTAAGAGTTTGTTGCCTTCTTACAACAATATCTATTGTCTATTTCATTCGCGCTGTTTTTAATTTGTAGAATCTTGGTCAAATATCTTAAATTTTTAACTTATTGTCACAACGTTTTATTTAAATGGAACATTTTATTTCATGAGGCAATTATGGGGAGCTTCTCGCGATAGCAAATAAATTATTGTAGAATTGTGACAAAAAACAAACTCTTCTTCAACAATATGTTCGGGTTATATACTACATTTCTGTTGTCTTCAAGTTAAAGCTAAAAATGAATGAAAATTGTTTCTGCGACTGAACTTTGCTCCTTTTGCTCTGAAGTTTTTAATAAACATTAGCTTTCTATGCAAATGCGCCCGCACACACACACATAAATAAATACACACAAACACACACTCACAAAACAACATATTATATTCAAACTAATGCCCTGTGTTGCTCGTGTTTTTCTACCTATTTATGCAAATTTCATAATGCCACTCGCTTGTCGCATGCTTCGCTTTGTTGCAATTGCGCTCGTGTGTGAGCGTGGGTGTATTGGTGTGTGTGTGTGTGTGTGTGTGTGTGTGTGTGTGTGTGTGTGTGTGTGTGTGTGTGTGTACGAAGTGATGAGCACATTGAAATTGTTGTCAGTTTTTGATTGCAACATATTTGATTTTGACGCCGCGCAAAACATTTGATGCATTTATCTCATCTCTTTGACATGTGCGATCAAATGGATAATTAACAAACGAGATAGTTCAACTAATTTATATTGAGCTGCTCAGATATTAGTTATAAAAAACATGAAATGTATCTGCCCTTGTCAGTATTTGCCATTTTTTTAATAACATTGTTTTGTTAAAAGAAATCATTTGATGTTAATAGGATACGATTTTTAATTAAATAGTGTTGCAAAAAATTCTAAATCATGATTTTTTAATTGAAAAAATGAATATATATAATATATATTAAATATTTTCTCTAACAAATGGAAGCACCAGATTTCTCTGCAAATAATCATAGTTTTTTTTTCAGTTCAGCCGTTTATGTTGTTGTGAGTCGATGTTTAAGAACTCATATTTTTGTGCTGAAGGATGATCAAGTTTCCGAAAACTACTAGAAAACAAATAGCTGTGTATTCATCCAGAATTCAGACCGTTCTTTGTTCTTTCGAAGTTTCAGTTTTTTCGAAGAAACAGACGATCATTTGCTTGGAAACAATAATAATTTATATTTGTTTTGGAAGATGTAATAGATGAATTGCCAATTTTATAAACGCTTACTCTTTGTGATGGCAAACAAAAATTACTAACCACACTTAACTGACAATGAAGCACTGGATTTCTGTCTGGTTTGGGAAGATGACGCCGAACTTATTGAGTTATTATCGGAAATTAATGCAAACAGTCAGCAAGTTGTGGGCGGGCCAAGTCTTTTCCTATTGCTACATTCATTTAAGCCTTAATTCAAACATCAAATAAATTGCGCATACGCTGCGTTATTGTTGAGCAACAAATCAGGCAAATAAAGATCATGACATAAGTGAAATGGCGCTTGAAAATTGCCACAGCCTTGCCTGAATGTACACAGAAATGATACGAAAATGTAGTTGACATCTGTCAGGCACAGCGGTGGGTAGAAATTGGCAATGGCGAAGGGGAAATGGTGCCTCTTACTTGTAGATTGTTGAAGGGCGGGCAACTGAGGCGGAAGATGGTGGTTAGCTGTAGATAGCAGAAATACCGAATTGCTCATGAGTTGAAATGTTGTTGAGTTGCTTGTGATAAGGTCCCAGGAAGTGGAAGGGTAGGTGAACAATTTCTTGTCCTGAGACTAGACAGATACATCTGGCTAAAATGGTGTGAAGCATCTGTCACAACTATTGTCAACTCAATAAAGAGTCAATAGTATTGGTAATATTACAGGATAACAGACGGAACATCTTGGTGAAATCACGTCACAATACTTCACAGATAGGCGTATGTATGTTTATGAAATCTGTTGCTTTCCAAAATGGACACATTAATGATATTGAAGGTTGAAGCCAATAGAGGCATATCACACTTTAGTGGAGCAAAAAAGATGAAGCCTTGGATTGTATGTTAATCATTTTAACTTCGATAATTAGATGGAAATATCAATCATCTCTTATCAACGTCATTCTCACAAAGCATATTCATTTTAACATCGATAATTAGATGGGAATATCTATCATCTCTTATCAACCTCATTTTGTAACTATACAAAGACAATACAAAAAACAGAAAAACTGTAAACAAACATTTGTTCGTCTCGACAGAAACATGAACCATCTCTTATCAACCTCATTTTGTAGTTTTAAATAGAAACTCATATATCTGCCGTTTTTAAGGCACCGATAAAAGAAGACGGTTTTTCTGTGGGCTCATGGAATTCAAATATAAAATAAATTATATTTATTTTAACGTTCCATACAAATATTTGCAGAATGTAATAAAAGCAACCATAATTGGTCATTTCAATAGAAGCTACATATATAATTATATACCATTATAGTTATGAAGTCAATCAGCCTACGCTTCACTTTCTTATAACATGATCTGCCTATCCTATTCCTCAGCAGAGTATTATTACAGAGTTTTGGGTCTTTGAGCATGAGGAATATATAGAGGATTAGTCTTGAGTGGCTGATCAAAGAATCGGTAAACACTAAACTAGTTTCAAACTGTTCTCATTTCTGCACAATTGTTGAAAGTTTAAGTGCACGGAGTTTCTTTTTAATTACATACTTAAATATGCAATATATTTTGCAAACGTGGCAGCTTCGATTAAAAACCCACCTAAGCGGTTTCAGTCGAGGCGGAAATGCCATTAAGGCCATTACTTGCAACTACTTTAAGACCACACTGCAAAGTTCTCGAAGTTCGAAGCTGAAACACAAGCTTGTGAAGCCTCGTCCTGTGTCCATCATTAATTATAGGGGGTTTGTGTCCTTCTAGCCCCCAAGTTCTAGCGAAGGCGTTCTTGGCTTGCAGCTGCAACGAATACAGACAGGCTGCCCTTTAATTACAACTTGTGGCGGTGAAATTAGTGTGCAGCCCAGCTAGCTTTGGTGGACAGTGCAGCTTGCTGCCTCCACTTGATTTCCGGTTCCAGTGTTTCCATTCGGTCCTGGCGCACAGCTCGGCAAACGGCGAGCGGCAACTCTGAAAAGCAATTGGCCAAATGGCATTTGAGTAAAACCCGAAAACGTGACATGATTTCGAAATCAAAGCAAGCGCGTGCCACGCATAGCCATCATGCGCCACTTTATACATCGACATACATATAGTATATATCTATGATATACATACATATATATATAAATGTGTGCGTGTGTGTATGTGTGTGGGTGAGTTCTCGACGCTGTTACCGAAAATAATGCACACGACACTCTGCGAGATTTCAAGCGGCAAAAAGCGCGAAAATCAAATAATAATTTACTGCACTACTCACATGACCTGCACAGTGAGGGTAGAGAGTATAGGGTACAGGATCTTGTCTGTTAAGGAATGCCACGTTTTATAGTCAATAGATCAGAGCAGATTAAATGGGTCATTATAATAAATCAACTATGTTGCTCACAAAAGTTAAAAGACCAAGCCTAATGCCAGCAACATTTTTATTTCATGTCCATTTGTTTCTTTAATTGAAACATTTTTCATTTTAAATATTCCAATATGATTGAATAATTTTTGAAAATGAGTTTTTTTTTCATTCAAACGCTTAAATGGAAATATCAGCTTTAGCACATGATTCACTTTTCAGAAAGCCGTGTGAATATTCAGTTTCCAGCCAAGACCTCAATGAACGAACACATTTTAAACCGTAAAATATACTACGAATATGCCCCCGATTTTTTTAATAAATTCTATCATCCACATGGCTGTGGATTGCTTGTGTTTATGATTAAAAAGATCTGTCATCCAAGCATAGAAAAGGAATTTCAGAGCAGTTCCTAATGATCTTTTATATCTTCAATATCATAAACATTCTATATTGAAATGTTGAACTAGTACCCTTTTAAGTTATATATTAAAGAACATAAATTGTTTATTTTTTTAGCTAATAAAAAAATAATTTCATAGGAATTAAAATAAACATGAGATTAGTCGCTGCTCGAACACATCAGGCTTTTGCCCAATATTCTCAAACAACTAAGATGTTTGAGTTTTTTAAATATTCACAAACTTTTTTTGTATAACATAATTTTCCAGCAATCGGGTTAGATGCGATCAAATATTTTAATAAATATTTCAATAACTCCTCACTATTAACTATTTGTAAAAATATATTCATGTAAAAGAAAATTGTTCAGTAAGTTAAAAACCCGTGTTAGATGTGATCAAATATTTTAATTTTTTTATCCAAAATCTCCTCACCACGCAGAGGCAATTAAAAGAAATGTTTTCAAATAAATAACCCTAACTGGCTATTGTATTAATAGGGTGATAAGACTTTTACAATAATCGATAGCTATTGGTGAGAGGAGGCCATTCCAAGATTTCAACAGCAACCGATCTTTCTTTAAATCGTATATCCATGTTGATTAGTCCGCCAATTAACCTGTGTTGCACTCGAGGATTTTGGCCAATTGTTCAGGCTTCCATCTCGTTTAGAACATTTTCCCTACTCACCAGTCCTGCCCCCTTTTTTTTATAGAACAGTATGGGGCAAGCATTTTCGTTACACAAACAAACAAACAAACAAGCAGAGGGACATGGTTCGGAACAATGCTGCAATGCAAACGGTATAAACAGAGACAGAGAGAGAGAGAGGAAGAGAGAGAGAGAAAGAGCAGGGGGGGGGGGGGAAGTTTTGTGCGATTTGTGCAAATTATTACGTGCAGGCATGTCAAGCTCAGACTGAGACATCACGTGCTTTGTGTGGCTATATGTGTGTGTGCCACGTATGTCGATGGAAGTCACGAGAACTGGCAATGCAGACACGACACTTGACACTCAAGACTAGAGACCAGAGCAGCATCAAGCCAGCTACTCAGCCGTTTGTGTTCTTTTTTATTTATTTTAAGTTGCATTCTTCGCATCCGGCTTGCCTTTGATTTGCAGAACTATGCCAATGGCATTTCGTTTGTCGGAGCCGCTTTGAATTTCATTTCAATTGTCGAGCATCCTGCGCTAGTCACACGGACCTACCCACCCACCCAGACAGATAGACAGACAGACAGACAGGCAGACAGACAGACAGAGAGAAAGGCGGGCAGTCAGTCATATGTGGCTGTCACGTCGCTTGATCGAACTTTGGAAGCGAGCTGAGTGCCTTTCGAATTCAACTATAGTGGCTACAAATCAAATCCAGGCCGCAATGTTGTTGTTGCTGCAAAACAAGTTATCTATAGCATACTTTTTGGCTTTATTTTTGGCATGCATCATGTACTTTACTTCACCATTGGCACAACATCATCGATTTTTCTGTCTGTCGATACAACAACAATACCTATAACAACAACAACAACACACAGCACACACAGCACACACACACACGCCCACACTTTGAAAGGTGAGCAGTGAACGGTAATAAATCGCCATTGAATTTTCGACGTTCATGGCATTGGCGTTGAAATTTTCGTTACGAACAGGTAAGTGCGTGCGCCAGTGCCAGTGCCAGTGCCAGTGCCAGAGTCAGTGTCTGTGCCTGTGGGTATGCGACTGTGTGCGTGCGTGCGTGTGTGTGCGTGCGTCCAGTCCAGTGTTGCGTTCAGGCCCCTCCAAAAAAAAAGATAGAAGAAAAAAGTATGCTCATGACATAATAGATAAAAGAATATATACTCAGCTACCTAGATATGAGTATAAAAAAATATATATTGTATGAAAAGTCTCTCTGGCCACGCAACTTTTGTGTACACAAGTGCGTTCTGTTGTGTACCTGGCTGTACTTGTATGTGTGTGTGTGTGTGTGTGTGTGTGCTGAGTGCGCTCAATTATACACGAGTGCTTAAGCGCCAAAATGTAGGCAGTGCTCTTTGAATTAGTAGATAAGGAGTTCAGCTCCCAAGTCACATAAAAGAGCATAGGCAACGAAAACGACCATTTCAATCAGCGATAGAAAATTGTCATTTTATTAATCGCTTTCGAGCCGCTGCCTAGAAACCTTAATACTTAATACAGACTAACAAAAAGAATTGAGCAAACATGGTTCACATTAACAACATTAAAAGCAGAGAACCATGAACCATGAAGAATGCTATTAAATACAGACTAACCATATCGAATAAAAAAATAAAAAAAACAATTCTCAATGCGACCTCTTATGTTGAGTTTTTATTATTTAACCTTTTATACAATCATGTCCGATATGCCTCCATCTATCACGCGCTTTTATGCTTAACAAAGCGCTCACCACTAATCACCAATGCCTGCTATTTGATGATTTCTTTAGCTAAGGCAATACGAATTTAATCCGTTGAACCGGTGTTTCAAGAGACTTACAACTGCTCTCTGACTTTAATTTCTACGATTTTTATTAATGTATAGAATGGAAATTTATTTCATTTTTGCAGAGCATTCTAGTACTACCTTTCCAAAGGAAATTATTGCTACTTAAGCTTAGATCAAGTTAATATTTATACATGTTTATATGGCCTTTTTTGTGACATGAAAGTTTGGGTTAAAAATAACAGACGTTATTATATGTCTGTCTGTATGAACACCGAGAATTTTTAAACCATAAGAGCTAGGGGCACCAAACTCGGTATATAGACTTCTCTAATCAACATATAGATCAAGTTGATTACAAACTTATAACTTTATATAGCTGACGAATGGAATGATTGGCGGAGAAATTATTCAAATTTGATTTCTTTTTTTTTTTTTTGGTTTTAAAACCAACTTTTGTATGTAAGAGTTTTCGATGAAGGCTCGTCATAATCAGAAGTGTTGTCAAAATCAGTTCACTACTGACTTTAGTTGTTCTCCTGAAGTTTTACAAAATTTCCAGCAGTTTGTAGATGCATACATATATTTTTATGTTTCACGCGCTCTTAGAAAGAATACTATAAGTCATTAAGGCCATAAGCTTTTTGTACAGATCAATGTTGCCGCGTTTCGTGTCGCTAACTCCCACGATTCGAATTAACAAATTGACATTCTGATTGACAGACGAACACGGCTGTTATAGACATTAGTTCGTTCCATGGTGTTGGGCAATAAAAGTAGACAGGAATATATATTTTTTTGGGCATACTGCTGACCTTCAAGTCCTTTTATAGTCTGTTAATTTCGTTAAATGGTTTGTTTTTGTTTTTTTTTTTTTTTTTTTGAAATAAGCTTGGGGCAGTTTTCTATGGTGGCGCGCCGCTCAGCGAGAGGCTTTAATAATTGACATCGTGAATAATTGAAACGTTAACGACGTGTTGTGTGCAACAGTTGCTTTTTATCTCTTTTTCCTTTTTTATCAATAAAACAGAGTCGGGTTGACTTTGAAATTCATAAAAGAAAGAAACATAGTTCTCTGTCATTCTAATACGAGTATAGGCAAACACAGTTCGTATCAGGCAATAAATTATAACTTGCAGCATTACTTTCGAAACGAACGCTGCCAATATGTAGCAACAAAAATGACACGCGGCCAGAAGAACCAAAAGAAGCAAACGGAACAGAGCAAAGGCAATAGAACTGATAATCTCACTGTTGAGCCGCTCAAGGCCAGGGACGCTGAACTAATGCGGGAAAAACAAAAAAAGAAGGCAGATCAGGTTGCCGGAAGTAGGAAATAGAAATAGGCCCCGAAAATGCAGCTACACGAAGAACCTTAAAGCTTAACAGAGATGCGTTTGGCAAGGTACAAAGTCACAAAATTGTTGTCAGGCATATAGCAGGGAGGTGTTAGCCTTATCCTAATCTACGTGTATTATTTAATTGAGCCAAAACAGAAAAATTGACACACTTCAACGGAACAACCTGGCAGCCCAAATATTGTCGAGTAAACAGCCATAAGCAATGTATCTAAGGACTAACACATAAGGCCGGCAATGATTTGTATTTGAATATTGTTTCGCCATTACTTATTTACTTGCAATGTTCGCTATAATTTACTATTAATTGACAAAATTCTAATTTGTAATATACATATAAAAATTTTCAAATAAAACCGAAGAAACAAATATATATCTGTTTCTCCAGTACTTGGAAATTTCACGCGTCTGCTTTCAATGGGTTGCTGATTCTTTCTCTTTTTTGTGGTTTTTGTGGTTGTTATTATATGCCAAACAAACAGCCCGAACAAGCACACACGCTTACACACACACACATATAGACACACACACACACACACACATATATATAGACACACAGACACTTGCACACACAATTATTGATTGCTATCGATTTGAGTTTGGCGCGTGCTGCCACCAACTGACAGCAGCAACATCCATCGCAACAACAACAACAACAACAATAGGTACAGTAATAACAACATCTGCCGCAGACAGTGGCAACACAAACAGAACCGATTGACATTTCACAAAAGCAAAAATCAAGCGCAACAAATGGCGTCCTTCCAAGTCGTCCTCCCAACCGCCGCCAAGTCCACAATTCAACCTACAAGATTGTCATCAACAGCTGCTGTTGTTGTCAGGGCTTCGGCTGCGCATTTCCGTGTCTCCCTTTATGGTCACATACTGCGCCGCCGAGCGGTTTCCGCTTCCGCCTAGACTCCGCCGACGCTCATTCAAGCACTCAGACTCAGAGTCAGAGTTAGACTCAGACTCAGATTTTATCCATCGGTTGCAGCACGCCAATTCTCCCCATACTTCTACCAACTAGGGATGGAGGAATCAGGAAGTTATGTCAAATGTATACTTTTAATTTCCTTGCCACAACATGTTAGATTAGTCCTTTTACAAGCAGAGCGAAAACTAGAAAACTAGCCAGACAGACAAATTATTTGCACTCAAATTCAATCGAGTCTACATGTAATCTGTCATGGATATTATTTTAGTAAAAAGGCCATAAAAGAGCTTTACAAAAATTAGAAAAGGCTAGTACTTGAATTATTATGTAATTTGTATACAAATTTGTTGCCATTCTGACCGTAGCATCAACAAGATTTATTGTGTGAGCAATAAATTTTGCTTTCGAAAAACTGAAATCTTGCGGCAACAGCTGGCTGTTAATATTATGTGTTGGAGAAATGAAAAATGTGAAAGGGATAACCCTCAAAGCAAACAATTTGCACACTAATTGATAATCACAACATAACTCTATATTATAATAAAGTTTTGTGAGATGAAAGGAGCTTTTTAAATGTACTTTTCCAATTTGTAAGCAATAATTTGTTTTCACAATTTTTAGAACAATACAGGCCTATTTGAAGGTTGTCCTACACAAGCAACTTGTCCAACTATATCAAGAATTAGTTGTGCATTATTCTTACATACTTGTAAGAAAATTATTGAAAATTATTTGACTTCGAGTTGAATGCAACATTTCATTATTATTATTATTATTTTTTTTCAATTGTTGGTTTATTTAAGATCTGTCGTAAAAGGACAATTATTAAATCAGTTGAGAAGCCTTGAGTAATGCTTTCTTACAAAGGACAAGATTGCTGGAATATTTATAATTTTACAAGTAGCTTAAAAATTATATTATTGATTCCACATCTTAAGAACTATTAAGATAAAAGAGGTAGCAATTACGAATTATACGGAAGACTCTAGTTGACAAGTGGTTAGAGTCTTCTGAGACGTCTGCGATAAGCTTTATGGCAAACACGTTTTCTTGAGTTGTTTCTTTTTCCAGTTTCGTAGCTTACTAGAGTTACATTTTGTTAAATATTTTATTTTTTTTTTTAACATTTAGACGTTTGGTTTTCTTTTAAATAACAGCTTTGATGCCGTGATTTATTTCAAACTCTAGTTGTTGAAATACTACCACTTGGTGATTCGAGTTGGGAAAGTCAGAATATCGGAGGCATTAATAGACGTCATTGTATAGTTTCATATCATAGGCTTTCATATCTTTTAAGTTGAAATTATAACGTTGTATTATTAAATTAAATAATATTAAATAATATTATATTATAATATAAATTATAGTTTTTGTATATGTATCGACAGCACTATTTGTTGATTTACTAAATAAATAAAATAAATAAAATAAATAAAATAAATAAAATAAATAAAATAAATAAAACAAATAAATAAAATATATATATAAATAAAATAAAAATTTATATTTAGACATTTGGATGATTAACAGTTTTCATTTATAGTATTGGCAAGCACCGCTAATTAATTAATTAATTCTCTAATATTTTTAAGCAGAATTTTATATCGTATGCTGATAAGAATAAGTAATCCATCTTTTAATATTTGAGTTTTGCAGAATTGCACAAAACTAAAAAAAAATCAAAATAATTATGAAGAATTGTCGGCATCTTTGCGAGTTCTGCCAGCCCTGGCAATTGTGGCAACTGCCTGGCGAATGCTTTTCCAAACTATTCGATCTACCTGCCCATGCTTTATTAATGACTTGCCAACACATTTCGAAAATCTATAAATCTTGCCAATGCCAACAACGTTAGGTTGTTGCTATCGTCACACGGTTGGCCAGCAATTACGAGCTGGCAACCGCGGCTGCAACTTTTTTCCAGCAACTAACTTTATTAATTTGTTATCCTGTCACTTTTCGCTACCATTGCGTTTTATTGAACAAGCTGCAGTCGTCTTGGGGGGGCTATGTGGGGGGATTTTTTGTTGGCCGAGAAGCTCAACACTCAACACTCGCCAACCCACACAACTGCTCTGCCGAGCTTTACTTTTGCGCTTCCTAGGCTTAAGGTACATTTTGCTTAACTTTGCTTCGTTTTCCATTTGATTTCGATTTCGATTTTATTCTTGTTTTTGTTTTTGTGTTGGTTTTCGTTTCCATTTGCACAGAGACCACAGAAATTAATTACCGGATTACGACAACTTCATTGCCTACGGCTTGCCTGAGGCTGACTAGGCCAGCCCGTAGAGAGAGAGAGAGAGAGAGAGAGAGAGAGAGAGAGAGTAGAGAGAGGGGGGGCCGGGGGGAAGCAGGAGTTGTACGAACAACTGCCCGAGCCCGAGCCCATTTTCACATTACATTGCAGTTGCCACTGCTCTTGTATTAATATTAACATTTAATGAAAAAAGGTCACGCACAGGCAAGCAGGCGGACTCAACTCTACTCGACTCGAGTCGAGTCGACTCGACTTGGCTCGAATCCCAGCCGAACTTCAGCCTTTAAATGCCGCAAACTACTGGGCAACCCAACGTGCCACAGCAACCTGAAGTGGACGTCATCAGCAACACCATGGGCCACCGCTGGCGCCACTGCCACACTGCCGCACCGCCACTACCACTGTGGCACCGCTTCACCGCCCCCGCTGATAAATTAAGTGCCGAACTTAAATAACTCGAATTAAACATTAATAGCATACTTAAAAGTTTTTGCTTTTTCGTTATCCAGTTTGCTTTTATTATTACATTTTGCTGTTCGCTTCGCTTTCGTTTTCATCTTCGTCTTCGTCTTTTTGTTTGTTTTTTTTTTTTTTGCTTTTCATTCCCACTTTCCATCAAGTTGTTTTTCGTATCTGTGTCTCCCTCAGCTAATGCGATTCAGTGTGTGTGTGTGTGTGTCCGAATGGGGGCGTAAGCAGGGCGTGGCACAGTGGCAGACAATTTGGAATTGTTATGAATAATGCTCTTAATTTTATATTCAAATATCTGCATATATTGTATAATACTTTGAAAGGTTATATCAGAAATGCACTTTTAAAATTTCAATTTTCCGATTTCAAAAGAGCTGATCAAGAGTGGATGGATTGTTTTGAAAGAAAAATATTAAATTAATGTCGATCCTTTCGCCTAAAAATGTGTTTAAAAGACTAGAACGCGGATAAAAATAGTTCTTACTTTTAACTTAGTATTATTTCGCGAATTAAGTTATTTGCAAGAAATCATGATATATACTACAAGTATACAGCCAGATATTAGATACCAGCACCATTGTTTTCAATTAACATTTCGAGTTAATATATACCTGGAAGCTTGCACCGAACCCTATTTGAAAACTAATTGCGGCGTACTGAGCATTGAGCTAGACCTTAACGGGTTATTTTTGTTGCTTAAATCATGGCTATGGCGCTTCTCCAGTTTACACAAATTGAAGGCAACTTGCTACGGAAATTCTGCTGAAGGCTGAATGGTCGCTGCCACTTTTTTGTAAGGTATCCCTTATTGGACCTTTTCACAAATATCTCACATGGGGATATAGAAAAAGTGGCAATTCATATATGTACTTATAGCCAAAGGTCTACAGTATTTTCTTTGAATGCACTCAGGCAAAAAAATTGGAAAATTCGCACTTAAAATACAGCCTAAAGGCAAATCAGTCTATTTTTAAGACAGCTTCTTACTTAAAAGAAATCAACTTTGCCTTAAAAATAGGTATTTTTAAAAATGAGAAAGACGATGTAAACAGAACTTCTTAAAACAATTCCTTTTTGCTGGCATCTCAAAAATCTTTTATCGACCTGCTGCGACTCGTACATTTTATCGACCTATCGCCCATAAAGTACCACTGTGTTTGTGTTATCGGGGTAAAAAGGAAGATCGATAAGTTCTGCTTTAAGCTCGGTGAAACTTTTCCAAAACTTTACGATGATAATTCTTGGTAAATGCGATTGAAGAGTGGTGCTAATGACTTGAGTGACGTTCTAGTTTTCTTGCTCGCTAATTTATTTTTCTTCGCAATTGAGTTAAGTTTCTAGTCTCCTGCTTAGTGCAGTGTCATAAGAGCATTAGGAGGGAATAATTTAAAAAGTTCCAATACACATTAAATTATTTATATACATTGACACTAACCTTGCCCACTGTGTAGTGCGTAGAGGGTGTCGTTGGAGGCGTTTTGTGTGTGTATGGAGGTGGGGGAGGAGAGTGGTGTGTGGCGGAAAAACCAGGCCAGTTTTAAGAGCTAAAAGCAAATGTTCATCAATTTTTCATATTTTGTTGGCATTTTCTTTTTGTTTAGCGCGTGGTGTTGTTGCTCTTGTTGCGTGTAGAGTTGGTAAGTGGTGATTGCTTTAAATACTCGCCTGATAAATATGTTTCCGCTTGTGTGTGCGGCCAAGTAGTGGGTGGCAACCGATTCTTGCTTGTGGAATTTTCTAAATGCGCATTTTCAGTTTTCAGTTTTCCATTTTATGTTTTTATAATTGTTTGTTGTCCAGCATTTTGGCATAAGTTGTGTTAGTGAAGTCCCTTTGTTATCAAAATGATTATGCAAATGATGCTTAAGGAGGCGAATATGTCTTAAGCCTGTTGTTGTGAGATGGAGGGGAAGAAGTGAAGCTGAAAGGCCCTTAAGAACATCTCTGGCCATGGCCAACAACATTTTATTCACTTGCTGCCCTTTGGCCAATGATATCTTTGTTCTTATTGTAGTTGTTGTTGCTTTTGTTGCTTTCTTTGCCAGCACCCACTGCCGATGCTGTTGCTGTTGTTATTTTTGTTGCGGTCGCTTCTGTGTAACATAATTAAATACAAAATGCGTTTAATTATGACTGCCAAAGCCCAAGGGAAATAATAGACAACACACTCACACACACAAAGCACACTCCCCCTCCCACACACACACACACACACACACACACACATACGCGCTGATGCGTCGCATTTTAATGATGCCGCCATGTTCTGCTCTTCAGCGACTTTTGCGGCTGCCCGGCGATTTCTCGCGAGTTTTCCCCCACCGCTCCATTTTCTTCTTTTTTCCCCTCCTGTTTTCTTTGCATTAATTGCTGTTGCTGTTGTTTTTTCTTGATTACTGCTACTTTACTTTACACACTGTCCATATTCTCATCTGATTAACTGAAGTCGCGATCCTCGTGGTTGGCTCAATATGTTGCCTATAATTGCATTATTTAAATAGCCCAAGGCTGGGCGAGGAAAACAACTCGGGGCCAACGGAAATGTGTCACTTATGTGTGTGGGAAAATACTATTTGTAATTACGATGTGTGTGCCATCCGATGCCGAAAACTAATCGCACGACAAGCTTATAGGCTTATTGAGCCACGAACAAATATTTACGTAAGCTGGCTCCAAAATATTGCTTCTTGTGTAACATTGGCATTTGGTTTCCACTTTTCAGCTTGCTTTGCGCAAATTGCACATGTTGTTCGATTTCAGAAACCACGAGCAGCAATATATTTGTAATAGCCATTAAAGCCTTTTTCGAACATTTTATAAACTACTAGCCCCAAACTTGATACAAGAAAATTTACATTAGTTCGGACTGTCTGCACAACTCAAGTTAATAACAAATCAATATTTTGTAGCATATATCTACCATAGCATTAATTTTGTTTTTGTTTACTTATTTATTTTTTATCGAATTGATGTTTCGTCAAAATCGGTGCTATATCCGAACTCTCGATTTCCCAACGACATTATGGAATAATATTGTTCTTTTGATATCAGCTCACTATATCCTTATCTTCCATAATGATTACACTTAGCCCTCGATTTAAACCAGACATAAACTCCATACAAAATATGGGATTACGTTGCTAGATTTCGATAAATGCACACAAAATATTTTTCTTTTTTAAGTTCCAAACATTTTCAAAATTAACAAAAAGTTACTTCAATTATTGAATATTTATCATGAACAGATTAATTTTAATCTTTTTCTTTGTTTGTGGTGATCCTCTAGCTTGCAAAAGAAAGGGTTTTGCGATTAGTTTTTGGCTTTTAACGAATATTTGCAGTAGACCCTATAAGGCAAACTTTTTTTCCAACTCTCTTATTAACTGGAATGGTCTTTTCAAGCTGCTACCATATGCGAATCCATTTTGAACTTTTTCTCTGGTTAACCGATTTATAGGTTCAGTTTCTGAATGCCGAGCAATTTTAAATAACAATTTCTTTCTCTTCAAACAACTCTTGCACGTCTTGGATATTCATGTCTTCGAATCCTGCACCTTCAATTAAATATATATTGTCATATTGTGATAATTCCAATATCCATTCAATGTTGCCTCCTGTTGCAATAGGAAATTTCTTTCCATCACTAATCAATGGCGTCCGTTTCAGTTGCATTCGAAATCCTGAGTATGTTATGAGAGTGCAAATTATATCTTAATCCATGGCTAATATTAATCCAGATGGCCTATATTAATCGCACATCCTGGGCCATATTCCAACAACACAAGTGCGTTAAAGCAATACACCTAATTCTGTATTTACATACTTTTAGTTTTGAGTTGGCACGGTTTGAAAATTACAAAAATTGTATATGGTTTCAGGACATTATTCTATTTAGCACGATTAAAAATAACATATTATCAATGTCTTTTTTACACAACTTTTTCTGAAACCAATCCACCGTATAAATTCAGAATTAGGTGTACTCTTATTTTTGAAATATGTTTCAACTTTTATCGTGTCAGAACGAGGTTTTTAGTGTGTTAAAGGAGGTTTAGATGTACTAGTATAGTTAAAGTTAATTTCAGCTAAAGCGTATTCAAGAGTCGTATGCAATTTGTTTGCTTACAAAAAGTTGTTAATAGATTGTTAATAGATCGTCTTGAAGCTGCCCTCGTGGATTGGCGCAGTTTTAATTACACACTGGGAGGCAGATCCACAGCTAGTGGTCGTAACACTAGCACACCCACACATACACATATAATCGTATATGTGCACATGATATTTCGTGTGCCATAAAATGGCGCCCGGTTGCCATTGTTGCTAAGCTGAATTACGCGTTTGGCTTTGCTTGCAAATTCAGGACACACACGCGAATACACAGAAACACACACAAACACACGCCCTTCTCCGCTTTCAGTCTCAGCGGTCGGTTGCCAGTTGCCGGCTGCCAGTTTCCAGTTGCCTGTCAGGATAGCGAACGCCGCCGCCGCTGCTGCTGCTGCTGCTGCTTACAATATGCAAATGGGCTCATTGTATTACGCCCACAAATGTCGCCGGCGCGAGCATCGTCGCCAGCGATGCGAGCGTCTCACATCCCGCACAGCGTGTCTTCGTCTTCATCTCGGCGACCATGTGTATTCCTTTGTACAACATGACGTATGTGTAACTTTTTAATTTATATTTAAATGCTGCCCCTGTGTAAACAGATTCCGGCTCAGATTCCCCTCCACATTTTGATTACGATTCGGTTTAAGTTCCATTTTCATTTTAAATCCCAATCTGCTGCAGTCAACAACAATCAACAATCAACAGTCAACAGTCATCAGTCACTCAACTCAACTCCCGTTGACGATGTCCAATGGCGAATGACGAATCGCATTACACAATAATGTCGTGTCACGAGCTGCATGGCGTGTCACGCCCAGCATGCAGCCGCACGCTGTTTATCATTGTTGTAATGTCATTAGGCGACATCCTCCAAAAACACGCCCATCAGCACCATGCCTCGTAAGCACAAAAAGGAAGCCTCGAACAAAAAGGTTCATCAGCTCTGCCGGCACTCTCCTTCGCACCATTACCCTCCCAGCCTCCCTCAGCCATCATCAGCCACAGCCTCAGCCTCAGCCTGCGACTCCTCCAGCTCTCTGGGGGGCTTTGGCTTTGCGTTATAAGTGAAATTTGGAAATTATTGGCGGCAAAGGCAGCAGCAGCAACAATGTGGCAAACAAATCATTTCCTGTTGCGACACATAGCTGGGATGCCCAAATGGGATCAAAACATTGCCCTGGCATTCGCTTGAGCGGATTGTGCTGCCGCAGAATAATGTGTTTTATTCTGAGATTACTTGAAAAAGAGTTTGGCGTTCAAATGTGAACTATCTATGCTAAACAGTCGAACGGCGACTGATTCCGATGCCACTTGAAAAGGCTAAAAAAAAAACGAGTTAATGTCAGTCATATCGAATAAACTTGACGATGATGCTTTTATGAGCAATTCAAAGCGATAGAGTAGAGTCCAAAATTAACCCAAAAACAAGAATAAAAGAAACAATTTCTCTAAAACGTAAATAGAAGAGGGAGGATGGACTTACATAATTAATTAATTATATCATTATTCAGCACTATCTCTCTAAATAAATAGAAGAATACGAATTCAACCGTAAAATGTGATAATCCCGGCTAGTCCTATGCGGTATATAGCAAATATGTCTGCAATAAATTAAATCGGGTGTTGCTGGAGGGAACGATATTTCGATTTTTTCAGTCGCATTCCTCACGCCCTGGGAAATCTTTCGTTTACACATACCGTAAAGGCTTTCTATTCAGCTTTATATTTCCGAGTTATCTATTATACCATATTAACAGAATGTTGCCGGTATTATAGCAATTATAACTGCAAGTATGATTGGGATAGCATTGCTGTACTTAGGCCGGGTGCGGCTGGGGTGAAATATAAAAGAAGCCCCCTATAGGTTGCCATTTAGTCTCTATTCGTTTTTTTCATTCGTATAGCTTTACATTTCCTTGGGTGTTGCAGCCGCAAGTGACGCTTCTAATACTTAGGTAGATACTATATCATGTTTACAGAAAGTTGGCTAAAAGAAGCCACAGTTTTCTCTCGTCAAGAGCAGAAAGAAATATAGATGCTGAAGGTCTTTAGAGTTAAGTTACTTCAATGACTGATTTGATTGCAAGAAATAGTTTCTTATAACATAAAACAGAATTGAAATTGAAAAATTCCAAATTAACCGAACAGTCGTGATAAACTATACTTCGATGGACAATTTTATAGATATATCACTACCATGACAAAGTCCATGTGTCTCATAAGTCTCAAGTTGTTGCATTCTGACAAATATTTGATTCCATGCACAGTTTTTCCCCCATTTAGTCTATTGCATCTACAAGCAGCAAGTTGTGGCCTAGTACTACGTACCTGGCTACTGTTCCGTTCTGATGCGATTTATTTATTTATTTTTCCCACCCAGGGGCTACAGAGCCACACAATATATTTTGATGGCATGGCCCCGATGAGTGGCACCATTCGGTGCTAACCTAAAACAGAGATATGCATGAATCGGCGTCGTCTCCAAAGTGCTGCCATTTTAATGCTCGGCCAGCTCATAGTCATGGCTTTATGTGCATTGTTAATGGGCATATAAAGCGGCCTGAAAGTATGCTAAACATATCAATAAAAGGCTAAACAATGACAATGACGACGGGCTGCTGTTCGGGCCAGATAATAAAGGGTCGCACACCCACACTCAACAAACACACACACACACACACACATATTCTCAGAAGCAGAAGCGATAAAAGAAGTAACAAAGGGGTGCGAGCGTGGCAGGCAGGGGCAGAGGGAGAGAAAGACAGAAAGACAGAAAGAGAGAGCCAAACAATTTAAGCGCTGGCACACACACAGAGCGAACGAGAGCGGGAGAGAGAGGGAGAGTCTAACTGACAGGCTGTCAGTCAGCGGGGCAGGCCGCATGTGGCAAGGCAGAGCCATAACCACGCCGGCTAGGCAACAGTTGCATATGTGTGCGAGTTTCTGGGTGTGTGTGTGTGTGTGTGTGAGAGCTGTGGCTGCTTCATGCAAATATGTATAAATAAACACATCTGCAAACACAACAGACATAGCGACGCCTTAAATGCTGCTGCAACAGCAGTCATCAGGAGGCCACAGCCATGCCCTCAGATGCAGCCGCAGCCACAGTTCTAGCCTCAGCCTCAGCCGCTGCATTTGCTTGACGTGCGTTTATTTTGAGCCCACAACACACACACACACACATAGATATACATATATGTATATATGCGAGTGTATATATGCACACACCCACACACTTCACTTACACATTCACTTCCATCTACAGTTGCCCTTTTTGTGCTGAGCTTGCATATTTCATAGCGCCTCAAGTGCTGCCGCTGCCACATTCGCTGCCATTGTGGCAGAGTGGCAGAATGGCAGCAAGAGTTGCCTCCGAGTCGGGCCTGAGAGTTGCCTGCCACAGCTTGCCTTAAAGTTTGCTGCACGCCGTGTAAAGGCTTCAATTGGCTAAGTTGCCAGCGTGTGAGAGCGGCGGCTTGAGGTGAAGAGTGCATCCCCCCCCCCCCCCCCAACCTCTCCCCCACACACACACATACAGACACAGAAACTATGATGAGCGTGATATGCTGCTGAGGGTCTGTCACTGTCTAAACTTTCAAACATGGGCGAAATATCAAATGTCTTATTAAATTAGTGGCAGCCCATAACAGAGAGTTGAATTTATGACTGGATGGGAACATAAAACTGCCGCTGGCTGTGGGCGTGGCTCTATATATAAGTATGTCAATATAATACGAATAATAATTTGGTGACCCCGACGTTTTCACTTTGCTTGGAATTATTGAATGAATTAAAACCCATATGATTGATTATTAAGAAACTAAACTTTTGAAGGAATTTTTGTCAGTATGGCTCGCAATAATATGAAAGTGTGAAATTTCCAATTTTAATACGTTCGTTATGTGGATAATAAAAGGAAAATCTAAGCAGACATTAAAAATTGGCAATAATTTGGTGACCCCGACGTTTGCACTTTGTTTGGAATTATTGAATAAATGAAACCCCACCCATATGGTTGTTTATTAAGAAACTAAACACTTGAAGGATTGCTATTTATTATTATTAATTTTTTTTGCTAATGAAATGCTTTCGTATATTGTTATACAAAGGCTTCAAAGTGATTTGAGAAAATATCTAAGCAACAAATGAAGTGAAAATGAAATGCTTATGCCTCCTGCAGATGCTTGCAGCTAATATTTGATTTGAAATCATTGAAATTTAATAATATACGTGGATTATAAAGCTTATTGTTTGTGTCCGCCTACGCAAATAGAAAACATCTTTATTTAATTTGAAGATTTATAATTAATTATTTGCTTCTTTGAAAAATCATTCAAATGCTATTCGTAAATGGAAAATAAAATGATAATTATGATGTGCTGCCAACCAGAAAATGATCCGTTTGCTGTTGTTGTTCATTTGCTTTCTGATTTTTGCGAGCTATTTAAATCTTTCCTTTTCGGCACGTGTGTGTTAAAATTTGAAATTGAATTAAGGAGACATGCATTGGCTTCCTTCGGGTGTTCGCAAAAATGTAAAAGCTCTTATGGCGCCCACATTCAATTAAAACTATTCATTTTTTGAGTGGATTTAGTTTAGTTTGTGATAAGTTGGTGTTGAAAATAAATTGCAGCAAGTAAATAGTTTTTGAATTTAATTAAGTTATCTTGTGATGGATGGAAAAAGGAAAGCACTTTGCCACAGGACACATAAAATTAGCTTCATTTGGACACTTCCGTTTAACCTTTCAGTGCATTCGATTCGAGCATATTGTTTTACCTTTGGCATTTTGCAGATGTCTCATATGCGTGTCTGTGTGTGTGTCTGTGTGTTGTTGTGTGTGTGTGGGTGCAAGGAAAACGGTCGACACACTTCATCGCACATCTTCCATTGCCTACATTTTTGGGCATTCTGCACACTTCAAAGTTTAATCACGCAGAATTTTATGGTATTATATACATTTTGTTTATTTTCTGTGGCTGTTGTTGTTGTCTGTTTTCTGTTGTTTGTAATTTAATTTTATTTACGCACTGCGAGCACTTTTTTATGAGGGTTGTTTACTGCGCTCCATTTTAATTATGTAGCAATGCCCTGCCCAGTCATGGTGGCCGCCACCATTCTTGGTACAACAGTTGGGAGAATGCCCAAATGTGCTATAATTTGCGGGCGCGCGGCCTAAACTATGCCCCTTCCCCATCCCCATCCCCAGAGAGAGAGAGAGAGAGGGACATAGCGAGAGATGAGGGAAAGAGTGGCGGCACACATTTGTTTTTCCCAAGCGCTCATACAAAGCACTGCGGCGTATGCTTTATATTACACATTTTAACTAAACACAAACATAAAACGATAATAACACTTAATAGTAACACACAGAGAAGAGGTGCAAGTGTCTGTCTGTGTGTGTGTGTGTGTGTGCATAATTTTCATATTTATATGCGGGGCACACACACACACACACACCAACATCTATGGAGAGATAGACAACATTAATCATACGCCACGTTGCGTGCGAACGAATAAATAAAGAAAAGGTAAATGAGTGCGCCAGCTATATAAGTAAACAAAAAAGGCAAACAACTAATAGCAACAACAACAACAACAAACCTGACTGTAAATTGCACAATTTTTATGAACATATTAACTAATTTGTGGCGAGCTGGGAGAGGGGGAAGGGGCTCCCCCTTTGCATTGCTTACTTCAATCAAAGTTGAAAAATGTGCGGTGCGGTTTAAATTATGCATGGCTCGAAAATGTGAAACAGTGTCGGCGAAGAACATGCCTCGATTTGGGTCAAGCTAGCAAAATCAATAGCAACAGCAACAGTAACAACAGCGACAACAACAACAACAAGAACAATAAAACTAAAAACAAATGCGGCAAACAAGGTAAGATTCGCATAGAGACTGGGAAAGAGTTGGTGACCCCTGTTAGCTCTAGTTTTGCTCTTGGCTCGGCAAATTAGTGCAAATACGAAAGGAACACACACAAGCATACACAAATGCCCTCACATATATGTACATATATAATATATGTATATATATATAATGGCGAGTTACGGCGTCGTCTAGCGCCCGCATTTTTACATTTTCGCCACTGGCATAAGTTAATTTCGTTTTCGTTTTCGCCTTGAGAGAGATGGTCGGACTGTTGCCGCCTCAGCGAAAGCAAAAAGTGAGCGTAAAGTGAAAACGAAATGAAATCAACACACAACACACACACACACACACACACATGCACACACGCATACACCCAACGCTCTTTTGGTTAGGCACAAACAAAACAAAACAAAACGTAAAGCAAACAAAGCTCAAAACTCATGCAAACAAACAAACCCATGCACTCACGCACACACAGCCATACACATACACAAATACGTATTTACACACACGTCTCATTTATATGTAAATATAAGGAAGTTCAAAGCACATATACTTAACGCACACGCACACGCACACAAACACACACACATATTCGCACAGCAACTACAAGATGGCGGCTACTTTGTCGTTCTTTTTATGTTGCGCCTTCTGGCTATGCTACAGTTTTTATAGCCTGTACCCAAAGGGTGAAAGGCTATACTAGTTTTGTGCGCATGTATGTAACACACAGAAGGAGGCGTGGCAGACCCCACAAAGTATATATATTCTTGATCAGGATGAGAAGCCGAGTCGATATAGCCTTGTCCGTCCGTCCGTCTGTCCGTCTGTCCGTCTGTCCGTCTGTCTGTCCGTCTGTCCGTATGAACGCAAGGATCTCAGAAAGTATAAGAGCTAGAATAACCAAACTTGGTTTCCATATTCTCCTAAGACCGAGAAAGTACGAGTTTGAGTTTTTTTTCGATGCACCCCCCCACTCCCCCGCAATTCGTGTTTTTTCTTATAACTTCCGTAATTCTCGGAATTTTGAAATCAATTTTGGTAAGTACATCCAGTTAGTACTAATGTGTTCGTGTGCCAAATTTCATCATGATAGGTCAATTCTGAAGAAAGTTATAGCCATAAGTAAAATCGCTGCTCATGCGCTGCCTGCAGCTCTGTCGGCAGCGCTGCCCGCAGCTGTTGTTGTTGTTGCTGCTTTGGTTCAACTTTGTGCTGCATACATACACGCATATAAACACGCATAGGTACGTGATGTAAATGTATGCTGTTAAAACTAAACATAAACATATATTCTAATTTAATTTAATTAATTAATTCATTAATTTTGTTTAATAATTTAATTTTTTTTTAAATTTTTTTTTTTTTAATTTTTCTTTTTTGTGGAGAGTACAGGCTATTTTACTGTCGGGCTTGCTCGACTGTAGCGTTCTATCTTGTTTATTATTATTATTATTCTTTTACTTTTTTGGCTGCTTCACAGCGAGTTTTGAGCACAAGTTAGTGTTGGTCGCTGTTTGCTGGTTGTTGGCCATAAAGCGTGCCATTGCATTTAGTTTGGACCAGCGTGGGAAGCTGCAAATCTGGGAAGTTGCGAAGTTAAGGAGTGAAGCAGCAGTCTCAAGTCTTCAAAATTTATAACAATGCGTCTGTCTGTCTGTCGGTCTGTCTGTCCGTTCGTCCGGTGGTGATCTGAGTGGCAACATTTTCCCAGCATGTCACCCACCATGGATATGTCATGCGATACCACAGCAGCGAGCGCACATGTTGGCAATGACAATGGCTGGCCAAAATGTCAAGCTGAACAGCCAAGCAATGGCAATAGCAATGGCAATAGCAATGGCAATAGCAATGGCAATGGCAAATGGTAGCAGCAGCAGCTGCTCGGCAAACTCATTTGCGCATTTGGCCGCAATTGACAAGACATTTATTTTGCGCTTTTTTCGCTCGTTCTTTGCTCTGCGCAAATATTTGACAACACCCCTCACGCTTTTCATGGCTTAACAGGCTCTGCATAATGGCTTCAAATTGAATGTAACTCTGCCTCTGTGTAGCTGCTATGTGCCACAAATCGTATACACTCGTACATACATAAGTATATAGTAGCTGGCAGCTATTTATCCCTCATCCATCTGCGCTTCATTTGCACAACTCTCGTCGCTGAGTTTGAATTTCAGCAGCGCTTTCTGCCTTCCTGCCCAACTGATTGACAAACGGACCAACTGACAAACTGACAGACTGACATTCGGTTTAGTTTTGTTTGATGAGCTCACTACCGAAGGTACATTTTGTAGTTAGTCGTTCGGCTTTTGACAACATCTCTACAGCCCACAACATTCTCTGCATTCGAACACCCATATTTCCAGGTAAACACAATACTGCGAGCTTCTCATTTGCAATCGAAAATTCAAGTGAACCAGCACAGTGGATAGCAGTTTTGGAATGAAGAGTGTAATAGAGCTAAGAATAAATTTCCACACACTTTCATTTGAAATGTAAACAAAGTTAAGTCCAGCAGATTACCTGTCTGCGTGTCGACAAAGAGGATTGCCAGTGTATGGGAAAGGATTATAAAAAACACAAAAGTTCTGAGCGGTCGGAAGAGGTTTATTTCCGGATTAACAGCCACAAAAACAAGGAAATACAAAGAGAATTAAGAAACTAACAATTAAACATACAAGAACGGCATCTGCATGAATTAAAAAATAAACAAAAGTATGCATATAATACAAGAAGAAGAATAAGATTAACTAACAAGTTGAAGAGTCTCAGACCCGGTGAGGAAAGCTGTAGGCAGTCCGGCTAGGCGTTCATATAATTAAATAGACAATAGAATTTAGCTGAGACTTAATCAGCTTAGAAGCAAGGGAATTTAAAGCTTCTAGATTAGTATTCTATTCTGAGTTATATTCAGACAAAAGAGTTTCTTTATATTTGCAGTAAAAATAAATAAAATGCAAATATTATTGCCAAAGAATTAGGTGCGACTTAGATCTCATTCTAATCATCCCATACACTCCAACTGCTATAATATTTATTTATTATTATGAAATTTTTATATATTTATTATTTTTTTTTTATCAACAAACAATGACTGTCGAGTAAGCCTAAGTAGAAGAAATCTAATCAAATTGCAATAATATCGAAAAAACGCCTACGATTCGGTGGGGAAACATTATTTGCCTTTCATCTGTAAGTCGGGGTCACATAGATCTACAAAATAAATAGAAAACACTTAGCAGAGAAAGAAAGCTTAGTATTAGTAAAAAGCTTATTTTAATAATAACAATTTTTTTAGCAAATAAAAAAAATAAACAATTAAAAAAAGAAATAAAATAAAAATTAGAATTATGTACAAAAAAAGGGTGGGGGACGAAAATGAAAATAAATAAAGTGATAATAGGCATTAAAGCTTGAACTTAAGAGCAGCAATTAGTTGCATTCCAATCAACTTATCGCTCACTGATGGAATCCATGAATTCCATTGCGCTGTGAGCTAACAATCTGGGCGATGAATGATGAAAGGACATTGTGTTACTTCCTTTTTAAATATCATAGACGGCTTGTTATTAAAAGGATCAATCTTCTTTGGGATAAGCTGCACTATGAAAGATCTTATGTAATCGTACTCATACGTGTATATAGAAAGTGAGGACGCGTGGCTCGTTATTTAAGCAACTTCTAATAGATTCTCATATCTGATGTCTAGCCGACAGCAGAAAGCCAAACACTGGCCAGAGGGCAGCCATATAAATCAATCATGGCCCTTTGTCAGCAATCTGTCTATTGTCCCATATCCCCAAACCAGTACTATAGTATCTCAAGCCAATCATTGATTGTGTGCCCACAAAGAATTGGCCGGCAAATTGTCGCTTTAAATGTCAAAGTCGAATTAATTTAGCATACTTTTGGATGCGACGCATGAGGGCCAATCAATATGCGCATAACTAAAGTGTTTCTTTCTTCGTCGCTTTAGTTGTGGTTTGTTTGCTTCTTTTTTTTTTTTTTTTTTGCATCAAATATGAATAAAACTTAATTTGCCAACTAACAAGGTTCATTTATAGAAAGGAGACGACGCCACATGTGTTCATCTATGCTATATGTGAGATGAGTGTCCGTATGCAACATAATGTCGTCTTCATCCACTCACCAAGTTGGTCTTTCAATCAGAAATTGGCACGCTCTATCCAAAGTTGACGAACCACGACAAGTTTTAGCCATATTCTGCGCCACATTTCCCCACAGATTTATTAATAAACAAAATCAACCACACACACACACACACACACAGAGAGAAACACAGAGACTGGCGCTTAGTATATCGGGACTATGTCAGTTTCTGGCTGATGGCAGATAATTGCTTTAGGGGGTCTTCTGAGGCGCTTCGCCAAGTAATTGATATTTTATTGATTTGCATGCGCACTCGGATTTGGATATACTTGTATTTCTAATGGAGGGAGGAGCTTCGCATGAAAGTAAGTATGCTATTATATATGCATATACATATAAGATGTATATATATAGTATATATGCAAATGTAACAAATTGGCCGGCAGGTGGCGCCGCTCTTCATTAATGTCTGGTCTTGACAGGTGAGTCAAGCAAATCAGTGGCGAAATGAATTCGGAAACGACAACAATAACAACAACAACAACGAAATGAGTGACGCGCGCTCGAAATACATGCAAACATTTCGCTGCCCACTTGCTTATAAATGGGTATAAGTGTGTGTGTGTATGTGTGTGTGTGTGAGTGGAAGGCATTGAAGCGTGTCGGTGACACAAAATTCAATAAGCAGAGCAACAAAACACGAAAGTAAAACTTTTTGGCTCTTTATGCATTGTTTGCTTGGCTTTATGATGAGACAAGCCAGCCAGCCAGCCAGCAGTGGAGTGGCAGCAAATGGATACGGGGGGGGAAACATTACGAGGAGCCTCAGGGCATTGCCAAGATAAGTAAGCAAACCAAAATAAAGGCAAGCAAAACATTCACCAGCCAGCATTCAATGACTGGAATGAGTGTGCGGGTGTGTGTGTGTCTGTTTAAGTATCAAAATACTTTGCTATGGGGGTGCGGCAGGATGTTGACTTCAACTCATTTCCTGACTGATTAACGCACAATTGTGCAACTTTTCACAGCATACTTTTTGGGGCACTTGCTGCCTCCGATAAGAAAGCCTAGTAGCTAAGGCTTTAAGCATTCGCTCCATATGCACAGAAAACACAGAGAAACTGGGAAAACAATACACAATTGTGAATGTATAGAACGAATACTCTCTCCGAATACAATTAGTTAATGCCGCATACATATTTAAATCCTTTAGCAGACATGCATAAATAATAGGGATAGAGCAACGACTACTGCACTCGCATTGTCCAAATACACTGATGATGATGATTGCGCAAGTTTCAAAGTTTGAAAACTCTGAAAAATGACTATTTGTTTAGTCCGTAAATTTTGCTAGCTATTGCTACAACAACAAAAAAATAAGAGAAAGGACTGCTAGTTTTAAATGCATTCCTTCAATGCGAATTACAGACACTTTTTGCTCAAAAGTAAGTTCTGCTCATAGTTGTCTAAGTTTGAAATAAATTTGTTTGTTTGAAATGTGGAGAAATGACAAACAATACTTTGCAAGCGATTGACACTCTTTAAATTGTTCTACATATTTTTGAATACATAGTACGCTTTTTTTCTGTCTAAGGTTTCCAAGTATGGACTGGAACTAAATTGTATATTCTCGCAATTGCTTTCTGTATATTTTCTTTTTAAAGTGTCTTTTAAGGCTTCTAATAAGTTCTCAAAGCATAGCGATAGAGTAGGGATATTTATTCGGAGTTTGTAATTAATTAATTAATAACAAATAATTGTTATGGCCCTCACTATTATTCGGTCTCTTCGCAGGAGTCGTGTAGATAGCCATAAAAGTTAAAAGCTGCGCAAGTCTATTAGGATGGGCCTGAAACTTGATCTGATACTGATTGCTCTCATCTTGGCGAATTAATCTTTAATGTATCAAGTAGATCCTTATGAATTTTTAATTCCGAATGTGATAGTTCTCTGTATCTTCGATGGAGCTCTCTGGATTATTTCTACATTAGTAATGCAAGCGCATGCGAATAGCTTGGATCCATATGTACTGAAATTTTAAGGAACTACCTTCTGGGAACTACCTTCTTTAACAATAATTTCTAATGCTTGGTGTGCTTTTATTGTTAGCATAAAATTGTAAACTGTTGCCACATTTTTAATGAAAAGTTATTGCTTTTGTCTTCAATATTCGGCTTGTCTTTACCAAATAACGAAAGCAGGCTGAAGAGTTCAAAGAAGAGCTATCTCAGCAATATCCATTGTTGTACAACTTGATTCCTTTTCTCCTACCACAGATTTATTTCTTTTATTAAACCAAATAAGATACGACAGTCCTTGTGTTAGAACTGTTGATTTGCACCATTTTTGTAGGCCGCTTTTGTCACTTTTCCTATTGTTCTATAACTGACAGCACCACAACGCTTTAATTTCAATTTATTGAATTAAATTCGTTTCGTGTTCCAAAGGGCGTGGCGCTGATTTGTGACAATAGAAAAGGAGCTGATCCCTTTTGAGCGACTGTCAAAAGCAATTGCTACCCTTCTCAGCTATTCGCTCACTTCTACCGTCAGCCAGCTGCTGGTCTTAAATTCAGTAATTTGTTATTTTTGTGGTATTACCACAGAAACAGCGAGCTTGGTCGATTTGAGGGGCCAACAGTTAAGCACTTTAAGTTTTAAGTAGACAGCAGAGTATTAAATTAAATTATGTATAATAGGAGTAGTAGATTGATTCTTTATTTATTTCTTCTGTCCAACTACATTTCATTTGGATTAAACCATGAATAGTGTTCACTGTATCAGATAGCTGCCTTGAAATATAATTATATAACATATTACATTTTTCAATAAAACTGTCAGTCATGCTTCAATTTCCACATTCTTTTGCGCCGTCAACAATTTAATTTCAGACAATTGTAAAACGATATCTTTGATTTCGAAGTTGCTTTGGGCGTTAATTTGAAAAAAAAGTGCTGCTAAATAGGCTTACTATTTTACATAAAAGCAATTGCTCGTGTCTTTAAAACTGGACGACTATTCTGAGGGAAGTAAGGTTGAAAGTTTAAAGAGAATCGAATGAATGTGAGCGATACTTGTATATCTTATATGGTGATATGTGATATATTTTGTTCGTATTTAAAAATAAATAAAACTATTATAAAATTCAAAATATTAGCAGAAAACTTGTGACTATTTCAATAAATATTGAGGTCGCTTTGTTTATAAGCTTTTCTTTTTTTTTTTTGCAAGTCTTTCAGATCTCTGCCCTAGGCTGCTCAATTACTTTTTCTCATGACGTTCATCATTTCGTTTACTTCTCCTTCTAATTGTATATAGTATTTATTATACAGCGATTGTCTTGTCTTTGGCGTTAATTTGTTTTCTTTGTGTTGTTCTTAGGAGTGAAGAGGAGGGCTGTTTAGTTTTTTTTTTATGTCCATTGAGGGCACGCAAAGGCAACGACGCATGTGAAAAATTATAAGAAATGAATAAATGAAAAATTACTTTGCTTGCCACAAAGGCAACAACAGCGAAAAGATGGAATCCGGGCAACAACAATCAAGAATGTAAACAATGGAAACGAACGGAAATACTTTTCAAATTATGTGCGCTTTTTTGTTATTGTTTGGTTGCTGTTTTTGTTCACTTCACTTTTTCTTTTACTTTTTACCAATTTTCCGTGGGAGTTTAAAACTTGAAACTTACTTGTACTTCAAAGCATTTAAATTTCTGAGCGCAACTAGCATTTGAGGGCAACAAGATGAAGTTCATGGACATATGTATCTTGAGAATGGACAAGGCCATCATTAGAGGCAGGTGGGGAACAAGAGAGTTGACAAAGAAACTTTCTAGACATTCGACTGTATCTGGGTGCGAATGACTCATACAGTTGGATGGCCTTGTATCCTGCCCAAGCCATCGGCTGTAAAATATGCAGATGAATCAGTCAATCAAATAAAAGACATAGGTGCGGGAGCGGACAGCTGCTAAGATCGACGGCAATGTAAAAGGACAAACAGCATCAGAAATTTGAAAACAACATGAAGGCAAATATATTAATAAGCTGGTCTTTTGTAAAGGAAGACCAAGATAGTTTCCCAGATTGTAGAAAATAGCTCTTTAATTGTTTCGACTTTAATTAACCATGCCACTCAATTAACCAATGGTCGTATTCAGCTTTATATGAGTTGTGTGTGTGCCTAATCGTTTAAGGCGACTGTGGGAGACATCATGGCGCGGGTAGGCCATTAAAGCGCCTTCAATTACTAAACCACAGGTGTTGAGTTGGGAATTTTGGTGGCCTGTGGTTAAGTAATCAAATCGCAGGTGGAGTTGAGTTGGGTGGATCGGTTGGGGTGCGTGTTAAGCGCGTCTCGTAAGCCACAGTGTAAAGGATCTTCGGACGTTTTAGAACGCAATCGTATCGATCTAGGTTTCTGCTAAAGGCAGAGCTCAATAAGCTATTTGCCGCTTTATAACTGGTACTTGAATTATCATTATATTCGCATTGCTTGTGTACATAGGTGTGTATATTTATAAACATATTTACATGTGTCTGAATACAACTATCTAATGCTATATAATGGGGTACATATATGTATGTAGTTATCTATATTGTGTATTTCAATGTCGAGTTGTTTTATTTATTTTTTTTTTTGATGACATGCTTTTAAGCAATGCTTGCATAAGCTGACAGCTTTCTGCTGCAGACAACTGTATAGTATTATATTATGTAGAAAGAAAGTGTCAGAGACCCCCCCTCCCCCTACTGCATCTAACCACTTACCGACCCTTGCCCTCAAGCCCGCACCACCCAAAACTTCCACTAAACGTAACCAGAATTACATTCGTATGTGTGTGTACAAAAAAAAAAAAAAGATAATAAAAATATAAAAAAACGAGGCAAGAGTCAACAATGCTTCAATGGCATAAAAAAAGAAGGAAAAAACATTAAAACAAAACAAAACACAGCACTAAAAACCTGCTCTGAATGTGCGAGAGTGCGCATGTCGGGCACAAAAATATCACATAAATGCCAACTGTAACATATATACATACATATATATACATATAATAAAAAAAAAAAAAACAAAAGGCAGCAACTTGCCGTGTGGCTGAAAGTCTTAAGTTCGCATTAATCAGATGGCAAAGCAATAAAAAAAAATTGCGCCTAAATAAAATTACCGAGCCAAGGAGCCAAAATGAAAATGCAATATAAAAAACGAAAACTTTTGTTTTTATTCCTCTCCACAACGCTGATGACAATGACGATGGTGGCGGCGGCTACAAACAATACCACCACCACCACCAACAACAACAACAAAAATGGCAACAATAACAATAACAACACCAACGCACAACGACACATACGGCCCGTGTCCGTGTCTGTGTCCGTGTGTTTGTGGGTGTCTGTGCTTGTGTGCGCGCAATGCTGCTGCTTTTGATGATATTTTATTGCCCGGTCGACGTGACACCAAAACAACAACACCAACAACAATACCAACACAAACGATTTGGGTGTGCACAAACAGCAGCAGCAACACCAATACCAACACCAACAACATCACGACCAGTATTAGCCACAGCAACACCACCAACAACAACAACACATTCCGACGCCTCATGGACCTATTGCCCATCAGCGTTAGCGTTAGCTGTAAAAATCTTGCGTGTACCACGCCAGCAGCCACAACAACAACAACAACAACAACTTCAACAGGAGCAACAGCAGCAGCAGCAGCGGCAGCAACAACAACAACAGCATCAGCATTAACTGCTCAGCAGCAGCAACAACAATCAACTTTATCGCTAAAGGCAGCAGCATCGCCAGGACTAGGACCAGCAGCAACAGCAACAGCAACACCAACACCAGCAATAACAACAACATCTAGCGAGGATACACTTACATGCGATGCGGCCTGTCTGTACCGTTCGGCCAGCTTCCACAGCGAGGAGCTGCTCCTCAACCTGGCCACCTGTGAGCTGTTGGTCGATGAGGATGGCGACACATTGTTCGCCGTGCCGCAAGGAACCAGGTAGCACACAATGTACCATGCTCTCGTTGTTGTTGTTGTTGTTGTAATACAGTACAGTAGGCAGCAAACGCACTTAAGTAGGCAATAAAAAATAAAACAGTCGCTCCTCCTTCAAAGCGAAAGCAAAAAGAGTGAGAAAAAAAAACAGCAATGGTGTATTTGAGTTCATCGTCGAAGTATTGTCACTATTCTAAATGTTGGGTGTCGATCGATCTATATACGTCAACGACAGCAACAAAGATTTAAAATACTTGCAAGCACAATTTTCAATAAAAAAAGGACAACTTTTGTGATCTTACAACGGCTGAAATGATTTAGAAAACTGCGAAAATTTTAACAATAATGAGGTGTAAAGGTTTCGACTGTTTTAAGTTAATTAGAGTATTAGAGTGCTTAACGAGTTAAATAGAGTAAAGTAAAGCTAAAGCTGTAGGAGGAGTGGATTCGTCTCGTATATGATCCAACAACATGCGCCCTTCTGTGTTTAACAAGCTTACACACCAAATACAGCATACTTGTATTCCCTTCCCCTATTTTAGTGGGGCAATATAATACTTACTCTTAGATAAGTTAATCATTTTCACAAAGAACTGCCTAATTTTTGCAGCCGGCTAGCAAAAGTAATTCTAAAACGAAAGTCCAAACAATTTTTTCAACAAAAATAAAATACATTTCTTAGCATTATTGTAAAATGCAAGACATTATGTGCCAATCTAATATTAGTTCAATATTTGTATACTCTGTACCCGTAGGGTAAAAAGGGTACATTAGGTTTGTGCAAAGTAAAGTTTGTGCAGAAGGAAGCATCTTCTGAATCAGTCATGACGAGAGAAATCGATCTAGATCCGTCCGCCTGTCTGTCCGTCCGTCTGTCTGGATGAACGCAAGGATCTCAGAAACTATAAAAGCTGGAATAACCAAAGCTGGTATCCAAATTCTCCTAGGTCTGAGAAAGGACGAGTTTATTTTATTTTTTTTCAATTTCCCTCTCACAAAACCTTTTCAAATTGGTAAAGAATTTGAAGTTCAATTGATAAAAACAATTATATACTTCACTGGCTTACATGTTCAGTTCCTAATACTGAGCAAAAGCAACTGAAGGCATATAATAAAAGGAATGCATATATGAAACATCTTACAAATTTTAGAATTAAGCAATTTAAAAACATTGCAAAATTCTAAAAAAACGAACTGAAAGGGAATTAAAGGATATTTCTACCTGCTATCATCAAACTATGTCAAAGTATGTTGAATATTTTTTAACGGATTTTCGTATTCATCTTTTAATATTCAAGCTCATATTCGACACCTTCTATTAATTGGTAAGACAGGCTTATAAGTAACACTATCTCTTTAAAAAGAGTATCTCCAGCTGATTTTATAAAGTATATTTAATAATTTTTGAGATATCATGCGAGTATCATAAAAAATGCTTATACAAATTAATTTCAATTAAACCACTACGTTGGTGCACGAAATTTTTCTCCTTTTCTCTACTAACTGGTACGGCAGCAATAATTTTCAACCAAAACTGAGTAGCTCTTCAGATTCGTTTTTCTATAGTGTTTGTTTCATTTTAACATTTTTATTGGATCGCCAAGTTTCCTGAATGTTTAACTCTAAGCGGGAGTATACTTATTCTCATGATTTTCTAATGAGTGAACATCATTCTCTTGCAAACAATTTTCGGTTGTGTTTGACAGACAATTCCGGAAGACCTACAGTCCTAACAGAGCTAATTGGCGATGTTCCTTAAAATATATTTAACGAGTACTATTCGGTTATGGATTTAAACAAAAGTGAACTTAAAGCAAAACCAAATTTCTTAAGCTACTGCTCAATCAATAAGATTTTATTTAAGATGCAGAGTAGAAACGTAATAAATATTCGAGCACGGCATAAGGACTTGTCAAAGGAACTTTTAGGAATTGTATTGTGTTTCATTCTAATATCCTTCAATATTGATTGGGGCTTTCTTATTTGGTCTCAGTTCACTGTTAGGCGGGCTCGACTGTAATTGCTTGCTTGTTCGTGTGCCGTTATATAGGTAGGAGTATATATCTAATGTGCCGTTAAGCAGGAAAACATTTGCAGTTAAGTGCTTGGACCGTGTGCGCGGCAGGCACCTCCAAATATTTGTGTGTCAATTAATATGCATAAATTTAGGGCTTAATGTTTTGTGCATTAGCCATGGCATAGTTAGGTCATACATTAGCGTGTGCCTCTCTGTTTGTAACTTTGTCTCCGACTGGGAGTGTGTTAGTGTCTCTCTCTGTGTGTGTGGCCAGCTGGGCGCCTTGTAGTCGCATTGTTGCGCCTTAAAGCACGCCACGACACGACACGACATGCCACGCCACGCCACTTGAAAGCCAACAAACACATAACTTAGTAAGTATATGCATATACTTGTAGTATACCAGCCAGTGGAAGGGGAAAAATCTAGCACATAAATCAGAAGACGCAGCAGTCGTCCACGCGAAGCTTGTCATTATCCTGCCTGCCGAAGGACTTTCTCCACTTGTTGCTGCACTTGAACAACAACAATAGCAACACTACAGCAACAACAATACACACTTAATATCAATAAAACGAAATGTCAAATAAAAGTCAACAGCCAGAGAGCGGGGACAAGAAAGCACAGAGGACGAACCACCTTATCCCAACAGTGGCTTCAAGTCCTGATGAATTGAATAAAAATTATTCTTCCTTTAGATTATAATTTAACGTCTACGATTTGGGCACAAAAATACAGAAACGTTAGCTACTAACATTAATCTTAAAAGACCCTTGTTGCGCTACTTCTCCAGGTATGGGTTGCTTAGCAATGCAGAATATGAAGAAAGAAAATTTTATCATCTGGGAAAGGTTAAAACACCCACAGCAGCTAAGTAAGCAAAAAATTTAATTAAAATAGAATAGTTTTCATATTCCTCAGGCTTCATTTAATAAGGAGCAGTCTTCATTTATAAGAAGACATAATGCCTTTGTATTTTAAATTTAACGAAACTTTAAAAGCGACCGGCTTTCGTGAAGACACTTTTTAATTATTCCATATATTTTAACTTTAGCTTCAAATTGTTTAATAATCGTGAATTGTGCATTGAAACAATAACAGAATCCGGAGAAGTTGTTAAGCACCACAATTAGTTGAAGACAAAGATAAGCCAAATATAAGTCCATTTATTTGCACATCGTCAGTCAACTGCTTAAATGAACTCAGCAGCTTGTTTGGGTGCGTGGCTTAACGTTTCAACTGACTTTTAATATAATTTTTCTGACAGCCAACTCAGCTGGTGAAATCACTTACTGGAAACACGAAGTTATTAAGCAGCTTTTAGTTTCAGTATCTCCTTTGTTCGCGAAGGTTTTTGTTCACACTGGATGGAAGTTTCCCCTCAGGAATCCAAATTGTAAGGAAGGTGGGAATTACATTTGTTTTAGACAGAAATCGTACAGCTCAGCTCATGCATGCATGAATGAAAGAAAGGAATGGAATATATTACATATGGAACAAATGAATGGAATGAAGGTACAGAATAAAGGAATGGAATATGGAACGAAATAAAGGAATGAATGGAATGAAATAAAGGAATGAATGGAATATAGGAATGAATGGAATGAATAAATGAAGGAAACGAATGGAAGCAATACATGGAAAGGGAATGAAGGGAAGGTACGAATTAAATGTAATGCATAAATGATTTCATGGATGGAATGCAGGAATGAAATAAATGAATAAAATGAATGAATGGAAAAAATTAATCGATAGAATGAATGAACGAAATCAATTGAAGGAATGAATGAAAGGGATGAATTGAAGGAATGAAAAAAAGGAATGAATTGATTAATGTAAGAATGGAATGGTTGAAATTAATTAAACGAATGAATGAACGGATTGAATGAACGAATTGAATGAACGGATTGAATGAAGGGAAAGAATGAAAGAAAGTATTTGAATGAAATAGAATGGATGGAATGCATGAATAAAATGCATGGATTAAATGTGTGAATGGAATTTATGAATGAAATTAATGAATAGAAAGAATGCATGGAAAGGAATGAATGAAAGGAATGAATGGAAGGTATGAAAGAAATCAATGGAATGAATAAATGAATGAAAAAATTGAATGGAAAGAATGCATGAATGAAAGAAAAATAAAATGCTTGAATGGAAATAATCAATGGAAAGAAAGAATGTATCACTTTTGTTGGATCTTTGTGTTTCTCCGTCTAGCCAATTTTGAATTTGAGACCACTGTGCGGCTGCCCACCTGCTGCCTCTCCCCACCTCAATCGTTTGTGGACTGTTGCTGATTCTGGAATATCGTTGCATGCTGCACAAGCGCCACTTGACGCACTCATTCAAGCATCTAAATGAGTGTGCTAGTGTGGGTGTCGGGATGAGTAGGTGGCTTGGCGGTTAATTACTTAGTTTCTTGATCAAAGACTTGGTCGAGAGGGACGGTGATGGTGCATCAACCAGCAAGTGGCAGCAACAGTTGCCACAGCAAATAAAGCATGCTATGTATGTGTGTGTGTGTGTGTGTGTATGTATTATACAAATGCGTATGTCGCGCACAAAGCAGAATTTCCAACGAAAATTAAGTAATTATGGTGAGTGCGGTTGACAAAGTAATTATAATGAGGCCATTCTGCCGCCACTGCCACTACCACTGCCACTCCTGAGCCATCACCATCATTCTGGCCCGCTGGGTGGCTGGCCAAGCTGGCTTTTCGCAAGCGTTCAGTTTTTCAAACTCAAAAGCATTAGCCGTGCGAGCCACAAAGTGCTCGACTGTTCAAGCCCCTCCATAAGATCGCCGGAGGCAGATTACCATCCGCAACGGTCAGAATAAATCATAAAAAGGAAGGAGACTTCAAATACATTTACTCTCCGTTATGCCTCATATACCTGCCAGAGCAACGCCTAATACTCCAAATCATAAAACAATAGCAATAATTACCTTCTACAAAAGTAAAGTAGATGGTTTTTGGAGCCATTCTACAGCAATACCCGTAGGCAGGTTCTTAAGAAACTGAGAAAAGCTCCGGTGGAAGTCAGACTCGCTTTCGCTAAGTCAGTTAGCTTAGTTCTTTGGAACGGAATTCAAATGATCTGCATAATCGACTATATCTCTTACTAAGTTACACTTGTAAAGCTCTTAAAATTTTGGTAAAAACTAGGTAAAGCTCCTCATTAACCCATGAACCGAACCATGTACGAATTGAAGTTTCTTCTTAAGTCTGTCAGGAAGCCATGCAGGAAGAACATAAGGTTACTTAAAAGTGGTTTAAGCTTTCATGGAATGGGCATTACCATCTGAATTCCCTCATCCAAGTGTTATAGACTTAGTGGTAATTCTATCAGTATTAAGCTTTCTTCTATTGGCGAACTTGGCGTCTTATAAAAAAAGAAATTTGAATTGAAGACCGTTTAAGAGAGTTTATGATTTGTGTTTTGAAATTCCAAAACTTGTTCAGCGCACAAACGACTTAAAGTTGAAAAACTATATTAAATTTGTTCTAATAAATTAAGTTTCAAAATAATAATGATATTTAAAAAATGTTTAATTAAGACTAGACGTAACTTCTTCAACTCTTTATCTATCTGGCTAGCTAGATGTCACTACTTAAGGACTTATTCAAAAGACTTACTTAAAGAACTTTTTAAAAACTTTTGAATACACCTATTCAACGACTTATCCACTCCCATTTACTATATCACTATTTAAAGACTTATTCAAAAAAAAAAAAACGTATTTAAAGACATGTTTAAAAAATTTTTTTTACACCTATTCAACGACTTACTGAAATTAATTTTTGATCTTATCCGCTCTCATTTGAAATGACGTTAGTGGTCCTCTTTTAAGGACAATATTTTGCAATTGAATTAAATATTTTACAAATAACTTTGAAAATGGTTAATTAACCATTTCCATACATTGACATTAAATATTGATTATCCTTCATTTGATCAGAGCTTTTTTGAAGTTTGCACGTTTTTGCTGTTTACGCTTGGATTTCCTGAAAAGTGTTAAACAAAGAAGTTCAGTTGTTGATTTGATTGAAAAATTTTCTTGTTGCAATTTTGCAGCTGCTTTCAAATAAATTTCCAGTCAAATCCAGGTGGTGGTTGCGTTTTAAGTTTTTTTACTATAAGCACATTTCAATTCTGCTTGAGAGGCTTTATGGAAATATGAATAACATGTATTCATATTCCCGCGAGGTTAAATTGCATATCAATTTTTTCCTTATTTATTTTTTATGTTTGATTAAGAGGCATTAATTATGTTTGCAAAGTGCACACCGTATATGTGTTTTAATTGAATGAGCAGAGCCGACTTTGTAGCGCTTAGGATGCACTTTTAATTAGCTCGCTATTATGTGGGCAGCGGCGTCGTTGTCGTCCATCAAATGTCGTAGCAAAGCAATGCAATTAAAGCTCCGGTCAGCCTCGACACACTCAATTAATTTGCGTTCCCCCTCCCTCTGTGCAGCAATAGTGTTGGGACCGTATGCTGCAACATCAGCAACAGCAACAGCAATGGTAACAGCAATGGCAATAGAGGGAGAGAGAACAATTTGCAGAGGCAAAGGCAAAGGCAAAGTCACCTGATGATGCTGATGTTGCATCAACTGCGGTGCACTAGTTCGTAAATCTAATATCCTGCAGCTGTGGCAGCAACAAGCGCGAAAACAGGACGTGGCAAGTAAGTGCCATAAAAGGGATATTCGCGCCATTCGCTTACATTGTCGTGGCCGCCGTCGGCCCCGTTCCAGTGCGAAGAACATCAGCCCCACCCACATCCTCATCCTCGTCCTCATCCTGATAATCAACATCGTCGTCAGTCAGCGCTTTCGTTGTCGCTGTTGTCGTCGTCGCCAGCTCTCATTTATTTGATTTCCCAATTACGATTTCCACTTTGATTTGCGTGTTATCCTTGCCAGCCAGCCTTGAACTGCAAGCGCGCCTTCGACGTTCGTCTATCATTTATCGCCAGCTGCTCCATTGTGTTGATGTGCATAACATATATACTCGTTTATTTGTATGTGGGTGTGAATGTTTATCTGAAGGCTGCAGGATCGAGTGTGTGGTTGCCATTGCTTAATTGATAGTTGTTTGCTCGATGACACTACTTCCCCACGCCCCTACGCCCCACCCGATTCTACGAGTAATTCTAATTGACAATTTTGATTTATGTGTTAATCAATAAACTGACAAATCGCTTGCACTAACTGCTTAATACGCATACGCCCTGTGGCACTCCAAATTGCTGCGACGCGTCGCCATTATCTCAATTCTGTGCCGCTTGGCAAACAAGTCCTGTATTTGTATATCTTGTTATTGTTTTCATTTTCTTTGCGGCCTCATTATTGGCGAGCACCTGACCACAAATTTAATTTCCACAAAAATCAAAAAGTCATCGAACTGGCGGCGTGCCAAACTATATACACTGAACGAATACATGTTTCGTAATTTATTTGGGAGAATTTTTCGCATTTTGGCAATCATTTCGCCATCTTTTTTTGGGCTTAAGGCCTGATCTAATCAGAATATGCATATATCAGTATACAGTATGTATGTCTTTAAGTTGCGATTACTTTTTTTGCCCCCAAACATTCAAATTTTTATTTGGAAATTCTTAGCTGAAGAATATGCATCTTAGCCTAAGTTTTATTTTCCTCAAGTTTATTTAAATATGTCCTAATCAGAAAGCTTTTTTAACTATTTGTTTAAAAAATTTTGACTCTGAATGGAATTCTTTAACGCTTATACATGGATATATTTATGACTTTCTTTAAAGTTTTTTCAAACATTTTTTGAAAACAGTCTTTACTTTGTTGGATATAATTTTAAATTAATATCTATAAAGCTTTGGATTTGGTCTAGTCTAATATTATCTAATAATATTCCAAAAATGTATAGGTTGCAAATTTGATTTTTATTCAAAAATTTGTTTTTTTTTTATGCACATTCTGCGCTTAAGTCAAGATTAAAGAAATCTTAAAAATTGTTTCCCCCTTAATCTATGTACTTGTATGTTCTTAAATGTATTTATTTATTGAATAATTTTTTGATATGTTTTTGGACTTCAGCTATCTTCAATTTTTACTACATGCAAATGTATTTATTTAAGACTTGGTCTTCATTGCTTAGCTAAGAAGTGTCGCTGCGAAAACTAGTATTAAGAAATTTATCGTTATCGTTAAGTATTTTGAGTATGGCCCTTCTGGTCACACTGGTCAAGAAGAAGAAGTTGGGAAGAACGGAAAATAAATGTGCGCATAAGTCGTTGTTTAATAAAGATAATTTCGCTGTACCAATAAACATACAGCACAAGAAGTATTAGTCTTTTTTTACTGCAGCATATTTATAATATTCTAGAAATGTTCCCCTAATGAAGGAATATTGTTTACATTTTTAAATTTTTTACAAATACTTGGCTCAAGATACTCTGGGCATTTCGGATATGGCACACAAATTTATAAATATAATTGATATTCTATCAATCGGATACAAAAAGAGGATTAAAGAAAATTTATAAAAATAATTTTGAAAGAGGTTTTTTTTGACTTTCACTTTAGTTTTGTTCAAAGTTTTGTTTTAATTTTTTCGGCCTATCCAAGCAAGTTCCTAAACGCAAAGAACATAATTTTTTTTCTAGGATTTCTTAGCGGCAATCGTAGATTAAATTGTAATATTTTGAAGTCCCTTTTTCTTTCTGTGTACACCAAGCCATGGCGTGCAAACAAAACGAGCGCGAATGGCAACTAATTCATAGGCGTTTAGTAAATCGCCTTCTCTGGAATGTAAATATATATATGGCTATTTATTGATATTATTTAGGCGTGTGAAATTTGTTATTATGGTGTTTGGGAAGGCTGGCAAAGCCTTTTCTGACTTTGTAATCTTGGCGGTAGAAGCTGAAGGCCAATTGGAATTACCGTGCACTGTTTTTCATGAAGCCTTTTGGCAATTATTAAATAATTGAAATCAGAAAATGCAAACTTTGGGTTAATAAGAAAGTCCGTGCTCTATAGAGCTTAAGCCAAGCAGAAGAAATCTTATAAGCGAGAAAGGCGTGAGTTTCTGCTTCCAAGTGGCACTAAATATTTGTTTTATTATTGCTTCGGAAACTCATGAATAATGCGCACGACATCGAAAGTGGATTAATGGCCGAATCATGTAGCTTTTTTGCTTCATTTCTAATGCATTCGATTCATTAGGAATCCGCCGCCTGGGGGAATGAATAATCAGTTCAGAATATACATATGAGCATTTAACAAACAATAAACAAACATTTTTGCACTTTAAATAATTCATGCAAGTACTCGTACGTGAAATATGCAAAGCACAATTTTTTAACTTTAAGCCAATAAGAGCCACAGCCATATAGTATATGTATTTCCAACACTCTGTCCCTCTCGCCCCCACCCCCTTCCCCATCCAGACTCGCACATATACTATACGAGTAAATGTATATACTTAGTATGTGTGCTGGTATGGAGGAGAGAAATGTGAAATAATTCCCATAAAGGACAAAACAAAGGCAAAAAGTTTCAATTTCAATGCCTCTCTTGCTTTTGGCATTTCAAAATGGCGCGCAGCAACAAAGAAAGCAAATATTGGCTTACCGCTCGCAACCGAAACTGGACGGCTGGGCACGGTACCATTTAAATGTATTTACTCGGTAAATATTGTGCACATAGTATGGAAAAATATATATTTATGCAAATATACTGCTTCAGCATGCATTCCGTTTGGTAAAAAAAAAAAAAAAAAAAACGGCCGCTACTACAGTATTGAATTCCTGGAGTACACTCACGTCAAGAGCGAACCATGCCGATTCCATAGAATTCATTTCTGATAACATAAATCTGCCATTGATTCAATTAATATAGAAACAAACTGAACAAACATACATTTGCCCGATCAAAGGATGTTACATGCATGTACGAGTTAACGAGCGTGGGTTCGTTTCTCAAAACTTAACTTCGAGAGCAAAAACAAAAAACACATTGAAAGCCTGTGCATTATTTTTTTTTAATGAAATGGTTCAGATTTCAGCTGCAGTTTGAAAAACTCATAAAAACAGTAAAAAGAAGGATAGTTAAAGAGAATGGATAGTGGCATTATGACATCGAAGTCCTAGCAGACTCGCGTGTAAAAAATATTATGGCTTTAGTTTTAAACTAAGAAATAGGAGTAAAGTAATCACTAATTTTAAAAGAAAACATTATTTCTAAAAAATAAAGCCTTCTAGAAGTGGAAAATATTCACTTCATTCGAGTTTTACTTTCTTTATATTATATACAGAATAATATTTTTATTATAATAAGATCTTCTATTTATGCTGAGCCCCACAAAAATGTTTGCCAAATTACAGATTTTCCATGTGTTTCTACTTCAATGAGTTGCAATTCTCTAGAAGTCTCTGAGCCGTTTCTCATACAACGTAAATTAACTAGACATGAGTATAAAGAACATTTAAAAATCTATAAAAAGTAAAGAACTCGAATCAGATAGGAAAAAGGAATAAATTATGAATTTCATTAAAAACTAATTAACAACACGTCTCAATAAAAAAGTGTACAGCATTGAATTTCGAATCAGAATGCCATTTGAATAGAAAAGAAGAATATGTTACGAATTTCATTAAAAACCAATAAACAACAAACCTCTATTAACAAAATAAATTGTTTTTCCTTGTAAATCATTTTTGAAAAACATCAGCTTTCATCAGCAATGTTTTTAAAAGTAAGCCAAAATGTTAAAGCCCGGCAGTGAAATAAAACCCTTCGGTCGTTGTGATTTATGAGTGGTAAGCAGAAGTACCCAGAAGAAGAAGAAGAGAACGAAACTGAAGTAATATTGTGTCGCTTAATATAATATACATAAATATAAAATAAGCTCGTGTTGTTTAAAGATTAGAAGAATCCACATACTAAGTTCAGTAAGTGTGGATTAAGCCATATTCTAAATCTGTACTGTAATCGTTCATTCAGGCAAACGGAGATGGACAGGAGGATTTAGAGTATTTATTTAAGAGAATAATTGCACAAAAGGGATAGAGACATACTATATAGCTCTATTAGCTGTATTGCATTTTATCAGCAACAACAAACACACTTAAGCTACTATTAACCAACGAAGATTGTGAGGTATTGTAGTTTTCAGCTCTATAATTTAAATTATTTCAAAGAAACCCAGTTGTTTAAAGTTGATATTTTAGATACTTGCGATAGTTGGCTGCAGGTCTTAGCTCTCGATATTATTGAACTTAGCCAGTGAAGGAACTATTAAATACTTCAAATACTTCGTTATTACGGAAACATGAAATGAAAAGTTTTGCTCTCATCTAATTATAAAGCTCTTGCTTAATTCGGGCTATTCATATTCTTGATTCATGCGCATGACTTTGCTTCCTAAATGGCAACTTAATGACAACTTTCCATCAAAAAAGGAAGCACAAAGCTATTTCCGTAATTAACGCACTCGTGCATTGGCAGGAGGGGGCTTCATTTTTGAACTACGAGTACTTGTATGTACTACGATTGTTCATTTTCATGTTTTTGTTGGCTGCATCATGGTTCAGAGCCACTGTGCGAGCGCCCACCTAAGGCGACTAAGCGACTAGTTTTGTTTGCATTGTGTCTAGGTTCGTGTATGCGAGTGTTTGGTATCCTTACAGGACTGCGTGTATGTATGCGAGTGTCGCTGTTGATCGCGTCTCAAGTTGCTTCGACGAGCTCCGCGCTCACATCGATGGCATCTTGTTAAGAATTTTCTATTATAAATACTTCAAGTATTTGAACGGGCAGCCAAAACTTTATACTGTGTCCTGTCTGCTGCTGGCCTTTCCTTCCCTTCCCTTTCCTCTCCTTTCCTCTCCTTTTCTATCCGTCCTGTGCAGTCCATGTATTGATGTATGGTTGGGCAAATATTCCGCTTCAATATTGTGCAGCTCAAGGTAGCAGCCCGCTCGCTCGTGCATCCGACAAGGCAGCCCCACAAATAATTTTATAACTATGGTAAACAGGGGAAAAAAAGGCCAAAACTAGAGAAAAAGTTGCACAATTTTGTGAGCAAACAACAAACTTTGCAATTACTTGGAAATATGTGTGGCTTTTGGACATTTTAGTGCTGCACTTTGGCAAGCAATTAATGGCTGAGTACTGGCCTGGAGGTGGGAAGTCACACAACGGTTCAATTGTGTGCCATGAGAGGGAATTGTTTGCGGATACGAACGAAAAACTCTCACCAAGCAACATTTTGATTAAATCAAATGAGGTGGTTGTTGGAATAAGGCAGCCAGCCCATAAGCACTTTAACCCTAGATGGTTGTTCCAAGTCCAATCAATGACGAACATTTTTTAATGTGCTTGAAGAGTGCAAACGTGCAGATGACTAGGCCTTCCCTAGATAGGAGTTCTAATAATTCTCCTTATCGAATCGGTGAAGAACAAGCAATTTTTTAACAAAGTTTAAAATAATCTTCTTTAAACTAAAGTGCTTTATTAGTTTTACAGTATTATTTCTGCAAATAGAAGAAAAAATTGTCTAAAGTCCGATTTAAGTAACCAATTTTTGCGATTGCAAGGAAAACTATCTGGAGCTTAGTCGAAATATAAGATTGATTTTTTGTATAATGTTAAATTCCTAAGAATTTAATTTTAATTAAATTTCATCAAAAAAAAATTTAGATTTTTTAAAAATGTAAAAACGGAGAATTTTGTGTTTAGGGATCGAACAAGAACAATTTAGTAGTCGTTTCGACGAAGAACCACCTTAGTGTAAATAATAAGAACAACCATCTAGGGTTAAAGCTGAAAAGCAGATTTCTAATAATAATATTTAAAGAACCTTGTAATAGTGGGAGGATAATCGCCTCCTTGAAGCTTAGAGTCAAATATAAATATCCAATGCAACCTATTGCACCATAATTCGAGGCCTCAGTCAGACATCGAAATACTCGCAGGTTGTGGAAGGACGTTTATTTCGGTGTTGCACAACAAATTGGAACAGAAATAGCCAAAGCTGTCTCATCTTGCTAACTGCTAACTGCGCTAATTAGAGCGGTTATCAAATTTGATTTGCTAATTATGCTAATTGGCTTGAAGGACAACTGGACAGGAGAGAAATGCATTCACAGTAAATTCGTAGCTAACATAAATTTTCATTTTCGCATTTCGGTTGTTCGCATCAAATAGTCATAAATGAAAAGCATCTAATTATTTATTCGCCATGGCCAGGCTGATTATTTTTGGCCAAACACTATGCTAAGTGCCGGCACATTACTGCGAAAGTGCAAACTGGTCGGCAACATGGACCTTCAGTGTGCCCTGCATTTAGCAATGTAATTATTAATCAAATGAGAAGGCTAAGTGGTTGCCTTGAAATTAAAAATTAAATTAATAAGTTAATTAGTTAAGTAGTAGTTGGAAGCTATGAAACAATCAATTAAAAGTCACAAAAGTAGTGTTCAAAGTCAAGAAATAGCTTCCTTTTCTTCACTCGATTCGATTTATATGTTTTTGAACTCCAATGATTTGGACTTTGAAAAGTGACGCCCAAAGAAGTCTACCACTTTATTGTCCTTTTAACACTGACAAAATGTAATACAGGGACTCTACGCTGATTTCTATATTTCAGTAAAATAGTTCAAAAGATATCGCCAGACAGACAAACTTAGTCTATTCTACAAAGCAAAAACAAAACTGTGGTTAATCAACAATTCTACACAGAGAAGCAGCTAATTTTAAAAGTTTATAATTCTTAAGATTATATATATTTATAGAACGAAAACTTTAACAATTCTTTTCTGAAATATAGTCCGTTATTTATAGAATAGTTGCATTTGAGCGAATTTGTGAGCAAAATATTTGCTTGTCTGTCCAGCACTTAACTATTCCAATGGCTTCAGTTTTCTTTTAAATGGAACAAGAAACTATAGTAAAGAGATTATAGAAGTTTTAGGCTTGCATTTTATCATCAATTCCCGATATGTTGATATAAATTGTACTTTCGATATACAAGTATTATGCTCGTATTATCAGCTCTAAGTCGTCACTACATCGCCGATGTGTGTCGGACAATTATGCAGGGTATGCGGGCACTCGGTAATGTAAGTGGATAAGTGGCACTAGTTAGTGGAGTGCATGCCAATGGCGGTGACGAAAAGTACGTGCAACACCGACATGCCCCAGCAGTTATGTGCATTGTGGGGAACGTGAAGCACCCGATGTGGTAACATTATCATAGCAACGCAAACATTTCCACGAAATGTGTAGTCAAAATAAATGAAACTAATTAAAATAGTTGCCCAAAGGACTATAATTTAATTGACATTTGAGTGCTCGCAGGACACTAGAGAAGCCGTGTCAGTCCACACCATGATGCGTGCGTGTCTGTAAGTGTGTGTGTGTGTGTGTGTGAGGGTGGGCGAGCATCGGGGAGCTGGCGTGAAAGTTGACTTTGCATTTTTGGCCATAATGGAGGAAATTGTAAACCTCGGCCAAACAGTTTTCCATTGCAAATAGTGCGCATTTAGGAGCTCAGCCCGACTACGAGTACACATTCTAACATTTTTTTGCTGACCAGGCCAGAATGCTTGCAGCGCTAGTTGAGCAACTGACCGAGCTGGTAATTGCCAAGCCGCGCGGCAACAAGCGCCAAGCAAACATTCCCTGCTCCCTGCTTCCTATTCCTTCAAACACCCCGCATACCAGATGCTATATGCCACATGCCACATTTGTCGCACAACCGGCACTCGTGTTGCCCTTGGCATTGGCCAATTCATACTGCGCCATTGCAATTTCCGCTCCAACTGCTCCATCTACGACTATCGCACACAGCCACTGGCATTTGGCCACTGTGGTGGATGAAGCAGAAATCGCAAGCTTCGAGCTGCGAATCGCGATTTACCGAACTGCACACTAATCGACAATATTTGTTTGACAAACGCTACTACCTTTTTTTTTTTAAATCATTTATGTATACTTGTATATAATAAATCATTTAAGTCGCTTGAACATATATAAATGCCAAGCTGACTGGCCGTCTAAGGCCACTGAAGAAAGCGAGCTTCAATTTAGACTAATTCGATGTGTCCACTAAGCCTTGGAAAATTCGACCCGCAATAGGGAAAATATTTAGTTCGATACTTCATTTATACAAGAAAGGTTTACTAAACAGTACACTATATACAAATATATATTAATGGATTTAAAATTAAAAACTATTTGTGGAAAAGGAATACAACTAGAAATGCTAATAAAGGGAAATCTTTATCTCATAATAATCTCCCTTTAGTTTTGAAAAAGTGCTTGGTGCAACTTTAAGCAACGGTTCAGGCATTTTCTTCATCGAAACATATTTATAGTTGTTGTATCACATCGAAAATTGTACATATATATAGTTTATACTCGTATGTACTATCAAGTAGTTCTATAGGGAATCGAAGAACCTCTCACAAATCTGCTTCAGCCACATCCTGATGTCGTCCAGTGTAGCCTTAACGCACAACATCTATTTGCTTCTAGTTAGTAGTTGCAACAGCAACAGCAGCGGCAGCAGAAGCAGAAGCACTAACCGGAACTCGGACGCACCCCAGGACCACTTTATTTCCGCTTCACAAACCTGCGATGGCGTATTGAAGAGTACCTGTGAGATGAATTTGCTTGTGTAGGCTGTGCAACATATAAAAGCCAGAATCGTTCATTTAAACTCGAAAATATATTTATACAAGTATAGTATATACCTATACTATGAAGTATAGTAGGTGCTTGAGGATTGTGTGCAGGCAGTTATTGGTCATCGACGAAAATAATTTCAATATGTTTAGCCAACATTTCCTAAATTATCACTACAATTAGTAAAAAAAAAAAAAAACAAAAAAATTCAAAAGGAAAATGACTTAAGAGACAATCTGACCTCCATTCAATAATTATTATTTTGGTTTTAAAATTATATTTATTCCTAGGTGCCTTCAATAACAAAAGAAATTAATTTATAAAAATAAGATTCTGAGTATATGACCTTTAGCAAAATGCACAAGTCAATTAATAAAGATAATCTTCGAGTTCATTAAGAAGCGTCTCATAGATATTAAAAATGTTCAACCAAGTACCTAACAATAATCTGTTGGTTGTCGAAAAATGAAAAACATCTTCTTAGGTCAAGCATAAATTTCGAATATTTCGGAAAACAATGTGGAATTCGTTTCAAAACACCTTCAACTTTTCTTAGCGGAGGAATTAATAAAAGTGCCTTTCTATTTACAACTATTTATTTATAGATTATACCTATAAAAAGGGGTAACAACTTAAGCTACTTGTCTACTTTTTAAATTAAAGAATTTATTTAAAAATTATTTTGTACTTAAAATGAAATTCGTCCCAATTCGAAATATTTCACACAACAGTCTATATATTTTGTTATACAATACAATTCCTTCCACCTTTCTTAGCTGAGTATTTTATTAAAGATCCTTTCTATTTACCTCAAAAAAGAAGAATAAAAACTTAAATTAAGTAGTAGACGATATCCTGCTATTTGTCGAGGAATGAACCTCTTTTCTTTAAGGAATTACTTCGTTCTCGGAATGAAATCGTCCCAACTCGAAATATTTCACAACAGTCTATATATTTAGTTAAACAATTCAATTCCTTCCACCTTCTATTTACCTATAAAAAGGAATAAAAACTTAAGCTGAGGAATGAAACTCTTCTCTTTAAGGAATTACATCGTTCTCAAAATGAAATCGCCCCAATTCAAAATACATACTTTACAAAACTGTAGAATTCGTTGCACTTTACAGTCTATATATTTTGTTATACGAGTGTGTACAATTCCTTCCACTTTTCTTAGCTCAGCAACTCGTAGAAGTTCCTTCCATTTGATAAAATCTAGAATCTTATTGCCAATTAGTTTCCTTGTACGTTTTAGTTTCTTGAAAAAAAAAACTGATCAACTCAATACTAATATGAATTCTGTATTTTTTTATGCACCCCCTCCCCTCGCACAGATCCACACACAAGGATGAGTTTGGCACACAGCGAGTCTACAAGAAGACCTCCCCGAATTGCGTGCTCACATTGTATTTACCGACGCGGGAGATAACGCTGACGGGCAACAGTCCATCCATATTGCGCGGCATTGTCTTTGTCGATCCGAAGGCCATACAAGGATACCGAGTCTATGCGCAGTTGACGTTGACATTTCGGTAAGATTTCAGAACACGAAGAGAAAAAAATGGCACAGCAGAGGAATGGAGAGTGGGCGAGCGGAAAGAGCAAAGCGACAGGACAGTTGACAGTCAGATAGTGTTAGTTGTTCCAAAAATTGAAATTGTAATTTCCACTTGACTGCAAGTCAACTGCTGCCATGCGCCTGCCTCTTCTCTGCCTATCTGTCTGTCTATCTGTCCGTCTGTTTGTCCGCCTGTTTGTCTGTCAAGCATCTGCGGCCTGTCTGACAAAATGTGCCTGCTGACTGTTCATCCTTGCTCTACTTATTGTTCTCATTGTTGTTGTTTTTGTTGCAGCTATGGCCGCGAGGACGAAGAGGTGATGGGTCTGCGCTTCTGCAACGAGGCCATCATGTCGTTGCATCAGATTTGGCCGCGCAATGAGGAACCAGCTCGCGAATCGTTGAGTCCGCTACAGGTAAGCAAATAAAAAATCGATGTATTAAGCCCACTCGCCCTCCTCATCGATGCACCCTCTTCAAAATGCAAGTGCAAGTTGTTGCGAGTAAAGGACACACGTGCAACGTCACGATTGCTCTTAGCTGGACCAACAATCGTCTGTTGACCGTCTGCCTGTGCTCGAGTGAGTGTGCAAATAATGTGAAAAGCCTCTTAAAACGAGCACTTTGACGAGTGCAACGACAAGCACTTGACAAAGCAAACAAATAGCGGACCCGCTTCCAACGCCAGCTTCAGCCATCAGCCATCAGCCAACAACCAACAGCCAAAAGGGACAGTTTTTAATATAAAAGCGGTCCCGTGCAACTTTGTCTGTCACATACAGAAGTTATGACCAGCATCGAGTCAGACATTTATCATCTGCTAAGCATCTTAAATGGGCGAGCTGGTTTGAACATCAAATAAAGTTCATAAATAAGTTACATATCTATGGTTCGAGGCAACAATAAGAGCCAATTCAGCAGCGTTTCCCAGAAAGCAAGCAGCAGCGAGCAAAGTGGAATTTTCTATTTTAAACGGCGATTATAACACGACAACGATGACACTATGTAAAGGCAGAAGCAGTCGTAGCTTCGATTCGCTAATAAAAAAAATATACACATATATAATAAATCATTCAAGTCGCTTAAACATATATAAATGCCGACTAAAGCCACTGAAGAGAGCGAGCTTAATTCGGTGTGATCCCGAGGCCGAGGCCCGAGGAAAATTCGACGCGCAATTGGGAAAATATTTCATTCAATGTTTCATTTATACAAGAAAGGTTTACTAAACAGTACACTAAATTTATACTCAGTGAATTATGACCGCAATATAATAAATACATATATTTATGGATTAAAAATTAAGAACTATTTGTGGAAAAGGACTAGAACTAGAAGAGCTAAATCTTAATCTTTATCTAATAAATGAACTATGTCTTTACAACTCCGACAATCTTCCTTTAGTTTTGAAAAAGTGCCGGTTCAAATCAATGACCAAATCAATAGCCAAATTTAAGATCGTCTGATATTAATAGTCTTTGTTGATTATAACAAAAATCCAATAAAGATAATGAACAGGCATTGAGACTCGAAACAAAATAGTAAAGTGTATTTTTGTTATTTATTAAGCAAAAACAGAAAGCTACAAAGTAATCGATGCAGCAGCAAAAAACAGAAATTATCAATGAAGAAAAGCGAAATCCTTCTTTTGTGGAGATTTTTTTTTTAATATTAAAGTCTTGCTTTTCGAATTAAAAAAAAACTTTAAAAATGGTTGGTTAACATAAGTATTTAAAACCAACTGTTCTTTATAAAAAATGTATAATAGAAGTAAGCAATTAATAATTGTCGCACAAAACGTACGTCCGTTGAGAAGCAAACCGATTTAGAAGAAGAATTAACATAATTCTTGGTACCAAGTCTACGAATAACAACTCTAAGTTAATTCTATCGAGTCAGCCATAATTGTAATCCACAACATAGAATTTTAATCATAATATTAATAGGTTCTGATGCATTTACTTGTATATACTCGCAGATGCAGATGCATGTATATGATTGCCATTCATTTTGAATTTTAGTGGCCATTAAAAGGAGCCAATTTAAAAAGAATGATACATGCTCGCGTATTAAGAAATAATTGATGATTAAGCACTCGAATACGAGTATAACGACAATTATAATGAGAGAGGGGCACACGTGTCCTTATAATTTGGGCATCCTCGTTTCTATTGCCGAGTCGCTCAAGCAGCTGGGGCTTTGCTTCCGGTGCCAAACACCTCGATTAATGGCTGTTGGCCTGTAAACATGCCCCCCCCCTCCCCCCTCCCTCCTTGCCACAACACGCTACGAGCGTCTCATGCAATTCTTCAGCCACAGTTGACGCAGAAGCGTGCCAAACACACGCCTTCAACCTACTGCGAGCGCTGCTCCGACATGCAATATTTTATGGCCAAATGTTAGCCAAGTTTTATGTTGGCTCACACACACAAACACACACACCTCTATATATATATATATATATATATATATAGAAGAATATATAGAGATACATATGGGCAGATGTAGTATGTATGCTACGGTTATTGTAAAAAGAAAAAGAAAAAGGTAAACGGCAGCGCTTCAGGTCGCTCGCAGTTCGATGCACTTAAACCAATTCAAAATCAATTTAACTAAAAGCTAGACAAGTGTGTGTGTTTGTGTATGTGAGTGTGTGTGAGTGTGTGTGAGTGTGTGTGTGTGTGTTCTGGTGCCAAACTTGAACGATTCTTTTATTAGTTTAGACACACAACAATTTATGTTCTATTCGTTTTTGACTGCCACACGTCTCGCTGACATTTTGTGGCCATTGTGTCCGTTGTTGTAGTTTTGTCGCCCTGGGTGCAACAAACCCAGGCCCGAACCCGAGCTTCCCCAATTCAATTAGGCAACCATTTTTCTCACCTCCTCCCCCGGTCTGTCCGGTCTGACCGGTCTCTCTTGTGTGCCTTGCCATAGGCTCAGTTCGGGTCTTCTTGGCATACTTTTCTTGCCTTTCGACTCAAACACACATAATTAAATAAATTTGATTTTAATAACTTGCCGAAAAGCAACGGCAGAGCAACATAAGCAGAATGCAAAGCAAAAAGAAAAAAGAAAGCTCGTGAACTTTTTCTCCTTTGTCTACTCAAATCGTTGCTAGCAGGATATGCCAGAATATTGAATATCCTGCAGCCTGGGCCTGACGGTTCATTACTTGTTCGTCTTTGCATCCCTTTCGAATTTCCCGATCAGAATAGAATTTACAGGCGAGCTAGAGCAGAGTCGAGAACTTCAGGTCACTTTGTACGCGTTATAAGAATTAAATTAACAATTCAAAAGGGTTCTCACATTCAGCAAACCTACAGGTATTTCTTTTTTTTTTTTTGCTTGAAGATTCCGGATTGTAATTCATTTATAGTATATTACAGGGACCGCAAAAACTGATTTTTTTTTTAAGCCAAAAAATCATTCACTCTTAGAAGCTTTAAGAAAATATCCCTCTCCTTCTTTTAGAATGCTCTAATTAAAATTTAATTTAAATTCATTCCCTCACAATATAATGATTAATTTTGAGCTATACTTTACAATTCAACCAATAATCATTATTTTTAAGCAAAATAATGAAACTCATAAAATAATGATTATTCTCTAAGTATTATTTTTTTGTATCAAAAATAAAACTCAAAACTAATCATTATTTTGTAAGAGAATAAATAAAATTTAAAAATAATTTATTTTGTAATTTTTAAAAGACCACTTATATTATTTATTAACAGAGACTTTAAATACTCTTTAAAAATTGTTGATCTGAATGACAAGAATACCCTTTGGTTCACTTCGCCTTAATAATTGTTGTTAAAGGTATAGATGATAACCTTTCGATGTTTTTTTCTCTCTTGGGTACTAGTTTTTATTTTAAAAATAGTCATGGAATCGCTTTTGAAAAAACATACATTTCATATGACTTCAAAGAATCGATGGTTAACATTTGAAAACTAATTACATAACATCACTTGTAAAGAATTGTTTTGAGCTTGCAATAGTTTTAGTATTGATAACAGTTGGAACTAGAAGAGATCAAGCTATGATATCAGCATTGATCTAATTAATGGAAAACCTCTTTTTTTGTGGGGACAATACTTTCAGCCAAATATTTCCAGCAATCTTTTTGTTTTTTTGGGGGGGAGGGGGGTGGGACAATACTTTCTACCTAATATTTCGAGCAATTTCCTGACATATTGTGAATACGTGAATATTTGTGTTTTTGTAAATTTAACAATCATTTTGGCAGTCTTCAAAAATCGCTGTCGCTTCAATTCATAATACCCTCTCACTTAGGTGGAAGGGCATAAAGAACTGAAATTGAATAGACAAAGTTGGGGTCGAGTGCTGATGGGAGACCGGGGAAATGAAGCAGAGTTTATTTATCACTTAGCCTGAGCTGGCGAAGCTGGCTGGCTCTTCAGGGATAAGAAGCATGCTGCTTGAGCTTTAGCTTTAGCTGGCATTAGGACAAGTCCGAGAGTTGCGATAGCAGCTGAGATGTGCAGCCTGGTTTCTGGTTAATCCTCTTTGGCAGCGGTTACCAGGGGTGATGACCAATTTGTAGCCATGTGGCAGACCTTTGAAATGCAAAGCGGTGCTTCATGTGTTGATGAGAAGAAGCATTTACTTGATGCCACAGGTTGCTTCCTTGCTAGCTCGTTTAAGTAGCAGAGTGTGCTCTGGGGAAGAGTCACTTCTCCTGTTGCTGCTTTTCTTTGCTTTCCTTGTTGCTGCTTTGGACAAGGCCAGAACCACGCCCATCCCCACCCTCATCCCCATTCGCACTCGCGGCTATAGAGCTGAATCTACGGCTCTCGAGGCCCATCATCATTTAAAATTAGAGCAAAAATGTTGCCAGCCAACGGCTCTAGCTGGAAATGCCTGAAATACTTTTCGTTGGAATGGCTGCAAGAAGTCTCTGGTTGTCAGTCATTGTTGCTTTTGCTTTTGCTTTTGCTTTTGCTTTTACTGTTTTTGCCAGTTACCAGCGGCAACCTGTCAGATAAGATATACACACACACACACACCGACTCACACCCATATAGGGAAAAGGCAGCATTTACGTAAAACGCGCATGATGTGTAACGTCAAATTAGAATACGATTTGAATTTTATTCTGCGAATTAATTTAATGCCAAGCCATAATTGTGTGAAAATAAATATTTCTGCTGCAATCATTAGCAGCGAGAGAATAGGGGTGCCTCAATAATAATGACTAACAATTAGAGTGGGTCGAGCATAGGAAAAAACACAAATCCAATTAGGGTCAGTTTTTTGAGCCAACTTCTACTCGATTTCTCATAATTATTTGTCCATTGATGGCATTTGATGCGTCCTTATTTTCTAATCGCATGGATTGGTTCTCTTCAACTCTTGCAGGAGGCTCTGGTAAAACGTCTCGGCGATGGCGCCCATCCATTCACATTATCCTTGACAGCACAGGCGCCACCTAGCGTGCAATTGGTGCCCGCTAAACGTTACTATGGAGCCCCCATTGGCACTAGCTACGACGTCCGCTGCTTTATTGGTAAGTTCTGCATTTTAAACTTTAAACCAATTGCATTACAGAGAAATATGCATACTACATTCATATTAGATCATATATAAATATATATATAAGTTTGTGCTAAATTTGCAATCTTTGGAAGAAACAAAAGATCCCTTGTAGCTTCAAGACCACAAACAGAATTGATTCAAATGATGATCTGATTATTTGGTGGAATTCTGTGACATAGAACAAGAGTCGAAGATGTATATTTTCCAACTTCAATTGCTAGGAACTATCGAATAGGCCAAAAGTTGTTCCCAGCACTACTGAGCAGCCAAGGAAATGAACTTTGAGATAAGATACTTGTATTGAGTGAAATTTCCATCCAACAGCACGAAACATAGAAGAGATTGATACATCCGTGTGGGAATAGTAAAATATATATACTCTTCGAATTTAGAGGGAGCACTATCCCTCTCTGTATTCTGCGCCACAGAACGAATGGTGGAGAGGTGTATTTTTCAACTTTTTGAAAGAAATAAATAGTTGTTCTCAGCAGTACTGAGGAGCCAAGGAAATTACCCTTCTATCTTTAAAAAATACCCTATTTTGTGGACCAGGCCCAACTCCATTACTAATGAGTGAAAATTCCAACCAACAACACGAAAGAATGAAGAAGATTGACACATCCGTGTGGAAATAGTACAAATGTATAAGAATATATATACTTTGACGCAAAATATATTATGGTCAGGCAATTAGTGTCGATTTGGTGGGCTATCGCTTTAATTTGGCAGCTCCACAGAGCGTAAGGACACTAATTAAATTGTGTCCTTTGATTGATATGCACATCGTATGTTTAATTCGACACAACTTACAGTCCAATTATTCACGTATATATGTATATATGTAAGTATGTTATGTATGCATGTGTATACAGTTTGGTGTGAATATTTTTTTCATATTCTCACATGGCCGGCCCGAACCCTCGCACCTGTCTGACGTCAACAGTTCTTGGTATTGGGGCATTGGAAACGTTTCTGATTGATTTTTGTGTGCCGTTTTTCACAGCATTTGATTTTTATTTTTACTTTCGTTTTTATACTCGTATACTATACTATATACTTGTAGTATATATGTATGTGTGTATTTTTTTCTGGTGCTGGGCGGGCCGAAAATTAATAAAAATAAAATCAATATTAAATGTGTGAAGCAAACGAGGCATGCACACACAGTTTTGTGTTGCCAGGTGGACTGGAACCGCTCGTGGCATTGTCCTTGCGCACGTCCTTGCCATCACTTGTCTCTTGGCATTTTCACAGCAACTCCGAGAGGACAGGTCCAACAGGATTGCTCGACTGCGAGACTGTGAGACATCTTCAGCTCAAGCCCTAACGAAATGTATGAGTATATTTCCTGTATGTTTATTATTACTTTTGAGCAATGGCAACGTGGCGTTGAGTCGTGTTGCGTTGCGTTGCGTTGCGTCGACAACAGCAACAAAGATAGCACTGCCAGCGGATATAGAATATCCTTTTTAATACACTGCCGAGATTTGCCAGCCATCAGCATTTTTCAAGTGCTTTCAATAGTTGGCACCCGGCTCTGAGACTCTGGGCTTCTGGCCCGAGCTACCAGCAGCGCACAAAGCTGCTTAGCAAATGTTTTCTTCTTTTATGTACTTCACTCCTTGTTGCTGTACTCGTATTTTTTTTGTATTCGCCTTTTACCTTTTCAAGCGCGATTTGTTCTTGTTGTTCCTTGTTATGCTGAAGCATTTGCGCACTTGCCAGACAGGCAGCCAGCCAGCCAGCCAGCCAGCCAGCTTTCCTTACCCATGACTTAAACGCACACACAAACTGTGTTCAGCTTTGTGCTCAACAGTCGTCGACCATCTTTATGACAGCAGCAGCTTAGAACCACTTACACACATACCCAGTGGTTCGATGGTGAGCGTGTGGTCAGCACCTTGGGCTAAGGCTGTATTCGACACAAAGATAGATAGATAGATTTGTATTGCTATCATTTGTAATATTTGTAATACATGTATACAATGGGAGAATAGAATCACTACAGTGATACAGCAATAGAGAACCCCTTTAGATGGCTACTCTCAACCATTGGAAGTAGCTGGCTGATATTCCCTGACTGCGGTCGAGTGGGCATAGTAGGTCAGGGTTAACATCATAAGAGATGAGTTAACCAGAAAGGGAACTATCCTGAGAACGGAATCTGTATGTCTTCAGTATCCTTCTGGTTTCTGGACAAGAAAATCATCAATGACCTAACCACAGGCCCCATAACTCGTGAGAAATAGACTGTGGTTCAAATAAAGAATATTCCAAAAATATTTGTATATGTCTTGGGAATAAAGTAGCTAACAACAACTCCTACTCGAAGGCCCCATCGACCGGTTGAATACCCACCCATTAACAGCCTTAAGAGGGAGAACAGAAGAGCCGAATTATGATAGAAAAGTCAAAATTGAAAATTATGTATAAAAAGTATAAACTTAGAGCGATCAGTTGTGTGTCTGTCGCAATATTATCCAAATCATGCCATACAGCTCTCACCTAATTGTATGTAAGGTTAAAAAAAGCTTAAAGCTAAATGACAAATTCGAAGACAAGAACATTACCAGAATTTTCAGAAGAGCAAAGCACGTTCAATAGTTGAAAATATAATTTTAAAAAGATGCCGATAGACATGAATTGAAAACAACTTTCTCCACTTTTCTAATAGAAGAAAAAAGATAAATTTAATAAAAGAAAATATAAGAAAAATTCATTTTTTAAGTGGAAATACTAACAAAAGCAAGCAATATCCAACGACATAAACCTATCATTGCTGTGTACTGGCTCAGCCCGGGAGCTGTGTATACACAAGTGCTAAGCTAAGACTAGCCAGCATTGGCTGACGAACGACAGGGGACGACTGGGTGTGCAAGGACGAACAGGCAATTGGTCAGCAAGGCAACAGCTGGCAACGAGGATGAGGAGGCGAAGCAACGCAATGGGAACTGCCGGCTTCGCGCCTTTAACGTCCGCAACGGAGCTGGATGTACAAATTGAATTGGATTCTGTTTTATTTTAATTATATGGCTTATCCGGATTCTTTTCATGAATGCTGAAATTTCTTATGCATACAAAATATTATGCATATGAATGACCACTTCAGATGCTTACAAATAAAACAATAACAGCAACAGCTTCAAGAAAAACGATTCGAAGAAATTCTACTTAGTAGCTACAGGAGGAATTGCAACGAGTTTCGCAGAAGGCTGCACACAATTTTCACTTTGATTCGTTTTCCGCTTCCTCGTATACTCGTCTATATGTAGAGGAGCTTCGGCTTAAGCCCCGGAACGAATACGTTCAGGAATGTGGAATACTGAATGCATTAAGAAGTGGCAAGAATCGGCAACAATTTTCTATTCCAAATGTCAGAAGACGCGTATTGATGTTCAGATTCAGCAAAGCAAAAAATCAGGCAAAAAGTTTGCAGACAAACTTTTCAAATGCATAGTTTCGTTTACGAATTTGTTTCTTTTGTCTTTTTATCTTTTCTACAAAAAATGATGTCAAAGAGTTCTAAAAAAAATTTGCTGTTCGTCTTTTGATCGATTTTTGTAATCGTAATAATATACTTGTATTATGAAGCAGATTCAAAAGTTTTAAAATAAAAGTCCAAAATTGCTGGAAACTTGCAGTATCAGTTAAATTATTTTGAAACGATAACAAAGCATTATTCCGGTAATATCTTTCATAAAGAAACTCAATTTTGCACCAAATAACCTAAAGGATTAGTTTAGGATATCAAAGCACACAGCACCAGACGAAGTTGTGTTTGTATTGAAGACTTAACTCCCCAGATAGTGGCAATATATAGTATACATATGTCGAACTTTAATATTGGTATTGGAAATATCAGGCATGCACTATAGATATAACTATTCAGCTGTCTTTGGTAGTGTTTTAATCTTCCAAAATCTCGATTAAAAGAAACAACAACAAATTTCAAAGTTGTATTGATTTTAAAAACATGGAACAGTCAGACTCTATCCTTTTCGAGTGCCGATTAAGAAACTAGTGTACCCTTTCACCCTTTGGGCACAGGGTATAAGAACCTTGTACAAAGGGAGCACTATTAATCTGATCAGATGATTTAGTTGATATCAAACACCTGCTTAAAACACTCACCTTTCAGAGCCCAAAACCGTTCAAATGAAGAAAACAATTTGTACGCGTTTTTCCTATTGTCAACATTTTTCGTTTTGGTGGAGCTAGAAAACATAGTTTTTTAGTTCAGTAGCTATTTATTTGAGGAATAAACTACAAGTAATATTTTTTTAGTTCTTTTAGTTTGTTCAATTTATTCAATCGATAAGTTACCTAAGTTCGTTCGCTCGTTTTGTTCAATTACAATAATTTGATTTGTTCTTCCGTTCTTCAACATGACAGTTTTAATTTATATTGAACGAGCTATTATTTCAAAGATACAAAAATGGGCGAATAAGGAATAATGAATGATATATACATATCTATAAAGACATAGTTTGTTTGAATGTTTTTATTGAAAAAAGCAAAATAGTTTCTCGCAACAAAATGTAATTAAACTAACTAACTAACAAACTATTTGTCATAAAAGCAATAAATACAAGAATATCCCAATACGTTAGTATATTTCTAAAAAAAAAAAAACATTAAATATTATTGAACTTTATGATCATCTAACAATGCTTTCTAATAAAGAAATTTCCCCTAATAAATTTAAAGTAGGAGGAGCTGCTATTTTTGCTGAACTTCATAAAAATCATCATAAAGTCATAAAAGGTATAAAATTCAACAAACTCTCGATAATTAATAAACTTCGTCTATTCAATCGCTCATATGAACTATTTTCCAAACAAAACCCCCATCTCCATAATTGCTGTACTATATACGAACCGCATTATCCTCAATATCTATCTTATTGTGAACAATCCAGCTAAAACAAATCCTACATGAATAGTATGTGTGCAACAGAAGAAAAAGCAATTCAATCCATTAAATCAACCAACAAACACCACAGCTAATATAGCTATATTTTTATATTTTTATTAGAAGTGGACTCCCAACTTTGTGTTCAAAGTCCTAATATATTCTTCATTTCGTTCAAAAACCTCACTAGATGAATTTAAAAAACTAAGCCCAAAGCCTTATTTCAGTAGTTTCTGAGTTTCTGATTATTGGCACTAGTTCAAGTCGGATAAACAGAGCGCTCGAAAAACTTGTAAAAATATTCAACATTTTTAAAATCAAAAATCTTTTCAAATATATTTTTTTAAAGAAATAATATTGTTAGAAAAAAGGACATTGCACTCATGTGGCATAATGTTATCGTTATATGTATTATTAGCAAGCGACATAGAGGCATTTGGGGTTATCACTGGCAACAACACAATGCTGACTTTATTTTTATACCCTGCACCCAAAAAGCAAAAGGGTATACTACCTAGTTAAGAGAGAAGGAGGAGTCGTGGCTGATCAGTAAGTCAGTTTAAACGACTCGATATATGTATGGCCACATGTATTTATGTCCGTCTCTCCATTTGTTTGTCTGTATGAACGCAAGAATCTTGGAAAGTATAAGAGCTAGCATAACCAAAATTTGTATTAATATTTCGCTTTGCACTAGGCAGCTAGAGTTTGTGTTTTTTCCTAGGGCAGCCTACCTGCCACTACTCTGCTACTAGTTTTTCTTCCACAGCTCCCTTAATTGTTGCAGTTTTGTAACCAATATTAAAGGCTAGTGCCATGTCAAATTTCGTCTTGATAGCTCAACTTTAAAGAAAGTTATAGCCATAAATGGAATCCATTGTTGTTACTATATTGCGGCTTTGACTCAACTCTGTACTGCACACATACACACAATCGCACACACAGACACCATCCCGATGTATGTAAATGTGTGTTATTAAAACATATGTATACTCGTATTTTTTACTTTCTTGTTAATTAATGGTTTTCATTTGAATGGCAATGTTTGAAATAATTTCTTAATAACTTAATTTTTTTCTGATTTTATGGCAGTGAGTAGAGGGTATTTGGGAGTTGGGCCCGCTCGACTCCAGCATTCCATTGTTGTTTTCCTTTCGCATTATCCTCTTAGTTGCCTTGGCGATGACATTATACTCGGCATACTCGCTGAACTCTTTATTGTGCGTAATAAGCGTAGTTCCTTCATTGTTCCTTAGAATAAGGCCAATAATCTGGGTATTTATTTTGCTCTCTGTCTCTCTGTCTCTCTCTCTCTGTCTCTCCATCTGTCTCTTTTCCAAATAGCGGACAAAACGGATGAGAAATTCCATCGTCGCGCCTCTGTGAAGATGGGTGTGCGTGTCATTTATAGGACCGATGTCTTTCAGCAGCATCTCGGAGCGGAAAACTTTGCCGCTCTTGGCCAGCAAGCACAGTCGCCGCCCACGAGCGCCACACCACCACTGGGCAACGATGCGACCGCTGCTGAGCAGCAGCATCCGCAGGCGGCACAGCAACCACCGCCACAGCCAAGTGGCAGCGGCAAGAGCAAGGTCAAGTCGGAGCGCGGCGATTCGTTTCCCAAGCTGCGCCTCTCGCCCAAATCTTTCCGCTTTAGCGGCCGCTTCGGGCGCAGCAAGAGCGAGATTGAAAAGTGTCCCAATGATCCGTTTCACAACTACAGCAAATCCTTTCAGGAGGTGAGTACCACACTCCTGTGATTAACTCTGATTAACTCACCACAATTCCAATTATCACCGTTTGCAGCAGTGCGACAGCGGCAGCATGCTGCCGCCCAGCAGCGGCGCCGGCGTCACCGGCGGCATTGGCGGCATCAGCGTCGGCCCGTGCGGTGGCCCCCAAGGAGCCGTCGACAAGCCCTTCTTGCTACAGGACGGACGCGTCGGACTACGCGCCAGCTTGGACAAGGCCTGGTATACACATGGTGAGGAGGTCAACGTTACAGTGAACATTCGCAACGACAGCCGCAAGACGGTGCGCAAAGTCCGAGTAAGTTCACCAACATTTTTGAACTGACACCACGAAATATTTCAAGGCGGCTTGTGGAAGAAAAATCGAACAATTGTTATTTTTTACATTGTTCTATTGCTTGATTCTACAAGTATATATAAATATATATAAAGTGAACTTGCTGCACAAACAGGCCGCCAAAATTATAAAACAAGCTCGTGAATATTTACAGGGTATTCGAAGTTAGCAACTTAGTGGCGAAAGTAAGAAATTTCGGAACTCAATTGATGTCAAACATTTCTGATATAAATGTTGTGACGAAATAATTCGGAATCTGTTAAGTTCGATTAGATGGGAAAGTACATATACTTGTATTTAAAAAACAAGTAGGGAAGCTAAAGTCGACTTTGAAATACTCTGTACATATGTTTAGAGTGATTATAGAAATTCAAAAAATTATGAAAATGAAAAAAAAAATGGGACCTATTTCAAGATTTCAAGTTCACTAATTGCGAAGGAGAGGGGGAAGGGAGGGAAATCCCAAAACACACAATATCATATAAGGCATCTGGGACTAAAATTTGGTGCCACTAGGTCTTATAGTCTCCGAGATATAGGCGATTATACTAATGGAAAATCGGGAAAACCCCCATAAAGGGGAAGTGGGGGAGAAAATCAAAAAAAAAAAAAAAAATTAAAAACGTATAGCGTCCACACATAAGGCATCTTTGTGCAAAATTTTGTGTCTCTAGCTCTTATAGTCTCTGAGATCCAGGTGTTCATACGGACGGATGGACAGACAGACGGACAGACAGACAGACAGACAGATATTGATCGACTTATATACACTTTGTGGGGTCTGCCACGCCTCCTTCTGGCTGTTACATTTTTCAGTTCGCGCAAACTCAATATACTCTTGTACATTTCATGTATACAAATTATATTCAGACTTCTTTTAAATAATGCTCTGATACAAAAATGAAGAAATTTCGCATCCATAGATAGGTATACTAAATAGACCTTTCCAGCGACATTCCCCCTGGTCAGAGCCTCACATAATGGTAAAAGTGCCAGAAGAAAAATTTCTTTTTTTGTTAATAAACCTGCTCTTCCTATGGCTAAGAAATATACCATGTTTTATGTACCTAGGTGTTATAAAAAGTTCTCGGTGTTCATATATCTATAAAATGGGTCTGCCACGCCTCCCTCTGCCCGTTACATTCATCTTTCGTTTGGGCACGGGTTAGAAAAACAAATCATTCGATTGATTGGAACTTCAGTTTTGGGGCTCCATTTTTGTTCAGAAGAAAAAGAAACGTTTTAGGCATTCTAGGAGGTTTGTAGTCCATGCTAGAATTTTTACATTGACTGACAGCATTTTGATGTGGTCGTAAGCTTTGAAAGGCATGCCTTATTGTGGCTTTCGAAAACGTATCGTTGAACAAAGTCGAATTGGCTCAAATCATACCACCACTATGTTGGCCAACTACGCCTTAAATATGCAAACACTGTGTTGCCACACAGCAAACACTATGTAGCAACAACATTAGCAGCAACAACAGCAAAAGCAACTACAACAAGCTTGTTAAACACATCCTTAATGCCATTATACACAGGGTAGAGAAACGCTCAAAGTTTTGCCTGCGCTGTCAGACATTTCCCATTTTCACTCTCGACATGCCCCCAAACACGCCCCCTCTTACCCTACCCCTTTGCCAACGTTAACGTCATCGTCAGCGTCTTCGTTGCCGTTGCTGTTACTGTTGCCTTCTTTCTTTTCTGTGGGAAAGAGGCAAGTTTATAACTGCAGCGGCATAAAATGAATTATGTGCCCCGTCGTCGTGGCGAATTGTATTAGGCTCAGCAACAGCAACAACAACAGCAAAAAAGTAAAGCGACAATGACAGTAACGTCAACGATAGAAATTGCAACAAAGCTGCATGAACCGGGCAGTGGCATGTTGCGCCATACAATGACAGTAGGGCAGGTCGAGGTTGGACAGTCCGTCAAGCGATGGTTGAGGGACAATGGAAAACGAAGATGCACATACGGCTTGGAAATACGAAATCACAAGTTCCGGAGTTGGCACAAAATAGTAACAATAATATGAACATCAAATTTATATTTTTCAAATAACAAATACACTTTTGCAGCGAACTCGATTGAGGAAAGTACTAAAAAAAACGGCGAAAATTTGCAAATATTTCAGCAGAGTTTACAAACAAAATATTGTTCATTTATTTACGTGCTTTTTGGTTTGTAAATTTGTAACACCCAGAAGAAAGCTTGGTAGCCGGTTGACGAATCCAAATCGCGATTTCCCTCTCTGTATTTCAATCCCCACTCCTCGTACAAAAAGCTATCGCGATGAAAATTAGCAGCCAACAATAGGCTTTATTTAAAAAATATAATTATCCTGCTCATTACTAATAAACATTTAATGCAATGCCAAATGAAATTTAAACGTTTCTCGCACTTTTCCAGCAACATACACATACTTGTAATATTTAACTGGCTGCAATATTTATATTTATTTATTTATTGTAAGTACGAGTATAAATAACAATGCAGTATAAGAAAATATTTTTGATATTGTAGTTGAATAATGAATATGTTAAGCTAATTAAAGGCCATGCGGAATATTTCAACAAAAAGTATGCAGCATACTGGCATAAAACAACGATGTAAGAGTGGCTTCGTATGTTATGGCCAAATCTGCAGGCCGATTCCGCAGCATAAAAATTAAAAAACAAACAATAAAAGAAAAATATCGTTTTCTGGCTTTACTTTCGCACAAGCTGACTGCAATGTTTTTTTTTTAAATAATTCTTTTATATATAGCCACTTATTTAAGCTTTCACTTTTATAGGCAGCTGGATTATGAAAATGTTGAGGTTATTGAATATAATTTCTTTACTTTCAAGTCAAGGCACTCAAGTATATTTATTTCTTTTTTATTTATTTTTATAAATGTACTAGTCACAAAAATTTAATTTCCTTAGATATTAAAAGGCTGAATATTTCAAAGCTCAATCGAAATCGCGATTTCTTGATTTTTCTGACTAAAAGACTTATACTTTCAGATGACATATAGAAAATGTGTTTAGCAAATAGTTACTTTCATATTCATATGTGAAACAATTATTTAGTTTCACTCTTTAGTTGAAGGTATATGGGGAACGTGACTTGACTTTTTCTTCAGACTAACATATCCAGGAATAAACGCAAAGTAAATAAATGTTTAAAATTTTCCTAGCATGCTCGTCAGTTGTGATTCACAGTCACTGTTCGGATTGAGAAAAATATCACAATTGCGAGCAGCTCTAATGAATGGACGATATATGTATCTGTAGACTGACGATGGCTCTGCCTGTTGATGTGTCCTGTGTGTGTATATATGTGTGTGTGGCATACAAATATGTAAATATAAGCGTATTAAACCGTGCTGGTCGGGATCATGAGTGTTGGGTACTGGGAGGTTCAAGTTGTGGCGGGGCAGTACAGGATACAACTGCGATTTTCAGTTCGGTTCGGTTCAGTTCGGTTCAGTTCAGTTGAGCTTTGGTCCACGGACGTGGTGCACATGATGATGAAATGAGCTTGTGCTAGTTTTATTGCACACTTTATAGTGCAGCGGCGTCTGTAATAAAAGCAAAGATAAGGCAGCAGGCAACAAAACGAGTATACGAGCATACTATGCGTAGGAGCAGCTTTTGCCTCCATTCACAATTTATGGCCGGGACATCATAGCTCGGCAATTGTACGTACGCTTTAAATTGAGTGCTAGGAATGAAAGCCAACAACAAACGTACATGCCTCTAAACTATGTATTTAATTACATGTGCACACAAATTACCTATTTTGCATTCACACATCCGGCCACACATGTGATTGATGTTTGCTCAGGCGTTAAGACTTGATTTAGATGCAACGATATATATGCGAGTCCATACTACAAGTATACGAGCATTATAACAACACTGGCCAACAGAACAGTTTCAGTGCTCAGTCAAGTCATAAATTAAGTCTGCAATAAGCGCCAGAAACTCAACGGCTTCTTCTGTCCCAGCCATTAACTACAAGTATATGTGAGTATTTGCATCTGCAAAATATTATCTCCGCTCATTAAATATTAGCTGAGTTGTAATACTGTGGACTTAAAATTTAAATCAATATTTGTATCGAGAAAGCTGCACCAAACATTTCAGACATTTCAGGAAAGCATAATTGTTTTAAATTTTCCTTTGATTTTATTTATTTTGAAAGACTTCTTTATGCCTGGAACACACACATACATTAAAACCAATCTCAAATGTTGCGGTGAAAAAATGCTGCTGTGTAAGAAGGAGCTTTATTTCCACAGTACTTCAATACAATCCTATTAAACAAAGCATTTACTCAATATACAATTTAAAGGAGCTTTCCATCTTCAACTCTTTCAGGCATACAAGTATTTCGCTCACAAGGCTTTAAAATTTGTACTTCCTTTATAACTGATTATTTAAATGAGCTTTCATTTCCTGTGATTTTTCATGCGTTATTTTGTTCAAATTGTTTCGAATGAATGCAGTTTTTCATTCCACTACTTACATGTTAAAGATTTGAAAGGAAAATGCACTGAAATTACTGCACATTTGCGTCGCCTGTCGACACACAAACAAAAGGGAAGAGATCTCTCGTGTGCTTATAGTCTTACAACTGATTTATACTTAGTTTCAATTAACAACTTGAGGTTCAATATTGCACACACCAAAATTCCCTTCAGCTGCAAACAATCAACAACTAATCTGCAGATTTTAGTTTACACTTGACCGATACACTTGCCGGTGGATGTTAAGACTTTGTTCATAATAATGCCAAAGGGCATTGAATTGATTGAATGAATTGGAACCTTGTCGATCACACTGCAATGTGTGTGAGTGGCAGGTTATTTATGAGAGTGGGTGCTAATGGCAAATACGGGTACATGTGAGTAGGCTGCATGGATTCACATAATTATTCAATAACTGTCATTGCCAGATGCTGTGACTGCCCCTTTGTCTCGCCCCCAATCAACAACGATTGCTCAAGCACTGTGAAGCAATGTTAATTAATATTTCCAATATACGAATACTCGTGTATATCAAAGTCGAACATTTGTTTGATATAGCACATGCACATGCCAAGGCATCGAAAAGGTGATTAAAGTATTGCGTATCTTTTTTCCGAGTGTGATTTAAATCGCACACAATTCTTAACTACATATATACATATATAGTACATACATACAATTGTATAGGTATGCATGAGTGAAGCATTGGGTTTTAAGTGACATGCATGCATACTCGCACATATATCAATGTGACTTGATTTCATTTGCGAAATGCCCTTACCATTTAATAAACACAAAATGAATGTTACGCATACGCCCTGTGGAGCAACGCACACATCCTAGACTCTCAGCTAGACAGACTGACAGACAGACAGACAGACAGACAGACACACGCTCATCAGCTTGCAAGAAATGTTAAATCCAAGTAACGAGCTGGTCCCGACAAATGCGGCAAAAAGCAGAGAAAAACATATGCAAGTAGTGGTGTGGGGAAGACAAAAACTCAAATGATGTTCAGGCAAATGAAATTGTACGAGTATAAGTGAAGGGCGCTTAAAATGCAATTGGTTGAGTGATGGCACAAGCACAGATACATATGTCAGAGCAGGGGAGAGGGGGGAGAGACAGTAGGTGCGATAAGGAAACGCTTTGTGCGCCTGCCTTTGTGAATTGCCGCCATTCATACATACAAGTATATAGGGAGTAGGGCGGCAACTTAAAATGTAAACTCCATTCAATTTTCATATTTGGAAAGGTTGTGCAACCGCAATCGCTCTTAGGAGAGAAGTATCCAAGAGTATCCAAAAGTATTTTCCATGCTTTGAAGCCATTAGACTAACTCATCTCTCCGCTACAGTACTACAACTAATTACACTTTGTTGCACCAATCGTTCCTACGATAGCTACAAATATGATATAGCGGGCCAATTTTAAAACACTTGTAAAAATAATTTTAAATTTCGTAATAAACAACAAAAAGAATGTTGTATGTACCAATCGTACGATTTCGTAAAGAAAGAAGAAAGTTATCCCACTCAGGGTGATTTTTTCCTTTAACAGCTATGTTTGTAATATATGGTTTGTAATAAACTTGGTCTATGCATAAAAAACATAAGTCCACAGGCAAGTTTGATGTTTATAACTAATGCGGTTCAAAATTTCTTGATGCTCATACAGACGGACAGATGGACACATATCGATTCGCCTCGTCTGCTTCCGCATGTTACATGCATTTGGCTTTTAGAATTTCTAGTATACCCTTTCAGCAGTCGAGTAAATGGTATAAAAACAGACAGACACACACACACATGCATCCACTTACACACATACAAATAATTCAAACATCTCAGAGACTTTATTATTACACCCCAAGCGCCTTTCAACGAGTTGGCAGCCCTTCCAAAGCTCTCAACTCTGCGCATTTAAAGACTACATTTAAATGTAGTCTGTGCGTGTGTGTATGTGTGTGTGTGTGTGCTTGTGGCTGTGTGCTTGTGCGTCTGTGTGCTTGTACATCTGATGTATTAACAGGAAATGGTGTGCACAAAACTATGCTACAATTCTACATTGTTACTTGAGTTAACTGTTTCTTACGCTCACGCATCACTTGCCAGTTTATCAATGTGCTTACATGTGTAAGTGTGTGTGTGAGTGCGTGTGTGTGTGTGTGCGTGCGTAGAATTGTGTACATAACTAAGCATCTGTGTGTTAAGACACACTACGCTACATATGTAAGTACATATGTATAATCGGAAGCTTTGTTCGTGCCACATCATTCCATTAAGTCCTTCGCTAATACTAGCTCTATTCTATAATTATTCTTAAACGATTTGTATACAACACGTTATTTGGTTTGTTATTGCGTTTTGCAAGGCTTCTGGTGCAGATAAATTCAAAATATGATATGCAGATGAGCAATCAACTCAATAACAGTAATTTTTAAATAATTAATCAATGTTAAAGGACTGTCGATACTTCAAATAAGTTATTTATAAAACAAAGAAATACAAGCCTCGAAGGATTTCTATTTTCAACTGACTTGTCTGTACGTATGCTCCTTAACGATGAGTTCCAAAACAAGCAGAAAAATTAAAAAAAAAATAAAAGCAAAACCATTACTACAGCATTATCCTAGCAACTTTTTTGTAATGTTACAAAGCCAGTCATCAATAGCAACTAGAATTCGAAAGCTTGTCAACGATTATTGTGCCAAATGTTAAGAAATTATGCTGATAAGTCATGATGCCTATTGAACAACACAATACACAACATAATATGAGATAATACGAGTATATTAGTGAATGGTTTTCACAGTATATTATTTATATTATTCAGGCTTTTATTTATCATCCCAGCCCTAAGCTCAGTTATTACAGCTAACTCTTCTTTTCTCCTTGTAATATCTGTAGCACTTGTATTAAACAAAATACAAGTATTCGTGTACATACAGTCAAACAAATAAACATCTTAGTCACTTTTTTCTTTTATGGTAATTTACTGATAATAAATTGAAAGTATATTAGACAATTTATAAGTTCCATTATGGAAGATAATACGTATTTCTTTGGTCAGTTACTCAGGCGAGAACTTTAAGCTGACTAACAGATTTTAATTTCAACAATAGTTCATTTAATATTTAGCGTACAAATGTTGGGTCCGTTTTCCCCTTTGGGGCTCAAATTTTACGAAACCGTTTCTTAGTGCTCACTTACACTGTAAGAGGAAACTTGTGCGCAAATTTCAGCTTCTTAGCTCTTGCCGTTTGGGCTGTGCGTTGAACTCCAATCAGTTAGTCAGGACAAACTGTTTTATAAATAACATATATATGTATTTCACAAAATATAGAAGCTCGTACAGTTAAATAAATGAATGATAAACAGCCGAATAAAAATAAAAGTTTGTTATTCTTTAGTCAATTATTCTTATATTAAATGTTAGCTCCAGTTATAATTTTTAATAGTTTTTTCTTATATTTGATCCTAATATTTTTCATTGCAAGTCATTTCTATAGAGTTGGAAATTTTCAAAAATAACCAAGGCCAAGAAACAAGCGCTTTTTTTCATTTTATTCATTTTTATATCAACTTTTTAATTGTTTGAAATTTCAGTTGGTGCAATTAAATGGCAGCTCGTGTCTAGTGTTTGTTTCCATTTGTGCCATTGTCCTTCAGATTCAGATTCTGTTTCTGCGCTCGCCTCGACTCTGTTGCATGCACTCAATTATTTTTGGTTTCACAGTTTCACAATCTATGGTAAATTTGTGAGTTTTGCTGGCACAGCAGTGATTAGCACATGGCAGCGACTTAAGCATAGATCCGAGGCAGTATCGTTTGCGTTAAGTCTCGCAGCTACTGAACTGGCTTAACGCAAGTCCTGGCTGGCTCAAGTAACACGCACGCACACGCACACCCACACCCACACCAACATGCAAACTGACACGCACAGCGACCATAAAATGCGTTAACTTTTACATTACGCTCGCTTGCTTTAACTGCTTTAGAGGCCATCGCCCCTCACTCTTCAGCATTTACATCCACATCCACATGAGCATCAGCATCAGCATCAGCCATCGCATATCACACGCAAACAACGCGGACATTTCATGACAATGCCTAAAGAGGCATAAAAATATGCGCAAGATTGAGCAACTCAAGCGTCAAATCAGCGCTTAATTATGGCCAACATTTGGCTTTACCATATATTCTATGTATTACGCATACGCCCGATATGCCATTAAGGCCGACACGCAATGCCAGCGGCCACTGTCGGATTTATGACGGCTACTATGCAATAGCCTGTCATAACATAACAATCAGTAAGCAGCAGCAGCAGCAGCAACAGCACGGGAGCAAGGGCAATATCAATAGCAAGGGCAAAGGCAAGGACAAGGGCAGGCAGGTATCAAGGTCACGAACAGGCCACAGAAATGTTGCAGCAATCATTTAAACATCGACGATTCATGCTGATAGAATCGAAAGAACAAACGGATGTGTAAGAGACAGACAGTTGTATGTAAGAAAAAGCTATACATTTTGCAATGCTAGCTTCGGAGAAATATTAAATTCAACTGCAGATACGACTTCCATGAAATTGCAAACAATTGATTTCCAATGCCCAGAAGGGAGTTAATTATTTGCAATGCAATGCAGAATTCTTAAAACGTGTGCCCTCAACCAGCTCTAAGCAGCTTAGCGTAACACCACATAACACTTTACATATACAATTGATATTTGGTCGAAGGACATTCCGTTTTTGGTAAACAAAAATAATCATTTTATCTTTATTTTTATCAGGGACTGTAAATAATGATTATTTTGTTATTTTTAAACGAAAAAATTCTTCACTTATAGTAGCTTTGAGAAGGCAGGGTCTTTACAGATATCCTTTTCTAAACATTATCTATTCATTTTCACAATGATTTATATTTTTTAATTTATATTCATTCATTAAACATTTAAAAACTTAATTAATGAAAAAGTTCGCCTGGCCTCACTGATTAAGGTTATATATAAATTTTGTCCTTAATCCTTAAGAAAAAGTTAAAATTACAGGTTGAGTTTTATTTTGTTGCTCAAAAATAATAATTTTTGATTAATATTTAAAATAACACTCAAAAATAATTATTAAATTTTTAGTGAATGAATAAAAATGAAAAAATAATCATTATATTGTAATTTTTTTAATAACACTTATAATGATGACTGTCCCTGATTTTTATTATACTCTATTAGCAACAATTTGCTTAGATATAGAAGTTAAGAGAAAAATGATTCCATTAAGCGATAAACGGCTTACAATACTATTTCAAAATTGCAAATATTGGAACTAATAATTTAATTTTTTTCAAATTATGCCTTCTTGGACTCTACAAGTTTTGGAAGCTCTCTCCTGTTGCGCATCTTGGTTGATGCAACGCAGAACTATAGAACCAATTAAAATTATTGAAATTTGCGATTGCTTAAAATGAACTGACAAAAGAAAAACAAGAAATAAATAACGGTATTTTCTAGGAATTATTAGGTGAAAATTGTAAGAGATAGGCGAAAAAAAAAACAGTTCTTTGCTTCCGTAATTTTTAAATATTGAAGCGAATAATAATTTTTAATTTATCGAACTATAGTACCTTTTTTGTTATTGTCTCAAAAATGCGATTCTTTATATTCCCAACAAGAGTTTTGAGGAAATTTGCTTCCAATTGCTCCACTTCTCTTATTATAGTTACTCGTATTTATTCAATCAAAACAATACTAGGAACATGTATGGAAATGCGAAAATGATTTGCTTATAAATTGGATGCAAAGTATAACTGTTTATTTGTTCTTCACGAAGTGAAAACACGATTTAATTTCCTGTTCAAAATACATATTTATGATCATAATTAATTGAGGATTTCTAAAAATAATGTTGAACAGTAGATATGTAGAAAGGACATCAGACCACCACACCTACACGAAATGCCGTTTGTCAGTCCATGCTGACCAGCAATTCGTATGTGTCTGTAAGTCATCTGCGTTAAGTGGTCTTGGCCCCGACGGAAATTAAGTTGTTCTCTGCAAAAATCAGATGGCAGATAGAGCGGCTTTTGTCCCCTAACTTATTTATTTATCAGAATGAATATTCGAATGCCAAAAATAAAAACAACAACTGATGCTGACTGGCGAAATTTGTCGTTTGTTCTGCTCACTTTTTCTACCCCATCCGACCGAAAAGGCCTTGCAATGTTGCAAAATTGTCACGACACAATGCAAAAGAAAAAGCTTTTAGCTCTGCAACTAACACATATATATATATACTTTTTTTGCTTGGTATTTGTTGTTGCCTCAGTCGGAGCTACATTCGCATAATTCGATTTGATTTAATGCTGTACTTGAATATTTGATGGACCCAGTAATGTATGCAGACTACGCTCGAAAGTCTCCTCCGGCTTTGTGCACTTTGTTTCCCATTAAATATGCATACACATGAGACAATCATATACTACGAGTGAAATCCGTATATGCGGGTGTTGGTGTGGTTCTCTCTACTCTCTAAGATTTTATTGTTTTCATATCTTTGACCTTCAAACACAATCGTAAGCAAACACACACACACACACACCCACATCAAGTGTGGTTAGCTTTAAAGTGACACAGAACTTTAAGTCGCTCCAGTCGGGTTTATTACACTCGTATTTCTGATATGTTCTACCAAATTTGCAAGCCAATGCAACAAGTGTAGCAAAAATTTGGCAAGGAATGCAAATAACTTGCATGCCAAGCCAAGTTGGCAGCTGTCGGCTGTTAAGCACTTGGAGAAGAGAAGGTCGGTCGCAGTTATCTAACGTGCCAGAGCTGTACATACTCGCAGAAACAGAAATCGCAAACACATATCAAATAAAGTGGGCTGGAATTTTGGAATTTTTGGCTTCTTGCACAAACAAGGTTGCACAGTTTTGGGGACAGCTAATAAGGATATATGCAGCTTATTTATTATGTGCTGACTGTACATGAGTGACACACACACACACACACATAGCACATATCACATAGCACCCAAACGCACCCAAACACAAACATGCACCCACATAAGTATACTACTTTGTGTGCGAGTTTCTTCAATATGTGGCCAACCCCAATGGCATGCCTTTGAAGTTTTATTGCAGCAGTGCTCGTGTATGTGGAGTGTGTGTGTGTGGTTGTGTGTGTGTGTACATGCCACAGCAATTTTATGTTGATTTATGTACATTTTTTATGCCGACCCATGTTAATTGCTCGAAAAATGCGCAACGTTTAATATTGATGTGCGCTAAATGCTGATTCGCATTTTTTGTAGCATACTTATGAGCGCAGACATTCCATACTCATCTGCAATAATTACTAACACATATGTATACTTGTATGTGTATATACATATATGCGCATGCATAATTCAAAAATTAATTGAAAAATTAATTTAAAATTAATTTCATGCGCACTAATGAACCGCAACCGAATCAAAATTAATTCAAACTCATACTACACGCCACAATTTTCCGAATGTCTGTTTGTGTGTCTGTCTGTTTGTCTGTCTCTGTCTCTGAGAATCAGCATCAATTGCGGTCATTTGTCACAATTTATGGCACATCTTGATTCAGAGAAGTAGAGAGAGAGAGAGAGACCCGCACATAAACAGAAGCCTAATTTGAACTTAAGTATGCCAAATGTCAGCCTGTCACATCCTTCGTCCTGTCCTGCATGCTCCCAATGGGTACAAAACTGCAGCGTTTAATGGCAATTCAATGGGGGCCATAACGAGGCCCAACAAAAATAAATGTGAATGTGTGTGGAAATTGCATTATTTTCTATCCACAAAGACACGCACACACATACGCACGCATAACTCAAGCATGTCATGGGCGTAATTGAGTGCATTACACATGATTGTGATTGTGTGGGTAGATAGCAGCCATACGACCACAACAACAACAACAACAGCAGTAACAACAACCACAGAAAAGAACGGTAGCCTAGGGACCCTAGGGGCGTGCCGCAAACGACGACAGGCAATAAAATAATGCTGGCATAATTTGTGCTCGGGCACACAAAACAAAAGCAAATGGCCGACCACACACACAAACGCACACACACACACACACACACACACTCACAATAACACTACATTGGTAATGTGCACAACGATATATGCTGGGGTCGTACCAGTTCTATTTTCAGCTAGTTCATGGCCTATAAATGGATCTACTTCCCCATTGATTCATCGGAACGATTCATTGCTGCACAAAACAGTTATTGCAAGATCCGCTAGAGGGCGCTCTCACTAACACCTCCAAATAACTTTATATCTAATAGCATATATCGTTTAAAAGTTTTTGTTTGCACGAAATATTAGTGAAATAGTTATAGTTTTATAGATAGGGGAGACGAATTCCACTTTCTCAAAGATTTTATGGATCTACGTGTTTCTCGTGAATTCCCGAATTCTCGCTATGCTATGCTAGCCAAGATGTTACAAGAATTCCTAATGGTACCCCATTTTACACATTTGAGTATAACTGTAACTTGAGTTCCCAGCTACTTCTATTATGTTTTCTATGAGTCTATGTGTGCCCATTTAGGTGTCTACGGACGCATCAGAAAACAAAAGAAACAGGGGAATACGGCTTGGTATTGATTTCAGAGATCCTTGCGTTAATATAGACAGACGAACACGGCTATATCGATGCCTCCTGTCATCGCTGATCATAAATATATGTACTTGTACTTTCTGGAACTGTGTTTCTTATAACTTTTCATAGGATTAACCGATTAAGATCAAATATAGAGAATTATATTTAAATACTGACATGTCCAAAGTTAACCTTATCCAGATTTGGAATGTGTATTTTTACTTTTCCTTCTATGATTACTACTAATGCTTAATATATTTATAGTATTTTAAATAATAATTATTGACTCAGGTCAATGGCGATGGAATTCAATATCACTAAAAGCATAGGATATACCCTAGGGCGATTTACGGCTACTAGAGCAAATCGGTCAAGGACGATTTTGCACCGTAAATCAGGCGCTCTGGCATGGTGATGGGGCTGTTAAGCTGCTCAATGAGGATTATCTGTAAGATGATCAAATGCTGGAAACTTGCCAAAACGAGGTTGTCATTTTCAAGGAAACGCCGCATGAGAATCTGCTATTATTTATGGGCACTTGCATGAATTCCCCGTATTTAGCGATTGTAACATCACGACTGTGCAAAGGTAACACCGTATACCTTCTCTACATGACTCAAATTCATGCATTCAATTGGGCTTAGGTTCATAAATCTAGTAATCGGACGTGTACTTCTACCATTCAGATCCAGTTCGGTTTAAAACACATATAATTTCTACAAATAAGGATGCTTCTTTTTTTGATTGCCTGCCGTCGACTCTGATCCTAGAGAAAGCGCTGATACGTACATACGTATGTACGTACATTTTATTTTTTGATGCAGGCGCTATCTAACCTGTCTATCTTCATGGGCATACATATCCATACATGAATATGAATGTTGAGCGTGTAAAGACGGAATAAGCTTAACGCTTAATGTTTCCCTGAATTCTTCAGAATACATATGTAGCGTTGTTAGCTGACGCAACCGTTTAACACAAACGGTAAATCGCTCGTAAATATGCGATCAGCTGAGATGCTAGAGATGGGCATGTGTCGGCTTTTTTCAGCGCGTTCACGTAATTGGCTATAAAAATACACGAGTCCGTATGCACGGTGTATGGATACACACATTTTTGTTTGAAAATGGAATAATTAGGAGAACGTCAATATTTAATTTATGATTGTATACATGTGTAGTCCAATTTTAAGGATCGATATATGTACATACATAATATTACTTTTAGGTAAAATATTAAATTATTTTGAGCAAATGTTGTTAACATTAACATTGTTACTTTTTGGATATGCACTGCAAATCCCTTGCTTTTTTCAACAATAAGATTGGTCTTCAAGACCAATTTCAAAAAACCGAGTATGCAGCTTTTTTGTATTCTCTTATAGATCACAAAAACAAAAGTTGAAGTTCATCGGTGAAAAAGTGAATATTTTTCAAACAATCTTTGGAGCTCATTTTCCCCCCTTAGGAGCTCAAAATCCCTTCTTAGTGCGCACCTACACTATGATAGGATACTTGACCCCAAATTTCAACTTCCTAGCTTTTACCGTTTGGGCTGTGGGATGTTGACGCGGTTTCCTTTTCTTGTCCTTTTTTCAGGAAAACTCCCATATTTCAGATCCCACGAAAATGTTTTTTGTAGATGTTGTAGTGCTCGGGATTAAAAATGTCATGCCCACCAATTTCTTAGAATGTTATTTATTTTTGCAGAACAACGCATATGGTTTAGTTTATCATACACGTGCTAACTAGATTAGAGTTGAAGATCGAGCAGAGAAGCGCTCAATACAATGAAATCCGATTTCGTTAGCCAGCCGTTATCTATTTTGAATTTTTAATTAAAGCCCATCATCGGCGTCAGGTAGGGGAGCATCCTCGATTTTGCGTATCTGCTCCCATGAGATTGGGGATATCATGATGTTTGAGGTCGGAGTCATGCAGTACGGGCAAGAGCGAAAGTCCATCAAATATATTACATTCGGATGCACCGGACATTTCTTGCCAATGCGTCCGTGGAAGTAATGATGGCAATTGCCGCACTCATAAGCCATCCGTTTACGATCACAAATGCAGTCGAGCTTTAACAGCCGACACCCGACAGCGGATGACGATACGTTCATGGCTGTAGAACGAACAGAACAGGCGATCTCTTGTTTTATGGAATTCACAAAACTATTCCGTTTTCACTATAATTACCTGCTCCGCCCAAGTGATGAGTGAGTGAAGAAAAGTATTTTTCAAATGCACTTTTTTGATTATGAGTGCTTATCGGCCCGCTTCTTAAGAATATCACCCGAAATGTATTTTTCAACGTCTGAGACGGCTCTGTGAGAAAAAAGTGTCCTAATATTGATTTTAGAAAGCTACGACAGCAGTTATAAAAATTTGTATTGTCAAATATATCATCGTCCTTTCCAAGTCGGCGGCAGGCTTTTTTTAAAGGAGGTGGCACTGCCAGCCTGTCATATCGAGTTACTTATAGCTGTCCGGTAACTCTGCTCGATTATTTTTACAATTACTGTGCTTTTTTGTGGCACGGGCGCTGTTGATTTCGTTAAGTTCGAATTTTAGTTATTCGTGAATATAAATCGAAAATACAGCTTTGGGGAAAATCTAGTCATGCTTGGTTTTTCTTTTGCAACAACTTCGATTTGTATCAAGATATTGAAACGCCGTTCCTAGAAGCAGACTGGAAACGGTTTGATTAACAATCGACTTAATCGATAATTATTATTATTTTTTCAAAAGGTCGAAAATCGATATGAAAGTTTTTAGAAACAACGTTTTTCGTCACTGCCTGAGTGGAAGGGATATTCGAATCGCGCTTAAGGAATTTTGAACTAAAATTTATTAAGTTTTATTTCATTTTATTTATTTCTTTTTATTAGAAAGATACGATGGACAAACTTGTTCAGTAATGTAGAATTATTTAGCTTACTGCGCCTGAATAATCGCATTATAGAATAGGTCTGTAGAGTATATTTGAATTGGTAAAATAACAAAAAGTTTAACGAAGTTACTATTCAATTCAAATAGTTTTTTAAATCATAGAAAAAAACGCAGCAAAAAATACGATTGATCTTTGCAAAATTCGATTCAATCGATCGATCTTTGAAGAAAATAATGATACTCGGGCGTACTCTAACGAGTTTGTAAACGACCATTAGAAAAAGCTAAAATTGTACGTTTTTTCAAATAAAAGCTAAACAGAACCTGATTAAAAAAATGTTGCATTTTGTACAAGTTGGAAAAACACGAGAACTGGTTTGATTTCTGTCACTGATAGATGCATATAAGCGAGTGGTCAGTTCTGTTTTTAATTTTCCAGGAAGTAGCTTTTTAGCTGATATTGTGAAGAACAAGAAAAGTGCCTTACAATGTGAAATCAAGGAAAAAAGGTTAAATGCTTTTGTATAATGTGCTAAATCTTTAAACTATGCCACCATAAAAATGTGTAATTGAGATTTATGAATAGTCTTCAAAACAATTTGCAAGATTTTAAGTGAAATAAGCTAGTTCTGGAGTGTGAAGAGTTAATGAACCAAATATATCGGTTCAGCAGTACAACAGCACTGGCACAGCCCCTCCAAAATACTCATGTGGCAGGCAATTGAGATGTTGAGTGAATATGGCTTGGTTCGGGTTAGTGAGTGGGGTGTGTTGGTCTCTCTGCCAAGCGACGGTCATGTGCGATTTCCGTTTACGTTTTATTGGCCACATTTGGATTTGTAGGACTTGTGGCCATCACTTCGATATCCACATTAATATCGCGTCCTAAAATAGCTCGCTTGATTGCCCAGCCAGAAATGATATTGGACAATCGCCTATACTTATGCTGTCCTTGAGGATTGACTCTTCTAATCACCACTCTCTCTCTCCCTCTCTCTCTCGCTTGTAGGTCTGCGCCATTCAGCACGTCGACGTCTGCATGTTTAACAATGGCAAGTTCAAGAACGTTGTGGCCGATTCGGACGCCGCCTCGCCATTTATTGACCGGACTGTGGCGCCGGGCGCAACACTCAACACCACCGTGGCATTGCGTCCGCAACGAGGCCCCACCAAGAACTGGATAGCATTGGAGGATACGCTGCAGCGAAGCACCGAGCCGGACGAGATAACCGGCGCCATAGCCGCCTCGGCCATACGCTCACCCAACTTTGTGCTGCACGCTGCTCAGCTCTTGGCCGGCGGCAATCAATGTTCAAGTCCAGCCGTGGCCATACCAACACCACCGGCCCCGCCATCATCGGGCAGCGCAGGCAATGCCAGCGGCAATTCTGGCTCCGCAGATGATCGAAACGTATTCGCCATCTACGTATCGTACTATGTGAAGGTGAAGCTTACGCTGAGCGGCATGGGCGGCGAGTTGTCGCTAAAGCTGCCCTTTGTGCTTGTCCATGTGGACGAGAGCCAGCGGCCGGGCTATCAATCGGCCACGCTCAGCGAGCTGCGCATGGAGAAGCTGGCGCTGCAGGATGTGCCAGCAAACCGAAAGAACGGCAACAAGTTGCGCACCGGCAATGGGAACGATACTGCGCTGGCCGAGATCGATGACGGGCCCTCCACAAGCGCCGCAGCTGCCGCGGCGGCAGCAGCCACCGCCTGCACCGGCGGCACACGCGTAGCACTGGATCGCATCGAGTCTGTCGATGATGAGTTCAACATTCGTGTGCCCATTCCGCCGGCTTCGCTCGTGCAACAGAATAGCTCCAACAAGCGGCGGCTGCAGCGCAGCGAGACTTTGGCACGGGATCTAGACGAGACAGAGGAGCAGTCCGTGGAGATGGCCGGAGAGGGGGCAGCCGAGCTACATGTGGTGGAGCTGCATCCGTCAAAGGGGCAAAAGGGAAAGGCAAAGGACACCGATGCGACTCAAGCAGGCGCAAGTAAGGCCGAGGATGGAGAACACGGCCAAGGAGAAGGTGAGGGCCCACAGGTAGCCGCCGAGACTGGCGCTGTTCCCAAGACACCAGGTGTGTGATTCTGATTCTGGTCGCAAATGTTTGTGAAGAAGAAGAAGCCATAGTTGATAATGCAGCATAGGAAGGATTAAGAAGGATGCAAATGTAAATTAGCAGGGCCTTAGGCCGCGTTTCAGGTTCGGTTTCAGGCACCGTCTAGGTCAGTGCGGTTCAGTTTCAATTGGTTTCGGTGTGGGTCTCGGTCTGGGCCAGGTTTATTTTTATTTACCTGACCCAGCCCCGGTCTCATTCCACAACTTGAAGCAACCGCACTTCATAGCCCCCGCCCCATCCCACTCCCCCAAATAGTCCGTGCACAGGTGCAGCGCATTATTTATAGGGTCATTAAGTAGATTGTTAGTTTTAGAGAACTCTCCAGTCAATGGACAATGGGAGGTAATGGTAATGAGAGCCAATGAATGAATATTTGAATGTTGTGTACGTGTATAATGAATGATGTGCAAGGTTTGTTATTTATGTATTTGGAAATTGCATTAAGATAGTTAGATATTGATGGAATTGCTAGTTATTGATAAGCGATCGATGATTGATTGATATTATGATGTATATATGTTTGTGTACTATATGTCCGAATTGAGAATGGGAATGTTAAAGTTTTAGCTAAATAAACCCGTTCCGTACTGGACTGCTCCTTTGATGATGGAGAATGATATTATAGCATAAAAATAAAATTCTTTAAAGTTGATTGATATTCGAAGTGATTGATGATTGATTGCATGATTTTTAGATGGATTGATGGCAAACAATGCTATTGCATTCCAATTTTTAAACAGGCAAATGAATTGAGATTTGTTAGCAAAATGTTTGTGCAAGCTAAAGCATTTGATTGAAAGAGAAAGCATTGATTTGCAGCAATGATTGAATGATGAAACATATTCCCCAAAATACAATTCAAATTAATCGTTTCACTTAATACAAACGTGTACTATTGCCACAAAACTTGACAAAAATCCCTAAGCGGGACACACATAATTGTTATTGAAATAATAAGGTTATTCCCAAATAATAAAAAAAATGACAATTTAATTTATAATGATAATAATTCATTTCAAAGAAAACTTTGTAATTGCTATCGCTTTCACAGAACATACAAACATGCTCGTACATTGAAAACATTGAATGAAAATTGAATTAATACACGATTACACACACACACACACAAACAGAGAGAGTATATGTATTCATATATATATATATATATATATATATATATACTGTACGTAATAAAAGTACACACAGTTTACAAATTGATGTTACAATTAAGAACAATAATTTAATGCCGTTAAAGTGTGCATTAATCACTCATATACAACAACAACAATAACTACAAAAAAGCAACAAATTTATATACAGCGCATACGTACATGCATATGTATGTACGAGTGTGTGTGTAAATGTTGCGGTTTCACCTGAAAATATCTACCAAATGCCTCTGATGCACATATCTGTGAAACTCCAATTGTTTTTTTTTTTCTTCTTCTTGTTAAAAATGAAATACCTTTAATACAAAAGAGAAACTCAAACATTGTAATATATATAGGAAAGCAATTAAATGTTAACCAAGCAGTTTATATCTACAACTCAACAGTATTGAAAAAAAACAAGGAGAGACGAGCTCACATCTGGATTATACATTTAATATAAATACTATAAGATACGTACAGATATGTGTTGGTGTAAAAATTCGCGCAAGTTGGCCAAATCTACTAACTGTAGCCACATACATGCATATATACACATATATACGTATATGCCACAGCTTCACGTATTTGTACAGCTGATGCAGATTCCGATTATCTTAACCCGCTCCCAAGCTTAAATACATGAGATATAACTACGATTTTAAGCACATTATCGATATATGTGTATGTATATGTTTAGAAATATTGCATATTTGTATTTGAATGTATTTGTAGATGACAGCATCTTCTTAAATGAATTTATAAACACCGAACAGCAAATACAGTTCCGTACACAACTCGCTCGGATGAAGCAGTGCAACTAAATACACTGCAAAGCGGTTTTTTTTTTTTTTTTTTTTTGTTTTTGCAATGAGAAACATACGTTAATTAAGTGTTGAACAATTAACTATTTGAAATAGACAGTAAGCAATCCGTCTAATCGAGCTGGCAAACTAACTATATTGAAGCTATTTTTTTGTGGCACGTCATACGCTGCTTCGCTTACCTATGGCCAGTAAGTAATTAAACAAAAGCCAAACAACTTTAAGCAACAACAACAAAAAAATGGTAAAATAAAAAAGAGGAAAAGAAATTATATATATATATACAAGTATATATATATATATATATATATATATATACTTATATATACACATACAAATTGAATGTGATGCATTTCTATGAGCGTAACAGTAGAGTACACAAAAGCAGAACAAAAAAATTGCAAAAATTAGGCATAATTGCAGATATACATGCGTATAGTACATACAAGTACATACTACCTATGAATAAACCTATATATTGTACAAGAATGGTAACAAACTATGGAAAGCATACATACATATATATTCACAAACCTTTATATACACATAACTATAAATACAAGTATATACTTATATGTCTGTTGTATGTATGTATATGTATATTTGTGTAAGTTACATACATAATTACATAATTATCGCACCCAACTAAGAGCTGGAGCTGGACTCTGGAAGAAAAATGAGACTAAACTGGAGCTGGATTTGGTGCTAGAAGCCGCCAATCGTTCGTTTAGTTTCGGTTAGTTAAGATCTGATAGGGAAATTGGTTGATTGATCGAATTATAGCTGATTGTTGTACTATTATGTTAAAACAAAACTAACTGTAGACAACCTAAGATTGCGAGACGACTTAGTTGCATTTGGTGCGCATCATCAACACACATCAAGCATTATGAAATAAATGTTGAGAATAAAAATACACACACATTCAAATGTTTTCATTTCTAAGCTTCGCTTACAGCTTCCACACACTTTGCATTTCTCCTGCAGCGTTTTGAAAACTTAATATAAATACGTTTTCGAATTCAAGCGGAACAGGCAAGTACATAGGTATGTGTAGAGGGGTTCAATTTTTCCAGCAACCAGTTAACTGCATCTTGGCACATTTTCTTACTCCGAAAAGCTGCTGTTAAATTAAACTTTAAGCTCGGACACATTTAGCTTTTATGTAGAATTGTGTGAAGCGCAAGCAGAGCTTTTCCGAAAAGCCTTTCGCTTGTAGGCACACTTCCTATTCGAAAAGCTCAAAAGCATTGGCAGTTACAATTCCGAACTTAATGAAGCTGTCTTTGAAATCAAAAGATTATTTCAAAAGCTCGAGGAGAACATCGATGCAGAAATAGCTTGCCGGGACTGGCAACTATTTTTCCCCCAATGGGCTGGAGAACTTCCTTACCCTTTATCCCCTTAAGTTATCTAATAAGCTAGAATTAAGTTTCTTCTTTTTTCTTACTATTTTTCAAAATAAACGTATCCGATCCGATGCTTGCTCTCCAAAAATGTTAAATACGGTTTATAACCAATCTAAGCAGTATCCGATATATTCATAAACACCAACATGTTTCCTACAAGGCCTTTTCTACAGCCTCCTTTCTTATATGACAGCTTTATGCGATCCGTCCTTACCCTTGCCACATTTTAAGATACACCAACCATCTTCCCTATATCCACTTAAGTTGCACTATATTACTCTAAGCTAAAAAGACTAATAACAGCACTCCGTTTTGCTTAAAACTCGTATAAATAGAACCAGCTCATATCCTATTTGTTTGGCATAACTTAGAAAGCAAAGATCATTTCCAAGATAGCTATCGTATATACATACGTAGAGCTCCGATCCGGCCAGTTTTAACAAATGATCTATCTGCTTAATGTAATAGAAAGACTAACGCGATATCTTCAAAGCTAAATGTTAAATGGAAGCTAAGTCGTTGACGGGGGACGAATCGTCTCATCGTGCTGATCATGGGGTCTATCCAAATACAATATAATCTCAGTGTATTAACAAAGGTCTAATAACGCAGCTGGGTTGTGATATTTAACATGTTATCTCGTTATATTCGCTTTTATTAAGCTAAGATACTGATACACATATGTATGTATGTATGTGTAAATGGCGTATCGCATTCTCGTTTAGAACTAATGTGTCGAGGCTGCGATTCGAGTATCGAGAGCCACTGATACGCTACAGAGTCCCATTCTTAGGCAGAAGAGCTGTCAGCGTTGGCGGCGTCGCCAGCATTGCCATCTGCTTTGGCATTGGGATTAACACCAGCATTGCCATCTCCAGCGTTGCTATCAGCATTACCATTGTCCACATCCATTGGTGTGGGGGTGTCAGCAGGTGCTGTCTCTTGCTTTAATGGATCCGACTGATTATCTTGGACCTTTGACTCTTTGGCGACATCGCAGCATATGATGCGACTGAATTTCTTTTTTAGACTTCCGCCGTTCATCTCTTTGGCATAGTAGTACAGATGAGCCTCGTATTCGGCCATCAAACGAGAGGGCACGTGTTCCATGGGTACCCACGAACTCTCGCGCGAATCATTCCAACTAAGCCTGTACTGCGGACGGCCTTGCTTGAAGCGCTTGCCCACTACTTTCTTCATGAGATGATCGCAAGGAACGGCGCGCGCTTTCTGAACCCAATAGAGTCTAGCTTGCAATTTTGCAGATGGCTCTCTAGCACAAAACTGTTCACGTTCGAGGCCAGCAGTAACAGTAACGAGACCTTCATCGATGCCTGTACCGGCATGGACGACACTTGAGTCATTGTTTAGATTCATATCGACGTATTTAGCCTGCTTTCAACGTAAATGGATCGTTTATTCAAATATCTAATATCTACTCACAACTCTCAACTTACAAAACGATTTTGCGATGAAAAAATGACGAACACAAGCCTGTTCTAAAATTATTTGACGCGTTCAAAGGAAATAGCAGAAATGTCAACCAAATAATTGCACGTGAAAATTGACGTTGGGGCTGTCCACTTGGTTTGAATATATAATGGGTATTCCCCAGGGACACATCAGCCAATACGTCTTTTAACATTTTAGTACGTTTTGGGCTACAATTTAACGCAACTAAAGCAAACAACTTTTCACACGTAATACATATTTGATCGTGTTTTGCAAAATCTTAATTCTAATCTTACAAACTAAAAGTGCCATTAAATTAGCATTTTAATCCAATCGATAATCGCAATAATACTCTCTCGATAAATGCAAGAGCTATGCAAACTCATCGCATTATTGTGCCCTTTTAACTATCACAAGCCTATTTCACGCACTGCGCCAGGCACATGTGTATATATGTACATATGTATGTACGTCATCAGGCAAGTCCTGCGGGCACATGCTTGCTTGTTGCCATGCTGGTGTAAGTATGACAAGGTAACGCAATCCAGCGTTTGCTTTGCTGTGCGTGACATGCGTGACACGAACCTCTTAGCTTTGCTTATGAGATGTAAAAAAAATATTCTGCTGAAACACTTGCTATCATTAAGGTAATACGTTCATTTTACAAAGTTCGCATTATTTGAATTGAAAAAACTATACACCTAATTCTGTTTTTACACGGTAGATTGGGTCCAGAAACAAACGTGCAAAAAAAGACATTGAAAGTAGCAAAGTAGGCGATTAGTTTGATTTTCAAACCGTGTTATATCAAAATCGTGCAAAAAAAGGCCGTGTAAAACCAGAATTACATACATAGGTGTATAATCTATGTATGTACATACATATATACGATCGGAAACTTTATATAATTCAAACTTTTAAGCTTCATTTGACTTTTTAGCAAATAAAAACACACCCAGCAATTATATAATTGTATATATGTACATAATGGATAATTTGATTGACACACTGTACATATGTATGTATATTCCCACAAGATGGGCCGTTCAACAAGATAAGAGCACAAAGCAGTGCAGGTTGGTTTAAGGACATCGAAGTGAACGTTCCAACAAGTCAGTACCCTATTTAAGCCCAATTACAGTTATGGGACTTTGCGAATTTGTCGCAAACATACATATGTATGTACGAGCATTTCCAATATGCCAGAAAGGGTAACAATAGTCATATAAAATATGGATATTATTTATATGAAGAAACTAGTGAGACAAATAATTTTTTGTGGCTTTGTTGAATTGCTGCGCATATTATTTTTACCAGCGGCTTTTTAAGATATTTGCGTTTATTACTCACAGATAGAGAAAATTCATAAGCGTGCCCCTATTCTCTTGTCCATATGTGTAAATATACAAATGCTTATTTGCTTATGTTTGATAGAAAGGAGCATAGCTAACTGAACTGTAAAGAATCTCATTTTACAGCAACAAACATAAAACAGAGAGAGAGGGAGAGAGCGTAAATTTAAAAGGCATACTTACAGCAATTTGCATGGACAATGGCTCTCCGACTGTTGTTGATGATCACAGTTTGACAAGCGCTGACCCCACATTGCATTGACTTCCAAACTCACGAAAAAAAACAAACAAAAACAACAACATGGTAGGCATGCGCTACGCATGCATTGTAATAAAAGAAAGCAGCACAAACGTGGTTTGAGGTTATGTGCTTGCACGCATTTATTTTTGTCCAAAAATATTCACAAGTATGTACGTGTATGGCAAGCTCACTTAAAAAAAGAAAACACATTGTAGCTATGCGCTACGCATGCATTGCAATAAAAAAAGGAGCACAAACGAGTAAGCCTTTACTTTAGCGGTTTGAGGTTAGGTACCCGCACGCATATTTTTTTGCCTAAAAAGATTCTTTATTTATGTTGCACGATCATTTATAACAACAATAAAAGCCATTTCTTTGTACATTTTTCTGCCATTTTTATAATACGCACGCGAATAACACGGAAAAAAAAGAGACACTGAACCGCTGTCGTTCAACATAAACGCGAGACTGGCGCTCGATCTGACGCTGCGGCGGCAACGATCCGCAAATGGCTCTGCTGCTTTTGTGGACGTCGAAAGTGCATTTCATTTCCTCAGCTTAGCTTAGGGCGGTCTTAGTTTATTCGATCTAATCCAGCATTATTGGAAGTCAAATTTGAAATATGACTAAAATATGAGCACAGCAAGAAAAAATAATGTTTTCTTAAATAGTACAGCTAGAAATGTTGGTAATAGAAATGCCACAATTTGATTTGGATTTTTTTCTTTACATTTTCTTGTATGTGCGTGTTAAATTAGAAACGAGAAGAACGTTAGACCGGCTCTTGAATACCCTGCACCCACTCTCTTCCCATTTCAGCCATACCAACAAAAAAAATGTTTGTTGCAGCTGTTATAAAAATAAAGAGTATTCAAAACACAATAAATTTTATGATTGTTGTTTACATATGTTTTAATTAATTTTATTCGATTTTCAATAATAAATATATTTTTTATCATATTTGTTTTGCTTCGTTTTTGTTTCTTTTCACTTTTCTCTCGTAGTATGTATCGCTGTTATTGGATCTCTTTTTGAAATATTCTATATGTATGCATTTGTGTGTGTGTGTGCTTATGGAATTTGCAGAGTTGCATTGCTCTTTCATTTTCACACACACACACACACATACATACACACAGAGCACATGAACTCCAAAATGCTCGTCGTATCAATCAACAATATTTACTTCAATTTTTTTCAATTGAAAAGAAATTTTGCAAAGTTGTGATGAATTTTTGAAACTGAAACACAATGTTGATGCATTTAATTGACTTGTATGTTATATCCTGGAGGACTTCCGCCACATGCCACATGCATATAAAAGGTATACTACTTGTATATAATGATGCTTCATCATGTAATAAGTGTTTTTTTTTTTTATTATTATTTTTATATCAACTTTCTTCTGCGAGTTAACCTTACATAGTATCTGATCTATTCTTCTGATCTGTCTGCTGGTTTCGCTTTCTTCTTACATTTCTTTTTCTTTACTCTTCTTTTCTTTGGTTTTGTTTTCTTTTGGGAGGCAAAAAAAGGCACTACAATCTAATAAGTTACGATGACGATAGAGTTGAGTAAGCTGCTGCTTCTTGCTGTTGTTGTTTTTGCTGATTTCGTATACATAATTATATACTATATATATGTATCTGTATATTTGCGTGTATGTGTGTGTGTGTATGCTTAGCAGGATTTCAAAACAACGCACAACTCACAAAAATTGTTGGTGTTTCTTCTTCTTCAAGTACTCAGAGTAATGCGAATGATTTAAGGCTTCATGGTTGTGTGTGGGAAAGAGAGAGAGAGAGAGAGAGAGGTAAATGCATCGATTAACTGTGAATTATAGTATACATACCTAGGTAGGCATAAGTACTATGTGTGTAGCTTTGTAATAGTATTTAATTGTTTATTTAAAGTGTTTTACAGTTAACAGTTTTAAACTTAATTTAACTTTTTCGTTTCTTTAGTATTTACCGTTTCGTCACTAGCTAAAAAATATGTGTGTTTGTGTGTGTGTGTGTGTGTATGTTTGTGTGTGTGTGTGTGTCACATGTGTATGTTTATTATGCAAAGTTCGTTAAATAGATGTACGTTAAGTTTAAATTTAATAAAAATGTTCAATAAATTAGTTAAACAGAAAAAAAAAAACGTTCATTAAGCCAAGTGTACTCGTATGTATACATATATATTTAGATGTAAACAATAATTAAATACACATTTAGTTAAAATTTTAACTGTCATTAGCCTAAGTCGTAAATTTTGTTTGCTTCTTTCAAATAGTTTGACGGCTTTAAATAATTATGCATTATTCGTTTTCGTTTTTTTTTTCATTTACCATTTCTTTGTTAGACAAATGTTTGCAATGCGCTGCACTTAAAAGTTTAAAAACAACAAGTTTTTAGCCCTCACGACGCCTATTGCTTTAGAACAGAAATAATAAGGATAACACTTTTTTTTTATTTTGTTTACTTTTCACTTATTCTTTAGTTAGTACATGCAGCTAATTAACAGAGTTCATAAATAAAATATATATATTTATATTTATATATACATATATGTATAGGTATATATATACGCATATATAGTGAGTGCTCAAGGAAGGGAAAGGCAAATTAGCGAACATTATTAGAGCAGGCTGTGGAAATATTACAAAAAAGTTTGAGAAACTCTTTGAGCACTCAATATAAATTGCATGGATATCGTTTGCACAGTTTTCTTGTTTGTTGTTGTATACATACATACATATAGGTATATGTATATATAATTATATATGCATATGTATGTGTATAGTTTACAATATATTTTTGTTAGTCCTATATAAATTCATTGCTTAAATCGCTGTACTCTTTGTCGTTCGTTTTGTTGTTGTATGTGGCGGCGAATTGACAATAAAATTGTTACTAATTAGCAGAATTTGTTGAGTTTCGTTTGCCAATAAGCCAATTGGAAAACAATTGATGATAAATTTATTACATTTCTATTCTTCTTGTTTCATTTTTATTTTGTAGTAAGAGTAATTTTTGAAAAGAGCAAAAGAAAAACAAAATAAATAAATAAAACACAAATGCAAGCATTAAAGACACTTTTTTCATTTACTTATATGGAGGAAAACCTAAATATTCATGTATATATACAGCAACATGTATGAATCTGTATATATATATACATATACACATATATATGTATATAGATTGTATATAGAACAATCTGCCATCTTAGTTGTCGCTTTTGAAACATTTTAGATATCAGAAAAGCGACTTCGAGACACATATATGCACATATATATGTATATACTTATATTATTCTTCTCATACATGCATATCTGTAATTGTTGTTGTTTATTATTTAAATGTTCTGTTTGTTGTTTACTATAAATTTATTTGCAACTCCGCTATATATGTATATATATATCTTCTTTTTCTTTTCTTTCTTCTTGCATTCTTTTGCACACTTTAAATTTTGTATTTATATAAAAGTTATTTATCGTATTTGATGTATTTGTTTTGTATTGTTGAACCTTTAAGGAAATGGAAGCGGATGGATGTATTATTTTTTCTTATTAGTCGCCAGCATTGGTGCACTTCGTTGCGGTGTTGTCGGTCGCGATGAATTCATGCCACTGTACAAGTACTTGGCCTTCTTCTCCGATGGTTTCAAGATCTGCAAGGATCAGACCGATCAGATTGTTATGTTCGGATCAATTCAATATAATATTCAATAAAATATATAGGCCAACTGGCTTACCTGGAATGAGCACATTAATGAATCATCCACCGTCATCATGCCACCGGCATTATCGAATTCGCCGCAATAATTTGGCGCCGAGAATAACGTGACCAGTTGACGGCGTGCAAAAAACTCGTAACCATCCTCCACAACCTGAAAATAGTGGCATTTAGGGATATGTTGTTGTTCTCTGGCTAGTCTGTCATTACCTGATGCGCCCGACAAATCAGATCCAGCTCGTGACGATTCAAGAATTTGGAAACAACATCCACGCCAAAAGTGAAACTCACACCACGATCGTTCTCGCCCCAGCCCTGCACATCCTTATCGGGATCACTCCATAATAGATCGCATAGCAGACCGGTATCGGGCACATCTGTGGGTCGCATCAATCGTCGTATCTGCTCCATGCCCTGCAGATCGGGACTCAAGCCGCCGTGACAGCAAAAGATCTTCTCATCGATAATAGCAGCGACGGGCAGACAATTAAAACAATCCGTAAACGTCTTCCACAGCTTCACATTGTAGCGACGCTTGCACTCATCGTAGAAGCCTGGAAAGCAGACAAGCAAGGAGGATTTGATTTAAACTCTATCATAATTATGATTAAGGGAGATATAACAAGATCCTACAGCAAGGCATGCATTATCCAGATGAAAAATTACTTTTTTCTGCGTCAAATGAGGACGTTTTTCCTCGAGTTTTCCTTTCAAAAAGCTTCAATAACCTCGCATAGTATTCGCTGTACTATTCCTCCTGCATCCTAATCTTTCCACTCTTACGACTACCTATTGGACTTAGCCCCATCTGTAGTCCATTCTTATGAATCAATACAACAACTCTTTGTGGATTACTATCCAGTGGATCAAGGACACGATGACCAGATCAGGGAAAAACCGCGACACCCATTTTACATTTGCCTCCTTTTATGGATATGTTGAGGCAGAATATCGAGAACATTTTCGAATGAGTTGTTTATGGCCTTAGTTAGCGTAATATCCTTTTATTTTAATCGGCGCTTATCCAACTTTTTCTACAACTCTAGGGAGAGCTTTCCTAAACGACCTCTTGGAAGCGACAACCATAGAGTTCGTGGACTTATTAAAAATTATAAAAACCACCGGGTGGCTATAGGCAGACCAACACAATTAGAGATAACCTGGCATGGAGCTTACATGGGCTTTCCAGGCCCAAGTGAGAGTTGTTTTGTTGAAGCTGGTCACCCTAGTGAGACCTCCAGAACGAGGAGCATCTTTGCATTTGAATTCAAGAAACCACCGACAAATGGTTGCTCTCTCTCTCTCTCTCTCTCAGCTCCACAGCAACTCGATTATTCTAATATTTTATTGTATTTTTTATTTATTTTAACATTTGTTACTTAGAATTAATCTTGAATCACAAAATTTGATACATATAAAAGTATATGTATAGCCAGGCCTTCAGGCTGATTATTCTAATAATTTCCTAGGCTTGTCTTTTAACATCTCCTTTTTTCAGTCTGCTAGTAAGAGAGACTTCGCAGTTTATATAGACTCACCATAAATTCTATTAATACTAGCGCACTCGTGATTGCCGCGCAACAAGAAGAAATTCTCCGGATATTTGATCTTGTATGCCAGCAGCAAGCATATGGTCTCCAGCGATTGCTTGCCCCGATCCACATAATCGCCGAGGAACAGATAATTGGCAGCCGGCGGAAAGCCGCCGTATTCGAACAGACGCAATAGATCTGTGTACTGGCCGTGTATGTCGCCGCAGATGATCAGTGGCGCCTCCAACTCCAGCAGTATCGGCTGTTGCAAGAATATCTCACGCGACTTGAGGCACAAGCCGCGCACCTCCGCCTCCGACATCTGCACTTGTTTTCCGGTACGACAGCTGCGCACTGTAAAAAGCATAAATCAGACTTGGTTACTGGGCTATACCGATAATTGTTCTTGTTGTTTTTATTGTTGTTGTTGCAAATATTACGACTATAGACTATAGATGGCATTACATTACATTATATTTGCTTTTGGAGCAATTACATGGCATTCAGACATTAGAGCGGCGCACAAAGGACTCGGGGAAATAGAGCATAGTAGTTGTAGTTGAGGTAGAGAGCTTGTGGGGGATGGAGGGAGGGGTGGGGCAATAGATTCAAACAAATGACCTTCAACTTTCGCTCTAATCAATTGCAATTAGACAGCCACACAATGCAAATGGAAGGCAACAATTGTTGTTGGCCACGAGGTGGAGGCGAGCGTTAATAAATGAATGGAAAGCGGACTGCAAAAAATAGGTGGCCAAGTGGTTCGGTTCGAATACAATGCGAGCGACGAAAGGCGTGCGGATTATTATGAATGCGGCAGTGCTATAAGATATATGGATATAGCGGGAGGGGAGGGGTGTGGTGTGGTGTAGTGTGGCTGGACTGAGGACAGGGGGGACGACCTTCACATAAGGCCGCTGGTGTGAAACAACAAAAGCACACCCTCACACAAAATAAATAACCACAAATACGGAAAATGTAAAGTCCATGTGAGGTGTCCCCATGTGTGTGAGTGTGTGTGAGTGTGTGTGTGTGTGTGTGTGTGTGTGTGTAAGTGCGGGGTGTTGGCGGACTTTGGTTTTGTTATGCCTTCTCTGCAATAATTACCATTCGTCGTCACTCAAAGATTATTTACGCCCCAGCTATTACTCGTATGCAATGGCTTTCTTTAATTTTTCTTCTCTTTTTTTTTTTTGCTTGCGCAACAAATTTAATTGCACAACAAAAGACAGCGCGAAGGAACAGAAAAGGGCTGCTGCCACTCCAGCAGTGGGGCAGCCAAATCATCATCTCTATCTGTTATGCCACTTGCTCCTCGCAAATGAATTTTGTACGAATTGCTGAACACATGAGAGCTCTGCATGGACAAATTCAAAGCACACTCACTCTCACATCTGACGAATCGTACTCACGACTATCAATCAGAGCTTTCAAGATAACGGTACAATTTAACTGTTTATAACAACAGCTACACACACTGTCTGACTAGACAACTGACTCAGCCATGGCATCAGTATTTTGACAAACACTTTCTGTTGATTCAAACGCTCTTTGTAACCATGTGCCAATAAAATGAATGAATGCAGAGTGCACTATCAGAACAACAAGTTTAAAAGCTTAAATGACGTTTGGTAAAAAAAAACCTGATCGATGACTCTAAGAAAAGGATTCAACTAAAGCCTCAAACTGCTGCAGCTCAATCGAATAAGGCGACCAAGATTCCCTTCCTCACTGATGTACTTAGGTAAGATTAGTTTGTTCTCAATAAGCTTTGTGATTTGAAAATAATTATGATTATTTTGATTTACGGAACAAACTAAAAGTATAATGCAAAAATGTGCTTGAAATGACTATTACAAATACGGTGATTAAACGCATTCTGTCATGATGCTTTATAACGAAAAAAAAAAGTCGTAAGCTAAGCAGAAACGATTTCTATATCTTTGCTTTGAATTCGATAAAATTTGGTGTTTCATTTCTGATTTAATGTTCAAGCTGTGTTGTTTTCTAAGTGTTTGTTTGAAAAGATTCAAATTTTATTTCCAATTCATAAAAATCGTTGTAATACTTGTACATCGCTTTTTATTTCAGTTTCAATTCATGACATAAGTTGTTATTTTTTTATAACATTATGTTAACAATAAAAGCTCTATATTAGTTCATTAGTCGACCCAGCCCTTTTGCTTCTTATTTATTTCTATTAAATGTTGGAGAGTATTCATATTATTTAATAGTATTCATATCATATACTACGGTACAAAGAGCCTCTATTGGATAGTAAATGAATACAAATGGAAATGATCCAATGATTGGCAATAACTTTTTCAACAAATCGACTTACATCTTACATAAATAACAAACTTTTTGGTAAAAATGGGAAAACGAAGCATACGAATTATTCGAAATCTTATAGATTTACGCAAATCAATCATTACTTTTAAAGGATTTTCAGTTTAAAAGGCCAGCTGCATATCTAAGATGGTCTGGCTTGTCGATATTATTACCAATAATAAAGTTTGAATGCCGACTACCCTCATGCAGTACTCTACTATCAACCACACACACATATGCATAGGCACGTGTGTATTTTAGCACGCCTCCCCATGGAGGGAATACAAGTAGGTCGCTTGCTTAAACACATGCGACATGTGCGTGTGCAAAAAATGTAATTAATTTTTCATACACACACACACACATACAAACAAACACACACATGTATACTATATAGTCGTATGCATATGTATGTTAGAGTATAAGAGTGCATGCCAAGCGTTTTTGAGTTAAAAGTGTGGCATTTAAAGTTATTTAAAAATCTGCATTCAACTACACACGAGTAGGTGAGGGTTTCTACGAATTTTTAGATGGATATAGAATTTGTTCCATTGCATTTAAATCGGTGCTTCTTTAACGACATTATGCAATATAGTTCCATATTGCATTTTAAGCCAAAATCGATGCAAATCGTGTTCATCTTAAATTGAAGGCAGTTAGTCAATTCTCGTGTCTTAAGCAGCAGCTGATTAGCAGAAAAATATGAACTATAATGAATTTTGTGAAATTAACTCAGTTTCCGAGTTCCGGCTCTACCCAGACCAGCCATTAGGTTGGCTAAGTACCTTTACACATGGCTGGCATGCCATTCAAGTAATTCGAACACTGAACCAAAACGAACACAACAAAATTTATTGGCTTGCATTGAAAGGCTGTTCTTAATATAAACCTCAATGTTTATTATTGGAAAGTAATTCTTTGAAGAGCCCCTTCTTAGAGGAAAATGGGATTTAGAGCAGGCCACCAATAAAACAGATATATAGTAAGTAGTATTAAAGACATGTAGGTGTACTATGTACTACTCGTATGTTATGTTTACATATTGTACGTCTAAAAAAAATTTAAGACTGGCCAGTTATTGTGATGCACAACTAAACTTGATAAACATATACATTAGAGGCAAGTTCAGGCAAGATTTAATTTTCTTTAGCTGTAATAGTTGCTAAAATCAAGGCGTTCATACAGTCGAACAGACAATCGATTAAGACCTCAAGTTGCTTTACGACTTGGCTGTCATTGGCATCTTGAACACAATTACTTAACCAACTCTATCGTAGTTGCTAGTTTTATAGCGTCTCTCTCAATGTCTATTATTTAACCCGCTCTTTCGTAGTTGTTAGTTTTATAGCATCTCTTTCGCTGCCTTACTTATGATTGTTTGAGCTCAGTTGTAACAATAACAAACTAGCAGTAATGGTTAGAGGCAACAGATCTACTAAGGTGTTCAGACAACGGAAACGAGGACAATAAATATTAAAGGAAAGAATTGCCTCTTTTCTTGACCTAAAATCAAGAGTTAAAGAACAAAACATCATTATAGGTTGAGCAGAGAACACGAAATGGATCATGAGATGTGAAACACAAGGCACAGCAAACTGTAAGATACTCATCAAAAGGGCTGGGGAATCAATATCTCTCTTAATTAACTTATGGGGGGAACACGACCCCAATACAGATTGTGCGTTGCTGCAATGTAGGTAAGTCAATAAGCCGAAGGTAATCTGCCAACCAACCGGGCAACCGAGCAACCGAGGAGTTCGGTTTGAGCTTAAACCGCGGAATGCCAAGACAAGAAACAGGAGAGATTCAATTTACGAATAACTATGCCCATACTGAGAGCCATACTCGAGAATTGGGGCGCACAGGTGAGATATATACGTACATAATGGCTTAGTGGCGTCGTTATGTCCTCAAATTCCAAATTCCTTATAACACCGTTGGCTTTGCTAGCCATTGACAAAATGTGTTTATTGTAACAACAAAGAATTACATACATACCTACATTCTTAGTATATAGTATAGTGTTGTTTTTATGAGTACGGCTGATGGCTTTTTTCTTCAGTGTATAACCCAGTGGATTAGTTAATGCTCAAGTGTTTGCCTGCCCGACCGGCTCTTCTACCAAAAATTTCTTAAGTTCAAGTTGGCCAAAACAATTGAGTTTATGGGCGCGTGCGCTTGCCAGTTGTTGTTGCTGTTGTTTTATTGTCGTCGTCGAAGTAGTTTCTCTTAATGTGAGTACAGTAGTACCCGTACATACAGTTTCTACAGTTGTGTGTAGATTGTTTTTTTCCTGTGTTTTTTCTTTTGTTGCCTGAATTTATGCGCTAGCTGGGCACATGAGGCAATCGGAAAAAGTTCTTTGCACTAGGTGGCGGTGGCAGTGGCAGGGAGGCAGAGCCATAACGAGAACCACAAGTGCCACAATAGGAACTGGACGAGTGGAGTGTGTGCTTAGTTATGCGTTGAACGTCAGGCAGTTGCTTAAGGTCCGTATGCTGCATAATTTGTTGGTCGTTGCCAGCTGTTACATACGCCAAAAAGTGCTGGAGTGTTTGGGGAGGGCTCGGGTCAGCTCGGGGAAGTGTTCGGTTGCTTGCCAGCACTTCCTCTTACGCATAAATTTTGCAACAGACGCCGCCATGTTGCGGCTGTAGATGCTTCTTGCTGTGTGTGTGTGCTTTTTATACCCTGCACCCAAAGGGTAAAAGGGTATATTAGTTTTGTGCGAGAGTGTGCATGTAACACACAGAAGGAGGCGTGTATGTACATATATTCTTGATCAGGATGACAAGCCGAGGCGATATTGCCATGTCCGTCTGTCTGTCTGTTTGTCCGTCTGTCTGTATGAACGCAAGGATCTCAGAAAGTATAAGAGCTAGCATAACCAAACTTGGTACGTAGATTCTCCTAAGCCCGAGAAAGGGCAAGTTTGTTCCCCTTCCCCTCTATTCGCGATTTTCTCTAAGGCTAACTGCAGTTTATAACGCCACGAATGAATGCAAAAACTACACCAGCGTTTTAAAAACTGCGTTTCCCTACTTAAAGAATATTTTTGGAAATCTGATTCACACAGCCCGGACTGTGAAAATGTGGATTCAAAGCCAAAAAGTAGATGTCCTTGAGTGGCCTCCATACTCGCCTGATCTAAATATCATCGAGAACGTCTGGGGATGGTTGGCTAGAAAAGTGTACGATTCCCGTAAGCAGTATAAAACCAGAGCGGAGTTAATCGAAGGCATAAAACACGCCTGGTCCACCATTTCCTTGAATTACATTGGAAAACTGTATGATTCAATACCCAATCGAATCTATGAAGTAATTGTTAACAGAGGCGGGACTACACACTATTAATTGTACTTAAAAATATTTAAAGAATAGAATAAAAACATTATAACAAACTTATGTAGCTCAAAAATAAAAAAAAAGAATGATGAATACTGATGACCAAATTAAAGTCACGCTCTTTTCGTATACTTTCGTAAAAAAAATTAAATTAAACCCTATGTAAAATGTTACAGTCGCTGTTTTTTTTAAAGGATAGATAAAAGTTTATTGGATAAAAATGATGAGACTCTATTTCATATGGCTTGGAAAATATTGAACATTATGTGAGAACACAAAGGGGGGCGCTAACCTGATGACGCGTAGTGTATGTAGAAGTACACAAACACGCATAGACACGATTCTGATGTAAATGTGTGTATGCATGAATTAAATATTATATATTTAATTAAATGAATTAAATGTTTTTATTTTATTTTATTTCATTTTGTGGTTCAGGGTATTTAAGAGTTGAGCCTGCTCGACTTTAGCTCTCCTTTCTTGTTCTCACTCAACACTTTCACACACACACACACACATGCATACATCCACACAATATATGCGGCAGTCCGTCCATCCACCCACCCACATACATACTCGTACATATGCAAAATCTGTGGCTGCCGCTGCGGCTCTGGCTCCGGCTCTGGCTGTGGCTGATGGCGGCGCGTTTATTTCTCATTTTTATGAATATTTCCGCTGCATGTTGACAGACATTTGTCAGCAGAGCAATAGGATGTGGGGCGCCGAGGGGCTGGAGAAGTCTGTAAGTCTGTAAACTGGGACCCAGTGCTTTATGCGTAAATAAAATGGCGCGCGTGTTCTCCATGCATTTTGCATGAGACAGCAACGCACACTTCTGCCTATGTGTGTGTATGTGTCTGAGTGTCAGTGTGTGTGTGGGTGTCTGTGTGTGTGTGTGTGACTGTGGCTTAGCAACAAACCACCCGACAAAATAAGAAAACAAATTGCAGTTGATTTGAGCTGAGCCTTTTGCGGACATAAAATACTTGTATCCCTAATGTACGAATCACTTTTTCGTTTCCATTAAACTTTTGCAGTCGCAAACAATATCTGGCATGGGCCGATTAGTTGAACATATTGCAGTTTTATGTTGAGTGCCAAGCAAACGTTGAATGAGACAAGTTTTCCAGACGTTTTCATTTGAATAATGGCTAAGCTTCAGCTACAACTTCAGTGTTTAAAAAGGTTTTCACACCTTTTTCTACATGGATTTCCCTTTTGTTGCCCAATTTTTGATTGTAATAGTAAAATAAAACGAAAGCATATTAACTGATGGATCAGTGGCAGATTTTCTACATATTGAAAAGCAATAAAAAAAAAATCAAGAGAACGCTGCAGTCGAGCAAGTTCGTCAATGAAATATCCTAAATAAATAAAATATAGATATGTAAAAAAAATGGGTGTAAAAAAGTTTCCAAAAACATATTTTAAGACTTAAATAAATGTAATAAATTAATTGTGATATGACTTAACATGAGTACACCAAGCTCTAAATAAATAAATGCAATTGTCAAATTTGAGTTCAAAATTCCAAGAATTACGGGAGTTATTGAAAATCGCGAATAACGGAAGAGTGGGGGCACATCAGAAAAGAAAACACAAACTCGTCCTTTCTTGGACTAAGGAGAATTTGAATACCAAGTTTGGTTATTCCAGCTCTTGTACTTGCTGAGATCTTTGCGTTCATACAGACGAACGGACAGACAGACAGATAGGCAGACGGACGGACATGGCTATATTGACATGTTTTGTGCTACTGATCTAGAATATATAGACTTTTAGTGGTCTGCATACATTCGCACCGAAATAGTATACCCTTTTACCCTTTGGGTACAGACTATAAACATTTTTTCTCATCAAACTTGACGTTTGGGACGCGCCGAACCATATTTTTGCTGACGGGTGGGAATCTTGGGCACATGCATACATTTGTGCTTATATATATTTGTTAGACAACTTCCTGCAGGCAGTTTTCAACTGGTTCATCATGATTAACATGATACAAAACACTGCCAGCACCAACCCACTCCCACTTCCTACACTCATCAGCCTCTCTCAAGCCCCTACAGCGACACAAATTAAAAATGTAAAGGACATTACATGTTGTTGATAGTGCTGTTGAGGGGACAGACAGGGGGGTGGGGGAGAATCGGGCGGCAGTCTGCTGCAATTTATGGCTTACTTATGCGTCGCAGTGGCAGATGTAAAAGCAGCGCCACAAAGTAGGCAACGTTTAGTTGAAAAGAGACGCAATGCGATGCGATGCGACGCAGCGTCGCTTTTTGGCTTAATGAAAACTGTCGTTTCATGACCCGATTTTAACCAGATAGCCTGCCTGCCTGCCTGCCAGACAGACAGACTGCGACAACAAAAACAAGATGAAGCAGCAAACACCAGAAGTTTTAGCGAACTTTATTCAGGGCAGGAAATGATGCTGAGCCGGCAAGATGCAAAGATGGCCAAAGTGAAAGTTGGCAAACAGTTTGCCAGCAAAACAAATTAAGTGAAAAGCATTTAAGGCAAACGCTACTGGCGGATCGTGCAGATTGGCCACTGAAAAGAGACATGCTAATGCATGCGAAATGTATTTAAAAGTCAAATGGAAATACAAATTTCAGTAGGCACTCAAATGGCATTTTCATTTTTAAGGCATTATCTCAGCATAGGCCAATGGAGGGGAACTGCCGAACAAACCCTAAATCTGGTACAAATTCCAAACATTCAGAGTGACTCGGAGCTGCTGAAAAGTTTGCATGCACAGAAGAACGCCATAAGGCAGCACAGCTACTATACAGTTTTAAGCTTAATTATTGTATTGGAATGATTTAATTTGAGCTTATTTTTTTAGATTGGTGAGGGGAGCCTTTATAATTATTCTTTAATGATTGATGTAAACGTGGCTAGAAAATGGTTATCGAGCTAGAAACCCGCTCGAAAATAGCTTAAAACCCCGCTCTGAATAGCTAGAGAACCAGCTAGAAATTTGATAGAAAAACAACTAAAGCTAGCTAGATAGAAAAACCACTGGAAAATGGCTAGCTGATTTTTGCTTACATTCAAAATTTCAATTTCGCCAGCTGATCTAATTGCTGTTCATTTATGTGCGCCTGTTACCGTGCCATTGGTTTCGTTACAGAAAAGGTTGCCTTTCCGGCATTTAAGAAGTTTCACTTCAAAAAACTTATATTCTGGATTGATTTTGAAACGAATCGGACTGCATAATATTCGATTTTACTTTGCGCTTTTTGTACAGCATATTTTATATTTTAATTTAACAATAGCAGCAACACAATTCTTTCACTTCAAAACTAAACAAATTCATGGCCAAATGGCTCCCAGCTAGGGAATCCCCATGAATTTCGTACAGCTTTGTAACCATTCGTTACAAAACGAACTTGATTTTCAAATGCCTTTTCGAAAGTCTTTAGCAGCTATTTGGAGCATTTAGGCGTCAGTCCTTTTAGTTCGGCTTATCTGCTATGCAGTTGGCAATCTATAGGACTATGAACAGGACGCGATGGAAACGAGAAACCCGAAATCATTCCGTGACGGCCACCTTGTGCCCGATTGTAAATTGTATTTCATTTTCATTTGCAACTGGGTCAATGCGAAACGGAAGCGTTTACTTGCGCTGCCTGCTTTGTGGCGCTTAACAATTTTAATTCCAATTTTCTTACACTTGTCCTTAATCATTGGCCCACATAATGGGCGGTTGTTGTTGTTGTTATTGTTGTTGGCTGCTATCTTTGACCAGCCGCTTCATTTTGACCGAAAACCCAACTTGAGCACGGAACGAACGTCGAATGACGGCAACGCGTTCATTATTCTTAGCCCGCCACAAAGGCAAATTTTGCTGGCGATGCACAAACAAAAGCCACGATGATGTTAATGATGATGGGGTGATGCTACGGGTACTTCGGTACTACGGAACTACGGGTACGGTGCTGGCACGAGCCCATTTCGCCATTGAACCCCATAATCAGTTGCAGTTTAAAAGTTACTTTTCTTCACAATTACCGGTCTCAAGATAATCGGACAAAGGCTCGAAAGGATGGCATGCCTTTCTGTTGCGGGTCTTTTTTCGTTGGCAAGTCATTCGGATGAGGAGTTTTCGGTTTGTTTTTCTGTTTTTTATAGAAACTGATCAAAATAAAAGTCTTTATTCATTGTGCGTCACTCTCATTAACCCTATCAGTGCTTGTAGAGCTTTATTATGAAATAAATGTATTTAGGGTTGTAGGCATCTAATTAATTAACGTCGGAAACAATACATGTCATACCAAGAAGCTCTTGGTTGGATAAAAGTTGGGTTATTATTCGTATTATTATTCGAATTTGGAGAAGCACCGTTGTAATCCTTATTGTTTCCAATGAGTAGAATATAAGCAAAAAAAAAAGTTTGATAATCAGCGCACAGAACTAGAAAGTTGACAACTGGATACAAGTTTCCTTTCATGGTTTCGCAAATTCAACCCCAAGAGCAGAAAAATGGGTTTGCATAAAAAAATCTGTAATTTTCATCAGATGGACTTATTCAATCCACTTGAGTGGATTGAACGCCTAGTTATCAGAAACTCAAATTATTGCATTCCCCATCCCTTTTGCCGCTATAGAATTTCGTCAATACTATCCACGTTCCGAAGCTACATAAATTAAACTGATTTATGGGGGTATATATTATTCTGTTCGTTTTTTCCCAAACAAGCAGCTAGTATTTTATAAAATTTAAGTGCAAAGTGAAGGCAGGCACTAATCGTGGCCATTCATCGATGGAGATTATCAATATTTGGCTAAAAAGTTTTTTCTTACGTCAACTTAAGATTAATATCAATATAAATATAGCAGACAAGTTTTTCATCGTAATTGTTTTTATGTTGGGACTTGGAATAGTTCATAAAGTTGTGTTGTAAAATAAATTTGATTTAAAAAAGGTTACCAAGTTGGCAAGTAATAAAATGTTTTCAAGAATGTTTTTCCTTTAAACATAAAAGGCAATCTGTGTGCTTAAAGCTAAAAAAATAGAATAAATGATAAAAAATACTGTTAAGAATTATCCGATTAAAAGAAAACCTCGTTGGGACTTTATTTGCATGATTTTATTTGTAGAAATATGTTGCCTGCCTAAGCGAGTCTAAAATTTAGACTCTAAATGCCAAATAAATTAACTATGATCTCTTTTGCTTGAACTTAATAAGCCCTTGAATATATGAATTGAATAAAAATTTTAAAGATTAAACAATTTGAAAACATATATAGTATGTTTAAATAAACGTTTCCAAACACGCAGAGTATAGTATGCGAGAACAAAAAACCTCTACGCACAATGATGAAGTGTTCATTATAGTCTGAGTACAGGACGCGGATAATGCAGATATTGCTGGGCACACATGTTTTAATCGGCACAATGGTTTGTTGAGATACAAGTATGCCACGGTGCACCCCTGGCAGCTCATAAATATTGCCGCTTTGTTTACATTGATTATTTGCCATAAGCTGGCCTGGCAACACGGGCCGAGAGGTGGGGGCGTGTTGTGCCAACATCTGGATTTGCCGATGGCTGTTTTTAGTTCAGTGTTGCTTTTCTCTTCATTAGTTGTTCTATTTTAATTGCTTGATGCCCATTTAATGGCTCTATTAAGATTTTAAATGCAATGTCCACGCATAGGCATAGAACACTCGTACTCGCGCTGGCACTTGTCGTAGTAGAAGCGGAATGTAACGTTCGAGTATACGATTATTGCTCATACGACGTGTGTGACGAGCGCTGTCAGCTCATTAGCGAGTGCACAGAATGCAGTGCCCCCTTTCCTCCCCCCATTATCCACTTGTCTCTTCATGTAAATGCCATTATAATCGGCACTAATGTGCTTAAATGTGTGTGACTGTGTGTGTGTGGGCGATGGAAATGGAAAACGTGGAGGAAGTCGGATGCGTTCTATTCCTATTTCTATACCTATAACTGTGGCGCTTGCTGGCGAGCACACGTGGCAGCGTCACTATTCGAATATACAATTTCCCGATAAATGAACCTCTTCCATGAATGCTAGTTGGCGACCAAAAATCAGCCTGAAATACCAATTTTGGGAATGCAAATTGCAAGATAATAGGACTGCCTTCAATTGCTGAAATCAAACGTTTATTCCAATCATCAATTAGAACTTTTCTCTTATTCGAAACTTATTTTGTTGAATGGTTGGTTTCTATCAATGCTGTGCATGAAGTGGAAAAACGAAACATTTTTCGTGGAATGTGAAAACGAATCTATGGCCAGAAAATATAACTCTTAGCTGCTGATTTGCTTCGCTTCATTATGAAATATGTTCAAACAAATAAATAAATAATTACTCAGCAGACAAAAACTGTCGTTTCTTTTAAGTTTCTCTTTGGTGAAAGACTTGCGAGAAACATCGAGAAATTCTATATGAAATGAGCTTTCGAAAAAAAAAATTTTGCGAAAGTAAAAGGAGTCGAAAATATAGTAGAATAGCGGTGATTAAGGAGGTGCATCTGGGGGAAAAAATATCTATTTCAGAGTAAGGAGAACCTGAACGCCAAGCTTGGATATTATAACTCTAATACTTCTTGAGATCTGTGCTCTTATACAGACAGACAGAAGGACATGGCTATTATATCGTCATATTGTTCAAAAGTATACAAGTATATGAGAATGTATTTAGAATGGTTTTGATATGGAGAATTAACCCATTTTTCTGATTTCACTGCGGGGTTTTCCATTAGATAGAAAAGACAAAATAGAAAGAAATGTTTTTTTTTTGTTTTTTGAAATTTTTTGATTTTGTACTATTTTTCATAAAACGATGTGTTTTATTTTTACATTAAAGTTTCTGGGGTCAAAAAATGTACGTAAATGAAAATTTTAAAAACAAATTATTAATTTTTAGCTGAACTTTATATATTTAACAAAAATTAATAGAAAACTCCTCTAATTTGCTTGCATCCCACAAATCACTAAATTGGCGCCAAAAGTTATCATAATTTCAATTCACTAGTTTATTTCAGTGTAACCAAATCAAATATAAACAATAATAGAGTTTAGGCGGTATGTTGCAGATATGCATCTCAGAATTACGAAGGGTTAAGATCCCCGTCTATTCAGCAGTTAGATATTTAAGCAGCAGAAGAAGCGTTCACTCGTTCAGAGAAGAAGTTCCCAACAAGTCAGTCGTCTTAGCAAGCCCAACATCGTTCACCTTATAATATTCATTATCAATCAAAGTTTTTTATTTTAATTTTAAATGAATATAATAAAATGTTTTATTCTTTTTGGATATTTGATTATATATTTAATTCAATAAAATGTTCTATGAACGCCGAAAATATCAGTTCTTAAAGATAATCCACTTTATGCCGAATAGATTATATATATCGATTTAACTAGTCATGCTGATCAGGCATACATATATTAGCTACAGCAATCAGTTATAGCAGTATGGTAAATGATTGCTAATCAGCTTTTGCATTTCATTTGGGCCCATTTATTTGATGGTTGGGCTTTTCCACAGAAACATACGAGCACGAGTAGGAGCATGGGGCCATGGGGCTGCATTCTCTTAGATGGTTGCTACCAGAACACAGCCATGAGGAGTATTGCTGCAGAACGCACACACACACATACGTCGACATAAACATTTTATAAGGTAAACACGCATATGTTGCTGCCACAGCCAGTTTTCTACTTCAGTGCGTACCACGTTGCGTATGCGCGCTATTTATAAAAATCAATTTCTGACTTGGCAGAAAACTAACAAACAAATAACAAGCGCGGCAAACAGCGCACGAAATAAATAAATAAATAATGTATTTATGTGTTTATATATGTATGTATGTATGTACAGAGCCATTCATATGAAAAGGCCAAATGAAGAAACAAGAAAAAACAAGCAATTGTAGACGCTCGCCATTTGGAAAAATCAGTTGTCCATGAAGAGCGTGGTTTTGCAATTTTTTCTCTTTTTTTTTTGAAAATGCAACTCGCACAAATATACAAGTAAGTACTTACGTACCAGTATGTATGATTGTATTGCAACAAATACATACTATATATATATATATATATTTATATGCATATATCTGCAATTTATGGTATGCTCTTTATGTCACTGCTTTTGGGTGGAAAAAAAAATGGCTTGCCGGCCGATAAATTCGGCATCGCTCCAAGTGGAACACGGCAATTGAATCTTATTTATGTGGCTGCTCAACAGAAAGAATTTTTAAAGCAAAAAAAAGAAGACAATTGCTACACGAAGGCAGAGACAAAGGCAAAGGCCAGCCCTAGACATCGACGACACCTGAAGAAAATGAATGGGCGTACAAATTATAGGGTTGCTGTCATCGATAAGATAAGCAGAAAAGTCAATTGGTACGCCCCCAGGGCATGAATCATGATTCAATGTAATGGTGTGTTGGTGGCCATGGATAGTTAACACACACACAAAACGTTCGCTAATTAGGCTGCAGTACAAATGAATGAAAATAGAATTTTTAGTCGCAACCAAAACTGATACTAAAATGGCAGTTACAGTGCCTGCTACCCAGTAGGACGCAATTTTCCGTTTTGACACGAAGTAACAGTAGAAAGTAAAAGCACATCCCTTTGAACACACAGAGTCGACAATTCGACCCACAAAAGACACTCAAAGGGCACGATTTGGGCAGTGCTGTGAACTTTTTAGAAGAAATAAAAGCTGTTTTTGACGGGACGGAGAAATTTACAAAAAAGGGCTACATTCCATTTTTAAAGAAATGTTTGGAAAAATATATTTCTCAAGGTTCGTTTTTATCATCTTGTTGAATTATTAAAAGATATTCGCGCATTTTATTCGGAGAAATTTACAAACCAATGACCAATATTGATTTGAGGGCTTCACGGGCTAGCAACAAAACCAATTTCGTTTTGCCCATAGAACGTGTGTGTGTTTCTTTGTAAAATAGCCCAACATCTCGGCCTTTTTTTTCTAAAATTCTATCGACATAATTGCATTCGCGCATTTTTGAGATAAAGTTGGTTTAAAATATTAATCAAAAATAATGACAAAACTGCCACGTTTCCACTTTTTTTCTACATAAATGTTGGCATAACTACAAAAGGCGAGGAAAAAACGGAATGCATTTTTAAAAAGCCAGAATTGCCGCTGCCTGCAATTTGATTTCAAAAACAATCAGAATTGACGAAGAAAACGCTAAGTTGGCAACACTGGACTTGAGTAAGGAAAATTGCATTCCTACTGGGTCCATATCCATTTATATGCACAGTTACAGCGCGGCTCGCTCGATAAATGGCCAGCGGCATCCACCATGACGACGATGCCGAGCGAGCGCTAAGCCAAAGCCAAAAGAGTGCAGTCGCCAAGCAAAATTGTGAAGAGACAACAAGAACAAAAAACACAAGAAGAACAACAACAACAAAAAAGCATCAAAAAATAAACAAAACAGCCGTGTGGCAAAATCGATCGCTGGGCGTAGAATCTGCTGCTGCTACTACTGCTCTTGTTGTTGCTGTTGCTGCTGCTCTGGCCTCTTGGCACTTGGCAAGGCAAGGCATGGCATTTGGCTATCTCCGCCACACCACACCCCATTCCATCCCTTCATTTCATTTTCAGTTTTCCCGAGCACTTTTTCCTATATCGCTGTTCGTTTTTCAATTTGTTACTGTACTTTGCCTTCGCCGGCTTTTCCATTTGCCAGCGCAAAGCAGAAGCATAGGCAAGAGCGTTGAAATCTTACAGAAAACAAGAACAACCACAACAACAACAAATGGCAACGACAATGCTAAAAATAAATCTTTCATTTCATTTTATAAGATTTGCGACTCTGCTTCTTTCTAAGGCTGCACGCGCACTCCAACACTTTTTAATTTAACAAACAAAATGTACGTATACTTAATCATATTTGAATGAAAGATATTTACTGAAAGATTGCATATTTGAAAAAAAAAACAAATAGGAAAACAAATGGAAAGACTAGCGATAAATAGGTGGAAACAAGCCACGTGGCTCAGTATTTAGATGAGTTCGTTTAGTTAACAAAAATCTCGTAGATATATACATATGTATCTCAATGTGCAGATGTGTGTGTCGAAATCATCTGTGCTGGCTATCGGTTAGTATTGGGAGGTGAGGTGCCTGACTGCATGTCAAGTACATGGACTCGTAAAAGACTCGCAAAAAAGATCAGCAGGCGAATCATTGAATCGCATATGAATACTATATTTTATACATATGACGCGGAAAGTTGAATGAAGTGGAATCAAAATGGATTTTTTTCGATTTCTACAATGTTTAAAATTATTCCAAGACGTTCGGTCATATGTTGTAGTTTAAAGAAAAGCATTTCAGCTTCCAATTATATCACAAGCTTACAAATGGCATAAAATGTTTAAAGAAAATCGAGCGAGAGTTCGGGACAAACCACAGCCGAGACAACCGAGCACATCAACTGATGAACAACACGTTAAGCCAATCAAAGAATTTCCTCTCCAAAATCGTCGCCTCACAATTAAAGACATTGCGAATGCTGTCGGCATTTCAAACATAAAACTCATATCGTTCCATAATCTCCATATTCGTCCGACTTCTGGGTATTTGATAACACCATTGTGACACGATCAAGAGGATTTGAAGCAGGTACTAAAGGCCATGTCAAAAAAAAAAAGCATTTTTCGAACTGTTTCGAGCACTGGAAAAAGTCCATTGCATCCGTAGGGAAGGAGGCATCAGGAAGCAATTCCTTCCTTTTGTTCGACGTGGTGTAAAAATCCCAACCCATCGTATTCTGCTTATGAAACTTCCAACATTATCAATTCGAAGGACTGTTCTTGGTGTAGTTTCTCTACACAAGCTGATTATTGGTGAGGTAGACTCCTCTGCTCTCATCGGTCGACTTAATTCTTCAGTTCCTTGTAGACCAAGAAAGCATTATTTTCGCTTTCGCGATATTTGTGTCAACTACAATGAACTTTCACCTTTACTTTGTTCAGAACTCTCTGTATATTCTCTTTAGTTATCTTCGAGGAAATCTCTGACCACCAACTGCTGTGAGTCAGGGCATAGTTTTCCGGATGGGCAATAAAATTTTCACTACCGGGTGGAAGATTTTCCTTTATCTCTTTTTGTTCGTTAATTATTTTAATTAGCTCATAATTAGAATTTGGTGTTCTCCTCTACTTTGTTTGCAAATTGAAAGCTTAAATAACAGATTCAATTCAAATGCTAAATTGTGAATTCTTTTAACAAGAATGAATAATTCGAATACATTTACTTTTACAACCGTTGCATTGAGTGCACTCAAAAGACAGACAAAACCACCTCCTATGCTGTGTAGTTTGAATCAAATGGAAACACATAAGACATTATAATTCTTTGCACTCACATTTCCATTCAAGCACTCAGCCGCGTTTTTCTTATTTCCTATAACCTTCAATTCATTTACTCTTGAAATTGCAAAAGAAAATGTGTAAACAAACAGCCGAGAAGACGAATAAAGAGCATCCAAGGTAGAATCAAAATAAATAAGATCTTATATAGTAATTACACACTCGTCTGTCTCTGTGTGTGTGTGTACTTTGTATAAGCTACGTCAATGGACAGCGAGGATAAATTGTTATTATTATTCATTTTTATAATTATTACTTCTAGTAGGAATTATTAATTAACACACTTCGCCGTCAATTGGCGCAAATATTTGAACATATGTGCGCGCCGGCAAAACTTTTCTCCACTCAACTGTATCGACTCGATGATGATGATCACAAACAACCGTTGTAGGAACAATAAAAACAATAGCGAAGCAACATGAAAAACATTTTGTAATACAATGATAATAATAATAATAAGAAATTTTTACCCATCCGATGCGCTTGACAGCGATGAAAGAAATGTGCTTTAAATACGTCTACGTTGACGAATTATCTTGCTAGACAAAATAAACTAATTTGCGCTAAAAATTGTCAGGAAGTCTGTTTTTTAGTTAGTTAAAGCTATATACCTAACAATATTATTTAAAAGAAAAAGATGAAATTGTTTTAGATTCACTTTTTATGTATTTAATAGTAGATGTTCGATACGGCTTTAAACCAGAAAACAAGTAATATTGGTAATATTGATTTAGGGATATTTGTTTTACTTTTCTAGACGCTTTAATTCGTTATTGTCTACAGAACTTTTAAAGAATGCTATTGTATTTATAAATCCAAAACAAGTAATGTTAAAATAGTGCCAGCCCCCGACTCCTGAACCTAACCTAACCGATCTTCAGATAATGATGGGACATTACAAAAAAAAAAAAAAAAAAAAAAATTAGAGTCAATCGAAAGACAATCTCTTTGTAACAGAAAAGTTGTTGATACTTAAAGTGATTTTTGCACCGATCGTTTTTATGGCAGCTATATTATAAAGTAGACCAATTTTAAAAGAACTCTAGATTAAGGGATTAGTCAAAACTTGTAAAGTTTTGATAAAAATTTACATTAAGAAAAAAAAAAAAAAATTAATAAGATAGGTCTAGATTCAAAGTCTAGTGTCCTAAGCTGAAGTTTTCAGATCTTGATGTTGAGTTATTAAGCTAGAGGTGTATAAATATCTATGTTTAACTATTTACATAACTTCTTTATAAGGTTTATTTAAATCATCTTTATATCGCTGGACAGATGAGGCATTTATGGTCGTTCTGTTAACCCCTCGGAAGCTAAAAATTGTTGCGCTTAGACGGTGTCCTTCACTTTCTTTACGAACTCTGACCTTAACACTGTTTAAACGTGTGGCCTGACAATTCCAATTATTGAACGGCTGAGTCCGTAATTGCTGCAATTATTTTAAAATATTTACACAAATGGTCGCAACAACAATAACTATCGTCAACAAATGCTTTGGCATGCACTGCATTCTATTAGCTTGTTCTTGCAAATCAACTCTGTGGAGTTCCTCAAATAGACACCCGCGTTTTGTGCCCTTTTTCTGATCCCATCAAAAGGAGATTAGTCCAATTTCTAAGCAGAATGGAAAGTCCCTACACTGCCGGCTGTAGTGCCATTTGAATTTCCAAAAAGGTTGTACAAAAAAAAAGAATTCTGTTTAATGTCCTTAAACGAGTTAAGAAATTATATTCCACGTGTATGTGTTTTAGGGATATTTCTTTGAAAGGGCATCTAGATGTCGGCGCGTGGCAAATGGTTATTTTTTATGTTCTGTTTTAGGGCGTACTTAGCAACGGAGGAAGCCATTACCATCATTGTCCAACTCAGCCCGGTAGTTGAGTGCCAAAGCAGACTATGAAGCCGAGCCGCCAAGCCACCCATTTTGCTAAATTGGCGCTGGCAAAGGTCAAGGTATTCGTTGAGTGTGTGTGTGCTCGTGTCTGTGTGCGTGCCTTTTAACACATAACATCGTCTATTTCGCTTTTGGCAACTGATTTTAAAATAACCCAAGCCAGCCACGTCCTTCTACCACGTCGTCTAACTACTGAATAGCTGGCCAGCCGGACGGACAGGTGCTATAGATAGTGTGCATGGCTATGGAAAAGATTTGTAGATTTGTGCAAATGTGTGAAAGCTATTAAATGAAAATACAGAAGTATAGACAGAGAGAGAGCGAGAGAGAGGAAGAGAGATATTGAAACAAGTTATGAGCTGAGCAAGAGATGGAATGAAATTATGTTGCCATAAGCAATCGTCCGTCGTGATTTGATATGAAGGCCGATAATAAGGTTTATTCCATTTTGCAGCTTGTGCAACTTTTCCCTTCCTCTATCTCGCTCCCTACTTGCAGCAAAGTTACTACTACTAAAAAAAAAAATAAACGTAACTTGCAATGCAATTAAGCAACTTTTTTGTGGAGAGAAATGATTGCAGCTCTGGCAACAATCATGCGCAGGTTCTACTAGTCTGCAAGTCTGTCAATATTCTATCAATATTTCAGTAAATGTTGACTAGTTAACTAAATAAATAATATATATTATAATTACTAAGCTTAAGACATCATTATAGGAATTCTTAACATAAAAGCTGATTGCTCATGTAGACAGTTGCTTTATATAATAACCGGCATTATTTATAAGTTATTTATATTCTAATCGTGTTTAGTTTAATACAAATTTGATTGAAATACTATTCACTATAAGTATAAATAGCGTCTACGTAAAATTTACAGTTGACATGAAAATTTGATTGAAGACTGAAATAAGTTGAAATTGAATTCCCTCTGTGACCATCATAATCAATATCCTTTCACTATCCTATCAAATAACAACATCACAATTACAAGAAGAGAGCGTCTGTTAGATAAAAATCTCTATCTTATAACATAATATTATTACATATCTTTATTTTAATATTTATAATATTATAATAAAATATAAATCATAGTTATTGTAATATGTATCGACAGCACAAATTGGAGATTTATTAAATAAATAAAAATTAAATTAAAGAAATAAAAAAAATATATATAAAAAATTAATTTTAAAATTTTCACCACACCTAGTGCTGTCTACCCAAATAAAATTACGAGCTCACGACTAAAAAACTGAACACATACCAATCAAATATATTGAAAATAAACGCTATTTTCTTGGATTACATATAGACGACCATCGTTAGCAATGTTATTAATTCGATTTATATTACCCAACCACCATATAACTTGTAACTTAGTTATTGTTTTAGGAAATGATGATGAGATGATGGTTGCGTTTCAATTCCACGGCAAGAGCCCTTAACTTTCTGCAATATTTGTGCCGTCTAGTTGCCTAGATTGTGACATTTTCTGGTCAACCACTTTGCAACTTATACTTCTTTCAAAAACATTTTGCTCTTCTGCTTCTTCTTCTCTCTCTTGTTTTTGTTAATTACACGCAGCACTTGAGCCAAAAGCAATTACGCAAAATGGCAACTAACGCCCCTTGAGGCGCGTCCAAACCCGGACAGGCGAAGCCGGAATGGGAGGAGGGGCGGTGGGGGGAAAAAAGCTATGACGCAGTTGCTGCTGCCGTAAGCGGCTTAAAATCGGCGCCAAGTCAAAGCTCTTGAGGCTGTGCGCCTGTCACCGCAGCCCATCAATGCGAGAATGTTGGCCAGCACAGGAGCAGAGCAGAGTGTGTGAAGAGGGAAGGGGCCACGTCATGTTTTATGCAACAACCAGCATTCGAGCTCCCCATTGCGGCTGACCCCATGAACCCAACTACAGAGTGCAACTAAAACTTTGCTGATTTATGTTTTTGCAGCTCATAAAACTTTCAGAAGCAGCAGAGAGAAGAAGAGACGAAAAGAGAAGAGACGACGACATTGTCATGTTCGCATGCGTTCGCATCGAGGCAAGGAATTACAACTGCATGCGCACAAAAGTAGGCAACAAAAGGCAGTCAACATTGAAGCAATTAGTGGTCGGCGGCCGTGGTCGCCTTAAGTGTGAAATTTCCACCTGCTGTCAAATGCATGCACACCATGATTTATATTGCAACGCCCACGCACTGTGCCACACAGCGACGCGCATGTAGCATGTGGGTCTGCCCACACATTTTCGGCAATGACGTCAAGGCAGGCACGCGTTACCTGTGCAACAACTGTGCGGCAACTTGTTGTGGGTGTTGCCTCTTTTGTGAGCATGATAGCTGTTGCTGTTCCTTTTTTTTTTGTTAATGTGGATGTGAAATGTCGCTGTTGATGTTTGTTGGTGTGTCGTGGCAGGTGCGAAAATTCAATAGACAACAGCTTATTGTCCGCAAACTTTGGCCTGAGGCTCTCATCTTTAAGTCTTTAATATTCGTTCCTACGTCTGCTGTAGCTTCCTCCTCTATCCATAAAGCTCTGCAGCATATCGATCGTTTGCACATTATGCACGAAGCTCTTTTTTTTAAATCTTTATCCTTTATTTAAGAACTGACCTAAGTAGGACAATTATAAAATGGTATAGTAGCATTGGATTTGTACAATCGTGCTCATTTAAAAGTGACAACTTGTTAAAGCCTGTAACCAAAATACTAGTTTACTGCGAATGTGTGTAACACACCGAAGGGGGCGTGTATACATATATATTCTTGATCAGGGTGATAAGGCGAATCAATAGAGCCATGCTTGTCCGCCCGTCTGTTTGTATGCATCTGCAAGGATCTCAGAAAGTATAAGAGCTGGAGAATGAACGATTTTGTGATTTGTTCTCTAATGCACCCCTCCACTCCCCCGCTATTCACGACCTTCCATAACTCTCGTAACTCTTGGAATTTTTAACTCAAATTTAATTTAAAATTAATTCTAAATATATTTTTTAAATTTTATTTTGTTTTTTTTTTTTTGATGGGAGCATTTAAGAGTCTAGCATTCCTTTCTTGTTCGTTTATAGTTTCTAGAGACGAAGCGCACAAGCATAAATTAAATTAAATTTAAGCAAATCATTGCAAGTATTTATTATTCTTTGTTTTTTGTTATTTTATAGCCTAGTTGGACTTATTTATCGCATACGCTAACCGCATTCCCCCCAACATTTATTAGTAACCTCTTTCCATCTCTTTTTCTGCCGGTATCTATATAGATATATATAGATAGATATTTAAGCAGATTTGAAAATCTTCTTCTTCAGTAAATACTTGCGCTAATGCTGTACTTAATTATTAAATATTTTCGCTATATATAAGCAACCTCATTACTTAACTCGTTCCGAGAATGATTCAAGTTTCATATTTAAGCAGTTAAGCAGTCAATCAAAGCTGTAAAAGTATTTTTCGCTCCTGCTTTATTTAATTAAAATGTGGTCTAAGAAAACCCAAATCGAGTCGAGTGCATAGCTGTTTGTCTTATTAATAAGCTCTGTCAGTCACACAGTTAATCAGCCTTGGCTCAAACACCTGACTTATGAAAAATGCTGTTGAAGACAACTAATAGTCGACCGCTTAACTTTCTTGGTAACCTTAGCAAAAAGTTGATGTGTGCTTTCTTCTTTCTTTCTTTCTTTCTTTACCTTTTTTTACGTGGTTTGTGGAACATGAAGGAATTTTCTTTTTCCTTGCATTTATGTGCACGAGTCGAGTGCGAGTTTTTGCAACTCCTGGCATGCAACAACATTTCAACTGCAGGCTAAAATGGTAACACAATCGAGTTTAAATAACTGACCCGCAGCAATAATACACACACACACACACCCAAACACACGCACACTCACAAAACTGTACGTATTACTGTCAAAGGGAAAAAAAATATATATATGAAAAAACTAAGTCAAAAGGTCAAATGTATTACGCTGCCATGGCGTTGCAAGTGCGTCCATGTCAGGGTGTGCGAGCTAGTGTGTGTGTGTGTGTGTGCGTGTGTGCCAGCCAGTTGGGTGTGTTGAGAGAAATTAAATTTGTTGGGTCAAAGAGGCAGAGCCAGGGGGGTCTCCGTCGCTCGCTGGCCCGCTGGCTAGTTGGTTCTTCTTGTCAAAGTTTTGACCTTCAAAATTGGTCGACTGCGCGTTAAATTGCAAAAATCCTTTTGGCAAGCACACGTACAGACACACACACATACACACACTTTTAACACACCCACACACACACACTCACACAGACGCACGCACATGTCATTAGCGACATTTCGGTTCGCCACCTCATGCCGGGGGCTTTTCTCATCTCATCACTTTTCTGTATATATTGCTTCTTTTTTGTTGTTGTTGTTGTTGTTATTGTTTTGTTGCTGTTGTTGTTGTTTTTGTTTCATTTGTCAAGTGCACGCAAAGTTTTTAACGTCGCGCTTTTATTTGGGACGGTCACTGGCAAGTGGCAAGGGGCATGTGGCAAGGGGCGTGGCTCGTTCTCGGCCTCTGTGAAAATTATAGTGTCATATCATATGACATATATAGACTTCTATTACATACTATACTCGTATGTGCGGCTGTCTGTCTGTCCGTCTGTTTGGCTTTTGTTATAGAAATCATAATTAAAACACTTTCTGTTGATATTTTCAGCAAAGTGCTGCTGCTTCTGTTGTTGCGGTTCCTGTTGCTGTTTGTTTAAGTTTCTGGTCACACACAACGTCATTCAGTCCGTATGCTTAAGCATGCATGAAGCGTGCTCCCATTTAATGAATAACAAAACTTTGCAGTTGCTCTTCTCAAGTATTATGATCGTCATAATTATTGTATCATTATCATTATCACTGTTGTTGTTGCCATTTGAGCATTTAAAACAGGTAGGTGTTGATGACAAAGTTCACAGGCAGCGCACAGCCTGCCTGCGAATGGAACAAATCGCGCAATCCCTCATTCCATCTACTTTTATTTAAATAGAATCGGTACTAGGATTAATCAATAGTTGTTGGTACTAGGATTAATGCTCCTCCAATCCTTTCCATGACAACCATAACCATATCTTATATAGGGCACTTTTTTTTTTGATAAAAATGCATTCAGTTATAAAAATCTTCAGGCGTATGATGATTACAAAGACTTTTATGAGAAACTGTTGTACCGATCGTTCCCATGAGAGCTGTACGATGTCAAAGAAACTTCAAGATACATTGAGAAATTATATTAAATTTATAAATATCACATTTCCTTGCAATATCAAAGTTATTTCAGTAACACCCATTTTTGCACTGATCGTTCCTATAACAGCTACATAAAATTATGAAGCTATATACAATTTATAATAAACTTGGTCTGCATACGGATAAAACAAGTCTGCATGCATGAATTTAACGACGTTCATACAGACGAACAGGCTGACAGGCAGACGAACGAATGTCTCTATCGATTCGTACCGCTCTGCCGATTTCATACAATTTCCTTGCAATATCTTTATCATCATGAAAGTTATTTCAGTAACATTCATTTTTGCACTGATCGTTCCTATGACAGCTATATAAAATTATGAAGCTATATACAATTTATAATAAACTTGGTCTGCATACGGATAAAACAATTCTGCATGCCATGTTTAATGTGCCTAGCTGTTTAGGTTAAAAATTTAACGACGTTCATACGGACGAACAGGCTGACAGGCAGACGAACGAATGTCTTTATTATACATTGGGTCTGTTCTCGATTAATTTGTTGAGAAGTTACAAAAGACATAAGTATATACCAATTAATATAAGTATTATAAGTAGCATATGTAATGTATTTTCACTTTCGAAACTTTGCTGTCTGAAATGCCTTCAATAATCACTTAAGTTGGTATTGAATTAAGCAGGGGACCAGTTGTTATGTTTGTTGGCATGAAACACAATATATCTTTAGTGGTAAAAGTAATATTCTTATATTCGGGTTGGTGACAAGCGAATTCCCTTGATTTTAATGTCCGAATTAAGTGACAAAATGATGACCTTAATCATAATTCTACTGATTAAGAATGTATACTACTTAAATGTATGTGTATGTAGGTTTGACTCGACTGAAGGTTGTGACATTCAAATTCAAATTCCATTTTCAATCTGCTTGCAAATACAAAATACTTGGAGAAATGCACTCTCGGTTGCCTGACAACTTGGCGTGCCATGTGGAGATGCTTTCTTGCTTTTGGCGACAAATCAACCAACCAAGCACATTATACATACATTTATATACAGGAATGCATTAAAATAATGAAAGATATTATATTGCACGAAACAGAAACGAACTGACTACGGAAATGGGAATGGAAAACGGGCATGTCAGGTTGTTTGTCGGCTGTGTCTACAAATCAATAAGTTTTGTTTGCGACGACGACGACGACGACGACGACGACACTATTATGGCCAATGATAAGCTGTATGTAGGCGGCTGGCTGGCAAGCAACAAAAAAAAAAAGTTATTGACAGTGTCACGGTGGCGTATACGTAACCTTGCCTCATTTTCTGCTCAGCTGAAGTATGCATTTCTATGAATCTAAGTATATGGCATGTGTTCATATACATATGTATTTGTTAAATGATTGTTTGTTAGCGCACGTGAATGAACTTGTTTGCGCGCAACAATAATAACAACAGCAACAACACCAAAAATTGGCAAATTTCTTTGCAACTGTTTCCGCTTTCATGTCAAATACAAGAAAACACAGAAATGAATTTCGCTTTTGCTTTTTGTAGAGTCCCCCTCAGACCCCCCAACCACACACCCATATCATCATCATCAGAAAGCTGCCGCGCCACTCAACGCCAATCAATTTATATACTTTATTCGTTCGTTCAGTCAAGCTCGATTTTAGTGTTTGCTTTGTTCCTTCTTGTTTGTTGCTTCCAAAAGAATGGCGAATTCCGAATGCCACAGTCAGTCCGTCAGTCAGCCATTCAGTCTGTCAGTCAGTCAGTCGCGTGTCAAATTTAACTATTTGCAGAGCTACCCTCATCCTTCTGCCCAACTCTCCACCATCCGTGTATCTCCTATATCTCTGTTACATTCAGATACAGCCCACCTACTGGGGGAGGGAATCAAGTCTATCTATCTGAGTGTGTGTGTGTGTGTGTGTTAATATGCGATTTATACAATAACATAAGTATTACCGTTTATTTGATGATTGCCAATTTTCCGTGTGAAAACAATTAGATAAGCAGCAATGTGTTATGTGGATAGTTATATAGTTGTTTAGCTGATGGCTTGATTTATATGGAGGGGGAATCGAAACACTGTTGCTGGCACAGCACCACAAACAAGGGGGAATAGTTTCTAAAATGAAGGCTGGCTAAGCCGGAATTAGGAAGCAAACTTTTAAAACTTTATACAGCCCCAAATCTACTTGTAATCAGGCATATATAAGTATATATAATACTTTGGGAATTCGGGGCGTTCAAACCAGTTCTGCATTTCAATTTAATTTGTAAAGCAAAACATCGCCATTTGTTTTGGCGATCTTGATTCTGATTGAAATCTCATCGATTCCGTAATTTTTTTTAATAAGTTTCGATGGCAGAATAGCATCATTGTTATTAATAATGAGCTACATAATATGTTGATTTAAATTGCTGATAGATTGGAAGAGCGGATTTGTCCATTATTTTGAAATTCGTTGACAATAAGGTAAGGCTTTTAAAAGCGATAAATTATAAGCGGAATTGAGAAGCAGAAAACCATTCCAATTCCGTAACAATAATTAAACTTTCTATTAAAACACAAAGGTTTTAAATTGAGAAGATATATTCGAGTGATATTGTTGAGTTCTAGAAAAGATGGATAACATTTTGGTCACATTTTCATTTCCAACATGTCAGATCTTTTGTTTACGATTTATATAGCTGTTTCGGAGTTTTAAAGATGTCTCAGTTCATGTAGCTTGGATGCATTAATGAAGACACTTTCGATCAAACGAAGTAGACATAATCTCTATGTAAGCCTATTTAAAGGTTACTTATATGTTACAAGTGGACAGGACAACATTCGAAAGCAAATATCGCATCGCAATTATGTTTAAAATTTGCTTGAATCAATCAATAAAACGTTCAGTATAAGCTTATATTTAAAATTATATTTTTAAAAATGTTCTCCTGGAACATAAAATGCATAACAAAGTGATTTATGGATTTTGAACAAGTCCTCCAGTTTTTTTTTATTCGAATAACTTGTTTAATAATTATAGATGATTTAAATTATTCTATTTTCTCTCTTAACCGTCAATATAATGGAATTTTATCCCCTTGTTACGTTATATATTTCTTTTTAATATTTTCAATTATATTATATTATAATTTTATATTGGTGTTCAAAATTTGAGGAACTGCTGAAGCCATTGGAGAAATAACCAAATAACTGTATGTAACATCGTTTTGTTTTCGTTGATAATTGATATTTATGGGTGTAAAATTTTCATACAATTGTAAACAACAATTGAAATTTGATGTTCCTAATGGTTAGGTAAACGGTGTTGCTCCTCAAAACAATTATCAAGAAGTTCGGGGCTCATGAAATTCGACGATTGAAAGAGGTTTGCTAATTATTTTCGAGACAAGAGCAGTCGTTTGAATCGTTTTCATAGTTTATTGATCATATTCAATTGCATTTAAAGATCAAATTATAATCGAATATCGCTTAATTCAGCGCAGAATCTAAACCGGACTCGGAGCTACGAGTTCGCACTTTTAAAAAATTGTTGATCAAACAAATTATAAATCTTATAAGCATAATTGTGAGATGAAAAGTGCATGTTTTGATTCACATTTTTGGAAAGCATACCTTATGAGCAGAATGATAATATAGCTGGGAAAATATGTACACCTAATTCTGTTTTTACACGGTAGATTGGTTTAGATTGTTTGCAGAAAAAGTCGTGTGAAAAAAAACCGTGTAAAAAAAGACATTGATCATATGATATTTTGATATATACATTTTTATTTTTGAGCTTTACTATAAATTTAAGAAATGCTTTGTAAACCTAAGTAACGTGAATATAAAAATAAAGCTACCTACTACTACTACTGCATTTTTATACTCTGTACATAAAATATTTAAGAGTATATTAGGTTTGCGGGACGTGAAAAATGTAACAGAAGGAGGCGCGGCAAGACGAGTCGATCTAGCCCTGTCTGTCTGTCTGTCCGTATGAACACCTGAATCTCAGAGACTATAAGACCTAGGAGTACCAAATTTTAGTCCCGGATGCCTTATGTGAATACGCAGAAAATGTTTTTTTTTTTTGGAATTTCCCTCTCTTTCGCCCGTAATTAGTGATTTTTCATAGCTCTCGATTTCAAACTCAAATTTTGCAAAATTTTGGGGGCAGTTAGTGATTGTGAGTCCGTATGCTAAGTTTGATAGACCGATTTAACAGGAAGTTATAGCCAGCTGCCCGCAGCGGTTGATGCTGGTGCTTTTGTTTGACAGCAAACATGCTCACACAGACACGAATAGACACGCATAGACATGCATACACTGGTAAAATCGCTGAACATTTTTTTTAATTTGCAAAGTTTTTTTAATTTCTATCCCTATTTGTTTAAATTTCAAACCGTGTTAAATCAAAATCGTGTACAAGAAAGATCGTGTAAAAAGAGAATTAGGTGTATACTATTTGTTCGGACTAATCCGGCTGAAAAGTGCTCTTCTTCAACATGAGTTCATCTAAAATGATCGAAATTACTTTAGCCGTGACATATTCTAAATAGTAGATGCTTCCATAGAGTGTTTGTTTGTTTTCTGCCAAATCTCTGAGTAATTTCTTTGGGTCGCGTGAGCTGTAAATGGTGCACTACTCCCATATGTATGCATGTTTGTACTCGTATATCGAGGGAGAACATAAAGTTGATTCCTAGGTGAGACTGTGTGTGTTCGTCGCACAAAATCAATGCCAGCGAGTTGGGTGCCAAGAGTTGTTTGCTGAGTTACTTCTACAATACTGTATGTATGGTTGCACGGCAATTATGTAATATCTATGGAGCGCAAAACCGTGCGACCTATTTATGGGGGTGCGAGCCTCCGAACTAACAACGAGTGGGGGGAGGGTGCTTAGCGATACGCACGGTCTTGAGAAACAGCGACAACGACAGCGAGCACTACAGTACAGAGCACAGTAGCACGAGAAAGGGAAACGAGCGCACAATTTGTTTTTTTTTTTTTTGTTCTGTGGGGGCGTGGGGAAGGGTGTGAATTGTTTGTGTGCTGATTAAGCATTTTCAAAGATATACCAAATTCGGCCACAAAGAAATCGCGCAGTTTCAATTTGGATTTCTTGGGCTCCTCTCGGGGATGATGCACGGTTATCTGATCGCCATCTGCCGAAATAAGGGTCTCGCTGGGTGGGGAAATCGAGTATTGTTGCAATAGAATACGCTGCTGTTCGGTCAGATCGTCCAGCGGATCATGCGATGTTGAGCCCATGGCCGTGCTGCTGCTGGTAATCGGCGAGGAGGCGCCGGCAGCACCGCCTCCAGCAGCGGCCAATTGCTGTGCAATGAGCAGCTTCTGTGCATGCTCTTCGGCTTCTTTTTGTTTTTTGAAATCTTTTCACAATTGCGTGCGAGTTAGTAACACAATGGGTTATAAATAGAATAATAATTATGCGTAATTATAAACATTAGAAACAGAAATTATAAATCAAAATTTATATATATATAAATACTTATATTTCAGGGTTCTCTGGAATTCTTACAGGGAAAGGATCCAACTTTAATGCCAAACAATTGCAAAGGTTCGGGAGTACTAGAAGGCGCCAGAGAAAGAGAGACAGAGAGCGTGCCCAAAGGAGCAAGAGCACACATCTTTAAACATAAGTTCTTTCTATAAACCCCTGTTCTAAGATATACTTATTTTATTTTAATAATTTACAACAACAACATAAAAACGCTTAAGAAATACATTTGAAGACATTCGCGATCGGTTAAGTTCGACGACAGCTGATTCCCATTAGACAAAGAAAAAGTAGCGTTACCTAGTTAGGAATTTCAATTATTTGATGGTAAAAATGTTTTCTGCTAATTTTCTTTATGCACGAAAAAATGTAGCATGACGCACGACATTTAATTTTATCGGTCCGGAAATAAATATGTTTCACAATTTACGTCCGAATCTGATAAGCGCTGAAGAAACGAAGAACCCAGCAAAAGTATTTTATTTTATTATAAATTGTTTTCCGTCTTGTAATGTGAGTTCGGCCTCGACTTTATAGATTAACATGAATGTACTTTTTGGGGCTAATTTGGGGCAGAACTTAAAACCAAATACTGGACATACAAGCCCATTATTTTCATTGATTCGCAACAACTATAGGTTAAAATATTTGCTGCATATTTTAGTGATATTTTGCAAAATAAAAATAACCCGATCTGAATGCGCCTTTTTGATTCTTTAAGATAACTATTTTTTTTTATTATTATTATAATGTTGCGAATTGTAGTGCAGATTTGGCCATAACACGACAGTTGGACATTTTTTATGTATGAACCCTAGTCTTACAGGAATTTGTAGACTGCAAGTAGTTTTTTTAAATAGTCATGCTTTTGCGATGCGCCGTTATTCGAACCGAGTCAGGCACGAACTCAGATTGTGGGATTCCTCTAAGCTCGTTCAGCTATACTAGGCCCCTAAGAAAATTATTGGAATAAACTATATCTAGTGTAGATCTATCTTGATTAGATGATATATTGCATTATTAAAACGCAATCTTAATCTTGTCCTTCAGCCCATTCTTTGTAAGTTCAGTAGATTAAGTGAAACTGTAAAATCTTTTGTATTTTGGCTGCAGAACTTAAATATGTTGTCTTGTTTTTAGATAGCTAGGCATTGCAGACATTTACTTGTAATTATTTTTTTTTTTATTTTTCTAGATTAGTTACGGAAGTGTTGCCTGATTCATTGTGACTGTGGAAGCTTTTGTTCTGCATTCGCTGTCACTATTTATAGCTTAGTGATTAGTTCTGGCATAGAAGAAACCTTATGCAAGGCGTTAGACCCATAATGGAATGCAATAACACATAATGGCTTATCTTTACAAAACTGTTACAAAACCTTGACGGCTATATAATACGCCTGAAGGATGCAATTATGGACTTGTATGTAATATCAGAATTCGTTCAAATTCATTCAGACAATTTAGATGGCAGGGAATGAGAGCTTATCTAATAGGATCTATAAATATATTGTGAAACTTATGCCTAATGGAATTGAAATTGGAATGGGTGACCATTATATGAAGTCTGCAGATTGCCTGCAAATTACACGAGAAGTGACAAATCGATGGGACGAATGCGTCTGTGGGCCTAAACCACTTAATGTGCTGTAAAATTCTATTTGGAATCGCAATTTGAAAAATTACATTTGTAACGAACGTCGCCGTTGCTATTCTTGATGGTGATGGTGATGATGATGATAGGACTGATGGGACTGCTGGTGTTGGCGTTGGAGACGGTGATGACGCCACATGAAAAAAGCTTAATGACAATTTTGCGTAAGCGTTGACGAAAATACAGAAAAAAGTATGTAGTATGTATTATATGTGAGATGATGGAAGAAAGTAGACAGGCACTGGAGTGTGGTAGTTCTGGTGTTCAAAGTGCATGACCCAACACACACATTAGCCTTGAACTGCTGCCATCCATGGGTAGAGACGCCGTGAAGTATGCCACACTGGCTCCTACTTACACGTGGCATGCAAATAATGTTGTAGCTCGCCAAGCGGAAATAGACGAGAGCGCAGAGTCCTAGAGTCAAATGTTGAAATGCAATTTCAGCAGAAACCCACCATCAAGGAAATGGAAAATGCAAATGGAATGGCATGGCATGGCATGGAGAATGGAGAAGGTGAAAATGAAAATGATGGGGCAACTGCACTCATTGGCTGCAAATACATTGCATGCTAAGCGGCTTAGACGCCTGGGGCTTTGCCAAAGGTTAGCTCACGAGCCAACTAATAAGCTCGACTAGGCAATGAAAAACTAGACAGTTGGATGACATAAGACGCAACGCATCGTGACATATACATGCATACATACTTGTATATACTTGTATGTACATATATCGATGGGTTACATTTATAGCTCAAAACATGATAGAAGGAAGACATGACAACTTGAAAAACTATGCATTTAATTGTTTCTAGGCGAATATTTTAATGAATAGAAAGATTCAAGATTTTGTAAGTATTTTCTTGATTTCCATTATTAGTTTCAATTCGCTTGTTTTACAAACACCTTTTATGCTTTTTCAAAGTATATTGTGTTCGGAAATAACGTACTTTTATTTACTCATTATTTTTACGCTTGGACTACAAGTATATGACCATTGCAGTTCGGTTCTGATATTCATTGACAGTCTTTAATGAGTTCGCGTGTGCACGGTGGAAGCACCTTTCGATAATGTTGGGGGGTGGCGGTCGTAAATTGTTCAATGCCTTTCCCATTTTTATCAGCTATTAGGTGCACGACTCATGTGATTTCGAAACAGCGGTAACTCTATTTGATTCATTATCAATGGTGGGCGCTTGTGGCTGCTATGGCGTCATATAACAGATAACAGAAACGTTCTGCAAGCATGTAATTGCCTTCGCACCGATGAAAACGTCCAAAATTTAGTTCACTACTTCTTTATAGTAGTTATACGTACTAATCGTTCTCTAGTTTATACGATGGTTCAACTTAGTTTATTAGATTTGGTTTGTTTGTTTATCTTCCGTTCCTCGTCATGGAAGTTTTATTTTATGCTTAAACGAACCATTTCGGGACTGGAAAGAGTTGGTAGCCGACATACTTATATGGTTATATCTTTATGTCAACAACAACAGAGTTCTTCTGTTCACAGGAAGGAACGAAATGATCGCCCATTCCATCGACATACTTGTAGCCACAGATTTGCATTTCAACCAATTATAAATTGTGCGAATGTCAAGAGTTTAGTTTGAAAGTACGGGTAGTTCGGATCAGGCCGACACAGCTCTGGCGACAATAAACAGAATGTACAAATATTGTTATACAAATTAAAGAAGAGCTGCAAACGGAATGCTTCGTATGTTTAGAATGGCTTTATGCCGTATGTCCAAAAAGACTTTCTCCTTTCATTGTTATTTTAAAAGCGTCCTGTAATTGTATTTAACAGTCGAATCGCTCTCTTATGTAAAAATTGCACAGAATGCCAGTGGGTGGCACTGTTAATGTTTGCATAATGTTGTGGATGAAACCACAAAACGTAATCAAGAAGAGCAGCAATAATAATAACAGTAACAATAACAATAACAGCAGCAGTGGCAGTGGCAGTAATGTGGAAAACAACAACAACAACAGCGCAGCGCAGCGCACTTGTTAGTTGCATTTTAGAAGCAATGAAAATCAATTAAAATTAATTGATTCAAAAGTCAAATTAAAGAGGGAGGCCTTTACAGCATCAGTTTGGCCCCATTGGTCTCTGTTGGTCGTTGGGTCGTCGTTGTCGTTGTCATCGTCATCATCGTCGTCGTTCCGTTGCTCAATTTGTTTGCCATGCTCTGACGTTGTTGTTATTGTCAGCGACATAACATAACTATCATGTTGTTGTTGTTGGTATTTCTGTTGAGTGCGTCATTTGTTTGTTGCATTTGTGACCGTGGCTAAAGGTGTTGTTGTTGTTCATGTTTTCATAGTGTCTTCATGTTTTTTTTTTTTGTTTTTTGCAAATAGATGCTAAGACAATAAGGAATATGCAATCAGAATTTACAAAACAACGTGCTCTCGCTCTCTTTCTCTCCCTTCCTCTTTCTCGCTCACTCTTGCGCACGCATGGTAGTCAGAGAAATAGGTTATAAACTAAAAATTGGACAGTTGGATAAATAAAAACGCTACAACTACAACAACTAATTTGGCTTATTCATGCTCACACAATGCCATACTACATATATGTATACTTACTTTCCAGCAGCCGCTGAATGAGATTGTCCACATTCAAATCAAAATCGCCCATTTTAGCAGCTTGGCTTAGTTTTTAGTTGTTTAGCGGTTTGCTGGCTTGGCAAAAACAAAAACCAAAAAAAAAGTAGTGAGCAACGTGTGTTGAAGTGTTTGTCGTCGTTGCCGCTCGCACGCACAGCTGTTGTCGGTTTTTATGTTGCGGCCCGTCACAACTACAACAACAACACGCACAACACTTTACACACACGCATAAGCGCACAAATACACATACATATAAATAACAGAAGCTCGCACAATTGCCAAAATGAAAACAAAAATCGGCTGCTGTGTACTTTTAACTCTTTTCTCTAATTCCGAAAAGTGCAATTTCACTTTGTAGCCTTCTTCTTCACACTGAGGAGGCGGCTGCGGCGTTTCACGGTTAGTGTTGTTGCTACTACCGTTGTTGTAGTGTAGTGTTTATAGTTGGAATTTTGGGGCTATTTATACGCCAGGCAGCAATGTGCAGTTCACTGGTTACACAAGCCAAAAAAAAATGTATATATAAACGGTCGCGTCAATAGCAAGTATATATAATGCAAGAGGTTGTATTAAATTTTAAAAAAAATGTAGCACACTTTAAATTTTAAATATTGATGATTTTCTGCCACCTCAAGATCAAAAACAAATAAAATAACCAAACATGGCGACGGACTCGCGAGAACTGATATGCGAACGATACTACTTGTAACTAAGCAAGCATCGATGCATCGAATGCAGCCTCTTTGTGCTAGGGGTGGAACGATAAATTGTTGCTTGTGAATACCCGAAACTACCACATCGAATGTTTTTAGTTCATTTACTTCCCTAACTAATATTGCGAATGTATTATTAATCAAATATCCAATAGCTATGAAATCGCATGAAAAACTAAATTATTAAATGACCAGCAAAACTACCTACACTACGACGGCATCGAATACTTGCGTCCAGGGCTGGCGGCTTTAGCCAAACAGCTGTTCGCATTGCCGCGCAAAATAAAGAGGCGCTTTTGCCTCCGGTTTATGTTTGTGATTTGTGTATAATTTCTTCCTATGTGCAGGAGAAACAATGAATTTTAACTACTTTCCCAACTACTACTCCATAGAGGATATATTCGTGACGCAGGAGAAAGTGGAGTGCAAGGTAAATTCGCGCTTGCAGCGCATGGGTAAGTTTTTTTTTGACAGTCTATAAATTTAATTTAAATATGTGTTTTTGTGTCGCCGTTTTGCAGGCTTCCTCGATGCCGGCTCGGAAACAGAACACTTGGAGCCGGGACGCACAATAAATCTGCCGCTGTGGTACATTAAAGAACTTAAGGTAAACAATGCATATTTCACAGTAGCCGTGCCGGACGTTTACAAGAACGTACACAAAGCCGTTTGCGAGGCGGAGACGACACACATCGAACTGGGCCGCTTGCATCCGTACTTTTATGAGTTCGGACGCTATCTCACACCTTACGATCGCAACCATGTTATTGGACGCATCGTGTTTGAGACCCTGCGACAGCGAGTGCGTCATCTGCTGGACATATCAAAGAATAACACACAAAACAACAAGCCAGAGCATAAGCTGGACAACATTGAGACCAAGCTGCACGATGCGGGCATACGGACCAATACGATGGTAAGTCGACAATATCACAATACCTGGCCGTACCCAAATCCGCTCTCCAACAGTACACGAACTGGCTGCAAATGAGCGCGAGCAACATATCCATTTCCGAACTGGTACTGGAGCATCAGAAGAAGCGGAAGCGTGCCGAGCTCGACGACGACGCTGCTGATGGCCACGATGGCTCGCCCAACAGTAAAAAACGCGCCACAATGTAACACGATATGAAATAAATGAAGATATTAAAGAACCTCAGTTGAACAACCCTTTATTGAGGAAATGTGAGATTAAATAAAAACAAGATGACTTTATTTACCTCTTCTATTACCTTCTAACATAGCTGCAAAGTTCCTAAACATAAACATGCCCTTCCGCGAACTTGGGAGAAGCTGTTTTCCAATCTTAGTAAATAGCTCTTGGACTTTCTGAACATTCGATACTCTGCCTTTTACATTTCGGGTATAAAATATAATAGATGGAACAAAAATGCGTAAATTAATGGTATCCATTACCAAGGGCGTGCACAGAGGGAGGCAAATTTAAATCTTTAGCCATTTTTTGTGAAATTTGAATATGTTCATTATTATGGCGCACTATTTCGCCTTAAAGTGAAAATGAGTTGGATTTTTTTAAGTTTATCTATTGATCATATGCGTAAAATAATATTTGAACGCATGGTGAATAATTAAATCAAAATTGTACTTTTTATATATGGTATGGATTTTGATTTTAAATATTATTATGCAGACTTTTCGGCGCTTTTGTTGATTTGAATGATCGTTCTGCCAACTAATTTCGATTTGATAAAAATTAATCGAGTTCTATCGAAATCAGTTGCAGGGTTGCCAACCAGTTCGACGGATTGCGCGACATTCAAGATGTTGAGCTCGGCGAGCGCGGATTCAGTGTGTGAGTCACCGGATGACGACAATATCGGCGTTTGTGTCTTTTGTTTGACAGCGACAAAGCGCGTTTGCCAGAAATGTGCTGACTATTATTGTTCGGTGGAGTGCCAGCATAGAGACTGGCCGCGTCACCGTTATATCTGTTTTCCGATGCCCAACTTGGTGCCTCCCAAGTGTAGTGAAGCAGACGTGCATTGGAGTGGCATGTTGGGATCATGCACACCAGTTAACGAGCGAACCGAACGCGGTAACCATGAAGTATTGATGCCAGAGCCGAATAGTCGTGTCTGGATTACAAATTTCCGCAAGTCGGATATTGTACATGTGCGTCAAACCAGCAAATCTCTCGATAAGAAATACCAAGAGGTTTGCGAGCAAATCAACGAATGGGGCAAAACAGCACCACCAGCAAAAAATTTGTATAGCAAGCAAATTGTATTGATGCAGTATTTTGATCGCTATTATCGCGTTGAAGTAATATACAGAAATGGGGACACTGTGCTTGTAATATTTATTGACTCCGGGAAATTCTTCTGGACAACCTACAATAGCTTGTTTGAGATGCCGTTGGAAGGACACCAACTCCCATTTTTTTGTACACAAGCGCAACTGATGAATGTGCCATATTTTAGTGGAAACTTGCAAATCACTGAATTTCTGAGGATGTGTCAGAAACATGAATACATCATTACCTATCTGGACGGTGAACAATCTGTGGAGTTGCTGTATGCAGAGACGGGAAAGTCATTGAACTCTGAAATAAATGAAGTATTCTGTGACTTCCCAACTATCCATCGAACGACAGCACTATCCTCAGACTAATTCTAACAAGGCGCGGCGCATATGCTTCCCGTGGATGGTAATCGAAAATCGCTGGTTTCGATCAAAAAATTAGCTGGGCTTCCCCTTTTTCACTGCATGGTAATTGAAACTACATATATACTGGTATTACGAGGATTCACATCAATATGTCCATCGTTTTGAAGTGTTTATTTTAAATTGATTTTCGAATAAGAATCTACCCGAAAGTCCCGTAAAAAGAAGACCCTTTCTTCACATTTAAAACCATTTTTTAAGCCCATTTATTCCAAAATTGTTTCGAATTATTAATAAGTATGCATTGAATCGAAACAGTTATGGCATATACATACATACTTGTATATTTTTGAAACTCCATACTAGTTATATTTCGTAGCTGTACTTAATTTTGGTTTGAAAGAAGGATATATACTCGTATTTTAAATGGACATTTAGCTCATGTTTTTGATTTATTCAATCTATAGTTTGTATATTTATATGGAGTAGTACCACCTAAAGTATTAATTTTGAATTTTAAGCTCAGTTAAAAGTTTCACAGTAGGTATGTATATACATATATTGTTTACCATATAATGCTCTTGATAATCTATCCAAACTTTTATTAAGTTGTCATTTTTGCTTAAACACTTTTTTGTTTTCTCTTTTAATGTTAAATAAAACGAAACCGTAGCGTACAAATATTCGTTCGAATTTTATATTTATGTAAATTATCGTCGATATCGGGCATAAGTAAGAAATGTGTAAGGTCCTTAGAAAAACAATGTATACCATTTCACAGGACTAGTTCGATAATTAAAAAAATATATATAATATCCATATGTTAAATGTGAGAATTAAGAGAACAAAATTTGTTAAATTAATAGTTACTAGTTTAAGACAAAAGTTAAGCCGATACATCATTTTATCGTTGTCTCTAATAAGTTGTGAAATTAACCCTCAAATATATATTTTTTGATAAAGCTTCAGTATATATTGTTGGCATTATTACCAAATCTGCTTGAGATATCGTAATAAACACAAAAGTTATTCCACCAAGACTGATTTTTACACCGATTGCTCCTACTGCCGCTATATGAAATATTGAAACTGTACATGATTCGTCATAAATATTATCTGCGTGCCAAGTTGGTTTCCCTAATGGCTGTGGTTCAAAAGTTCTTGAAGCTCATACAGACAGACGGAATTGGCTTATTGCTCATTGCATCTGGGCACAGATTATAGGAAAAATGAGTAGTGAAGCTATAAGATCGATTTTTTTGTTTTCTGTCGTAGAAACTACGAAACAGGGGTACGAAAAAATTGTGTTTATTTTTTTCCCTGCTAAATTTAAAAACTTTCGAGCTTATCAAATCGTGGGCATTGTATTACTTAATTTTTATTTCCAATTATCAATTATAATTAATTCCCTTTCCTTTCTCCATAATTACAGAGTCTGTACAGTATTTATTTTCATCTCGATTAAATTACTTTTAAAGTAATTTGTTGTTCTTTGCGTAGAAAATAAATTTTGTAACGTTCATAAAATATACTCTTTTTGGAAATGCAATGACAAATCTCTTTACTTTTTGGATTAAGGTATCGCGGGAATTCAAAATAAGTGGGCGATTAAAACGGAAGAACTTTGGATTATGGTTGCCCGATTGATGAAAAGTTAAAACAACATTTTTTGAACATCCAGTTTTGTTCCCATTTCCGCATCCCATACAATTATGTGGAATCGAAATGGAAAACTGTATCGGCTCAAAGCCACACTCAGGCAATATAGAACTTATACTGATCCTGTCGAGTTAAATAATCTCTTTTCGAAACTAAGAACATTTAACAACTCCAAGTCCACATGGTTGGATCGAATTCGGAGTGGGGAATGGGAAAAGTTACAATCGGTGCTTACATCTTAATCTTTCATACAAGCAAGACACACAAATACTATATGTTTATGGTGTTTATACAAATTTTTATTTTGCTTTTTCGCAATGGGTTTAGGGTTGAAAAATTTACATTCAGCAAAAATGAAATCAAAAATACATGCTAAATAAAGAAAGTCTAGATAGAAAATATATGTTTTTTGATCGTCAAAGTTCAATGGTGGTCATACAGGCAAATAGTTTGCACACAAAGCTGTCAAAATCTGTGAAAATAAAATTATTTCCATTAAAAGCCATTAAGAAATACCAAATATTTCAGTAGGATAGACTTTCTTTAAAGCCTACTTGCCTGCAAATTATTTGCATGTCTGAGCACAGCCGTAGTTTTCCTATTGCACTGATAACATTGAATTCCAAATGCTCTGGAAGCTTATTAATATTGGTAATTGGAATTGGTAGACCGACATTTATATATGTATATATTTATGGGTAGTAGTTGTGTTTAAAATAAACGATATACATATTAGTTTCGGGGGGTTTGCTTAAAAATTAAGCAACGAGTTTTTGTTTATTTTGATTCTCAATTAGTATTATTTTTATTGTGGTTATATAGTAGGTGTGTTACTATAGTTATGCAAAATACAACTAAGCGTGTATGTGTGTGTGTGTCTATCTGTCTGTCTTTGTTGGTTGTACAGCTGTTGTTGATCCTACTGTTAGACTGGCTTGTACTTGTATAGCTGCTGATGCTATAAACATACATATACCGGTATATATATATACATATATGGGGGATACATGTATTTGTACAAATATATATAGATGGAGAGATATTGTATTTGCAATTATTATGTATTTGTAAAGCAAAATATTGCAGCAAGGACTGAAATCGAATACAGTCATGCCACATAGAAGATAAATTAGCAACAAAAAAAAAATTGTTCAGTTTTGTCAACCGACTGAACCTACTCCCTACCGGTTCTCCAACTGCATAACTGCTTGCATACATTTAGAGGTTAAAAGAAATATTTGTAATAATAATCATAATAAACAAGAATTTGCACTAATTTTTGCCATTAGCGGTGGGTCGCATAGAGTGCTGGGCGTCAAGGACATTGGGCGGCTTCTCTGGCCCCTTCCGGCACTCGCTGTTGCCATTCTGTAACGCCGGCAGCGTGCGCGGCTTTGACTTTGGTAGCAGTACCTACAAAAATAATCCAAAATATATAGTTTATAGAGAGAAATCTGTTATAGCACAGTCCACTACTAACCTTGAGGGCACCCTTGACCATCAGATAGAACCAATAGATCTGCGGTAGAAACAATATGGCGATGCCGATGAGACAGCCGCGTGGCAAACCGCATAGTGCCGCCCAAATGGATGTATCAATGACGACACTGTAGCGCCACATCACATAGGGCCACATGCCGACCCGACAGACAAAGAATGTGGCCAGCATGAGCAGCCCATTGACAATATAGGCCCGGGAGTCCTTCAGACCCATGGTGCTCAGGACGCTGCGCAGTGAGACGAATGGCGTGGAGAACTCCATCATGTACATGTAGCTGTAGATGCAGTGGCCACCACCTCGTATATACTTTAAGAGAGGAAACCCGATTAGGCATTACTACTAAACATGCTCCGATATGCGCTTGCACATACCGTTACGACCAGTAGGCCGAATGTGCCAATAAAAACGTGATGTATCATCATGACAGGATGCGTTACAACATATTTAAGAAAGTCCCAGCGTCCATCCTTGGGTATTTCCACACAGGCACCATCATAGTCGTAGATCTCGTGCGACGTTAATGGCGGTGTGCCATTGTTGTTGGCTCCAATGCCGTCGCCCGCACCGCCACCGGCCTTGGCGGCCTTATCGTAGAGCGCCTGTCCATTGCTGAGTGGCGCCGCCTTCGCTTTGGTTAGACGCATCAAGTTCAGCTTGTCGGCAATCTTTTGTGTGTGCACCTTGTACATGGACCAGATGTCGTACATGAAGTAGGCGGTGCCAAACCAGCCATATGCTTCCATTAGAAAATGGGAGGCATAGACAAATGATTTGCTGCACGTGGACTTGCAAACAATCAGGCCGACAAGGAATGAGAAGGAAGCTTGGATGGCAGACACAATTCTAAACGTACAAGTAAACCGAGAAATGAGAATACAATTAATAATATACATACATATGTATGTATGTATGTATATATGTACATGCTATAACTAGGAAACAATCATTATTATTAATACTTAAGATTAGGTTACAATACAAAGGTCATTGGGACAAAGGCCAATCATTTCATTCATTTTCCATCTGGTGTGGAGAGCATTTTAAAATTCGTATTTGCTTCACTTTCAAAACAAATTACTATCAAAATTTTTTGTGGTGTTCTTTCGGCACATTTTTTTTTTTTTTTTTCAAAACAGAAAAAAAATCAGAGAAGGACGCACAACATAAGGAAGCCAAACCAAACTTAGCCAAGGCGTTTCAGCGTTTCCATTAATATGCAAAACGCCATAGACGGTAGCAAAAAGCCACCCAGCTAAGTGCAGCAGCCGCCGCTTAAGGAAATAGAAGCTAGAGACATGGCCACAGCGTCAGTAGGAGCGGCGGCGGCGGTGTCGGCGCCGGGCAGTTCCCCTCAGCCGCCACTGACGAGGCCGCCACCACCCGCATTTGCCACTGGCTGCAATCTGCAGAGCATGAGACTGCATTTGGATCGCCTAAATCTGAATGACAGCATACTTAATACCATGGGCTGCACCGAACGTTTCGTGGCCAGAACAATGATGGATTTTCCGCCGCCGCCCCTACTAGTGCGCCGCCAAGAGAGATGTTGTTGCAGCAACAGCAACAGCAACAGCAATAACAACAGCAATAGCAACGACAGCAGTTGCAACAGCAACCAGAAGCAGAGCCAGAGCAACTGCATGCTGAGGCGCATGTCGAAGGCAGTGGGGAAGTGCGTCTCGTTCGCGGGGACTGCTCAGATGCATCGCGAGGATCCGGGTCTGCTGCAGTTTGAGCGATTACTGCGAAAGAATCGCAAACGTGAGCGGCTGCTGGTGCCGGATTTGGCCACGGAATGGTTTCGCAAGCAGAAAGTGTGCCTGGACAGCATTACGGAAGAGGAAATTCAGGAGCTAGAATGTTCAAAGCATCTTCGTACCGATATTGATTTTCGACCGGCTCTTTCCTTGACATCCAACTTTCCATGTCCGCAATACTGTCGCTGCAACGACGGCCGAACAAATCTCAGTCGATCGCCATCGGCGGAGCAGCGCACCGGACTGCGAAATGAGCAAAAAGTATTGCAGGAGCCCAAAAATGATAAGCAGAAGGCCGGAGATCAGAGCAAGTCCGGAGAAAAGCCGGTGCGTAAGGTGCGCATCAAGGGGGTCGATGATGTGACCTTAATCTGTCGCTGCAATGAGCCTGCTCCGTCTGAAGAGCAACCTGAGAAAGAAGCGAACAAGTCTGAGGGCAGGCGTCCCACTCAATGGAATACCAAGTATTCCGAATCAGAGGAAGATGTGACGAAGAATTTACGAAGACCTCCATCAAGTTCAAACTTAAGGAGTCGCCAAAGGAGCGCCATGAGTCTGAATGTGAAAAAGGGCGACCGCAAGAAGAGTCTCGTCATATGTCCGAAGAATGTGGCCAGTTGTCAAACAAATTCACCGCCACTGCGACGTCCGGGAGGACGCGACATCGAACAACAAAGTAGCGTAACATTTGATCAGAGTGGTCCGCGATACTCAACGAGACAGAGAAGCATACCAGACCTATCAAGGACACAATCAAACATGCCTCGTGCATCGAGGCCGTGCCAACCGTGTCCTCAGAGGCTATCGTATTCTCCGAAGGCACCGCGTCCAACAAAGCCAATAACACAGTGGACCAAAGAAACAATGCCACCTTGTCCACCCAAGCCAAAGCCAAGGCCGACGCCAGAGTCCAAGTTCTTGGTCCGAAACAGAGTGAATAAGTGGGGATGCGTTTGTATGCAGCCGCCGACGGAAGCCGACTGCCTACTTTTCCAGGGGGATGGTCAGCCGATGGCCGAGGAGTGTATTCCGCGACCGCCCGAGCCGTCAGCACCCCGCCTGCGACGCATGTACGATATACGAAAGGCGCCACAACGAAACATTGACCCATCGCGCTTTCGTCGTATATCTCCCGAATTCTACTGCCTACTCAAATCGTATGAGGACGAGATGACCGAACGATATCCGCTCTATGGCATACCCATGCGCTACTGGGTGGACACGCAGCCGTGCTGTCCATGCGAGATATACAGACGCCGCAAAGACGACAGATGCTTGGGCGATGAGGCCGCAACGCATCTGCCGCACTCGTTACAGACAAAGCCAAAAACAAAATCCGGACTGCCTGAAATGGTTATGAGGATGCGTAAGAAGCAAAGGGCACTCGAACCGGATGAAAAAAATGGCGATGGAGATAATGATAAGGAAACGGAAACGGAAAAGAAAGTTGACTTTTGCGACCGCAAGTCATGCAATGTACTTGCAGACTCGGAAAATGGGGGGAGCTGTACGGAAGGCCAATGCCGGCGAAAGCATGTTATGACTACCTCCGGTTGTTACCACTGCAAGACTGGTGGGCCGGCAGCAAAATCCGACCAGAAGCCAATCGAGACAAATTATCGAAAACAACCCGAAAAGAAGCAATCCTGCGCCATTTTCCGGCGCAGGGACAAACAGAAAAAAGTACGCAGTGATCCGGCTTCGGAGCGTTCATCTGCAAGCGATGGTGATACGACAAAGAAGCCGCGTAAAAACAGTTCGATGCTGCGTTGCTTTAAGCGTAAGCACTCGCAAATACTTCCAGTTGAACCGCTAAAGGGAGGGGGTTTGCCGCCAAATAAGGTACTACCAGCTGGCAGAATTATAGCTAGTGGCAAAACGACGCCAACCGGCAAGCAACCACTGTCCAAGGCAAAAAATCAACGCAAGTCCTCGTCCTCCAACGGCATTATGGGTGGCTTTCGTTGCCTTTGTAAAAAGGCTCTAAAGCCAGGTCGCTACCTACTTTATAATTTCAGCAACATCAAAACCAATCACCAGCAGCATGTTCAGAGCTATGCGGAACGAAACAATCTTCCGGCGCCCAGTAGCAGCCAATTCCTTGCCCAGCGTTCGCTCTTTGGTCTGCCCCAATTCCATACGCAACCAGCACCTTGCAAGTGGGGAGCGTTTGCAGCTCGCTCTACACAAAGCTCCGATACGCTTCGCCCCAGCAGTTGCGGTAGTGGCTGCGACAATCCATACGATCCATATAACGACACGCAGAAGAAGTCCAATAAGAAGTTAAATTACAAAAATAGCCAAAGCGCACAATCGGACACCAAGAGCTCGAGTGGGGAAGGGGGCACATGTACGAGTGGTGGAGGGGGTACTTGTAGTAGGGGTGGTGGCAAAAGCAAGAGCGGAGGAGAGAGCACATGCACGAGTGGGGACGGAGGAACGTGTAAAGGCAAGGCCGGAGGAACATGTAAAAGCGGCGGTTGCGGAGCAACTAAAAAGGGTGGTGGAGGAACGTGTACAAGCGAGGGTGGAGGGACTTGCACGAGTGGTACAGGAGGAACTTGCACGAGTGGTGGAGAAGGAACCTGCTCCGGCGGTACTCGTCGAAAGCGCAATCGTAGCAGATGCTCTCTCCGCTCGTTCTTTCATCTAAACACACAACCACCGCGTAACCAGTGGCCGGCGGATGGGAAAGGACAGGACTGCAGAACAGCGACAAGCTCTGAAACATTGCGTCCCAGCAACAGCGCGGCGGGATCATCATGCAGTTGGAAATGTCGCAGGGGTAAAGCTCTGGCTCCGGGGTGGGACGGGCCATTAGAAGGATGCAAGGGATGCGGACTTTGTGCTCAGTGGGCGTGTGGACCGATCGGGCACGTCGAGGAAGGGGTGTGCGGAAAACCGTTTCAACCCACAACTAAATCATCCAAGCTTGCACAGCAAAAACAGCAACGATCTATTTTTAAGGGCTCTGAAGGGAATACAAATCAGGGCGAACAAAGAGAAGGAAGGGACAAGTATGAACGGCGGGAACGACATGAGTCTAAACAAACACGTGGCCGGCTGTTGAACGAAGCGGCACGAGGCTTAAAAATGGCAGCATTACTGCAGCGACCTGCAAAGTTCCCATGTCGACGGGCATGCATGCCGGCAACGGAGTATAATGCATTTATACGTCAGATTGCTAGACGGCGTGCTAACACAAATCTGCCCATGCGCAAGCTTTCGGCTACGAAGTTAAAAACCGACCCTGAGCCCATTGTACAAGCCGATGATGTTCAATCTCAACCCAATGAGGGCGCAGCCGTGCGTATTGCAGAAAACGATGCTCCCCGTGAACCCATTCTAACACCATCAAGTAGTAGAGCGATTATCCCCAATCGTCCCATACAAACATCTAACAATACGAGCAGAGCAGCGCGAACCAAAATCAGAACTACATCGCAAGCCCCGACCGATCGCTGCGCCATTATTCGCAGACAAAACCAAAATCAACTAACTGTGATCAGCAACCGTGTCGCTCGACCGCGTACCCGAAATCCTAGAGCCGACACGGTCACTGTTCACATTAGCACTGTGGGAAAGAGGCCCAATACTTCTATACTGATTAAGAAACGGTCGATGGGCTCGAGTGCAGCGACCCCTTTGCGCTTCCACACGCCCAGTACAAGCTCCAAAACCCTGGGTTCTACCAATAGCTTGACATACAAACGATCACAGGGCTCCAATTTGTCAGCGAGAACGTCTGGTACTCTGCACATATCATATTCGCGAACCAGTGTGCAGCAACCTCCATTGCGCTATCGCTTTCGGGCACCGAAGTTCGCGGCGAAGGCGACGAAAAAACCGCCTAAAACATTTAGAACTCGCAGAGGAAGTCGTAACAGCACAGTCAGCAATCAGCGACCAATGGAATCACCCTACGGCTACAGTGAGCCACAAACCCCGACTATTTGTACTCCAAGTAGTACTTGCGCGGGTAAAGTGACTAGAGTAGAGCAACACTGTAAAGTATCCACGGTAACTTCCCCTGCCATTTCGGAGGTCTGCTCTCAAGCGTCCAAGACGCTTTCAGAACCGGGCTCCAAAATGAGCGGAGAATTCCGCCAAAGCTTTTCAGATGCTCGTGCATCAGATACTCGTGCATTAGATGCTCGTGCATCAGATACTCGTGCATCAGATGCTCGTGCATCAAATGCTCGTGCATCAAATGCTCGTGCATCAAATGCTCGTGCATCAGATGCTCGTGCATCAAATGCTCGTGCATCAAATGCTCGTGCATCAAATGCTCGTTCATCAGATGCTCGTGCATCAAATGCTCGTGCATCAGATGCTCGTGCATCAGATGCTCGTTCATCAGATGCTCGTGCCGCTGCCGTATCCAAAGCAGCGTGCCCATGTGCTGAGCAAGTATGTTGCAAGCCTCAGACCCAGCGGTTGTTGGAGACGGGTCGCCGCTATTACACAGACACGCAACCCAAATCGCTGGAGGAGAAGGCAACGTTAGGTATCAGATACAGCAGTCGCTCTTTACACTCGAACCATTCCATACCGGCGCTCTGCTCCAATACAAATAGCGTGACATGTCCGTGTGTGCCAGCACCCTCTGCAGCGACTGTGGCAACAGCGGCCACGTTGGACACCGTGCAGCGCGATACCGAGCGCTTCGGCGTAATCTCATGCTACACGAGCGGCCAATCAGTGGCACAGCGACCATTGCAAATGCGCTCGCAGTCGCCCTGCATTCTGCCCAAAATCTTTTCGACCCAACCGCCTATTATCGAGGCCTATCGCGAGATGCGTGAAGCACAACTGAAGAAGGCAAAACCAAAAGTGCCGCGAAAGCCGCATCAGCATGCACGGCCAGAGTACTCTTTTCGCACACGCCGTCCCACACCCCGCCAGTACTTGAAAGATTTTGACTATTACGGATGGCAGCAGTCCTTATGCAATGGTTCGTTTCAACAGCAAAGGCCACAGCAGGAATCGTCATGCCAGTGCTCTTGGGTATACGAACGCAAGCCACGATGCTCACAGCCAGATAGTATTCGTACCGAAACGGATTATCCGTCATGCCGCACGTCTACAACAAATGCGATCGGCACGGCTGAGTGTGCTGACAAGCTAAGTCGTGCGCTTGGATGCTGCGCAGTTCTTATTCAACGACAGCAACAACAACACCAACTACAAACACCCTGCACTACATCTGATCAGAGTGCACGAACAGCTTCCAGCCGTTCCTGTTGTTCTCAAAATGAAAACAGGAATGTTCAGCCCCGTCGTAGCTACTGCGAGGATAAATATTCCGAGTCGGAAGCCATGGGTGCAACTAATTTATTGAGCCGTTGCAATCAACTGAATAGCGCCTGCCGCTCGCGATCCGGTTGCGATATGTTCTTTAATCGCTCATCCAGTGAAAGTGTCGACAACGTAAAGAATCAAGCGACTAACCGGGATGGTCGACAACCAACAGCCAGCAGCCTTAAGAAAAAGAGCAGTATTGATATGAAATGCCAGGCCGATGCTCAGAGCACTACTTCCGCCTCCTCCTCTTCATCTGACTGCTCATCTTCTTCGAGTGGAGAGGGTAGGGGTTTGAATTCTGGTAGCTCCTCAGACAGGCTATCAAAGCAACGCAAGCATGGCACAGACAGACAAGGAGGCAGACACTCTTATTGCAGCAGTAGAGAGAAGACTAAAGAGGCTACCCGAGAAGATCTTGAGGAGCGTGCATATAGTGCCTACCTCAACCAATTGCAAGGGCCAAAGCTCACGGAACAGAAGGTTCGCTCACAGCATAGAAGCAGCGGCCCACTGTTTGGTATCAGCAGACTAATATCTAGGGGCTATGGAAATCTAGCACGGCGTCGCCTAAGACGCTCTGCGTCGCAGTCTACACGAGTTTTCGATTCACCCGATGGCGACGATAACGATATAAAAGATGACGCCCATTACGTTCAGGAGTACCAACAACATAGTCATTCAATGCAACAGCCTCAGCCTCAGCGCTTTCTACCGAACAAACAAGCAGCAATGCAATCCTATTCTGACTTTTCCACGTCCACCGTTATGCCAACAAGCGTTTCCACAATGAGTACGAAATTCCCAACACATAGAACAGCTACGCCAGTTTCTACTATAACGAATGTATCGGGAATGTCTCGGCCGCCTAGTCAAAATATTTCAGCGGCAAAACGAAGCCTGGCTGCCGCTCTGGTTGCGAATAGTGCCCGGGCGTTGGCCGAAAAATTGCGAGCTAAAGCGCAGCCTTTTATGTTTGCCCCGACAAGCCATGCACCCATTGCTCTTAAAAGCATCCGAAGGATAGATATTCCGAATGGTAATCGTTTTTCCACGGATGTTGCTTCCACCTATTCAACGAAGCCGATGCGTCACAATAATTTCCCAATTTCTTTGAGGGATACGTTCCGAAAACACTCGAAAAGTTCAATGAGCAATGCAAATAGTGGAAATATAGGCACGAATAATACCGAGGGAGATTCCGCATCCGCAGCTCAGCCGCGGATCCCATCAGATTGCAGAAAACCCAATTGTAAACATGTCGCATCCTTTGACAGTTCGTCCACACCGTCAACAGGTACGAACAGCTTGCTAAGCTATTTAAGCAGCTCCTTGGAAAGGTCCGCCCTGTCTTCGGAACAGACATCATCGTTTATACTACCTACCAGCACAGCTGGTTCAATGAGTGGCATTTACTCCACCGATGTCAATTCTGCATTTCAAGACTCTTCGGCCTCTGCTTTGCAGTCCAGGCCGAGTCGTGATCACAGTGCTAACGATGTAGAACCTCAATGGAATTCGTCTACGTACCGCAAAAAATCGACTGATCCAACGCCTCCCCACTCCTCCACTATATATTATCAAAACACGACGAGATCACCTGGCTGTCAGCATACCCGCTCTTTGTCCAATAGTCCAACATTTATAAAACTACAAGCGGCACCGCGACGTGTACCGCCGCCAGTATCTCTGCGGTCAGAGCTGGACTTTCAAACACATTCTTTGCCCACAAAGAGCTCTACGCCCGTCATTTCTTTCCATTACAAGAAACCCACTTACAGTCGGGATACGGGGGGTAATATTCGAGCGACTCCATCGTTAACGCTGCTCGATCATCTACGCAAACAGATGCAAGTGACGTCCACATTTTCCGAAAAGTCAACCACAACATCCAAACTGAAATCACAAAATCAAAGAGCGTCGTGTGAACGCCATCCACCAATGCATCCAATGTCATTGGAAGAACTAGACCGATTGAACAACAATGCAAGATTGAGTCGAGTCCTGCATGCACTGGCCAATGGCTCAACGACAACCCCGTTGGTAATCCCTCCCACCTTTAATGTGCCACCGAACTGCAATTTAAGATCTATGTTGGCCAAGAACATTCGGCGAAGCAGCTAAGGACCAACTACTTATCCTGAAAATCTAGTCGTGTTTGTATCAGATATATTACAATGGAACCTGTCCAGTACCCCCCAAATATTTTTGTTTACTGTTTTTTATATACAATACCGAATAAAGGATATATACCATCCAACTGCACACCTCGCCTGATGTGGAATTGGCATGCATTTTGTTCAATTGTGTGTGTAGGTGAGGTTCGGAAGCGGACTATTTTGTTGTAAAAAGCATCCATTATCTCTCCTCAATGAGTGTAGAGTACATTCGGAAAATTGTAAAATTTAAACTATATTTTATGGTAGTCCCTTCTGGTCGAATGCGATGTATTTTGTGCAGGAAAGGTAATGATTTGAATTCATTTTGGGCGGGTTTTTAAACCGCTTCAATGCATTTTTTTTTCCTTGTGAGTAGGTGAGGTTTGGAAGCGGACTATTTTATTGTAAAAAGTATCCATTAGCTCTGCTTAATGAGTGTAAAGCACATTCTGAAAAATGTTAAATTTGTACTATATATTTTGGTAGTCCCTTCTGGTCGAATGCGATGTATTTTGTGCTGGAAAGGTAATGATTTGAATTCATTTTGAGCTGGTTTTAAGCCGCCTCCATGAATTTTGGTGTGTAGGTGAGGTTCGGACTATTTTATTGTAAAAAGGATTCATTATCACCACAAATTTATACTATATTTTATGATGATCATTTTTGGTCGATTGCGATGTATTTTGTGCAGGAAGAAGTCTTAAGAGCGGGTTTCTAAACCTGCCCCTAAACTAAAATGAAATCCTCTTTAGGGGACTAAAGACTACACTCGAGAATACTTCAGACGAAAAAGAGTATAAATGGGAATGAAAGTTATATCTATTCATAAGAATTTGTTTCACTACATATATCCTATATTACAGATGCTTCAACACAAATTAATAATACTAGCTTAATAATGGGGAACCAAGTCCATGAAATTTGCTAAAAATGTGGACCAGTTGGTGAAAATATCCGTGAATAAATACACCTGGAAATTATTATCCCATCTAAGATGAATGTCCGCTCATAACCCGATAACGAGTTAGAGAAGAAAAGAGAAGAGATCTAAGATGAATGCACTCTCAAATAATAACAATATCTCCCCCTAACCCATAACTCAGAAGGCCTACAAACTTTTGAAGCTTGTCGAGAAGGGGGAAACAACAAAATTATTGAAAATGTGCGCCTGCTGCTACAGCTGCGGCCCCACAATGCGCCTCGGCTGCTGTGGAGGGGCTGGTGGGAACAGTAGCTGTAATCCGTGCTGCTGTCCACCACCGTCGGGCCATCGACCACGCGAGCTATTGCGCAGCCTGGACAAAATAGGGTGGTACGAGCGCTGTATGCGGAATTGCAATGCTTGCTTTACGACGCCAGAGGCACAGCGACGAACCTGCAACAACACCTGCCAGCGCAACCGGAACATTGTGGAGGCACTGTGCTATTTGTTCAACTGCCCCCTGTATCAGCTAATGACCACTTTGTTTCGACTCGCCAACTATCATATAATGGCGATGGATAAGTTTCATCGCGACTGCAACTGGGAGGTGATGGCCAACGTTCAGGCACCCTATACAGAAATGCACGATTTGGAGATATATGATAGCATGTACGATCGTTGCGGCATATCCATAGATCCGCTGGATAAGAACAATATGTTCAAGGTGCTGCGCATGATGTTCCTCACGACCATACTATCCATCGATCAGCAGCAGTATCTGATGCGCATGCTGCAGCGCCTTAACGACCATGCCTTGTTCCGTGTGAATCTGGAACGGTTGCTCAAGACCCTGGAGCAGGTTGACATAAAAGAACTCGTCTGCAGCATTATCGAGCAGGATCGACTCTGCGCAAACTTCTACAGTGCCCGGCAGTGTACGGAACTCTGCGCCCTCTACCGCAAGGTGGCGAGCACGGACAAGATGGAGATCATTAGACGACGTCGCATCAAAAAGGCCAAAAAGGTGCCCAAGAAGCCAAAGAGATGTCGCCGCGTCCCTGGCACTCAGATCTACTGTGTGCGCAAGGTACCAGATTCTAGTGAGGACTTTGCCTCCCCCCGCGGCGATCCTCTGCTCAACAGCACGTCTCCAGTGGGCGCAGCAGGGCCAACAAGAGGTGCCGGTCAGGCTCGCTGTCCACGCGTCTCAACAACCTTAAGGCCCAAGCCCAAAAACGATTGCCCACCTCCAAAGCGTGCATCGACTCCACAAAAGCGCAGCTTCTAAACCGTAGAAGGCGCACACATTTTCATAATTTTGTTGTTCAAATTCTTAAAAATATTAAAAAAAAAAAAGAGTGTATGTGTAGACTTTCCTGGAATTAGATTATATATTCGTACTTTTTAATTCACCGTGAAGAATAACGAGAATTTCAAGATCATAGAAGAACATGGGACTTAAAAAAATAAATTTCCCAGAATTAGATTAATTCGTTTTTTAGCTTTTAAAAGAACCATACTCCATACTGATAGTGTAAAGAGCTAAGAAGTATGCATTAGGAACCCATATGGGACGCATAACGATGAGAATTTCAAGATCATAGAAGAATTAAAAATCTACAAACATGGGACGTAAAAATATCCGAACATGATAATGCCGATAGTTTAAAGAGTTATGAAGTATTAGGATCCCATATGGGTTGAATAACGATGAGAATTTCAAGATCATAGAAGAATTAAAAACCTACAAACATGGGACGTAAAAATATCCGTACATGATAATGCCGATATTTTAAAGATCTAAGACGTATTAGAAACCCAAATGGCACATTTTCTATTGTAATAGTCAGGAATGGTCAGGAAAGCCTTACAGAATAGAAATAATACTTTCAATAGGTAAGAAGTATTAGGAACCCAAATGGGATATTTTGTAATGTAATGGTATATTTTTTTTAGCTTTTTAAATAACAGTTTGAAAGAAACGAAGATTATTCTTCAGATAATCTAAGCTAAGAAGTCTTACAAAATTCAATGCGGTGGTAAAATGTCAGGAAAAGCATTACAGAATATGGATAATAGTTTGAAGAGCTAAAAAGTATTATGAACCCATATGAGACGAATGATGAGAATTTCAAGATCATAGAAGAATTAAAAACCTACATACATGGGACGTAAATGCTAATAGTTTAAAGAGCTAAGACGTATTAGAAACCCAAATGACACATTTTCTATTGTAATGGTCAGGGAAAGCCTTAAAGTATGAGGATAATAGTTTAAAGAGCTAAGAAGTATAAGGAACCCAAATGGGACACTTTCTAATGTAATGGTAGAAAAATTTGTTAAGCTTTGAATTACAGTTTGAATGAAACGATGATTATTTGAAGAGGCTAAGAAATATAAGGGGAAAGCCTTACAAAATAACGATGATAGTTTGAAGAACTTAGAAGTATTCAATAGGTAAAAAGTATGAGGTTTTTCAATTTATTCATTTAATGCAGTTGGTTGCGATTTCGGATTCGGAACAAAAATGGAGGAATTGCTTATTTTCAACCGGAGGAGACTTGATCACCAATAACACTATCATCGTCTATTGGCCAAATATTCTTCTCTCGCTTCGGTTGCTGCTGCTGCTGCTGCTGTTTTGGCTTTTTGTCCTGCTGATGTTGTTGTTGTTGCTGTTTTAGCTGCTGTTGTTTCTGCTGCTGGACCTGCATTTGGGAGACAGCATCCTCCAAAATGGCCTTCACACTTTGCAGCTCTTGATTGAGCTCATCTGTGCGCTCCTCCTGCTCTTTCCACTTACGTTCATCTTCTTGTATCTTGTGATAATACTCTGTAATTTTGGCCACATCCTCTGTGGCATTCGGCTTAACGCGTGTCTTCACATCCTCTTCAATTTCAGGTGTAATGAGATCACGCAATGATGGATGGTTTACCTTCAAGTCGTCGAGCACTTCCTTAACGATAAGTTCCTCAAATTCGTTGCGCAATTTATCTAAATCCATGGTTTCGTATATCGGTTAAATTTTGTTGAAGTGCTTTTGAGAAATTTCGATTTTTTATTCGAGCCAAAGGCTGGTGTAAATATGAACTGTTTGAAACATCGAGATAGGTCTACTGATAGTCGAAACAAAAACAATACTCGTACGCATTTCTGAACTATGATGCAATGGCAAATGAAAATTGTAACTCTGGAGAGCAACAACTTCTTGAAGATGACGTAGCATCTTTAAGAAGCCAATTATTATACGAGTAATGGGGTGAAGGTTTCAACAAGCGGTGTACGGGTGGAAAGAGCTCTTGTTTGAAAGCTGATCGATAAACCCCAATAGAGAAAGTTAAGTAAAATCTTCCAGTTTAAGTTTTTTTTTATTTTATTTTTTTTTTTTTATTTGTTTATTGGTTCAAGAAATGTTCTTATAAATCAATGCACTGGTCACAAGTCTGAGAAGCGAAAATGTTGGACAAACTATGATGATTTGTAGGAAAAGTTTTGTTAGCCAATCGTGAGATAAATATAATAAAAACATGAGAGAAATTCTATAATTTGTTCGTTTTATTTAGAAAAATTGGGAAACACCTTTAGACATTTAAATTTGGTAAAACTCTTGGGTATGAACAGAGCTTACATTTTGCAATAGAAGCACAGTCTTCTAACTCCTAAGCTGAGAAAACAACTGTCATCTACTTTATCTAAATAAATAAATGTATATCATTTGAAAGTCTATTAACACATCTATAGAGATGCCAGACTATTGTCATACCTAAGATATTTTGGGGGAATTGTTTTCCCATCCGACCTAGTAGCAGTGTAGTCTTCTAACTTCTAACCTCAGAAAATAGCCTACTTTTCTAAAAACGAAAAACCTCTGCCGACAACTGTCATCTAATTTATCAAAATAAATAAATATACAATTCGAAAGCCTATTATCTACAGCGCTGCCAGACTGTTGTCATACCTAATATATTTTGGGGGAAGCCTTTAGCTGAATACATTATGTATGACTGGTGATGCCAAACCCAGTAGACCTATTTGAAATCAGTCAATCAAGGAATTAAGATACTAAATTTTATTTTAGAAACAATGTAAAAAATAAAACAGCAAAATATTTCGGAAAGCGCAAATCCAAAAACAACCAAAAAAAAAAAAGGAAAAGAAGAAAAATAAAAATTTATTCGATAAATTTAAATCCGGAGACAAACCGAGGCATGGCAAAATTTGGTACCGAAACGCGCATGGATGCGCGAAAACCTTTGGAAATATCAAAATTTTTGCTCGGCAGTGGACGTGGGACACGAGTACGCTATGGAGCATTTACTTTGGGGCAATCGACCATGGCGGCGCAGCAACAAAATCAGCCACCAAACAACAACCGCATCGTGGTAACCAGAGCGATAGTAACAGCAATCAAGCCAGGACTTACAACAGTGACTCCGGTGCGTAACAGAACAAATGCCAACGTTCTTGGAGGTGCCACACTAATGGGAGGAGCTGTCAACGGTGCTGGTGCTGGGGGAAACATTGGCATTGGCGGTGGCATTCAAACGCAACTTAGAAGACCCTCACCACATAAGCCCACCGCCATGTCGGCCAGCAAGGATCAGGCTATAGCACAGAGGCAAAAATCGCCGTTACGGCGTCGACTCTCATGTCGCTCCGAGCAGACACCGCAGACGAAATGGATACTGCGTCCACGGGGCTTTAAGTATGCCTCGACGGAGTCCTCGTCGGAAAGTGTGGGGCCATTGAAGCAGCTCGAGACCTTAGAGGAACAGCCTGCCGCCAACGAGGGCAGTCAGGAGAGCCAAGAAAGCAAGAGCATCGGCCAACGCTTGCATTCAAGCTACGAGCAATTGGAACGGCATATGCAGGAGCTGCGTCTGAAGACATCATGGCCAGCATTTGTGGCCCAAATAGCCGAAGAGAAGCATGACGAGAGAGAGCGAGAGCGCCAGCACAAGGAGCGACAGCAGAAGATCATTGAGATCGATGCGGCGAGCATTAAGGCGCGACGACGACGTTTTATCCAGCGGCAACAATTACAGCAGTCCAACCAGCAACAGCTGCGCATGAGTGGCGCACGACGAACAGCCGCAGGTGGTGGCGGTGGTGGTGGTTGTGGCGGCATAGGCGGTGGTGCCTTGCGCACCTATAGCGTGCCAAGTCAGCGCATTATGTTGGAGGAGGATCTGAAGCATGCGCAGCTGCGTTTGTTGCAGCCACGACGCACTTCTTCCCATCGGCAGCTGCTGCAACAACAACGGGAACCGACAAGAACAGCAACAACAACATCAAAGCCGCCCAAAAGCGGCGCCAGCAAAGTTTCGCTGTTGCAGGCGGACGTCGCAAAGACGACGCCGTCCACTTACAACAGGGAAACAGTGACGAAGCAGCAGCAAGAGTTGGCAGCCGAAATGACGATCAACAAGCCGAAGAGCAGTAGCAGCAGCAGCAGCAGCAGCAACAACAGCAACAACAACAATCACAGCACACAGACATCATCCACAAGTCGCAGCAGTGGTGGCAACATGTGGTCCAATGATCAGACCTATCTAACGCCCATTGTACAAAATCTGGGCAACTCCAAGTCCATTAAGCTCACCTCTACAGTCATTAAAATAATGCCGAATGTGGACAAGCCTGCAACAACAACGGCAATCCAACAGCAACATCAAGAACAGCAGCAACCACAACGACAGTTCTTGCAAATACTTAAGCGGCAGTCAGCAGGCAAGCAGCATCCGCAAGTGTCGCAGAAACAAACGGCGTTGCAGCAGCGCCAGCCACAGAACCAGGGCCTGGAACACCCGAATCACAACCCCAACCCCAATCCCAATTCCAATCCCAACCCTAACCAGCAGCAACAACGCCAGCAATTGCCTCGGGACGGTCCATCTCCGAAAATTGTGCGCAAGGTGCAACACAAGGTGCCGCGCACCATCGAGGACGGCATCGATGTCAGCTATCAGACGTTTGTGTCGAAGCCGCTGCAACGTGGTCGCAAGCCCCAAACCATACGCTACCTCTATCGCCCCATGGTGCGGAATCTGAATGCAGCGACGCCGTCCCAGCTGCAGCGTAAGCGCGCACGAAAATCCAAAAAGGAGCACGAGCACGAGCAGGACCAGGACCAGGAACCGGGTACAGGCGAAACGGAAACGGAGACTGTGCTCATGTTCCTGAAGGCAGCAGCGGAGGCGCATAAGAGTAGCGGCGACTGCAACGGCCATGCGGAGAAGAACGAGAGCCATATCGTTGGCTTTCGTGCACCAAATCTGAAGGTCGGCGCCAAATACATGTCCTACATGCAACAGCTGAGCCGCATGTCTGGCCCCAACGAACGCTGCCTGGGGGGAGAGCACGCACCGGAGGAGCGTGAACAGCAGCAGCCCAGCAGGCATGATCCTCACCAGCACCAACCCAACCAACAACAACAACAAAAACAACAGGAACAACAACAGCTGACCACAAATCAGGAAGAGTTACAGCCGTTACGCCCTACGCTCTTCTTCAAGCCGCAAAGTCTGAGGCCCAAAATCAATCTGATCAGTAACTATAATGCCAAACAAAACGCAACCCCAACCAAACGATCACAGCCACAGCCACAGGCACAGGCACAGGCAGCCGCCACTCACGAAGCTCTGCCAAATGCCAAGCGACTTAATTCGTTGGCAGCTGGTGCCAATATCTATTATCATGAGCCCATCAATCTGCAGTTTGCCGGCACAGCTATTCCAGCGCTCATGGTTCCGGGTAATAAGCGCGAGGACGCCCTTCAACAACATATGGCGAAGAAGGGTTCGGTGAAGAGATCGAACCTGAAGACAGTTAGCTTCAAAATCGGGAAGAATGGTGAAGCCAAATCGGCAGGCAATGCCACAGCCCCGACCAAGGTTAGGAGCAAGGCGAGCGGCAAAAGCCACAACAACAACATCAGCAGCAACAACATCAGCAACAATAGTCGCATGTGAAGAGGGAGGAGATAAAGGCTCGAGATCTGGTCTTCGGCACTGCCCCCCATTCAATCGTTTATCCAAGTCTAGTCCGAATCAATGCCGTCCACTTAAAGTGCATATTAAAGAACAGTTTAGAAACTTCTAACACAGTGTCCTTTGAATCATATTGCGCAATATTCTCACACCATCTTGATGACTTCACTGCGCCAAAAAGGTCACAAGTTTAAGGATAGGGAACGACTACAGAAACAACAACAACAACACGAACAAGAACAACTATAACTCTCTCCACTGACGCCACATATATATATACATATATATATATATGATGTTTTGACATGCCACAAAATGCTCATTGGACTGACTGGCTGGCCGAGCTGCCCATTATAACAATAGTTGGCAATCCACTTTCAAACAGAGCTCCACACACACACACACACACACCCATAATCAGATACATTGTAATGGCTCCGTTGATATATAGTATGTGTGTCTATATGTCTATTGAATGAAGTGCACAAATGAGTTAATGATTGCACATCGATTGGAGCCGAGCCAAGCCGAGCTAGAAACAACTATCAGTTGAATTACAATTGTACTATACGTATTACTATCATAGCGCTGGAAAGCGTACCTATTCGTTAATTACCAGCTCGTCAGCAGCGTAGTTATGGAATTGTCGGGACAGACAATTAGTTTGTACAAATAGTTTGTACACAAATTTGTTCAACTTTCTTTAACAAACAGTATCAAAGCTGTTGAAAAAGAAACTTCTTAGAAATTAACGTTTTAAGGGCTGCTTTAAAAAACTGGACGAGTTTGTGTGCAAATTATTTGCTTGTCTGACCAGTTTCCTCAACAAAAAAGCTACACAAGCAGACACTTCTCTACTAAAAAAAACTCCTTAGAAATGAACGTTTTAAGGACTGCTTTAAAAAACTGGACGAATTTGTGTGCAAATTATTTGCTTGTCTGACCAGTTTCCTCAACAAAAAAGCTACACAAGCAGACACTTCTCTACTAAAAAAAATTCTTTGAAATTCACTTTTTAAGGTCTGGACGAATTAATGAGCAAATTATTTGCTGACCAACTCTCTCAACAAAAAAAGCTTCTACTTAAAAACTTCCTTAAGCATTTAATTTTTAAGGATTGGACGAATTAATGAGCAAATTATTTGCTTGTCTGGCCAGTTTCCTCAACAAAAAAGCTACACAAACACGCACTTCTCTACTAAAATTGTTCTTAGAAATTCACTTTTTTAAGGGCTACTTTAAAATACTGAACGAATTAGTGAGCACATTATTTGCTTGTCTGACCAACTCTCTGACGCTACAGTCAAGCAATCCCGACAGTCAAATACCCTTTACCCAAACGAACTTTTTCTAAAAGTATTTTCCATATGTTTTATTATTTGAGACAATCCAAGCCCTGCCTAGGGGAATATATACATAATGGCAGATAAACAAAACTAGATCGTATTGCATTGCATTCTTCCGGGTTTTGTTCAATAGTTCACCAATTTTTTGCCATATTCCGACAAATAGGTAAGGAACCTTCTAAGCTTACTTATATTTCTATAATCTACGAAAGCCAGCCATACCGATTTTGTCAAGGAATATGTAAATTTTTCGGGGTCTGTCTGGCCTCACATTTTTACATCAAATGATGCCTTCCTCTCTTTGGTCACAAGTGGGTCATAAATTAAAGCAACACTGCACATTTATACATTTCTCTCTATTTGTTTAGAGCCCCCCATAAAGTTACCTTCGCATTTTAGTTACACCTTTCACACTGGCACCGAGAAAAATGCCAAGCATGGCCATTGCTCACTGAGCCTTGGCGTTGAATACCGACCCACTGCCCGGCTATTACCGCCCTCGGTCGTCCCAGTATACCGTCCAGCCAGCCATATCGAATCAAAAAATTAGTTCCAATTACTTACAAACTCTCCACGTCTATTATCGAGTTGTCGTGCAACTAGTAGCGCGTAGTTAATGAATCACCCAAACGAGAGACTTTTTAATGACACTTGTACTATTCGGATCTAATTTTAAAAATGATTTAATAGTTTCTGATTTCCATTACATACAGTACTTGTATATGGCTCATCAAAAACCTGATTGGAAAATTGTTTTAAACTTTTATGTGTATCCGAATACAGACATTCTTGACACCAACATGTTAAGACACGTTTTTAGTGTTCTGAAAAAATGTTTTGTGATGTTATCAAAATCTGAGAATCTATTCCTAGGGAACAATATGCATAAAAGAAAAAATTTTGGGTTTTGCAATTTTTAACATAAATAAGACCAGCTCTAATAACAATTTAAGCATAACATATTCTCTTATGAAGGTCCAACTGTATTGAAAAAAGTACACACTTTGAAAGCAAAAAATTGTCATTCAAAGATCTCAACACCTGATCGTTCAAATCTGGAAAAAGTTACTCAATTTTGAACATAAATAAAAAGAGCTAAAATAACAATCTAAGCATAAAATATTCTCTTACGAAGGTCCGACTGTATTGAAAGAAGTCCACACCTGGAAAGCAACAAATTGTCATTCAAAGATCTCAACACCTGATCGTTCAAATCTGGAAAAAGTTACTCAATTTTGAACATAAATAAAACGAGCTAAAATAACAATCTAAGCATAAAATATTCTCTTACGAAGGTCCGACTGTATTGAAAGAAGTCCACACCTGGAAAGCAACAAATTGTCATTCAAAGATCTCAACAACAGATCGTTCCGGTGGCAGCCGATTTCGCCCATATTCGGGTACACAACATTTCAAATCTGGTAAATATAGCTTTAAATACGAACAAGTTTATCGCTCAATTGTTCCTATGCTATAGAGAATATTTTCTCAGAATATAAAAAAAAACACAAAATATAAAATTTGGTTGACATAGCTTTAAAAAACAAAGAAGATATTTCAAAACTGACGGATCGTATTTGTGAAAACTATATAATATAGTGGTCCGGTTTGATTCAAGCTACAATATATGTTGTAAAATGGTAGAAAAGCACTATTTATTTAAAATATTTAGGATTGCTATAAAAGCAAAATAGTTCGTGTAAAATCGACCTTTTATTCCTATGGCAGCTATATGATATAGTAGTCTGATTCTGAGGAGGTCTTGTGTAGGTCGTAACAAGTTATAGAATCAGCTCAAGCCAAATTAGTAGTTTTAGTAACAATTAAGTTGTTGAATGTTAAATGCCTGTGGATATAATTATCCGATTAGGATGGTCGTGATCCGATATAGCCAGTTTCGACAAATGATCTGATTGCCGGAATAAGATGGCTTTGTAGAGAATTCGATTTAAAACTGACGAACAGAGGCAGACCTGCCCTCTCGGCGCTACAAATATCAGATCAAACGCATTAAGCCCTCTCGCAAGAGTACAATTATTTGCTTTGTTTAGCATCAAGACGAGATCTATGTTCAGACATTCATTCATTTATGTACTATATACTTGTATATATATGTATGCACATGCATCTATCTATATAATTAAGTACATAAAGCACTCATGAATTGCAAAAACAATCACACATCGGCACTGTGAGCTGTGAACCCGGCACTATTATGGCAATCAAAGGCAATTGTGCTAAATATTGATATCAGGTAGGTAGTGGGGGGAGGTGGAACTGCCAGTCTGGTACTGGACCTGGACCTGAACATGGACCTGGCACTGTGCATATCAGTGTTTACGGTTGTAATAAATACAACAATAACCCACAACAACCATGCATTAAGATTTATGGTGAAAGTCAAGGGTATGTCGCAGTTACAGGTTCGGTAAGGTTGCGAAAAAGGAAAAAAATAAGAATTAAAGTGCAACAGCTTTCTAGTCAATATCTGAGCCGATCTCTCGGTGCGGGCCACCCACTAACTATTGTATATATGTATGTATGCTTAGTTGTTCAAAGAGATGAAGTATCTGTCTATGTATTATGTACATACGAGAGTACACATTTGCTTTTGTCTAAACATCTACTGACAACGTGCTGCTTATCTATAACAATAGACAAACACACATACACACAAATCTATACATATGTATGTATAGTACGTATATACTTGTACATATATGTATGTACGTAAATTTCAATTTACGCTTCGATAAGCGACGGCGCCGTACTGCGAGCTGCGCCGAGCACCGGAGAGACAACGACGCTGTCTGTGGGTTAGACAATCAGCCCGTCCAGGGGCATGACTTGCTATCGTGCGGGACAGCTGGTTCCGCCGTTTCTCTGGTTGACGACTACGGCGACAATGTCTGTAGTTGGTTGGTTAGCCGTAGCTATTATATTTACTATATACTCTGCACCGAAAGGGTTAAAGGGTATACTAGTTTTGTGCGAATGTATGTAACACCCAGAAGGAGGCGTGGCAGACCCCACAAAGTATATATATTCTTGATCAGTATGACAAGACGAGTCGATCTAGCCCTGTCTGTCCGTCTGTTCGTCCGTCCGTCCGTATGAACACCTGGATCTCAGAGACTATAAGAGCTAGAGACACCAAATTTTGCACAAAGATGCCTTATGTGTGTACGCTATACGAGTTTGTTTTATTTTCTTGAATCCCCCCGCCCCCACCCCCCTTCACTTCACACCTATGGGGGTTTTTCCGATTTTTCATTCGTATAGTCGCCTATATCTCGGAGACTATAAGACCTAGGAACACCAAATTTTAGTCCAAGATGCCTTTTGTGAATACACAGAAAATGAGCATTTTGGAATTTCCCTCCCTTCCTTGCCCCCTCTCCCACGCATTCACTGATGTTCCATAACTCCCTTAATTCTTTGAATTTCGAACTCAAAATTTGCAAATACCCCTAGTTAGTGATTGTGTCCGTTTGCCAAGTTTCCCATTTGGCAGGAAGTATTGCCGTAAATATATTTGCTGCCCAAGCGCTGCCCCCAGCTGTTATTGATGCTGGTGCTTTGGTTGACTGCAAACATGTTCACACAGACACGCATAGACATGCACACACTCACATAGATGGTAATTGCTATGTAAATGTACAATTGTGAGTTCGAATACCGAGAGGTAAAATCGATCAACAATTTTTTTTTTAATTTTCTTAATATTTTTAATTTCTATAATTTTATTTTAAACATACGTACAGAGTATTTAGCTTCTCTATTTGATTAAGGTTATTTATTTTTAAAATTTATGCAAAGGTGTAATCATGTGCTCGTCATTATAATTGGATTAACATTTTTGAGTTTATTTCTAAACTATCATTGAAACATTAATTACTATAATACGAGTATAGCCGAAAGTTCGTTTAAATGCTGTTCAAAAATTAAAGAATTCGATTAATTAATGCTGACTTCACTTTTTACTCAGATATAGTAGATATAGTATAGTTTAAACATTTTCGGATATTGGAAGTATTCAACAATTTCCATTTCGCATAATTATATTGAATTAGGGTTGGAATATATATTGGGTTTTTATACCCTGTACCCAAAGGGTACAAGGGTATATTAGTTTTGTGCGAGTGCACATGGAACACACAGAAGGAGGCTTGGTAGACCCCACAAAGTATATATATTCTTGATCAGCATGACAAGCCGAGTCGATATAGCCATGTCCGTCTGTCCGTCTGTCTGTCTGTCTGTATGAACGCAAGGATCTCCGAAAGTATAAGAGCTAGAATAACCAAACTTGGTATACAGATTCTCCTGAGACCGAGAAAGGACGACTTTGTTAATTTTTTCTGATCCGCCCCCCCACTCCCCCCCTATTACTGATTTTCTATAACTCCCGTAATTCTTGGAATTTTGAACTAAAATTTGGTAGTCACATTAGGTTAGTAATTATATATCCGTATACCAGGTTTCATTATGATAGAATGATCGGAAAGAAAGTTATAGCCATATAACCAGGCCCAATGCACACATACATACATATGTGCAAGTACACAAACACGCATAAGGCACGATTCTGATGGAAATGTAAATGTATGTATGCATGCATGGAATATTTTATATTTAATTTAGTTAATTAATTAAATTAATTACTTTTTTGTGGGGTGGTACAGGGTATTTAAGAGTTGAGCCTGCTCGACTTTAGCATTCCTTTCTTGTTTTATAAATGCGTTCTCAAAATAGATTTGTTTTGAAGACCTTCATAGTCCCCTTAATTGTGGTTGACATTCATGTGAAGTCCTTGAGACCATTGTCTGGTATTTAGAGGTGTAGTTTGCTTTGCTTATCGTTAACGGCATCATTAACTGTTCAGCCCGCAACATGGGTGTCAAAATTTCCATATGCTTGAAACCACAAACATATTAACGCGATATTTGTGTGTCATAAGTATCTGTACATACAAATACTATATACTATACTATATGTATATGCACGCAACGGAAAATCAATAAAGATATTTATCAACGAACTGTGCGTAGTTAATGGCGATGCCAACAGGCTAACCCAAGGCTATTGTGTTGCAACAACCCACACACTCCCACACCCACTCCCACACACATCCATCCCAATTGGAATATGAAAAGTGTTGCTTGTACTCACTTGTTCGTTATCTCGAGGACATCGGACAACATTAGGCGATATTTTTTGCGGAATTGCAGACCGTGCGGCGTCTCCAGCAGGTACTTGTTGCAGAAGTCCGTTAGCGAGATGAAGTAAATGAAGCCCAGGGAGAAGAGGAAGAGGCCGCGCTGCAGCGTTAATCGATCTGTCGTATTTGGTATTTGCAAAAGGCTGCCACAGGCCAAGCCCATCGAGCCAATGGAGAAGGCCAGCGAGAAATAACAGCCCCGTCCATGCAGCGGGGAGGATATCTGGGGCTCCGCCATGTTCATGTCCTTGCCATTATCCATGAGCTGACCGTTCGAGCGAACTTTATTGCTTTGGCTTTTATGTGTGTGCATTGCAGCAATTGTTGTTGTTGTTGTTGCTATTGCTGTTTAGACGTTCTTTAGTTGTTGTTGTTGCTGTTACTGCTGCTGCTGTTGTTATTGGTTTTATTGTGGCTCCTATAATTAGCCTTAGATTCAATGCTGTCCGGACACGGACACAACCTGTTGCCTGGATGTTGCTGCCTCAGCTGCCTCAGGTCTCTAGCTCGTATTTGGTGTGCGTTGTGTTACTCGTGGAGCATTTTTGCCAACTGAAAGTGCAAGCCGAAAAGTTATCTAAGTTGCAGTTATGAATTGCTGGCATGCCACTAACACACACACACACACACACACACACACACACACACAGACACACAAGCAAACACGCTCTCACACAGATATGGACATGCACACCCACGCTCGAATGTATTTGCAGCGAATGCAGCGCGCACACTCGTGTGTGTATCCCGATTGTGCCCAGCAACTAGGATGGTGCAGCAGAGTGTCCCTCTAGCCACACCCACAATGTTGCACCGGCACCATCCGAACCCAAACCCCACGCTCTAGGCCCACTAGTTCTGACCAAAGTGAAGATGGTCTGTCAGGATTTAGTTTCTTAAGCGGAAGCTTTGTCATAAGCAAGCAGTACAAAGCAGTGCAACGTCATTCTCATACTACAAAGAGTTTGCGAAATAAATTTGAACAGTCTGCTAATTAATCAAACAGTCAGTCTCGACATTAGTTAGTTAGTTAGTTATTAAATTGGTTGAAAGTAAATTTCATGAACAAGCAGTAGAACCTAAAGTTTCCGAAATTTCTTTGTCAATCAATTTATACAGGCAGTGCCAAGCAGTGTTACTTCCTTCTTGCAATGATCGAGTCTGCGATATAAATATATTTGAACAGTCTGCTAATCAATCAACCAGTCAGTCTCGACATTAGTTAGTTAGTTAGTTATTAAATTGGTTGAAAGTAAATTTCATGAACAAGCAGTACGACTTAAAATTTGCGAGATTTATTTATCAAGCAATTTATACAGGCAGTGCCAAGCAGTGTTATTTCCTTCATGCAATGATCGAGTCTGCGATATAAATATATTTGAACAGTCTGATAATCAATCAAACAGTCAGTCTCGACATTAGTTAGTTATTAAATTGGTTGAAAGTAAATTTCATGAACAAGCAGTACAACCTAAAGTTTCCGAAATTTCTTTGTCAATCAATTTATACAGGCAGTGCCAAGCAGTGTTACTTCCTTCTTGCAATGATCGAGTCTGCGATATAAATATATTTGAACAGTCTGCTAAACAATCAATCAGTCAATCTAGACATTAAAAAGAGCTAGTTTTCGAATTGGTTGAAAGTACATTTAAAGTTGAGCGATTAGTGTTATTCATGAACAAGAAGTACGACTTCAAATTTGCTAGATTTCTTTGTCAATCAATCAATACGGCAGTCTGTAAAATCTGGAAGAATTAACAAGCAGTGTTCGTTCTTTCTGACATTGATCGAGTATACATATAATTGGAGAGTCTGAAAAACAATCGATTAGTCAGTCTCGACATTAACAGTTAAAGTTCCCGAGTTGTGTGTTTAAGGTGAGCAAGCAGTTGCACTTTTCTACACTGATCGAAATTTAGGCCAAATTTACTCAAGCCTTTTCACAAATAATTCGTTTTTAAATGTTCTGTCTCTACAGTGATTTGAATCAAAATTAATTCCCATTCTTCCTCAACAAAACAAGAGTTTTGCACTATTGAAAACTATTATTACTTCAATATATTATATTGTGAAGCTTCAAAAGGGTTGCCTAATCATATATTTGGATTGTTTTTGAACACTCGATTGATTCAAAGCAGTTCATCCAAACTTTGACGGCTAGACATACGGTTATAATTCGTATGTACCACTGTAAGTCCCTAATCTAATATTAAACGAAAATGTTCATGAAAAATATTTTTTTTAAGCAAATCTGAATTGCTATTGAAATTACTTTTGAAAAGTAAACGGAATTAGCACTGTGGTTTATTTGAACTGAAAATTTTAAGTTAAAAATTTCATTGATCGGAACAGTTTTCATTCACGTTGCACTCAGGGGAATTTGTGCTTCTCAAAAGTCTCAGAAATACATATTTTGTAGAATGTAAATACAATACACTTGAGAAGTATTATTGATAACTGTCGTGAGTGCAAGTTATAATATACTTAGTATAGATCGACTGTGATCGAGCTTGGAGAAGCTTCTTGAAACAATTGTACTTATAAGAATGATAAGAACACTGTCTTGAGTGCATCATAATTCTAGTCTGATCGAGAATGATCAAAGATTAACAAATTGGAATACCTTACATTTCAGTTCTAGAAACATTCGTACCTAAAACAAATCCATGAATGAAAGATTAACAAATTAGAATACCTCACATTTGAGTTCTAGAAGCATGCATATCTAAATCAAATCAATGAATTGTGATGAGAGAGAGAGAAAGACGTAAGCGCTGTGGAAATATCACGCCTTCTCTCGGCTGCTTTCTTTTTCTCAGTATTTTGACACCTCAAGGATTTATTTTGCGACTTTTCCTTGTTGTGTTATAATTCCAAACTGAGTTTTTTCATTTAAATTGTAACTGTGCTTTGTTGGGGACTATGCATCATCGGAAAAAGTAACACCTTTGAAAAGTGATTTAAAAAAAAATAACCGCGAACAAATGTGAGCTTGTGCCGTGCTTCTAATTTACGTACATTTCTTCTTCTTCTGTTTTGGCGCAAATTAAACCGCAACAGAATTTTCGAGATCAAAAAGAGAATATTTTATATAAAGACGTTTTCGGTGAGCTTACGTTTTTTATGGACTTATCTACACCTTATCAATTCTCTACAGTGGATTTTAATTGTAATAATGAGTCATTTGAGCAAAAATAAAATTGGTATTATCTTAAAAAGTATTGCTGGAAATTAAATGAAAAACATGAACGACTCAATGTAGGAACATTAATTCAGTCGAGAGACTATTTTATCTTTGTATATTACATATATCGCAATCTTAATGTTGGCTTATATAGCCTAGAATGTCTAGTTTTTTCTGCAAAAACATAAATGCCGATAAGTATCATATTGTATTCATATAACAATCAGCTCTTATCTAGATGCCTTACATAAGCAAACGGGAAAGGTAATCATTTAGAGCCAAATAGTAATAATGTTAGGTAAACAGTGTTCGATTTTCGTGCCGCTTTAGACAGCTTGAAACAACGATGTATTACTTTGGAAAGAGAACGATTCGAGATACCCTAATTGAATTGCTAAATAAGAAGCGCCCGAGCCAATTGAGGTCATAAAACCAATTCATTATCACATTAACTCGCTTCAGAGAGACGTTTCACTGTTGCAATCAAAGTGTTGCTGCTATTTGGCTTTTCTTTATAGGGTTTCACGCCCATCTCTAACCGGAGTCCGGAGTCTGCCTTATCGCCTGACGCCGTCCAGTCAACGGACCGGAACCAAAAGTGTGTAGCGCACGTCGGCTTATCACTTCAAAATATGTTAGCTAGACAATTGGGTCGACGTGAGGGCGCGACTTTGGCGTTCAATTTCAAATCAACCCAGTTTGTAGGCTCTAAGTTACGTGCTTTGGTCAGGACTTATCTTATCTGCAGGTGAGTGTAAATTTTGTCTCTACATACATATATGTAGGTATGTACATAAGTACTATGTATATGCATGCATTACTCCGACTTATCGGACACACTGCTGAATACTGTTTAACATTATTATGCAAGTCTGTTACACTTGAGGAGTTCATGGGCCGCCGCATGTGAAAATACTGCTTTGACGCACTGTTGGGCAAGTCACGCGTGTGTGTTTCAAGTTTTTACTTTTTATTCTCAGTTCATTGTTGTTGTAATTGTTGTTTTTGTTTTGCATGAGAATGCAAATGAGCAAATTGAAGCGGGCAATAGCCGCATCTGACAGCCAAAGCGGGACGGTACGGGGGTTAGATGTGTATGTACAAATATGTATATACAAGTAGGTATATAAAAATGAGTAAACAAACATAATTTGAAAGTGCAAAATCCGAAAGTGAGGTAAATAGCAATTTCAATTCAATTTGTATGCAAATATAAAAAGCTTTTCAGCCTCAATATACATACCTGCATACACACATACATATGCATGTACATACCTACAAGTATTTACATAGTACGTAGGGCAAATTTTTTTCTAATGTGCAACAATGTATATGGCTGAGGCCAGAGGGAGGGCGGACAGCGCTGGAGAGGCAGGGTAAGTGAGCGCCGCGAGCGTAATGAAAACAAAAGTCACACACACACAACCACTCTGTGAGAACAATGCACACATACGTACATAGATGGGTGAAGAAGCAAAAACATACATATGTATGTATGTATGGTATATAAAACAAAATGTGGGTCACACACACGCACACACATGCATGTGAGAATTGGCCAAATTCCCAATAAGAGCACAGCGAAACACGGCAGCACATTAAATGCAGTCGCAATTGCATTAACAGCAATTGTTGGCCAATGTTGCGGTTTTGGCCATATATGTGTGTACATATGTATGATGCATGTAAAGAAAACGTCGCGCGCGCGCGCGCTCTTTTAAACAACAACATTGCGGCATAAAGAATTATGCACAGAATTGGACAATATTAGCATCATCAGCTGATCTGCTGCGCTCATTTCGTCAAGTTTGTGAGACAATCAATGGATATTTATAAGTTTTATGTCACTTTCATTTATTTGAGAGCCGCCCACACACTCGCACACATACACACTATCACTGCTAATATTACTGTACATATGTACGTATGTTTATATAGATGTATGCATGTACATTGACGCAGCAGCCGCATTTCACACGCACACACACACACACACGCCATGGACCAAGAACGATTATGCAATTGTTGAATGTGGATGTGCGTTGGCACAAGAATAACAAGAACGGTATACAATTGTTTAATTAAGTGTTTATTAAACAACAATAACAACAACACACGCGTGATCTAATCTTGCCGATACACACTGTTATAGACACACACACACACAGGCACTCACACTTCCAACCAAACGACGCCTTGCATGTTTTTGCGGTTCTGCATTTGCCGGGTCGGCAAAGATTGCACTTCATTTGTTCAACCGACAAGATAAGAGCACCAGAAAAAAATCCAAAAAATTTCAAAACACATGCTCACATTCACTCATAATTTGCACGTTGAACGTCGCATTTAACACACAGCTAAGGCAAAATAATCTTTATTGCAAACAAACCACGCACAGCTGAAGCTGAACCGACTGCATTGAAGTACAACAGCAGACTCACCAATACAATTGTGCGCCAGTCCGGCCACTCTGAAACATTAATTTTGACAAGGGCTGCCAGTGCGCGTAACTTAGCTGTATGGCAGCAATCGGGTGACTGATATCGATGCCACGACAACAAATGAAACTATCGATAGCTTAACAGTTGGGAGCAAGTACTTTTCAGTTGTCAGTCGAACAAAAATGGCGAAAGAGTTGAGTCGTACGTGCGCGGTATTCGCATTTCTATTAACTATTTGCGGTTCATTACAGTGCGTAAAAGCAGCATGTAAGTTTACACACAAATCACCTAGCCGAGAAACATTTAGAGTAAAAAAAAGGCAGCAATACGTTAATGCGTCTATTTGTGCGCGCCCTCTGTGACTTACTATTATGCCGTACCTGTGTGTGTGTGTGAGTGTGTGTGCCAGTCGTCTGGTCTCTCTGTGTGTGTGGTGTGCTGTGTGTGCTGCGCTTGTGTATGTGTGCAGTTGCAAAAGCACTGCTGCAGTGTATTTTGTTGTTGTTTTTCTTTTACACAGCACACCAATTCTTTTTTCACTTTTTTTTGTCGCCGTCATCGTTGTCGTCGATTGGCCCGCGCACCACCTTAAAAAACATAATATAAAATTAAATTTAAAGTATTTGCGTACATACACACGACTGTATATACATAAATGTGTACATATGTGCACATACACATACTATATGCCTATGTATATTGGTTGGTTTGTACACAAAAGTCAAATACATATGTACATACATACAATACATATGTATGTATGTATGTACGTACCCATGCATTAATGACAAATCATCATATAAGCAAAAACAACGACGACTCTTCTGCTCTGACGTTTTATTTGGTGAAATTTTGGTGGTTCCACTGCTGCTGTATTTTTGTTTTTGTTGTTGCTGCCAATTTTATTAAATGCGTTAATTGACAGCGAAGAAATGTGACGGCGCAATCAAGTGTGAAAATACAAGTGCCCACGTATCGAGCAATAACACTTATCTGTGCTCTCAGTTACAAATAAAAATGCTACAAAATCCTTACTCCCACCCCCACTCCCACCCCACCTTCAACGATTGCCTTATTTATAAACTTTTTGTGCTATATGATCGCCATGCCCCACTTATCGTGCAACTATTTCAACCATCAACAAAAACAGCAGCAGTCGGCTACAATTGCAGTCGCGTTGGATCTCCTTTCCTTCGTCTTCTGGCTGGCTCACTGACTTACTTACTTGCATATTTCAATTGAAATTTGTGGCGCATTTTTATTAAAGACAAAACAAGAAAACAAGAAACAACAAAAAAAACCGCAAATGGCGCCGCTTATTGTTTCTACTTGTTGTTGCTACAATGTCGTCGTCAGCGGCATTCACGACGTCGTCGAAATTTCGCGCTAGTCACAGCTTAAAATTTAAATAAATGAAAAAAAAGGAAAAAAGAGACTACGAAAAAATGAACTATCTTGGAGCTGGCAACACTCGGTTCTAGTTAAATTTTTTGGGCTTTGTTGAGTTGTTTTTTTTTTCTTTGCTTAATGTGTTGTCTTTTTTTGCTGTTTCTTTCATTTATCTGTGTGGCAGGTGGCAACCTTGCGCCCCATGGCGATCAGCAGCGGCAGCAGCTGCTGACCAAAGTGCCGTTAGTTGTCGACTAGGTCTGCACTTTGCATTTTGTCTTGCATACATTTTTTATATATGTACATACATATGTGCATTTGTATACCCTGCATCTAAAGCGTTAAAGATCAAGTAAGTGTATGTGGCTGGCAGAAGGAGGAGGAGTGGCAGATTCTATGAATCAATGTACACAGACATGTCCCTCTGTCCGTCCGTGTGAACAGTGAGAACATGTCCATCACCATCACAGCTAGGGACACCAAACTTGGTCTGTAAACTTGTTCTATTCGTAAGCAGATGGGCAGTTTTAAATAAAAACACTCTGCTAATACAAAAATATATATACAGGGTGCGCCATCTTTTATGTCGGTATGTAAACATTGAATATCTTTGAAAATAAACAACCGATTTTCAAGTATGAGATATTTTTATTTAATTTGGTTCTGTACAATTTCTTGAACTGAGGTTTTCAACACTGGTCTACTCAAGTTAATCGGTTCACTAATGACAAAGTTATTCAATATTTACATACCGACATAAAAGATGGCGCACCCTGTACTTGTATATATACATATATTTACTTATATATATATCGCTTCATTATTTTATATAGCTGCCATAGCACCGATCGAAATTTAGCTTTGTAGAAACAATTTGTTTGTATGTATAAAGATATCTTAACCAAATATATTGCAATATTTGGAAAAAGCCATAAATTAAAAATTTCAAAATTTCTAGAAACAATTGGTGTAGAACTCAAGCTTAGTAGCAAAAACTCTTCTGTTTTTCTTTGCAATATCAAAACCAAATAAAGTATTTTAAAGTGGTTTTAATACCTATAATCTGAAGCTCAATCAAAGTCGATGCGATCAAAAACAAATGCAATCCCAAAGCCAAAAACTCGTTTGTTTATAACAATATCGTAACCAAATCCTGCACTTGACTTTTTTAAACATCGAAATTGTTGGATTATATATAAACGATCGGGGAAAAACTTACTATGGGAACTAAAACGTTTCTGTTTATAATATCGCTACCGCTTTCGATATTTATAAGTCATAGGAATGAATGCTGCGCCAAAGTTTTCTTTAGTCGATGCAGGTCTATAACGAAAGAGTGGGTTCGGTATAGGGTACACTGAGAGTCGAACTGGCGTGACCTTACTGTTCTAGTCGTCAACTTTGAGCCCATTTGTAGCGTTCTTATTACAGTGTCTTATTGTAGTTGTTGCTGTAGTAATCACCCAACGCTTACGTACATCCATCTGTCTATATAACTGACTGGTAATGGTTGGTTGTTGTTGTTGTTGTTTTATTTTATTTTTTCACTGGCTGGTGCGCATCGCTGCCGTTGACTTGTGTTTCAGCTAACTGCACACACAAACACATTTGTGTCTATATACTATGCATATATACAAGTAGTAGTATGTACTGTGTATTAACGCATACTGATCATGTTGATGTTGTTGTTGCTGTGAGAGGAGCTGCCTGTATTGATACAGTTGCGTTTGGGTTTTCTTTGTCTGCAGGCAGGCAGGCAGGCAGGCATTTAGAGCCGACCACCACCAATCACCCAACCAGTCACCAGCCAGCCAGCCAGCCACCCACTTTATCGTGCCATTGCTTTGTTTTAAAGCGCGCATGAGTGAGTGTGTGTATTGTATATACATACATACATATACAGACATAATTAAATACATATGTATGTCTGTATTTGTTGTTGACTACACATGTGGTTCAAAATCAATTAGTTGCACAGGCACAGGCACAGCACAAACCATGCCCATCAACATTAACAGCAAACAAATGAATGACAGCCAACCACCCACTCTGCCACTGAGCCACTGAGGCGGCAGAAGAAAGAAAGTGTTGGGCATATTTTACACTCATACGAGTATTGTGTCAGCCTGGTCAATAGAGCCGGCGTTATGCGATTACTAAGCACGCAGCAGCAGCAACAGCAGCAGCCAGCAATCAAGTATCTGCGGTATCTGTATCCAGTAGCTATGCCCCAGAGAATGTTGTGTGTGAATTTATCGGGTCCGTCCGTGACTGGCACTGGGTTTATCATTGCCGCTGCTCTACTGCTACTAGCTACTGGCTACTGTTGTTGTTAGTGCAGAGCTTTGTTTTGTCTTTTATTCGCTTGACCATTTGATCTTCTCCCTGCTTAGCATATGCACGTTATTATGAATGAAATCTCTGCTCTATTGCAATGTTTTGGAATGACTAACGTTTTGTTACTGTTGTTGTTGTATCAAATATCCATGCCAAACTATGTACACTTCTAAGCCCGTTCTTTCCATGTCTCTTCCATTTGGATTGACGGATACTGGCGGTTGCCAAAGGATCAGATAGGCGAAGTGACAATTTAACGATGTTTACAGTGGTTGTTAGAGCTTGGTTACTAAATTGTAAGGTTGCTTCATCCAAAAATAACAGTTGAAATCGGGATACAAACGACTAGAGTACTTGTAGAGACTACCAGTTTTGAAAATGCATCACAATATTTCATTAAATATTTTCATTGATCGAAGCACTTTTATAGATTCTTTCTAATATTTGTTGTTTCTCCTATGGCTTCTACAAAACTACAATGAGTCAACCGATTATTCGTATTAACATTAAAACTACTATTTCGTCTTTGTAGATCTTCATACTTATCTGTTAATTGATGTAAATTACAGAATGTGATCATTATGTTATCTATCTTTGTTGAGATCAATATAAAGTGATTGGTTGAAGGTCGATTTCAATGAGTAAATACGGAAAATGCACATTGAAAATTGTGGCTTATAAGTGTCTTTCTCTTAAATGTTTATACTAAAAAACACATACCAGCTCTTATAAAAATTCCAAGAAAATTCGAAGTAAAGTTTGCTGTGTGATGATAAATTTCTGGAATTTGCAACAATGGGGCCTCCGCTGCAAATACAAAGAAATATTGTGAAGAACGCAATAATCACCGACATTGTTGATGATAAAGAAATTAAACTTATCAACTATTGAGCTATCAATTGCAAACAAAGCTATTTTTAGCCATATTTAGATTGAATCAAATGTTAAAAAAAAACTGGAATATTCCACATTGCTTTTAGATTTGGCTTTTTGTTTTAAAAAAGAGATTTGATCTGCGATAAATACTTGGCTAGCGCCGTAGACTGCAAGACACTCTAAAAAGGTTCGCAAGCCGAATGTTCAAATCTCTTTAGGATTTATAAATCAGTAAATGGAATGTTCCAAAGAGAGGAGTCTATTAAAAATAAAAAAAAGCCTTGACTTGATCTCAATCGGATTTAGTAGCTTCTAAACTTACTGAGAGCCACATCACCATTCTCGGTGGCACACTTCATCTGCTTTCTAACTTTCTGTCTGCAATTAACTGAAGCTTAGCTTTTGGCGAACTTTGCCCTTCAACTCGGCCCGTTGCCAAGCACTTCTGGACTCAGCAATGGAAACGATGAGGCACCTGCACGATTGCACCTTATTGTTTGTTTACTTGCTGCCTTCTGCAGGTGTAGAAAAATATAAGGGAAAAAAGGGCAAAATACTCCAGTATTTGCTACTTGAGAAATTGAAGCTTTTGCAAACATTAGCAGAAAGATAAACCCGTTCCCCCACGACCCGAAGACTCGTTATTTTCTTTTTTGGAGTTTATGAATAAGTAAATAAGAACGACTTCGTCACAGCAATTTGAACTGAACGTAAATAAAATAAAAAGAAATCTGCTATCAAGTTTTTAAACATTTTTTGGAAGCATTTTGTCGCCGTCACGGAGCCTGTCTGCACTGTATATTCTGAGAATGTTTCCAACATTCTACTTCGTTTTTTTTTTTTCTTTTTTTTTTTTGTCGTTTTAACAACTGATGTGTGTACTTATGTATGTGTGTGTTTGCTTGCCAGTCGTAACGGCAGCAGAAATAAATTTGCAAAGGCAACCAAATCTAATTAGTTAGTCCGTCCGACTGTCTGTTTGTCTGCACACGCCAGTTCTCATTTCGATATTCGTTACCACTTCAGCTGCGATAAGAAAATAAAGGCAAGTGTCGTCCAAAGAATTTGCAGTGTTTGCCGTTTCCGGCTCTACAAAATTGCAAGCACAACACGCTCAGAAAAAAACAAAAAAAAAAAAACAACACACCCAGTTTGTGTGTGTCCTTCACACTTGTTATACATTTTCAATTTATGCAAATTTCTTTACACTTGTACATGAGGAAAAACGAAAGTAGGTCAGGTCATCATGCTAAAATATACATATATAGTAGGTATATAATATCTAAGAGAGTCTTGTGTGTGAGTTGTGCTGCCCTAAGGTCGTTAACACAGCAGCAGCAACAAAAAAAAAAAAACAACAAACATAGCGAACTGCTGTCGTTCGCAACACTTTCAGTTTTCAATCAAATGCTGCATAAATTTCAGCCAATTGCTTCAAATGAATGTGTGCAGGAAGTATTGCGAAAAACGAAAAGCAATAAACGAACCTTCTATACCCTTCCAAATGTGCTTCTAAATCATCTGTAATGATGTATTTTCATGCTATGATAAGTTGACTTATTGGCTATTTTATTTATTGTCTATAATTGTCCGCTCCGACTTCAAGTTTGTAGCAACAGGGTTGGTTTTATCAATAAACCTTTCTATAAGTAATTGCCTTTTTTCAAAACCTGATCACTCCTATAGCCGGTATATGAGATAGTCTTTCAATGTAACTCAATTTGCTGCGATAGTATATATTTTATTTGTGGTTTTATAAAACTTGTTAGTTCATATTGTAGCTCTATAATTGTCCAATCCGACTGCAACTTTGTGACCACAGTGTTGGTTCCATTAACAAACCATCCTATAAACAATTTTTTTTTTTTTTGGAATCTGCATCTATAGCAGGTTTTTGAGATAGACTTTTAATTTAACTCAATTTGTTGCTAAGTCATCTCTAAATCATCTCAAATTGTTTCAAAATCATTGGCTTTATTGGCAAACTTGTCAATATCCAATTGACGATCCTTGTAAACCAGATCGTTCTTATTGCAGCTACAATATATAGTATTGTGATTCCACTTCAAATTGGCCTTATCAGCAAACTTCATCTAATCAATATGGCTAGCTATTTTAACCTGATCGCTTTTGTGGCACTACTATATCTTAAAGTATTTCAATATGTTTGTTGTTTTGGCACATCATCTCCTTGCACAAATAAAAAACCCACAAATGTGCAAAATTTCAGCGCAATAGCCGTATCTTACATAGAAACTAAGAGAAGAACATGGCCACATCAATTCTTCTATTGATCAGTCATATCGTATCTGCCACGCCTCCTTCTTTTTGTGGCCAGCATCTGATCAAATACAATATACCCTCTTCCCTAGGGTGCTACAACACTCTAAAGCTACACAACTACAACATAAATTATGAGATGTAGCGGCAAAAAAAAAGCAAAACAAAAAAATTGGCTGACGCATGCTTCGATTGCCATCGCAGGCAATTAACACGCGAGTTCAATTGAATTGACCAACAAAAATAAAATAGCCGCAACCGCAAAAAAACATGAAACACAAAAAAGCTTTGATCGCAGATTACTGCTCATGATGCCAACGACTACCGAGTGATTTTCATACACAATTGGTGCTTAACTGTCGAACTCTTCATATCCAAAAACTGCATTCAACTATTCCATTCTCTGACCAACCCCCTGAATTATTTCAATTTTTCTATCGATAACAAAATCTTCAAAGCATGGGAATTTCAGCTATATTCATCAACACCTGATGTTGAAGACACATTATTAATTGATTGGCAACAGAAAGAATATTCTCTTTGTAGTAGTTTGATTGACGTCTGCAATGTTCATGAGTAACTTTCGAGCTCAGATATTTCTCTACTAAACCGCCTTGTTATTTTGCATTATCTTTGTATTATACAAATATGTTTATTTCCAATGTTATCTAAAGCAGATGGTCTTTATATTTTGTTCCCTTGATTTCATAATTCTGATCATCATATTAACGCAGATAACTGTTTTTAAAGTGAAGATCACACTAGCTTCATTAATAGTTCATCCCACTTCTTAGGACCTATCTGAAATGCTGTTAATAAATAGTGTATTATGCAATTGCAATCTAACCATTGTCCCACTACATACTATACTTGTATATTTCTTATACGAATATTCGTTTCATTTTCTGCCATCAATAAAGAGATTAACGGATGTGAGATTTTTCATTTGAACACTTATTTTCCAATTCTACAATTATCACTTTCTAAATTGCGCATCTTCATCTAATTTTATTAAATGAAAGAATCTGTTTGATTGTCCGTCTCTATAGAAAATGCATATTGTGCAGTTAATATTATTAGCATATTACAAAGTCCCATATAGTCCATATATTGATTGCCAGAATTATATACATATAGCTGCTCATCAATAGTTGCAATACTAAGCAACCAATATTCATCAGAGAGACCGGCCTTCGAAAATTTATTGTTATAACGACAATAACAACAACAATATTTTTAGCTGGTCGGACACACATACAAGTAGCCTCTGCATATGCAATTGACCTTCGCTATTCAAAATTCTATTTCTATTTCTGCGATTTCATTCCCGACTCTCCCGGCTAGTGGGCGACCACAACAGAGTTTCCATGACAATCAATGCAGTCACTTCTCTGCCAGTCTCTGCACTCTCCATCGTCTTGGCGTACTCGTATATAATTATTCCAAATGGTTGTTTCTGTGATTTTGTGATGGCAATAACAACAACCATTTGTTTATTTGAGATCTGCTGATTCTGCTGACGAGAGCTTTGTTGTTAGCTGCTCGAGCGAGTCTAATAAATGTTCACGAGTGTAGAAGAAAATTAAAGCACATCATCTCCATTTAATCTTTGTCCAATTATCCAAATTCAATTCCTTTCAAGAGCATTCCCTTCTTCACTTTTAAAATTTCTTCAGTTAAAAAATTATAGTTGATATGTCAAGTCGAGTATTCATATTAAAGTAATTTCATTTCCAAAGATATACAAACTTATATTATAATGTTCTTGCAATTACTCTGCAAATTCTTCGCTAACTTTTGAGTAATGGACAAACGTTACTTCAAGCTGTTGTTATCTTGGATTTTTGCTCAAATAAATGATAATACATACATATGTAATCAATATCGTTAATACCTCATAATAATATACTATTTATTGTATCTTCTTTTTGTGTGGCTCACAATCAGTTATTAAATAAAATAATTATAGATTATACTCTCCTTGGAGGAGTATTATATATTGTATAAGCGGCTCTTCAGATCAGGTTACTGGGTCTCGTGCTAGCAGAGCGAGTGGATTCGGATCAACGTCATTGTGAATGCATTCGTTGCGAGTTCAAGTGATGTTTCTATCCCCCGAATTTTGTTTATACTGCCCTTCAAATCAAATACTTGTCCGGTAGATCCACACCTTTCGGTCACATTTTCAGTGAGAATTAAATCAAACTAAGAGTATATTTAAGACCTAGAGGCCCATATTCCCATTCCCTGGTGGGCCATATTCCCGCAGCGCTTGGACGCATGTTTTCTTTAAATTAAATCAAACCAAAAGTCGAAAGCGAGTTGTTCCTACTTTATGCCCTGGAGACCCATAATTCTCATTATTTAATCATTATAAGTGACCGTATAATATGAAATACTAAGTACGTAATATTGCACGACAATGTGCAAAATATAGATTGAATAATTGCAAATAAATTAACGTAATATAGTACTCGTATGATGCTGAAAACACACGTAATCAGAAATTAATCAGTGCATAGAACAGCGAGTAAATAAAGCTTGGTTTTAGAATGCAATTGAAGAAGAATTCTCGTATATTTGATCTCTTTTGACTTCCTAGAATTCTAAAGAAATTCAAATCATCATTAGCTCTATCATAAATGCATTAAATGTGCAAAAAAGATTTTGAAATCACTTCAAATGTAGAATTAAAGGCAATTAAGGAATTGTGTAAACAGAATTTTAGTTTTAAATTCATAAACAACTCTCAGATGATGATCTACGGCCAGACATCCTGTTTATTTGATAACAATTTGGAGGATTCGAAAATAAAATCTCAAATAATTGTTTGAGCCTGGAATTATATTTTAGGGTTTTTTTTTAAGCTGGCCTGCATTTTGGTTAATGTTTACAAATAAACTACGCTTTAATAACTAACTATAAAATGGCTTCAGCTTCTCCGATGGTGGGGCAATTAAATATATAGGTAGCTGGATAGCCAGTTGTTGTTGCAGCGCAGGCGGAGCTTCGATCTACTACCTGAAATAAAATTAATATGAAATATATTTTTGTTTAACACATTTTTAATTTAACAATATCTGTTTTAATATAAATCTGGAAAATATTGTTTGACAAACTTAGTTTTTGATTAACTTTTCTGTGAACTTAAATTATTTTCTAGTTTATTTAGCAACCAACAGAAACTTAAATATTGGTAATGAAAATTAATTCAATTTAAAAGAATGTCAAACAGCTGAAATTTCTTTGTTAGATAGATCAGCAATCTGTTGTTTTGTTGTGAATTCCATCTAATTTCTAGATCCACCAAAATCTAGGACTCGTTTCAGTTTTTATGAAACAAATAGTGATGATTGATAACACATATAGATTCAATTACAGTAAGAACAATTTAAATATTCAATAAATAACAATTTTATTTAATAGAAATGAGCCAATTTTAAGACTTTAGAAACTTGAGGCATCTAGTACTACTCATATCTGCCCTCATATCTTGGCATCCACGTCTACTCCATTGTGGATTGTAGATTAAGTTGGTTATACCTTAGACTTAGATCTGAAGCCAATAATATGTTAAATGAAATATTAGGAAATTAAGACAAGTCTGCATGCCAACTTTGGTGGCCCTAGGTATTATGGTTGCGCAATGCTTGAGGTTCATACAGACAGACAAAAATTTCTTAACTGAAATATGCATTGGATAGGTCAACATTTTGGGTGTTTACTGACAATCTCGAATACTGTAAGTACACATAAGTAGTTTTACTTTTTGGAACTGTGGTAATAAGCTGCGAAGCATGGAACGGCTTACAATTTCGCATTGTGTGTGTGTGTGTGTGAAATGAACGGTTATTTGTAGGAGTAGGAGTATGTGTGAAACATGTATGTGCATGTTCATACAGAGTGTATGTGTGTGTGGGTGGGTAGATTTATTTGCATTTATATAATTATTTTCACTGGTTGGGGCCATCAAAATGACGTTGCACTTTGTGAAATTGTTGGCCAAAAGCGTAATCGATATTGTAAGAGTGTGCGTGTGTTGGTTGCATGTTGTAATGAGCTCAAGTAGCGACAACGACAACAACGTTGGCTCGCTCGTGGCTAATTGCGCAGCGCCCTTTGATGTGTGCGTGTGTATGTGTGTGTGGGTATAAATTGCTGTTGTTGGCTGCCATTGCTGTGGGAAATTATGTAGTAACATGCCAACGATGGCGGTAGTGGGGGGGGGGGGGGGGGGGGGAATGCAGAGATTGAAGGCAAAGGCATAAGCGCCGGCTAGTCATCGGCATTCGCATCGGCTGTGCCGGCGACATTATGTAAAGTTGAAAATAGAAAATCGATATTGTGCGAGGCGTCAAATAACAGTTAAGTCCATTACAACAACAACAACAACTTGTGTACCTCCATAGGCTAATGTCAAAAACAGCACCCGAGAGCGTTGCGCCAACTCATGAATTGCGAAATCTCACGAACCATTGCTTGACAAAGCCACAGTGGCTGACTATTTAAGATGCCCCTTACCTACTTACCACACTATTACTTATTATTATTATTATTTCTGACCCTTAGAATTGTGTAGATTTTCCCTCCACATTCAGTTAATAGCTATAAATAACACCTAGACATCACAGCCGCTTTGAGCTGCAAATGCATTCGAAAAACGTTACAAGAAATATTTCTTTTTTTTATGGAAATATTATAAAAAATTGTTACTTTTACTTAGCATGGTATTACTTATTATTATTATTGTTATTATTTTTTCTGACCCTTAGAATTCTTTAGATTTTACCTCCACAATTTAGTTAATAGCTACAAATAACAACTAGACATCACAGCCGCTTTGAGCTGCAAATGCATTCGAAAAACGTTACAAGAAATATTTCTTTTTTTATGGAAATATTATAAAAAATTGTTACTTTTACTTAGCATGCTATTTCTTAGTATTATTATTATTATTATAATTTCTGACCCTTAGAATTGTGTAGATTTTCCCTCCACATTTAGTTAATAGCTATAAACAACACCTAGACATCACAACCGCTTTGAGCTGCAAATGCATTCGAAAAACGTTACAAGAAATATATATTTTTTTAAATGAAAAATTATACAAATTATTTATTTTTTATTTATTCGAAATTTAAAGTGTGTTCTTCCATTGCTGATGCAATCGCAAATATTAATTATTGGCAAAATTGGACGTATCACTCCTTCGAAAGAAGTTAACATTTTTTTTGTTTAACTCGTAATCTAGGAAAACTAAAAAGTGTTTTTATTTTGCATAGATCGTTCCTACATTCGCTATAAATATATTAAGCCATATTAATGAACATATACCTATTCGTGCCGTTTCAAATTTTAAGCAATTACGTAGAAATCATGTAATTGTCCAAATTTCTTCACGTATGTATTTAGACATTTCTGTAATTTGTAATATTTGTATGCATTGAGTAACTATTGAAGATCATTATAGGTAGCTCTGGCTCTGCTTTTGTTTTTTTTTATAACTTATAACCAAAGTGGTAAAAAGGGCTAACTACCCCTCAAGCTAGAATTTCCTCTTCTTATTCCTGCTCGCAATTTGCAATTAAATGCATTCTATCCATGCGCTAGTTTGCTATTCTTTTGTTTTTCTTTAAAGTTGTTTGGTTGTTTTTCATAAAGCTAGCTTTTTTTTAGAAAAGCGAATTGAGATATTAATATTTTGCATATGAAGTCACAAAAATAGCCGTCGGCTACATTTAAATGTTTGTGTTTCTAAGTAATTCGATCTTGTTCCCACTACGCCCTTTGTCGCGCATCCGAAATGTTGCTCTGCCCATAAATAGAAGAGCTTCGAAAATAACTAAAAATCGTATTACCGTAAAGGTTGACTGACATCATGACCAGCAACAGAAACAACGACAAAGGTGTTGACCGAGAAAAAAAGTTGTTTTCACTCAAAGCTTTACAAAATCGTCATCTCAATCGATATCTTCTTATCTACGATCAACAAGTTCTTGTGTGATTATTTATTGGACAAAGAAATAAAATAAATAATAATTATAATGTTGAATAATTCACATCACCTATTTACATTTACTCTATTTCCAGCAGCGGATTACTACCACGTCACATCGCACCTTAGACAGATCGACACAGCCAGGCCAGTGGAATTGACAGAAGACACGTTGCTGCATCGCCAGCGTCGAGCGGCACCCGGGCCCATCCCTGTGGCGCCACCAACGCCGGCGCCCACAGATGTCAAGAATCAGTATCAGAGCGTGAATGCCAATGCCAATGCCAACGGCAATCTGGGAAGCAGCGACACCACCGTCACCACAGTGGACAGCAATGCGGCTGCAGCGGTAGCCGCCGCAGATAGCGTCTCTTACAATGTGGGCGTTCACAATGTGGGTGTCAATGGCACGGGCCAGCGCAAGGATTACAGTTTGCAGACGGGCGAGAGTGCAGGAAATGCCGCCACCACGACCATCAATGTGGCGGCAAATGCTGAGCTCAAGAAGGGCGGACTGCAGCAATCGCAGTATCCCAAGAAGGCGACGGCCACAGCCACCCAGCAGCTGCAGGCGGCGGTGGTGACAACCACCACTACGGAGAAGCCCCTAATTGATGATGTCGACGTGTCCGAGGAGGTCATTGAAAAGGAGACCGCGAAACTTAATCTCACTATTTATAACGTAAGTTATATGTAAAATGCAATATAAAATGGCAATGAATGAAAGAAACCCAATAGAAACTATAGGGAGCAGGTGCCACCAGGATGAATACAAGTATTAAAATTAATCGTGTTGTTGAAGGCCCTTTTATGGAAATCGCCACGCGTAACGGTATTATTATATAGACTCTATATTATAGATAGTAGCTATAATTTGGGAATGAAATGGACAGTTCCGCCCAAGATTAGGTTGCCTATGTCTTCTCTCCGCTATAAAGGGAAAGTACACCTCAAATTTCAAAAAGTTAAAAAAAAAGGATTATTAATCGGGTTTCTTTAAACGAAGAACTCAAACGAAGTCGCTTTGTAGCAGCCATGTCTGAGGTTTTTATATAAATTAATGTTTTTAGTACATACATAGTTTTTTGATTGAATTAAGAATGTCGCGCTTCTCATATAAAGCGCCATACCGCAGCCCTATTTAGCAGCATTTTTATTATCAATTATACGGAATTATTTTTACTATAGAAGTAAAAATACAGCGCTTCTCCTTCGAGGCACTTAATTGAAATTACTGGACGAACATTATTTCGAAGAAAGCTGGCCCTTTCAGCCACCAAACGCTCTACACGTTGTTTACCATTTCTACCTGTTCTACGCCCTTCTATAATGTTTTTAAAACAAATGCAGACTAGAAAATGACAATTACAATACAGCTGGAATTTTCAAAAATGGCTTTTCAGAAAAGTAAATTCATCCAGTTCTATCAAACATTCGAAAACATCTGTTGGTTATTTCCAAACTCTACGTAAAAAGTATTCATAAAAATGAACTCAAAAAAATAAGCAAACTCTTGGGCATAAATATATGATACATCTTCCTAAAAAGAGGTTGTATTATTTAAAAACCAATTGATAGATTTAATAGCACTTCAAGGTTGTGAATGTGTCGAGGGCCGAAAATAATTTTCTTAAACTCGGAGAGTCCCAAACCCCTTGTGATTGGATTATAAAAGTCTGTAACTGAAGAACTAAACATGTGTTAAGGGTCGACCTTATCAACTGAAAAAGATAATCATTTGCAAAATAATCTAAGTAGTTATAATCTTATCGCATCACAGAAACATCCGCACTCCGTTCAACTAACTAACTAAGTTTTAAATAGAGCGATCAGTAAATGAATGAATGATCAGTAATTTAATAATTTGTAATGGCTATTTCTCGGCGATATAGCATGTAGCAGAGAGAAGAAATCATAGTTTCTTTAGAGAATTGTAAATCAAATTCCTTAGTTGGATGATATCAGTTTTATCTTTAAAAAGGCACTTTAAAGCATTCTTATTCGTTTACAGGAACAACACGAATACTACAACAGCAGCCTGTATGTGAATAAGGAAGAGGTGCAGTCTATGTGGAAACTTGTACAGAACATATCCGAGAACGTAATGCTCTCCTCGTCACATCGTCGCGCCATGACCGTTGAGTTGAAGTTTGACTTCCCCTTCTATGGCCACTATGTCCGCAACATAACTGTGGCCACCGGAGGTTTCCTCTACACCGGCGAGTACGTCCATTCGTGGCTGGCGGCCACCCAATATATTGCCCCATTAATGGCTAACTTTGATACGAGCATATCAGCCGAATCGCATGTGCGTCTGCAGGACAATGGTAAGAGCACAAATCCGATGCTGGACTGACTTTTGGAGCAGTCTAGTGGTAAATTCAATTTCTAAGCAAGTCTGGAGCTTGATTCATGTTTTATCTAATCACTTTATTTGGCAAAATCTCCAGTTCAGTATGTAGTTTAGTGTCATAATTTCATGAACCTCGTAAAATTTGCTAAAAGGCGCCACTTTTTAGCAGTCTGGTTTAACTTTTAAAGAACAATAGTTGCTTCAAAAGATGAAATAAAAACGAAAGAATATGTTTGCAGATGATAAATTATAGTGTAACAGTTCCGATTCTTCCATCGAAAAGTTTTGTTTGTAATATTAATTGCAAGTTTTCAATTGACGATTCAACTTTTTAGCAGTCTGGCTAAAAATAGTTGCTAGTTGAAATAAAAACGAAAGAATATGTTTGCAGATGATAAATTATAGTAAAACAGTTCCAATTCTTCCATTGAAAAGTTTTGATTGTAATATTAATCGAGATAACTTTCAATTGCTCATTCAAGTTTTCAGTAGTCTGGCTTAACTTTTATAGAAAATTATTTGCTTCAAAAGATGAAATAAAAACGAAAGAATATGTTCGCAGATGATAAATTATAGTACAACAGTTCCGATTCTAAAAACGATAGAATATGTTTGCAGATGATAAATTATAGTAAAACAGTTCCAATTCTTCTATCGAAAAATGTTGCTTGTAATATTAATCGAGATGACTTTGAAATGGGGATTCAATGCAATTCAAAGTCTGAGAATTTAGCTAAATTGCGAAAAAAGTTTAGATTTTTTGGGAGCACTTGAATATATTTGCTCGACTTTGGCAAAGGAAATACACTTGATAGTTAGCTCAAAATCAAGATTACAAGATAAATGCATTAACTTCTTCACTTCAATCGCTCTGCTTCCACCAGGAACCGCCTTCACTGTGCTTTGGGAGAATGTGGCTCTGCAGGATAAGCCCGATTACGGCAAATTCACATTCAGCGCGACACTGCACCAAAATGGCAACATTGTCTTCGTTTACTATCAAGTGCCCACGAACATCAATGGCATCCAGGACAATCAGCATCCTGTTAAAGTGGGTCTCTCCGATGCCTACATAATTGACAAGCATCTATACTGTAAGTGGCCTCAACTCCCCCCCTCAATAGAGTTTTATTGTAATCCTTTTCATTGTACCGATACAGTCTCTCGTCGCAAGACCATCTATGAGTATCATCGCGTCACCTTCGTTCAGCAACAGATCACCAATGCCACGATCATACAACTGACAGCACTGCCCACCTGTCTAGGCTACAATGACTGCCAATCGTGCGTCAATCACACGACAAGCTTTACGGTATGTAAACGAAGCACCCTCGCTTGCCAGAGCTATGTCAATGAATTGTAATTAAAGTTAACGGTAGTTATGTTCACGATAGTTATACAAATTATACACGAAATTATACACGAACAAATTAGATGATAAGAACCACTCTTATAACGTGTAGATAAGGAGGAAGAAGATAAGATAAGACTCTTTTTAATTAGTAGTAGTAGATAACTTTAAGCAAGCGTTACTTGCACCTTTGCAATGCTTCAAATAGTTTATAATAATTTCACAAAATGTATTAATGTTATAAATCACACATCTGCTGGATGCAAATTTTTCTCATGACCATTCTAGGTCTCCAGTCGATTGAACATTTTCACTGAACATTTATTAAGAAATTGGTTTGTTTTAGCACATTGTGATTCGAATTTATTTCACAGTCCCCAGATTCTAAGAACTTATCTCTCTATTCGATATAATTAATACTTTTAAGCGACATTTTCTATAAAAAGAGCTTGCTCGCAGGTTTTGATATCAGTATGAAAAATATAAACACATATAAAAAAAATCACTGCATTGCATTTGAAATATTAATCGAACATAGTGTTTTCGTTATCTTTGAAACCTTTAAAGCCAAGATTGTTTTTATTCTACGCTAGGAAGAACACATAGAGAGGGTTTTATTTAAATCATTTTCAATATAGATGTACTATCCTATGAAGTCCTATTAATGAAGTCCTAAATATATATTTCTATTAAAAGTTGATACAGTGAAATGTTCGAGTAAAGACTTTCAATACAATTGAAATGAACGCCTTTACGGTCAATGCTTTGTTACGACTTGCAGCCTAAAATAATTACTATAGTTAGATAGGCTCGGAAAAGAAGGGAGTGCGTGTATAATGTAACATGAAATAATATAAGAATCCTTTTATTTTAGTGTTATTGGTGTCCCATCATGAATCGCTGCTCGACGGGCACAGATCGCAAGAAGCACGAGTGGATGCAGAAGGGTAAGACAAGACAAGCAACTACAAGTATATACATAAATATGCCAATATGAATTCTTTTCTATTTTTCCATACAGGTTGCGATCGTGCCGCTATAAATAAATCGGAAGCATGCCCGGCGTTGGGCCAGAAGGGTAATAATGCGGGCGCTCAGGACAGTGCCAGCGCCTCCAATACAGGTGGAAATGCAGGTGCTGCGCCCGGCGCCAATCCCACTCCATCCACTGGCGCTGCATCATCGGCCACGTCAGCCACCACCGTAGCCACGACACATGCGGGCGAGGCGCCACTAAGTAGCACACAATTGCCGCCATCTGAGGCGGACAACAGCAGCAGCAGCCACAAAGACAGCGAACGACTGGACGCTGAATTGTCGGCCGTGAAAGCAGAGACGAAGAGCGTGGGCGTGGCATTTGGCTTCCTTGTGCCCATTTGTCTGGTGTTCGCCGTTACGCTCTGGCTCTTCTATGCGTACCGGAATCCACACACAAAAAGTGGACAGCTTCTCATACAGGTGAGTGGGATGCGACGACGACACCAATAACCAAATTAATTTTATTCACATTCTCCAAAACAATAATCTTTTTACATGCAGTCCAAGCATTTGCATCAGGTTGGTGGCTATACAAATAACTATTCCCCTTTCATCCCAAGTCCACAGATTTGGTTTTATTTTGCTAAAAAAGAAAGTCTAACGAATTCACGAATTTTAGTTTCAGTATGTTTTTAGTTCATCAACCTAATCTAACAGACAATTATACGAACAAGTTGCACATTTGCGCTTAACTTGTTGATTAATTTGATTATATATTATAGTAGTTCTGTAGGTATGTAATTAGTTGCTTCCTTGGTAATAAGAGTAGTCAAGCAGAATTTTAATATAAAATGTTGCTCAATCAAAAGAGTATTTCATTCGTTGAACTAGAAATACAAACAATCCTTAAAGGTACAAGCTAGAGCGGCTTTAATAAAGAAGGTTTTATCACAATTTAGTGATTTGTTGTTTAGTGATAAAGAAAATAGCATAGCCAGGCTAGAAAAACATCCTGCCTACAAACAAAAAATTATCATTAAGTGTATTTTCTTGATTTGTTAAGTTTTCTAAAGTTTTTATAATTTTTGTTAAACAACATCTCAGTTCGCTTTATTTTATCTAAAAACATACCTAATTCTTCCCTATTCTAAGGCCTCTCAGTTTATATTCGTGTTCTTCTGGGTATTAATAAATATTCAATAAATAGTATCCCACGTGGCTCCCACAAACCTGAGGCTAAGATTCTTCCTTTGGCGCCGATTCTTCTCTTGCAGTTCATTCTTCTCTCTAAATAATAACTAAAACTCCTATATTTAATGACTTTTCTTAATCGTTTTGGACTAAAATATATGGAATTTATTTATTTATTTCGATCAAAATACAAGTATGTGGAATTAATCATAAACGATCAGTGAATGACAATTAGCTTTCAACAACAACTAAATAGCTAACACATATGCTACAATCTTTGTATTTACTATTTCTTTCTTCTGGCTTGAGCGAAGATCAAGCAAAATTTTCTGTGATCTAAAAAGAATATTAATTTTTTGATCAGAAGTATCTTTTCTGATACAAGAATATATAGTTGCAGTATTTCCTAAAATGAGGACCATATAAGCATCCAATCAGCATTCAACAGAGCGCTTTTGTTAGAGATAAATGATACATGATAAGTGTGTTTCTAACATGCACTGATCAGTGATCATCATAATTGAAATAAGATCGCCTATTATGTGTTTAAAGTCGCTTGAAGTATAATTAAATAGTGTGTGTATCTATAATTTTACGTTATTCAAATTTATTTTGTTCAGCGCAGCATTTGATTCATCGGCGATCAGGGACGATCTAATATATTTTATTTATTGCAACTATTCATTATTTACTTAGTAATTGATTAGGTCTGTAAAACTGACTGACAACCAAAATCACACACCAGAGGAATATGAGAACATTTTGAATAATATTTCTACTTTAATTGAGCGATTTTTCTTAATATAATCACTTTTGATGACTATTCATAATAATATCGCTTAATGATATTTGTATTTCATGTTCAATTTAGAAGCATTACAATAATTACTCAACGATCAATTACAAGCTTATTACAAACACAACCTCTGGTGAGATTTTCCGTTGCTAAACGGTTCTGCACACGAAATGCGACTAGTTTGGGTTTAGATGTTTGCATGTATGACCGACTGCCTGTTCATATACACACTAGATATGGCTCTCTGTGGCATATAATTTAATTTTAAGTCTAATTTCTGTTGAGCTATTTTAACTATATATAGTATAGACTTGTATACATTGTGTGGAATACTGAATCATCAAAACTATATTGCTGACTCATGGATCAATTAAAATTTGTTTACAAAGAAACTGTGTTGTAAGATCTGCCATCGTGACGAACTCATTTAAATGCACAAATCGCTAGAAATGGGGCTTGTTTGGGTTCTGGTCTAGCTGTAGATGTATATAGTACCATATGTTTGCAAGTGTGATTGTTCATATACTAATATTGCTCTCTCTCTCTCTCTCTCTTTTGTAGTTCCGTCCCAGTCAGTGGTCGTGGAGGCGCGGCGAGGCGCGCTATACGGCAGCCACGATACATATGTAAACTGCAGGAAGAACAGCAATAAATAAATAAATAACAGCAGCAAAGATGAAGAAGATGAGAAAGAGAGGTAGAAAGAAAGAAAGAAAGAAAGAAAAACAATAAGAACATCAACGGCTACTTTAACTGCAATTACAATACATATATAGAGAAAACTGTGTCTGGTCTGTGTAATTCATTTTTAGTGAGTTTGTTTTTATTTTATTTTTTTTTAATATTTTTTATTTCGATTTATATATATATAAAAAAAAAGACAAGGACAAAGCAAACGGCGACATCTCAACTGCAATATCTCGATTTTAATTATTATTATTATGTGATTATGAATGTTTGCTTTTGTGCGAAAAGACAGACAACAAAAGGCAAAAACGACAGGCTGCTGTTACTATTTGTTTTTGATTTTTGTTTGTTTAACAATATTTTGATTTTGATATGCATATTTTGTTTAAAAAACATTGATACTATACTATATACCTGTTCCTGAATCTGAACATTTGCTCCGCCTAACAAGCACGTTCAGCACATTCCCCTCACAACTCACTGTCGTCCTCCCCCCCGCCCCCACCTGCCCACAAATTGTAATCAGTTTCGGTTTCTTTCAAACGCAATTGTTGTAATTAAAATGCTCTGCATGCTGTATTTTATTTTATTATTATTATTATTTTATGTTTTTTTTTTTTTGAGAAATTTCTTTGTACTATACGATACGCAAGGCTTATATACATTTATATTGCTATTGTATATATAGCATTTATATATACATATGCATTTATAAATACATATGTATTTACGATTATATCCAAGACGACCTCTTCTTTTTGTTAGTATTTTTTCTATTACCTAATATATATATATATATATATACACACAAATATATATATATACAATATAATAAATATTAAAAATAATAAATGAACATAAAAAATTAAAAAATAAAACCTACAAAAACAAAAACGGTGTGCAAGAAAATTAAAACTAAATCAATTTGCTATTAGTAAGGAAATAAAGTTAAAAGAAAAAAAAAACATATAAACTAAATGTAACAAACGATGCAAAAAAAAAAAAAAAAAAAAAACAAAAAGAAAAACAACAACTAAGAAAATTGTATAACAATGTATTTTGATAATGAAATTTGTATTATTATTTGTATTATTATATATGCATCCAGTACATGATAATGTAATTTAAATGAAACAAAACCAATAAAATATCTGATTTTAAAATGTACATACATATCAAGAACAGTACGTACGCATCAGCTTCTAATTTCATTTACCAGATACAATAGATAGGAAATCCCCATTACCAGAAAGCTGCGAATCTACTATCTGTACATTTTTCTTTGATTGGAGCGTATGTTTGTAACATTGTCGGGGTTATTAGATTGAGTTTTCTGATTTTCGAATTCTTAGAGTAAATACATTACTCGAAAGTGGAAAAATGGGCAACCATCCCAACCATCCCTCTGTAAAAAGTGAAAAAGTATTTTTGATTGTTGAGTGAAAAGAAATCATTGTGACATTGTCAATGTTATTAGATGGGGTTTATTTCGGATTTTCGAATACCTAGTCAGAGTAAATACATTACTCGAAAGTGGAAAAATGGGTAAACATCCCATCATCCAAACTCAAATGTACTCTGTGTTCGAATTGTGAAAAAGTATTTTTGACTGTTGAGTGAAAAGGAATCATTGTGACATTATCAGTGTTATTAGATGGGATTTATTTCGAATTTTCAATTTTCTACATTTTTCTTTCCATCTTAAATCTCTTCTCTGTATACAAATCGTGAAAAATGCATTTAGTTTTCGAGTGAAACGATCTTTTGATATGCGAATGTTATTCGATTGAGTTCATGTCGGATTTTTGACTTTCCAACCATTCATCAAAGTAGTAGGATTGGGTTTATTTCGCATTTTCAATTTTCTACATTTTCCTTTCCATCTTAAATCTCTTCTCTGTATACAAATCGTGAAAAATGCATTTAGTTTTCGAGTGAAACGATCTTTTGATATGCGAATGTTATTCGATTGAGTTCATGTTGGATTTTTGACTCATAATAGGTCCGCTTCAGTCCCGATTATTAATCGATTTTGTTGATGCTGCACTCTAGTCTCTCAGATAGTAAATTTTTTTTATACCCTGTACCCGTAGGGTAAAAAGGGTATATTAGGTTTGTGCAAAGTATGTAACATACAGAAGGAAGCATCTCCGACCCCATAAAGTATATATATTCTTGATCAGCATGACGAGAGAAATCGATCTAGACATGTCCGTCCGTCTGTCCGTCTGTCCGTCCGTCTGGATGAATGCGAGGATCTCAGAAACTATAAAAGCTAGAATAACCAAAGTTGGCATCCAGATTCTCCTAGGTCCGAGAAAGGACGAGTTTATTTTATTTTTTGGAATTTTCCCCCCCTTCCCCCGCTACAGAATTTCGTCAATAGCGTCCACATTTCAAATGCTACCTAAACCAAACTTTACACACATAATTTATATATAATTGTCTACTGTTGTTCAAAATTTTAATAATTAATTTTTCAATTCGGTCAATTCTAAGAAAAGTTATTAGCGAAACAAATTCTCGCCAGCACAACCCCCACAAACTGCAGCAACAAGTTCGCTCTTCTTCTTCCTCTTTTTGCTGCTGCTTTGGGCGCATATAACTCAGTGGCGGAAGTTTACCTGGGTACAGGGTATTACACTGTCGGGCTTGCTCGACTGTAGCGTTCTCTCTTGTTTTTAGTTAAAACGCAATATGAACAACCTTTAGAGGATTACGCATTGGAATTTATGCCATTGGCATTGACTTTATAGCACTCGTGCTAGCGCCTGCTTTGTCAATATACCTCTCTGTGTGTCTAGTCTAGGACGTGACCGAATATGGCTTCCCTACAAGGAAATATTTGTACTTTCCATAATGGATGGCCATTCTACTGAATTCTTCTCGGTTTCTTCTTCGGCTTTGATAACGAAATTTAATGTTAAATGCTTTTCAAATCATTTCCTATCCTATTCTCAACATACTGTTTGTTTCCTACTTATGGGGACTTACGTAAGTTTGAGGCACTGGTTGGCTTCGCTTTATTTGCTTTATATGGGACATATTTTTTTGAGGGTGTGAGTCATGGGTTAAGCTTTGCTGTTATTTGATTATTAGCAAGAACTGCCTTACCATAGCACTGCTGTAACATACAGAAGGAAGCATCTCCGACCCCATAAAGTATATATATTCTTGATCAGCATGACGAGAGAAATCGATCTAGACATGTCCGTCCGTCTGTCCGTCCGTCTGTCCGTCCGTCTGTCCGTCTGGATGAACGCGAGGATCTCAGAAACTATAAAAGCTAGAATAACCAAAGTTGGCATCCAGATTCTCCTAGGTCCGAGTAAGGACGAGTTTATTTTATTTTTTTTAATTTTCCCCCGCTACAGAATTTCGTCAATAGCGTCCACATTTCTATTGCTACCTAAACCAAACTTTGCACACATAATTCATATATAATTGTCTACTGTTGTTCAAAATTTTATTCAATTCGGTCAATTCTAAGAAAAGTTATTAGCGAAACAAATTCTCGCCAGTACAACCCCCAAAAACTGGAGCAACAAGTTCGCTCTTCTTCTTCCTCTTTTTGTTGCTGCTATGGGCGCATAAAACTCAGTGACGGAAGTTTACCTGGGTACAGGGTATTACACTGTCGGGCTTGCTCGACTGTAGCGTTCTCTCTTGTTTGTTGTCAAATACAGTTATGAACAAGCAGTGCAATTTGTCTTCAATCAAAATAATTGACTGTCGCTAATAACAGCTGTTCAACGGAATAATTTTGAATATAACAATTGAAGCCACATCACAATTCTTTTAAAAAAAGCCACTCCAAATGCTTGGAATGCCAAAGCCGAGCAGGTGGTTCTATTATGACAATCTGATAGGCTGATAAACAAGCAGTGCTCCTTTTTTTCGCTAAAAATTATTGCCTGTCGCTCATAACACACAGTATACATATGAATGTGTGTGTTTGTTCAACTGCAGAATTTTGAAAATAACAATTAAAGCCTCGCCACAATTATGCTATTTTTTTTTTAAGAGCTTTAGCCAATCCAAATCCCTTGAATGCCAATATTTTACGCTCTAATATGACAATCTGATGGGAAGTCCAAGCAGTGTCACTGCTTTTAGATCTTTCGGCACTGCTCTTAAAATTGCTTACTTCGAAAACTTTATTTGAAAATGAGCGTTGTGGTCCAGTGTTTTAAGCCCTGAAAAGCATTCCTGAATAAACGAACACAATTGAAATTCAATAAAAGTTTATTTGGACTATTTGGTCTTTAGTTTACATGCAAGTTCGTTAATATTTGTTGGGAATTGTTGTTGTTGCTGAAACATTTACATGGAGGTGGTCGTAATTAGTTTTGCTATTCCAGTTGTTGTTTTTGTATATACTTATATTTTTTTGTCGGTACATTATTACACTTAGGGATATACTATACATACGTAAATATACATATATATGTATGTATGCATGTATGTGTATGTTTGTATGGGGAAGAAAACCGTTTGATTTCTTGCGAATATTCAGCTAAATTTTGAACTAAGTTAACAGCTAAGGGCCAGCGTTTTGGATAAGTAGAACTTATAGTTTCTGCTGGGCCAACTCCTCGATGGTACGGGCATTCGTGAGGGTTACCCACAGTGGTGACTGGATGCTCGCCAAAGAGAGACACTCGGCTGCGTCCAGGGACTGTGACTTGCGTAGGCCGCCGCTTGTTGATGCCCCGCTGCCCCGACTACTGCTGCTGCCACTGCCGGTGGCGCCACGTCGTCGGTCACGCCTCGAGTCGCGCTTCACAAAAGCAACGGCGCCCTCCTCGCTGGCTGTTTGGCCACTGCCTCGGAGCAGCTGTAGGCGACTGCGTCGCTTGGCCAGCGCCATCGACTCGACCCCAGAGCTGGAGCTGGAGCTAGAAACAGCAGCAGGACCGGTGTGTGTCTCCCGCTCCCGCAAGCTGGCCGTTTTGCGCAGCTTCGTCTTCAGCGAGAGCATCGGCTGCGGTTGTAGGAGATGTGACGTTGGCGATGGTGACGACTGTGGCTGCTGCTGCTGTTTTAGTTGCTGTTGTTGTGGTAACTGTTAGCTCGAAGAGAAAGACATCTTGTAGGAGTTGGTGTCCATGGGTGACTCGGGATTAAGTATTTCGGTTTGCGTCTGCTCCACATCACTGCAGCGCTCCTCCAGCACCGTGTCCAGTTCCAGCGAAGTGAAGCCCTGACTTAGGCTTCGTTCAGGACGTAGACTGATAGCTCGCGACGATCGGTAATCTGTGAGGAGACGAAAGTCCAAATTAGTATGCAAGACAATAGCCAAGACGAGAGATTGAAGATTGAGGGTGTGAAGAATCAAATGGAAACGTGCGAATAGTTCGACTGCAATCTAGAAGATAAAGAGATGAATAAGATGATGGTGTCAACTCAAAAAAAAACCTGTCAAAACGTGTCAACCGCAAAAGGATGTTCTCGAGAGATCGATGTTCTCTAAAGGGATGGATGAGATGATGGTGTCAACTCAAAAAAAAAAAACCGGTCAAAACGTGTCAACCGCAAATGGATGTTCTCGAGAGATCGCTTGTCGATGCTAATGCCAATGTCCAATAAACCCCTTTTCAGTGGGTCAACATTTTTCCAAAAAGTGACTAACTATAGATAACGACCTAGACTTTACGTTGATTGGAATTTAGTCAACTGAAAGGAATAGTTAGTACACACAATTTTTTCCTACATATAGCAATCCCTAGATTCTAGCATTTTTCTTAGTACATGCTGAATGTTACAATGTTGTTTAAAATGGAACTACGACCAAGGATTATTTGAAAATGTTTCAGAATTGCTTTGCAGAGTCTTGTATATCCTGGAATATCGCAAAACTGTAGGAAGTTGTGCTCGAAAATCGTCGCCTTCACATTAAAGAGATAGCAGCGGTTCTCAACATCTCTTTTGGATCGACTCAACACATTTTGGTTGATGACTCTTTTCCTGTTTCCGAAACTCGAATATCCGCATCAGTAGTTAACCCAAAAGAAAACCTATTTTGAAGACTTTTATACAGATTTGAACTAATTTATACTCAAAACAGGTTTCCTTTTTAAATAGTCCGTGGCTTTAAGTACATTCTTCAAAATTAAGAAGGATATCTGAGTAGGATTGAAAACGTTTAGCTTCAATGATGAAAACACTAGTGAACAAAACCCCGAAATATAAGTTAAAGCGAGCTATAATTCAAGATTTTCTATCTTAATTTGTTCACCTTTAACTTCACCTCAACAATTACTAATGTCAGTACAAAAGTTATCACAAATAAACGTTTTACCTTTTAAAAACATAATCTCCTTACATTAATATTTATTTAGTTCCTTTATATAAATCCACATACATCTGCATTGGTATTTTAATTAATTGTTGTTGTTTTTTTTTCTCATTTGAATCTCCCTGAATTCCAAGTGCAAAAATTTAAATCCAAATTTAATTTACCCAAACCAACATCAATTCTTGGAATAAGTAGAAAACGTGACTTCATTTGTTTGCAACAAAATCGAATTTATTATTTATTACCGAACTGCCCGCCCAAAACTAACAAATAATCATAATAAAAATAAAATAAAACGATTTATGATGCCGCTGCAAATGGAATGAAAATGCGGAATACGTGTTATTGAATAGTTCGGCTGAATTGCTAATAACAATGCCATTGATCCATAAATATTTATTGGCCACAGCCAAATCAACAACACGAAACAATTCTCTACTTTGTAAGATTTAAATTTCGCTAGCCCAGGAAAAATAATTGCACATGTCTGTGTTTTTAGCTTAAGAAACAAATTAGGCATAAATGCAAACAATTGATAGTTTTCAAAACAATAAATTCCATTTTGTAAAGTATTTAAATAAAATTGCAAATGGTTGCTAAATTTCAAGGTATTTATAAAGCTTTCCAAAAATCGCCAAAAAGTACAACTTATATCCGATTGATGTATTTACATTATACCTGGCTATTTTTTCCACCAATCGGGGAACAATTTCTTTCCAGTAGAAGAGCTTTTCTGCTTTTTATTTACAATTTATTTATTTACGATCTGTCTTAAAACAATAACTAAATTAGGGTAGCTTTATTTAAAATTAACAGGAATAGAGAGTTTCCAGTGAAACCAACTATTATATTTTACATATTTTCTATGTCAGACTGATGAATATACTTTTTGATTATCTTTCCGGGAGATCGAGAATATGTATTCTTTTAAGTCTTCGTCTAGTTATACCATTATCTGTTAGACTTAAGGCTAGGAAGTATGGCAGGTACAAGACATATCTGGAGATATTCTAACAGTCAGTAACTGTAATCGTACACTTATCAAAATATATTCCCGTATATATGAGCATTGCGCACATACTTACATTAGGAATTATTTTAATCAGCTAATTAACAGTCCTTTGAAGATTTGTTTTATTATTTATGTGTGTTAATAAATTTACAGATACCTATTTAGTTTAGGAAGATGAGGTTGTGAAATGAACCTAAATGGGAGATGTCCCACTCGCAACTGGAATGTAGTTTAAAAATGTTAAAGACAAGGCCTCGCTGTTCCAGCCAGTTAATACTGGCTAATGGCTTAGCGAGCTACTTATGATAGTTTCCTTATTTCCTGCTATTCATGCCTTGTCCTACAAAGTATGTTCAGTGAAAACTCCCTTAACGAACATCTCTTTTATCCGAACCATCTCTTCGGCGGACTCTTTTCGTAAAACATTCGATCGGTGTGTAAAGTATTTAAGTATCCCCTTGAGCGGACAAAAATTGGCCGACCTCGAGCGTCCGGCCAAGAGAGTTTTCACTGTAGAACCTATATTGCAGTTCAAATTCCTCTCCAGACTAGGTATCTCCAATTCTTCTTAGCAGAATGTTTCAACTCATTTTTGTCAATAACTCATTTCATTCCCATGCTTGGTCCACTGCGCAGCTTAAATGTTCAATTTATGAAAAAGCATTTTAATCTAAGCGCACGAACTCGCCAATTCATTCATACACACATAATATAAATACACATACAAGTACATCTACAAACTGTTTAAGCGCACATTTGCGTAAACTCTGGATCTGGGCTGTAGGGGGGTGATGGCGATGAAGAGCTTGGCAGCTTAGGTGGTCGGAGCTGCCCGAATTCAGACGGCTCTTGCGGTACGCTATGCGTAATTGTTTCAAAATTTATGCAAACCAAAATATGAGCGGATTGGGAGCAAGCAAAACAAGTGTACAAGTGTAGTTGGTAGTTTGTGGTTGGCAGCGAAGCCATCAACGCTGTCGTCGCTGAGCGCCAAATGGGTGTTGATGCGAGCTGGAGTGCCGCCCCCACACATACACACGCACACACACACACAAACAAGCAAACACTACCCAGTAGGATTCGAGGTGCATATTTCAAGCGTCTCTTTTCTGTTAGCTGTCTATTCGTCCGATTCTTAAAATACGAGTACAAGTATGGAGAAGATAGAGCAGAGATATGTATTGACTCTACACGGTCGCAGCTTCCATTACATAAGGGTAAAAAGTTCCAGAACTTAACCTAAAATAACAACAATATCCAAATTAACTTAACTGCTTACTTATGTATATTGAACGTAAATATATGCCGATTGTTTAGGTTATACTTATATATTATATATTATATTATATATATAATCAAATAGTCGCCTCTGGTGATGGACAAAATTAATTAAAATAAATTAGAAACGTAATATTTCTATCCGATGTGAATCGGCTTTCGAAAGCCCCTAAATCAAACAGAACAATTCCTAAGTCTAAGTCAGTCAGTTTTACAAAAAGGAAATGAAAACTGATTACACAGAAACAAAAATAACAACAAGAAAGGAATGCTAAAGTCGAGCAGACTCAACTCTTAAATACCCTGTACCACCGCACAAAAAATAAATTAAATTAATTTAATTAAATTAATGAACTAAATTAATTAATTAATGGAACAGAAAAAATGAACAAACTCGTCCTTTTCAGGGGCTCAGGAGAATCTGTATACCAAGTTTGGTTGTTCTAGCTCTTTTACTTTCTGAGATCCTTGCGTTCATACAGACAGACGGACATGGCTATATCGACTCGGCTTATCATGCTGATCAAGAATATATATACTTTGTGGGGTCATATCTTGGTTAGCATTCGCTAGACATACTTTCTTAATTCCTAGCAAAGCAAAAACTGTTTTGTTGACAAAAAAACATTTGGTATATATTTGAAAAAAAAAACGAAAAAACCTACAAAAGAAAACCACAATAATATGTGATGGGTTCTTTTATCGGTGCCTTAAAGCCAACTAAAATGTCAACAATAGGTATGAAGCCCAAAATCATAAAATATATTGTTTTAGCAAAAATTGACGATTTACAACTAAACCTCATTATCCTGTATCCAAAAGACACACATGGCAACAATATTTATGAAATGTATTTATTCTCTTGGAACTATATCTGTTTTTAAACAAATTTATTGCTTTTCTGTATTTAAGTATTTTTTTTAATAATAATTTGAAAACTAGTACTATACCCTTTTACCCGTTGTGTACAAATTTTTGTTGTTTCTTTTTGTGGATAAATGCAGGGTATTGAATAGTTGAGCCCGCTCGACTATAGCATTCCGTTCATGTTTTCTTATAATAGTATAAAGGCTTAGCAAGAACACAATAACCTTTTTGGCTGGATTTTGTTTTTCTTTAAAAATAATGTTGCTTCGTTCCAAGGCCCTTTCGAAATATTTACGAGGATCGATGGTTCGAATATAAAGTACCAATAATTTGACAGCAGTCAGTCAGGCTTCTTGATTAATTTTGTTTATACACAAAGAAGAACATAGTAAAGAAAATATTTGAAAACATCGAAGACTTTAAGAGAACTGTTTTCTAAAATTAAAACAGAGGACTGCCTTTAAGTTCTAGTTTCCCTTACGAATGTCTGTTTTGAAATCAATGAAACTTTGGTATTGGATCATTTAGACAAAGCATTTGTGAGCATTTAATTGTGGACGTAACTTTCTGTTGTTGAACAGGTTAGAATACATACACAGTTCCTACTAGGTGTGTAGATGTGCAATTTACAGTTATAAATATGTCACTTGAAGAGCGTCCGTGCGGGTGCATGGCACCATGATGAAAGAGCGCAGCCAGCGTGGCGCGCTGGGCTTTAAATGAGGGCAAGCGACTGCTCGTACATCCCGCCAAAACCCCCCACCCAACAACACACACACACACATCCACACACTAGAGATGTGCATGGGCCCGAAATGAACTTTTGGAAACACGCACGCGCACGCACGACTATGATATTTCTAAACACGGCCCAACATGAACCTGTTATAACCATTAAATGCAAATTATATAGCCGATATAGCCATGTCCGTCTGCCTGTCCGTCTGTCCGTATGAACGCAAAGATCTCAGAAGGTATAAGAGCTAGAATAACCAAACTTGGTATCCAGATTCTCCTAAGTCCGCGAAAGGACGAGTTTGTGTTTTATTTCTAATACATACAATAATTTTTTTTTGTTAATTTAATTTTCTTTTTTTGTGGAGAGTTCAGGGTTCTCTCTTGTTTTTTTTTTACATCTTTAAGATGTCTTTCGAATTATAAATTGTCGTCAACTTTTGCTTATTAGCAAGAATATATATTATTGATCAGTAAGACAAGACGAGTCGATGTAGCCATTTCCGTCTGTCTGTCCGTCTGACCGTCCGTCGGTATGAACGCAAGGATCTCAGAAAGTATAAGAGCTAGAATAGCTAAACTTGGTATCTAGATTCTCCAAAGACCGAGAAAGTACGAGTTTGAGTTTTTTTTTTCAAACACGCGTGGCACGACTGAGAACACGGCCCGTGCCCAACCCTAACACACACACACACACATACTAACATGCATGCATGCTAGCAAGCATATGGCTTTGGGTGTGTGTGTGTGTGTGTGTCTGTGTATTTGTTAGCGCGCTGTTTTTATTGAGTGGCTGCGACAGCGCGCAACAGTCGTGGTGCATGGCAGGCGTTCAACCCGCATGTTGGCAAAAGTTGTACGTTCGCTGATAGTCGTAGTTGTACGAGCAGTGTGTTGCATACATTTAGGCGCACACGACAGGCAGCAAGACAATGGCCCAGCAAGGAGCATTGCACAAAAAAACAAAAATATACACAAACAAGCAGAAATAGAAATAAACCCAAAAGGCCTGCTGCTGCTGCTGCAGGCTAACTATTTATTTATTCATGGCCCGGTGATTGCTGCTTTCAGCTACCATATGGCAGGTGGCATGCTGCTGGTGGCATGTTGCAGGTTGCAAGTTGAAGATAGCCGCCTGTTGGTAGTTGGCTGCAGGTTGAATTTTTTATGCCGCTTCAAAAGACTCCGAATGCCTAGAGTATGCATACATGTATGTGCATGCTTGTTTGCATGTATGTGTGTGCCACTGATTGCATTGTTGTTGCCACTGTTGTTGTTATTGTTGTTGTGGGAACATGAGCATGAGGTGTGTATGACCGTTGAGTTCAAAGAGCACATCGCACATAACGCCCGATATTGCATATTTGGCCACAAGCAGCTGTTGGCTTTTTGGCCAAGAGGCAGCTTTAAACACACCAGAAGGTTGCCACAATCAAACAACAGAAAGGCTTCGAGTAGACAAGCTACTTAAAGTGCCGCAAATAATTTCAATTTGATGTGTCATTTAGTTAAGTCTCAAAGGCTAGTGGCACAAACTATTTGGTACTCACTTTCATATTTAAAAGCTTCACAAACAACACTTGCAGCATTATTATAATGTAGAATTACGCATGTTAACCTGTCTATTTCAACTCATCATCTGATTGGCATTAAAAAGTCTTCAATTTATTGATTAGACTATCAATGCCTTTTAATAATTGAATATGAAAGTTTCAAACAGAAATCAAGAAACTCCTCATAGTACATCTGCAAAACCCACTCATGATCTTCATTTTGAGTTTCTGCAAATTATCTGCTTCAAAAGACATCTCAATCCAAATAATGAAAATGTTAAAAATATGGGAGGAAAAAAGAGAAAAAATATCAAAGAAGACTAATAATAAACCTTCCCCCAACGGTGAAGTGATTCTCCACATTTAGCTTTAAACTAAATTTTATCTTTTATTATTCAAGTATTTTAATTTGTTATTTTAAATTATTCATTTAGTTATACCTCTTTTTTATTTTATACTGCCATTTTCTTCTCCTTTTCTTTTTTGTTAGGTCTAATAATGTCTCTGACAACTCTCTGCTGTGAATCGGGCGTATCGGCAAATAAAATTCCCCCACCGAGTCGGATTCGTTATTAAACATTTTTGTTATTTTTATAGGCTTTGTTTTTCTTTAGTTTCATCTAGTATAAGTTCTGTATTGTTTCGATTCTTTTTTTCCCCACATCGACAGCTCTTTTTGTCGATAGATAAATAAGTAAATAAATAAAAAAAACAATTCACAGTCCAATGCACACAATAAATAATTCAGAACCATACTTCCTTCTCTGAAAGTCCACCTGGCTAGTGCTGCCACAAACCTATAGAATATCAGACATTGTGTTGTGTTTAAAACAAATACAGGGTGCAGCAATGTTATAAGAATCTTATTAAAATGTTTTGAATTTGTCTAAAGAATATGCATTTGATAGTGAAATTTGAATTTTATATTATTGTTTTTTTTTAATTGTGAGATTTGTGTTAGAAATATTCACTCTTGGAATTTCATACAAAAAAAAAGTAAGCAATCGATATCGAAATACTAGTAATATTCACGAATTTAAGCTCAATCATATCACCTATAAGTTTGTTAATGAAAAGTATGAGTTTTGTATTCATTATGTATTAAAAATAATCAGCATATTAATTCATGGAACAAATGTCCAAATGGAAGCCTGGATCTGTCCCGCCTTCACCATTCACACTTACCCTTTGAGTGCAGGGTATATAAAGACTTTTTATCTAAAAAAGAAACTATTAAAGCTGAACATTGTTTAAGCAATAAATGAATGAAGAAAAGTTTGAAAAGATATTGACACTATCTAGTCGATAAAAGTAGAAAAGTTAGGCGAATTCCAAGGCAAATAAATATTGGACTTATATGTAAATAGTGGACAGTTAATTAGGGCAACTTAATAAGAGCCTTTAAACAAGAACTCAACTATATGCGCGGCACACAACTAATTGTTAGCCAATGATTTTTTTACGACCTGGTGTGTTTTACTTTTTATTATTTTTTTTTTTTGTATATTTTTGTGGGAGGACACAGGCGGGCCACACATTACTATGCGGGCATTTTAATTATGCACGACGTGATAAAGAAACTGAAACTGTAACTGAAACTGTAACTTATTTTTGGTTGGGTTTGTTTATGTTATTTGTTGTTGTTGCTCTTTTTTTTGTTTATTGCCTGCTTCAGTGTTTGTTAGGGGGCGTTTCTTTTTTTAACGCTCGGTATTTGCAATTTAAAATTCAATTTATGCAAGAAAAACAAGCAAAGTTTTTCCAACGCACCGGAACGCAACACAAGAGGAAATAAAGAGCCACGAAATGTTGAAACTTAAAACGGCAAAATGGGCTGCTCGCGAGAAGGGCTGTTTTTCGATGGCTAATGGGGGAAGGGGGGTATGTGTGGTTGTAGTTGTAGGTGCTTTATAAAAAATATATAAAAAACAAGAGACACACATTGTCTACGGCAAGGCACACACCAAGCGAGCCAAAAAGAGAGAGAAAGTGAGACTAAATTAAAATTACTTGTCTAATAGAGAGCTATATTAAGAAAAGTTAGCATGACTTCTAATTGAAAGCGAAATTCTTGTAATATGACATGTGATATGATGTGATATATATTGCGCTGATCGCTGTGATTATTAAAGATGATGTGATATGATAAAATATGATGTGATATGATGGAAGATAATGTGACATGATTAAAGATGATGTGATATGATGAAAGATGATGTGATATGATTAGAGATAATGAGAGATGATGTGCTAGGATCTAATGAAACGTGTTGATTGCGTCTATCATTCAGAATATCAAGTCAATCAGTCAATCATTAGCTGAAATTACGAAACGAAAACACATTACAACATTCAAACTCACTAAGCCTATGAATTGGACTAAATCTGACCAGGCTAACAGCATGGTCCTGCATGTCATAGTTTCGGCGACGATCCCGTTCCCTCGCCAGCTTGGCCCGGCGACGCAGACAGCATATGACGATCAGAGCCAGTATGGGAAACCCAAAAATACACGAAACAATGGGTATCACAATCGATTCGGGTGAAACTGCAAAGACAACAATCAGAGTAATAAGCAATTAGTTTTTGAGAATTTTTAGAAAGTGAAGTAAATAAGGTCTCCAATTTGATTTCAATTACATTTTCCACCAATTTCAAATGCTTTTCGTCTTATATTTATTTATCGAACAGGTTCTTTGTAGCACCAGTAAGTTTAATTTAATTTATTAAACAAACTTTGTTCATAAAACCCAAAAAGAGTAACGTGCAATGCTTACATTAGCATTAAAGTCTGACGCAAAACATCTGATGTCTTATGAGCTGCAATGGAAACGATTTCGAAACTCAGTTTCGATTTCAATTACGATAGAGAGAGAGAGAGAGAGGGAAACGCATTGGTTTGCTATCTACGTCATTCCGAATTAAGGATCTCAATCTATTTGCGGCAACACAGAGCCATTGCTTCAATGACAATTGCTGCGTCATCTTGACTTATGCATTCGCATGAACAATAATTTCATGCCAGATGTTTAATGGACTGCACAGCAACAATAACAATAGCAATGGCAACAACATTAGTGCTAGGTACCCTTTGTTATGCAACAATAAATGTTAATGTGCTTTCACTTTTTGTTTGCTCATGTGCCTATCCTCAATGCCTAATGTCTGCCAGCAGCTGCTGTTGTTGTTGCTGTTGTTGCTGCTGTCACACTCCTGCCGGCAGTTGTTATCGCAGTTGTTGCCAAAGCCGCATCCCCAACAACCAGGCAGCACGCATATATCCGTATTTGTTAAATTGCTGCGGTCATCCCGAGCTGCTTTCATTCAAACGCTTACACACTTATCTCCCCCCACCATGTTAATTTTAGACGCAATTTAAATATAATTATAACAATGCAAGCCCACATTCCACAAGGCAGCACATAATGAGCAGAAAATTAATTCAATATAGAGGATCATTTCGACAAAGCACTTCTCCACCACCTTTTTTTTTGTTAAGCTTCTCTTTAAATTATCAAAGCTTTCCATGTTGGCTTTTAAACACTAGACAGGGTGCCTGAGCATCCAAATTCTTTCTGAAAAGTACAAATTTGTTGCCTTGATAAGCAGTTCACAAGCAAACCCTAAGGTGACTGTCCTGTTTAAAAAGGAATCGACACCTTCGACAAACACTCAAAAGGGTCAAAATTAATTCGCCATACCTGCAATAACGACAAGAGGAAGTCAGATGTCCTTACCTAATCTGACATAAAACAACCGTAAATAAGCCTTTAAGTAGACAAGACGTACCGTAGGCTAACATTGGCTTAAGTACTTATGTACAAATAGATATATACTTCTTGCAACTATAGACTACTACTTTGCTATTGAAATTCATTTTCTTCTACAATCACTATAGAGAGCCTTACTTTCAGCCCACCCTAGAGCAGAATAGGACACATTTAGATGAACTGCCCAAAGGTCTGATATTTATCAAATACTTTGCCCATTAAAATGAATCTCCTAAAGTTCTCACATCTATGGATTACAATATGTGTTTCCCTAGATGATTAAACTTGAAGTTATTAGAAAAAAGACGATAACTCAAAACCCACTCGAGATCATCAGATCATTAGGCAGCTACAGTAACGTCAGCTTTAGAGCGTAGGAAAGTAGGGAAGTTTTCTGCTTAGATAGATGGATTCGTATCAGCCTCTAAAGAGCATCATGTTGTACTTTAAATAGCTCTGAATACCAGGAAGGTTCTCTATAGCAAAAAAGTGAGCGTCAGACCAAAAAGCATGTTCGCTTTAGAGCATAAGAAAATAGAAATCTTATAGATACAACCCTATCAGCCACTCAAAAGCATAAAAAAAAATATTATTTTTGCTCTAAATACCTCTGAATACTAGAGCGGTTCTAAATAATAAATAAACAAGTGAGCATCAGATCATAAATCCACAACAATGGATGACTCTCTTATCATGCCTAAGTAAGGTTAGCCTTGGAGCCGACTACAGAGTCTAGATATTAACAACGCTATGAAAGGAGCCAACACCTAATGAATGCCTAATTCCTTTATCGCATTAAAGCTCATTTGAAATTTTACACAATTTGTGAAACACTTTTAATCGATTTGATGCTAAATTGCCGCAATTTGCTTAATCTGAAACATTTTCAGCCTCTAAGCAGACTTCATATACACTGATAAAAAAGTTGCATAGTACAGAGGAATATTTTCATATTCTTTTTAATGTTATACAATTTAATATTCAAATCAAGTATAAACATCGTAAATTTAAATAGTAACATATTCAATTACTGATTTAAATATGAATAATATTAACAAAACAAAGTGTAAATCTTTGTCATTAGAGTGTGGCATACTGAATTTAATGTCTAATATTTAATTTTAATATACGCCCACTTCAAATAACAGATAGTTGAATTTACTATATTCGATAGTAAAGTTTAATATTTTTCTCAAATTTAATTTGACGTTTTTTAGTCGATTCAAAAAATATACTAGAAATATATTAAACTTTAATTGACTAGAATTCTCAAGTCGATTTTCAGCAGCTGTGTGGTATAAATACATACATATATGGTCGTTAGGTATCTGTCAAGTAAGTGTATTCAATCAGCTTTACTTCACTTTTTATATTAATATTCATCTAAACTATATAAAAGGCATAATTAATAATAATAAGAATTAATTAATTAATTACCAAAGGAATTTCAAAAGTACTTTCCCCTAATAATGGTTCTATATAAAATATGTATTATGGAAATGTCCTTATTGAAGAGAATTAAATACAGTAGAGTAGACAAAGTGGGAGAAATATTTTATAATTATAAAATATGTGAAATGAGTTACCGCATCAACTAAAAACAATTAGCAGCGAAACGCACTTTAGAGTTAAGATTCAAGCACACTTAGAAAACGTTATTTTAGAAAACGGTGTATAAAGTTACCTAAAACTTAATATCAGCCACGCACTTAGTTTAGTAAAAATAGGCAAAATAGATTAAGTATAAAACTGATAAAACAAACTTAAAAAAATATATAATAATTAAAAAGATTAATAAAAATGTTTAATGTGAAAATAAAATAAAATTAATAATAACAAAATAACCTAATAATAATAATAAATAAAAAATATATAATTATTACAAAGATTAATAAAAGTGTTTAATGTTAAAAAAAAAAAATAAAAAAATAACTTAATAATAAGCTCAATATAATTAAATTTGTAATGACTAGCGTAATAATATAAAAGTAATCCAATACTTGTAACGCTAGGATAAGGCCTATAAATAAATAATAATAATAAATAAAAAAATATATAAAATTTATAAAAATTAATAAAAATGTTTAATGTTAAAAAAAAATTTAAAAAATAACTCAATAATAAGCTCAATATAATTAAATTTGTAATGACTAGCGTAATAATTTAAAAGTAATCCAATACTTGTAACGCTAGGATAAGGCCTATAAATAAATAAATAAATAAAAAATAAACCTCTGCTGTGAATTAAACCCACGTCCACATCGTCATTTGTGATTTAATATCGTCACACTTTAAATTTAATATTTTAATATTCAACTTGAAATTGAAATTAAACACACTACGGTGCAAGGTCGATGGTAAACATATTTAACTCTACGTGTAAACATTTAAATTTACGTGGTTTTTTTTATCAGTGTACGAGTACGTGTACTCGTATAGCTGCTTCGCGCTTGCTATCCGGCCAACATTTTTTTTCGTACTGCCATTTTTTTTAACGACACCAACAACCAGCAACCAAGCCCATTCCCATTCCCATTCCCATGCCCATGCCCTGTGGCATGCCAGGCACCATTTGCATTTCCTTTCCTTGATTTGGGACACTGTCCACTGAATGCGAATGCGAATGCCATGCCGGCTGGCCGCATCTTGGGCTCGAGGGCGGACTCTAGTCGCTGTCCTTATAGCTGCTGTGCTGTGCCCTTTGGTTTTTAAGGGCCAACTCGCTCTGGGCTGTCATAAGCATGAAAATTATTGTTGCGCCTTATTAGTCGCATATTTTTAAAAGTTTTCTGTGAGCTTCCTTCGCCGGTCCGAGCACTTAACCCAAAAACAAAACGGCAAACGATGTCTATCAGCAATTTTGAGGTGACGCGGTTTTAATTTGTCTGCACTGCTGTTTTTTTTTAATTGCAAGCTTCTCAGACAGGATTAATCTTGATGTCCTGGGGAGACACGGCCGGAGGATGGTCGACACACTCGACTACTCTGACTGACTGCGTGACTATCCTGCTGTAAATGATGAGCGCCATTATCGCTGTAATCAGCGCTGAAAATTTGTGGACTCGAGCCGACACAACAAATGAGCTGTCATAATTATACAAGTATATGGACAAGTATGTATGTACATAGAGACTCCTGTTTGTGTTAATGGGAATATATATATATATATATATATATATTTATATGTATATATATGTACTTGTATATTTTATTTAGTTTATAGCTTATGTCTAAGTTATAACAATTAAATCCCAATTTTATTTTTACGTGGCGGAGTCTTAATGTAAAAATCCAATTGAATATTATAATTGGAAAAAAAACAAAACTTCTTATTCTTTAATTAAAAAAAAAAACAATTTTGTAATACGAGTGATGAGCAAAGTTTTGGTTTCTTCCGTTGTTCATCTCTTTTTTATATCAAACTAGTCTTTTCCATACTTGTGATGAATGTTTTTTGAAAGTTCAAGTTAATTTCGATCGCTTTCTGCTATTTAAGTGAGCTTCCTTCAATATATTTCCTTTCCTGTGATTGTTGTTTTTTTTTTTTTTATATTTCAAACACTTTCTTAACCAACTATTTGCTCATTTGTATGACGGTTACTTTTAAAATGTTCCCCTCTGATTGAATTTCCACTGCTTTCTTTCTTTCCATTCTTCTTTACCCATCGAACCTGAACCCTGACATTTTTAAGCATCTATACTAAGTATATTATGAGAGCGATGAGCGAATGATTGTATGAACAAAAGATGATAAGATAACTAAAGATTTGTGACACATATTGAAAAGTTAATAGAAGTTCTATCTTAGAGACCTGCTTTTCTTCTTTAGTTCGATCAGACTAACCCCAAACATCGACTCATTACTTAACTGTGTTCTCTGCACTCTTTCGTAAAAGCAGATCAGTTGACAAAATAGCGAAATAATAAAATGTTGATACAAATATTTTTGTAGAATTTTTGAAGGAATAGTTTTCCTCTGTGTTAGCTTTAAGAACGATTTTTATCCAAAAGTAATTTAGTTTCAGTTTCATTTAATTCATTTGGTTGTTGGAGTCTTTACAATTTTTAGTTGCTATTTGATTTCACAAGCAATGTCATTTAAATCCTTTAGAGCATTTGATGTTGTTAGTTTTTCTGAAATAATATTATTAACAGTGAAGCATTTTCGTTTAAAGCCAAGAGTCTGCTTTTTATTTGAAAAATATTTGTGCTCGTTTTTTTAGAAAATATCGATAGAATTACGACCAAAAATATATATAGATAAATGTCAATAAATTGTAAAATGTTGATATTTTTAAAGATACTTATCAACAAACGCTACCTTGGAATGCTTAAAATAGTTAAATAGTTAGTTCGTTGTGTGTGCGCTTGAGCCAACAATAATGGAGCGCGGAACAAATGCAGGACGATGGACCTCTTAAAATTATGAAATCCAATTAAAGCTTTCAAAGTGACACTTCAAATTAACACAAATGGAAATGGTGGGTGGTGGGGTGAGGAGGAGAGAGAGGCAGAGACAGAGGCAGAGGAGAGGAGGAGAGAGAAGCAGAGGAGAAAAGGAGGCAGTTGTGTTTCTGCTGATAGATGGTGTGCGAGCGAATGTATGCTTTTGCTTGCCTTCGTTGCCATTCAATCAGTCAGTCAGTCAGTCAGTCATTCTGTCAGTTAGTCAGTCAGTCATTTATGCAGTCATTGATTTAAGTAATCGTTTGGCAATATCGGCGACAAGCAGCTTGTTGACGATGGCTCTGGGTGGTGGTTCGGTTGAGTCTGTTTAGTTGGCTTGGGTTGGGGTTGGGGTGTGGGGTCTGGGTTCGGGTCTGGGTTGTTTCTGTCGTTTGCGCTGAGTCATCAACAGCGCGTTTGATGCTCGAAATATTCAATAAATATTAATAAATATATATATAAGCACACCTACAGACAGATAGACAGACGGACAGACAGACAGACAAACAGAGAGACACACACACATAGTCGATTACAAAGGCGGTGCACGCGCTCGAGGTCGTGAGGCGACCAACGATGCTTTCTGTCGAATGGCAAATTGAAAGTTTGCATATTTGATGTTGATGCCGGAATGCGCTACAAAGGCGGCGCCAACAACAACAAAAATGTGCAAGTAATTCAGTCAAATATATATATGTATGTATAAGAAGGCAGAAGACGGAATACTGTATTAATATGAATTCAGTGCCAGCTTCTTGTCCTGCCATTCAGCGCCTTCTCTTTGATGCTCTCGCAATGGGATGGAGAGGGGGAGGGGAGGGAGGGGGGGGGGCGGAAAGGGAACTATGAGTACTCGTATAAGAATGGCCAGGACACGGAGCATGTCTTGTGGCCGGACTGGACTGGACCGGTAGGAAGGCACTTTATTGTTGCCACGATAAATTTTTTTGCTCCGAGTATTAACGACAACGACCGACACTGTCGGTTTCGAGCTAAAGAAGTACAAGTAGTTGCCAACTTTTAGTTTTGGAGCGCACTTCAACCCTTCAAACTGCTAAGAACTTTTGCTGCTAAAACTGCACACGCGAAAAAACACAATCTCCAGTGAAGCAATTATTTATATTTTTTTGTTGAGACATCTGCCCGTTCAGTTAAAATGAGTGGCCAAATCTTTGCAACTAACTAACTAACTCACTAACGCAATTAAAAAGATGCAATCTTCGATCAGACAATTACTCACATAACTTAAGACTCTTGACAGAGGAGTATAGCCAATTCTTTAGAACGAACTAATACCCTTGAAATAATGCAATGGGAGCTGAAGCAATCAAGCCAAAATGGAGCTTCTTCTATTGTCTCAATTCAGTTGCATAATTTTGATAAGCTCTTTTCCACTTGTATTTATTCAATATTCAAATATTCTGTATATTTATGAAGATTATTCTCCTAAACCGTCGATTTTGTGTTCTACTGATTGTCGTGGATTTGGTAAGTCTCTCTAAGTCAATATATTTCATTTCCTGTGATTGTTGTTTTATATTTCAAACACTTTCTTAATCCTGACATTTTTAAGCATCTATACTAAGTATATTATGAGAGCGAAGAGCAAAAGATTGTATTAACAAAAGATGAAAAGATAATCAACGATTTGTGGAAGATTTGTAAATCTAATAGAAGTACTATCTTAATATTACGCGGAAAGACTCGTTTATGTTTTAGTGTTCAGCTTCTGCACTCGCCTTAAATTTGTACTATCCTTATAACCTATATTTATAGATAAATAGATAGACATCTCTTTCATTTATCCTTCGTTGACTTGCTAGATAGATAGATCGTTGCTAGGAAAAAAAATACTCTCAATTCGCAGTGAAGCTAAAAATATTCAATATTATTTGATCAGCAATGGAACAGCCGTACCCTTCTAGGCTATAGCTAAAAACATATTTGGAACTTAGACCCTGTTACTCGATTAACTATTGTCATGAAGTTTTTTACATTTAATTTGAAGTATATTAAATTCTCACGAGTAAGAATAAATGAATCTTAATCAATATTTAAAATTAAGCTTAATATTACATTTTAGACCAATTAGCAATGAAGATCGAGTGTTCTTCACAACTTATAGTAAGGAGTGCAATAAATTAAGAGCATCATGCAATTTTCTTACAACTAACTTAACAAAGTAACCGCCTAGGGTGAAGTTCAATAAGCATTAAGATTGCAAATTTCAACAAATAAAGAGAACTTTAAAATCAAGAGTTAAGTCTTAAGCGAATGGAACTTTGGTGACCCCCAGCTGGGTAGCTATTATGGAATTCTTTTTTGAGCTTCACAGGCCTTGAAGTTTGCTGAGCCCCATGTATAATACAATAGGCTTGCCTTTGTACTATTATGGCTAATTGCGGAATGGAAACGACATAGCATATGCTAGGCATGGAATTTTAATCCTATGCTCGATGTAGATCTTTGAAGTCGCGCTTAAAGTTTGGTGACCCCCATGTATATTCGACTTTTTCTCAAACTATATTGCTTATTATGGAATGGGACCGATAATATACTACTTATGTATAGAACTTTGAACAGTGTTTCTTAGGGAGCGTCACATTACGAAGGTTGCTTGATCTAGAGCTGTTAAGCAGCACATCAAGTTTGGTGACCCCCATACTCTTTATGATTGACCATTCCATAAACTATGCTTGATGCCCATGAAATGCAACTTCAAACAGTGTTCCTTTTACGAGCATTACATTTTTGTCGAAAAACTATGCGTTTGTAATGGTCTCTGTAATATACCAAATACCTTTACAACCTTAAACAATGCTACTTTTTGGAACTTCCTTATCATTTCAAACAAAAGCGAAGCATCTACGTCTAATGCCAAAAGTCTGAATGAGGACAGACAACAAGGCTTTGTTTTCACTTTCCAAATGGCTGAATGGCCAACGTAACGGAATGATAGTGGGCGCTAAATAGTGTACAGAATGTTGCAGGACGAAGGACAACATTTGATGTGCACTAATAAGATGAATTTACGTGCTTTTTATTATGACGCGCGCTTCCCCATTGTCGGCTTCACATTTCTACATAATGATGTCGTATTAAAAGGCAGAAGAGGGGGCTGGGGGCGTGTTCGTGCAGGAGGCGTATTTCGTGAGCAATCGAAAAGCAAAAGGAATAAAAAGCAGGCACAACAAAAAAAGTTTCCTTTTTTTTTTTTTTGTATCAACCCAAGTCAACGCCTCCATTCATAGAAACAACAAATTCAATGCGTTGACATTGACGTTGTCGTCAGTATTCGATGCTGATGATATGGCGATGATGATGATGCCCCCTTCAGGCTTCACTTGTCTTTATATATATATATTTTTTTTTTTTTGGATTTTTGTTGGTGACTGCGATGGCTTTAATAAAGACTTTTGCTCAGCCAGCGGATTTTGGCATTGCTCTAATTTGTAAGTTGTCGCTGGGAGGGTGAGCCTGTGGCAAAGCCTTGGGGTGTAAGGTGTGGACTCGTATAGGGGGAGGGGGTGGGGGTGGGGGATTCGAAGTTCTTCGGTTGTTGGCTGTCAGTTACACGCGCGTCGCGCTTAAAACAATCAACAGCTAAGAGCTAACTTGCTGGCACATGGGAATTGGCATTGGCATGGGGAGCCATAGGCAGGGCAACGTCCTGGTGCTACTTGGTCTCTGGCCTCTGTCAAAGTACACTACTTAATTGCGCTGTGGAGTTGAGAGGAGTGGAGTGGAGTGGAGCGGCGAGGTGCGGAGCAACGCTATCAGCTGTCTGCAGCTGAAATGAAATCTTTGCCCGACCACGCGAAACTATTAAAAGCCAACATTTAATGAAGTCAACGCGAAGCGTGCTAACTTCCTAGTAAATGCTGGACTAAAGGGGAGAGTAGGTGGGGGGGGGGGGGGATCCTTGCTGGCTGTTTCTATTATACAGATAATGAATGCGCGAACCCTCATGCAAATTAGCGCCGGAAACGCGCCACTTAATACTTGTGCCGGCCGAGTCGTGTCGAGTCGCTGATTCGATTATTGGTGGGCACGTCAAGTGTGTCTGTTATTCCAATTAACAGTTACAGCAACTCGGAGACATACATACTTGTACTACTTATTTATATATAGAAAGAGGCTGCCTAAAACATACAGCTCTTCCACTTATGCCTAATGTTACGGAAACACAAACAAAGAAGGGCTTCTTCCTTTTTGTCAATATTTGCTCTTTGCCCATATTGTTGTTTATATTTGTGAAGCTTTAAGTTTTAACGCGTGAAACTCTATGGAATATTGGTTCTTCAATATTGTAGCTTTAATGGCCGAAACGATCCGTAAAAGAATCTGAAGAAAATTTGCACTCAAATAATGCTTATCGAGCAGTGGAAGGACACAAAATGCAGATAGAGATAATTATGCTAGTATTATTTTATAATTTAAAAAATGTTAGCTTTAGGACGCCTTCCGCTCTCCACACAACTTGGATTTATCGGTTTATTTATACAGTCGTAATGTAAAAGATTAAGAAAACAAATAATTGTACAATAATGTATTGTACATAATTGTATTTTATATATACTTGTACTTGACTGTTTAATGCCATAAAAGATATTCTTTATTGCTCCCCTGCAAACTGAATTCATTATTTTCATATTGGAAAAAAATAAAAATAAAAAAAAATTGATGGAAAATCCATAAAACCCATTAATGCAGTAATTTATATGGGAAACTATAACTGTTGCACAAAATTAGAAAATCCGAAATTTTGAATTTTAATATTGCCACAAAATTTGCTCAAAATCGGTTGAGCGGCTTCGGAGTCTATAAGGAACATACACACATATGTAAGCACTTCCATTTTTATATACATATATACGATTCTGTTTAGCGCTAACTTATCCATACAATGACTTCGAGGTCGAGCGTTTCAGGTCGCCCTTTCCTTCACTTCAACAACTAATTCAGGCTCTTATTTGGACGGTAAGGACAGCCTCTGAGATTTCTGCGAGTCCCGAGCTTAGTTGCCAATTCTTTGCGGACAACTTTAGACGATCCTTGTGGCTCCATTTTTAAAGTTACTTGCAAAGATAATTCTGTTGCTTCCCTTATAATTAATCCTTTTGATAAGTCTTTAGATAATCAAGACTGCTTATCAATAACCTATCTATACAATGGTCGAGCTCGAGCTCGCTTTCACTTTAACGACTAATTCAGGCTTCTGCTCATTAATTTTCCTTCATTGGCTAATCGGAGGACTGTCCTTGCGACTGTATTTCTCCACAAACTGCTTGTCGATTCTCCTTTCTTATTAGGTCGTCTTAATTTCTCAGTCCCTTCCAGAACGACAAGAAATTATCTTCCCCTTTTCCTTAGTAGGTGTACAACTGATTATGCATCGAACAATGCTTTTCGGGTTTTATGCTCATCTGCTCTTAACCGAACTGTCTCTTCTTTTAATAAAAGCCTCTCTTTTCAGCCATCTCCGGAATCTCTGACCAGGAACGGCTGTGAGACGGGGCTTAGCTTGCCGGACTGGCTAATAAATCTTCCCCCACCGGGTCTGAGATTCCATTTGTTTTTTTTTCTCTCTCCCTCTCTCTCTCTATCTCTCTCTTTAAAATAAGCTTTTAAGTTATTCTAAGCTTCTTCTCTCTGTTAAGTTTTTCTTTTTTTGTATCGGTAGATCTATTGGCGCCTCAGACCACACTGCACAGCTACCCGAAGGGCAAATAATATTCCCCCGCCGGGTCAATGAACAATGCTTTTCGGGTGTTATGCCCATCTGCTCTTAACCGAACTGTCTCTTCTTTTAATAAAAGCCTCTCTTTTCAGCCATCTCCGGAATCTCTGACCAGGAACGGCTGTGAGACGGGGCTTAGCTTGCCGGACTGGCTAATAAATCTTCCCCCACCGGGTCTGAGATTCCATTTGTTTTTTTTTCTCTCTCCCTCTCTCTCCCTCTCTCTCTCTATCTCTCTCTTTAAAATAAGCTTTTAAGTTATTCTAAGCTTCTTCTCTCTGTTAAGTTTTTCTTTTTTTGTATCGGTAGATCTATTGGCGCCTCAGACCACACTGCACAGCTAGCCGAAGGGCAAATAATATTCCCCCACCGGGTCCGAAGCCTTAATTAGATATTATTATAATTTGATTAGGTTTCTCCTTCTTGGGCTTTTCTAGCTTATAAGAAGCTTTTTATAATTTTGATAAATTTTCCTCCTATGTCGACAGTCATACTTGTATGTTTGTTGGCAGAAATAAATAAATAAATAACATTTTTAAAGTTACTTGCAAGGATAATTCTGTTGTATGTATCTCAAATAAACAACATATGCTTCCCTTAGAATTAACCCTTTCGATAACACTTTAGATAATCAAGACTGCTTATCAATAACCTATCTATACAATGGTCGAGGTCGAGGCCCTTTCACTTTAACGACTAATAAAGGCTCTTGTTCGGGCGGTAAGGACAACTTCTGAAATTTCTGCGAGCCCCGCGCTTAGTTGTCAAGTCTTTGCGGACAACTTTAGGCGATCCTTGTGGTTCCATTTTTATAGTAATAAGTGCATGGACAAAAATCTGTTGTATGCATCTCAAATAAACAACATATGCCTCCCTTATAACTAACTTATAACTTATCAGCATGGCCTTCTCTTATAGTAGACCCTTTTAGTATCCACAACTTCTCGACATACTCACCCGTTGGATATACGACAATGGTTGTGGTGCGACTCTTGTTGCCAGCAGTTATGAAGGTTGCCACAGTGCGGGCGTTCATAATCTGGGCGGCGGTGCTGGCGGTAGCCGCCGCAGCGGTGCTGCTAACTGTAGGTAGTGTGGGGAGCGGCAGTGTCGTTATCGCTGCGCTCAGGGCCGTGCTGGCCGCCGTAGTGGAGGATTCAATGAAACCGCTTATGTCGGTGGCATCGGTGGTGTTGCTCTCAAGGCTGGTGTTGTTGTTGCCGCCGCCGCTGCTGATGGTGTGGTTGCTGCTGCCGCTGCCCTCAAAGCTGTCGAAGCTAACGAAGCCGGTCGACGAGTTGTAGGCGGCTGGGCTGTCGTCAGTGTTGTTGCTGCTGGCGCTGATGGCGCCACTGCCATGAAGCAGGAGCGTCGATAGCCTGTAGGGAGCACCGACATGCTCGCCGAGATTGGCGCGTGCCATGGTGGCCAGAGTTTTGTTCAGCAACTGTTTCATATTGTTGCTGGTGGCTCGCAGCAATTGGGCGGCTGTGCGAGTTCTTGAACTGGCAGTTGTTGTTGTTATTGCTTTCTCCTTTGTTTCTGCTGCTGTTGTTGTTGTTGTTGTTTTTGTTTTTGTTGCTGCACTGGCCAGATTATTAATTATGCCAACTGTAGTTGCGCTCATATTATTTAATAATTTCGCAGCATAGTCGTAAATTTCAATCAACATTTGAAAGGCCACAACCACAGCAGCCAGAAGAGCTGCCTACGCTGCTGCCCCCTGGCCCCGTCTGTCGCTTTTGTGGTCTGGCTGCTTCAGCTTTGCGGTCACCGCCTGCTGCAACACAAAATTGGAATATGCGCTCTAATTTCCTCAAATGAATCACTTAGTCCTCACAGCGTCCATAAAAAAAAACACACACACACAGGCACAGAGATGGACAACCTTAAGACAGCGACAAACAAGCGTGGGAGTGTGTGTGTGTGTGTGTGTGTGTCTGTGTATGTGTGCCGATATCCAACCGAAAAGTTTCCCTAAAAAAAGTGCTTACCCGCTCGATTTACTTTCGCTTTCAATGCCCAATAAAATCAGTCAACAATGCAACGAAAGTTCGAGCGCATGTTAACAAATGACAATTTTTGTTCACTTTAAAAAGCGTTCTGGTGGCTTATCTTTCAACAACAATGCCGTTTCGTCCTTTATAAGCTGTTCAACAACCCAATAGTATGGCTCTAAATAGGTCGCGATAAAAAAAACCGAATATATATACATACATACATATACATACTTGTATATGTACATATGTATATTCAAGGCGAACTGAAAAGATTTAATTTGCATAAAAGAGCAGAGTCCTATTTTGCCTTAGAAAGGAAGACCTACAAACCTACTTAAGCTCTGGTCAGACAGGCACACAATTTGTGCACAAATTCATAATATTGTTACACTTACTATAAATCCCATCAAGATTTATTTGATTGGAAAACAGTATTTAGTCATAGAACATTTAATTGAATGTTAAAATATAAATAAATACATCAATAATTTAACATCAGCTCAGCTGCGTTAATAAATAATAATATATACCAATTTAATTAAATTTAATAAAAAACTATTTGTGTGTCAGAGCGACACGCGATAAAAGTGAAACTTCGTGGTTGTTTGGAGTAATTTAATTTCTTTTTCAATTTTTTTTATTGATAAGTGGAGCATTTGTATTTATTCAGTAATCAATTTTTCCAATACTAGAATAAATTGCATTAGGCACTTCGTCTTCGTTAAAATAAAAAATTATCGGGTTGCCATAAGAGAAATAAGTGATAAAGACTCGGGAATGTATATTAGATAAGTATCGCGAAAAAACTGCGTTAATTGTGCTTCGTGACATTTGTTGAACTTTTAATTTTTAAATATACTTTCTGCTCTAACAACGAAATCGAATCAATTCGCTACGACCTGCTAATGGTTTCGCATCGTCTGAGTCAAAATAAACACTGAAACCCCCCCCTAAATGAAATCGATTTGTTCGATGTTTAAAATCGAAAAAGATCGCTGTAGTCAACATCGATTATTTTGTAGCTCTAGGGCCCAGGCTAATAAGTTTCCACAGACAAAATGTAACGAAACCCTGCCGATCCAGCAGACAAAACCGTGAAGTAAGAAGTTTTACTTCAAAAACACAAACAAAATAGACAAATATTGAAGGGTCATTGATAATATGTACAAAACACATTTTTATAGCCTGTACCCAAAGCGTGAAAGGCTATACTAGTTTTGTGCGCATGTATGTAACACACAGAAGGAGGCGTGGCAGACCCCATAAAGTATATAAATTATTGATTAGGATGACAAGACGAGTCGATATAGCCATGTCCGTCTGTCCGTCCGTCCGTCTGTCCGTCCGTGCGTCTGTCCGTCTGTCTGTATGAGCGCAAGGATCTCAGGAAGTACAAGAGCTAGAATAACCAAACTTGGTATCGAGGTTCCACTAAGTCCTAGGCAGGTCAAGTTTATTTTTTTATTCTGATACATCCCCCCAATTCCCCCGCAATTCGTGTTTTTGTTTACAAATTCCGTAATTCTTGGATTTTTAAAATCAAAATTTTGGTAGGTACATCCAGTTAGTACTAATGTGTCCGTGTGCCAAGTTTCATCATGATAGGTCAATTGTGAAGAAAGTTATAGCCATAAATAAAATCGCTGCTCATGCGCTGCCTGCAGCTCTGCCGGCAGCGCTGCCCGCAGCTGTTGTTGTTGCTGCTGCTTTGGTTCAACTTTGTGCTGCATACATACACGTATATAAACATGCATAGGCATGTATGTAAATGTAAATGTATGCTGTTAAAACTGAACATAAACATGCCACTTTTTTTAATAATTTAATTTTTTTTTAATTTTTTTTTTTATTTTCCTTTTTTGTGGAGAGTACAGGCTATTTTACTGTCGGGCTTGCTCGACTGTAGCGTTCTATCTTGTTGTTAATGCAGTTGTTGTAATATTTTGAAAATGTTTCATTTGCTTAATATTTTTGTAGGCATTCTGCATATCTATGTGTTTATGTGCGCAATTAACTGAGTTGCGAATAATATTGAAAGGAGCTGGAATTATCTCGCTCTCAAAACTATAACGAATAAATAGCTTTGCCCCAAGAAATAAGTTCCTCTCAAACGTGTGTCCTGTCCGACCACAGCTTTAAGTTGCTCCCTGCCTTAGAGTTCCTTCCCATGCTTTATTATCTCAGTCTTACAAGTCATTTTGTTGAGTTCGAACCGGGAAACTGTATGCTTAGTATGCATATGTATGTAGGAGTTCAAAGTTTTTGGTAACTTCATCTCCCACATACTACATTCAAATGAATTTAAATGTTTTTATAAAGTGTTTGGTCATGAGAGCAAATACAACATCTTAGTCCAAATGAAATCGAAGCAGTTGCCGCAGAAATGCATGAAAACATTTCAGGGCGATTGTCTTAATAAGTAAGGATTCCATTGAGGAGCAAGTGTAATATTAAGTTGCTTATGTTTGTTTAGAGTTTTTCAATTATTTATGTGTTTTTGCAGCCCAATTGTGTCGACTTTTCGAAACAAAAACATAACAAGAATGCAAACAAAGAGGCAAACAGGAAGCATTTGACGTGAAGCTGTCGGCGCAGCTCGAATCCACAAGCGATCGGCGCGCTTTTTCGCAACTCAATGCATGTGTGTATGTACATATATACATATGTATGTATGTCAGTGTGTCTGTCCGCCTGTCTGTCTAGCGAATGTAAAACATACTTTTGCACTTTTTCAGTAAGTAGTTGTAAACAAAAAACACACACACACCAAAAAAAAAAAAAAAAAACTAAACGAAAACTTAGCACAACCTACAGAAGCAGCAACAAAATAAAAAAAAAAAACAACACCCACACACGCACAAGCACACACTTGTTCTAACACCACACACAACGACAACGATTTGTTCGAGTTTCAAAACATGCGTTGCCTACTTTGTGGCGCCTTTAAGCACGCAACCTCGTCGCTTTGGCTTACGTCGTTTCACGTTTTACGATTCACGTTTTCGTTTACGGTCTCACTACCGTTCCGTAACCGTTAACCGCGCCGCTCAACGTCGTTCTATGAACGTTGCCAAGCAGCTGGCGCCCTTTTATACCCAACCGGCTGCCGGAGCACAGTCGAGTCGAGAATTTCCCATTTCCCATCGACCAGAAGAGACAATTTCCCCACTCGCTGGAAAGCGATTGGTGCCAGTTCTCTTTCAAGCAAACATGATGGATTTAATTGCAAGAGTATGGTGGATGCGGATAAGTGCCTGTGTGTCTGCTGTCTAACTGTTAAATTCGAGCTGAGGCTCCTGCTTAAGGATACTGTTACGCCAGGATGTGTTGGAGCAAAGAACATTTCCCCACACACCCCCGACAAGGCATCTATTGTTTTTATATTAGCGATTCGATAGGCCAAATGGAATATTATCAAGGGCGTACGCAGCTTTTACCAAAGGGAGGGGGGGCCAAAAAATTCAAATTTTGATTAAATAATGCACGATGCATTTAAAAAATAATTTATGCATATGATCAATGAAAAAACTTCAACAACTCCAACTCAGTTCCATTTTAAGGAAGATGCATCGATTGTGCGGATAGGTTCTGACCACAATATTTCCATTTATATTTAACGACTGTTAATAAGACCTAACCTGCATCGATTGTTCATTTTATTATTTAAGTTTGTTTCTCACATTGTTCCGCGGTTCGCTTTACCGTTACTTGAACATGAGTGCATTTCTGGAGAAACTTCTCAGTTTTGATAAAATTAAAATAACAGCAAAAAATAGCAAAAAGAACGTTTTTAAAATGTTTTTAAAATATTTTTTAGTGTTTACAATGAGTATCAGTCATTTGCGGCAAAAAAATAATGCTTTTCATCTAAAATTTTAAGCGGATGTCCTAAAAATCGATTTCCTGAAAATTCACAACGGCCCCCCTGCGTACGCCCTTGAATATTACAGATAAACGCCATTGATTAGTATTTAATGCCTATTCTGGTTTGTTGCACACAAACGATTTATTTTATCATTTATTCATTTTTGTGATTTCCTCCTTCCCAGACACTCGAATGGATGCGTAACTGAAATGAAAAGTGCTGTCATTTTTCACAAAATGTACAATTATTTTTCAAATTAAAATAATAATAGGAATCTTAAGAAATATAGTCAACATTAATTGCAGTAATATAAATAATAATAGGATGAAATTAATTAATTATAATAATGAATACTGGATACCGTTTATTTTTTTCAGATTTCGATACAAGGCTAGCCTGGCATTAGCCTTAGTTCTTCTTCACAAATTGTTGCCTTCTCTTTCAAATAAAAAAAATGATAATAGAAATAATAAGAAGTATAATTAAATTATAGTTGTTTTTTTTTTGCAGTAATATAAATATTAATAAAATGAAATTAATTAATTATAATAATGGAACCTGGAGACTTTATTGAAGTCTTGTTTTGGTTGTAGAGTGCTTTTTTGCATGGAACTACATACATATCGTTTTTTTTTTAAATACTATAATTGTTACCTTCTTTTTTAAGTTCAAATAATAGGAATAAGAGGAATTATATTTAAATTAGAACCATCTTTAATTGCAGTTATAAAAAAAATAGTCAAATAAAATAAATTAATTATAATAATGGGTTCTCTGGATAAGTCAACAGTTTGCGAATCTAAAAAATACAATTCCAGATTATCCTTCCGACGGAACTCGTCCTCGCTCATGCACTTATCTAGAGCAGCTCATCAAGGAGCTGATGTAAGTGTAGTGCAATCTGTAAGGATCTGTGCTTATAACGCTCTCGAAGACTTTATTAAATTCTTGAAGAACTAATGTTCAAGGGTGATCATTAAGCACGACCGTTAAATAGATATTCAGAGTCCATCCTTATGTATATTAGACACAGAGGTACATTCCAGGAAAAGCAATACAAGTGCGTCAATGCCTTTGGGCAAGAGCATAGTAATCAGGCTAGAAGAACAGGCAGGAACAGATTTATGAACTATTAACAAACATTTATTTCGAATAAATCATTAAGAAACAATTAGAAGGGAATAGGTAGAATTTTAGAGCGATCTAGGCGTTTGATGAATGAGCACCGTCCAGCGCCCTCAAGTACAAGCTCAAAATCTGAATCTTCAGCTGCAGCAATTGCAACATCTCTCGCGCCACGCCCATCTCGGGCCTTAGAATTTCAGCCACAGCCGGACGTTTGTTGATTTCATGAGTAAAGCGCTGATATAGCTTCTGGCTGGTCTGAATGTTCTCCAGCTCTTTTTTGCGGTCGTTACAAATTAATTTTGAGTAGAAACGCCCAAGATATAAGTGTGCATAGAGCATATTGTGTTCCCCCTCGAGGTCCATGTCTTCGAACCACTTTGCGTCTAGTTCGGGTGCTTCCTTATAGGACTTGATGAAGGCCTCCAAGTGCTTGATGCCGTTCAAGCAGCTCTCATTCACGTTCTTGATTTCGTCCGGCGATGGATTGTTGCTGATGGGATCCATGTTATGCAGATGATCGTCCAAGAGAGTGGAGTATAGTAAGCCGGCTTCATACCAGCAAATGCGGCAGAACTTCAAACACAACTGAGGGTCCAGCATTTCGAGCACATCTTCAATATACTGGACACCGCGCATTCCCATTTGGATCTGAGTCTCGGTATTCTCATCGAAATAGGCAATGTTCTTACAGCCCTCAGCATAATCCAGTATTAATTCCAGATAATCAGTCTTATCGGACTTACTTTTGAAGTGGTCTTTGGCTCGTTCCAACCATTTCGTAGCAAAATCAAATACGAGCTTGGCATCATCGAAGCTCAGGCAATAATTGCAAGAAATAGAATTCTCATAGACTGATAAGTCAAGGTGCGAAAAGATATGGTCCTCATCCGATATTGTCAGCTGCAAATGTTTTGTGGCGCTGACAATTGCTTGCATGTCCGAATCGTCAGAATCATCGGTATCATTGTCTAGCAAACGTAGCTTGGATGAGTTGAGGAGCTTCAGACCGTAAAGGGCCCAACAGCGCGCTATCTTGGCATAATAACTCTTGTACGTTTCTGGTTTATTACCACCCAGCTTCATCGGCATGGGGGGCTTCGCCAACTGAAGCTTCAGCTGCTCCAATGTCACGATTCCGACGGCGAGAAGAGTGCGTGCCACCTTGAAGCGCTCCTTTTCGACGTAGTAATACGAAAGTGTGGTTGCGTTTAGGCTAAATTCGAGTGAATCGTACAACTTGAATTTGCGATGCAGATTAAGCGTTTCATGGCAGAACTCGGAGGCCTTCTCCAACTGTCCCATTTCATTGTATATCTGACCCAAATAATAGAAGGCCATTATGTGGAGGTTATTCAGTTCGGCCGGACCAACCGCAAGCACCTCCAATTTTGGGGGGTTGTACAGATCGGCAATGTCCATAGCCAGATTCCCGTTCAACTGGAACATCTTGTAACCATCGACTGCCTTCAGAAGCAACTTGATGGCGCATTCGAACTCCTTTTGAAAGGCACGTGAAATGCTTAGTTCAATGGTGGCGCCTATGTAGGGGATAATGCCTTCGGCGGTCAGTTTTTGCGGTTCGATTAAGTCAATGCACTGCTGCAACATCTGCTCCCCGTCAGAGTCCGACCCGATATGGATATAGATGCGCCCCAAGTCCCGACACACACATGCCAATAGCGTGTTAAGACGGAACTCGGCTTCGTCGGCACCATTTCCTTGGTCGCGTATCGAGCCAAGTTCGCTATCCAACTGATTTTTCATATCAATCAGCAAGTCACATGAATTGTAGTAGGACTTGAACGGATCTGTTTCATCGAACTGGTCAGTCTGGAGGAAACTATCGATATTGCCGTACAGCTTCTTGATATCGTCGAGAATAGCTTTTAAATTAACCATTTTATTTATCTGGATTTTTTTGTTCAACCAATTTAGATTATATTTGTCTTCGGAAGTGCTTTCTATTAAGTCAGATATTAGAGTGCCTGCTTCGATTTGAATTTGTGACTAGTATTTTCTAGTCTTTTTTATATCAATAAATGAAATTCCTCCACTTCGATTACATGCCTTCTTGTTTGGATCGCGAGCAATCGATTAATGCCATTTACATACTTATGTTTACCATACATTTTTAGAATTCTCTTTGTGAATAAACGGAGAAATGATAGTCGCTTTAAAAGACAAGTGTCGCTGCGACAACTGTCCTATTAAGACAATCATATATGTTTTGGTATTTTAGTGTCTGTCACTGGTCTGGGCACACTGTCAGAATAAAGTGGAAAAACCCAAAAAGTACATTCATATCTGTGAGTATAGTAATTGATTTGTTTCGTTGTGAATTCAAAAAGCCACGTATTAGAAGTCATTCCATCACATACTTCGGAGCCGAAAACTCCAAATAGTCCACAATAGTTTAAACCCGTAAAAGCAGAAGCAGATATTTAGCTAAGTTGCAAGTGAAGAGTCGCCGAAGGATATATCCTCAACTCCAGAAGTGAGGTTGTGCAGGTTACTTAGTATCTAGACACACAAGAGCAAAAGAGTTCACCCAGGGACTATATGTATACCCATGCACAAATTGTATCTAATTGCTATTTTTGCTTCATTTTGTCCATTTGTGTGGCGTTGCCAGATGCAAAGCTGTCAACGTCGCTTTCGCCCAAAAAGGGTTGTGGCACTATTTTGTGAATTGTTGACAGCAATAAGGGCCTATTTTCTAAAGTCCATGAAATAATTTTGGGAGCTCTTACTCACAGTAATATCCGTTTTTTACAGACTCATCACATTACCTTTACATGTCCATAAATAAAACTTCATACATATATCAAGAGAGGCTAGGAGTTACGATTTAAGTCTTCATATTTACAGATAACTTACAGAAAATTACGAAGCACAGAAACTGAAAGCTTACATTTATTTTACTGACCACAATACCTATCGGCTTATGTTCGACAAAAGTTTAGGAAGCGGAACACCACTGGTCAAAAGACCAATTCTATTTTTGTGGTAAGTATCATTTCTTTCGGCTGTAGATTCACAAAATAACAAATAATTCCGCAGAATTCCAACTTGCTCTCCTTTATGAGCATTTTTGAGCAATATTTATTGAGCAACGGATTAAACTTCTTGCGCTGATTAAGTTGAAGGGCGAGGAGAGCAGCTCGATTTTTGTTGTGAGTTGCACGAAATATTTGGAGACTTCTATAGATATCTATATTTTTACGAATTAAATCACTTTTGTTTTCAGATTCTTAGTACCTTTTATCACCAATACCTTTTGAGCAACTAGAACCTGATTAAAATATAGAGCACTTCTTATTTTGCGGTGAGTCAAGATTTTATACGTTTTCATATTCTCCAGGATTCTATTCCTTACTCAAATTTAGAATCAATATTTATTGAGCAACGGATTAGACGTCTTGCACTGATCAAGTTGGACAACGAGAAGAGGAACAGCTCGAGATTTATTGTGAGTTGTGAGATATCTAGATTTCAAAAGCCTTTTCTGATTTAAATCACCATTGTTTTCAGATATTAGTATCTTCTATTTCTTCAACGATAGAAGCTAGAATTTTGCCAGCCTCACTAGCATTTGTGATCAATATTTATTGAGCAACGCATTAAACGCAGATCAAGTTGAACAGATCGAGTTTTGTTGTGAGTTGAAGGAAAAGATTGCACTCTATATATATATCTATATTTGAGCAACTAGAACCTGATTAAAATATAGATCAGTTCCTATTTTGTGGTGAGTAGAGAAAATCTCAACGTTTTCATATTCTTCAGGATTTTATTCCTTAGTCAAATTTAGAATCAATATTTATTGAGGCAAATAGAACCTTGCTAATTCCGATACAGGTGAGTGTAGAGGGAATGCAATAATGATTTTAGTCCTCCATTGATTTATATATCCATAGACACGACACGAGTGATTTAACTTGTTTGTTCTACATCTGCAAAAACAGCTTATATTCATTACTAGCTTTTACCATTGATATAGACTATATACTATAGACTAGAAACAGGACCTCGCTGGTCCACTAGATTTCTCATAAATACAAGTTGTTGAGCCTAATCTGTTACGAGTGTTAAGTAACCAGCCGGTCTCAGTCCAGAGAGAGTGAGAGTATTGTGGTGAGTAGTGGGAATGTGAAAGATAACTTCCCGGTTATGTCCTGTCTGCATTGATAAATCAACCTTGAGCTGAAGGATTTGTTTCAAACCAAGCACTGATGCACTTAAGTGTGGCCAGCTGTTCGTCTGAATGGGGGTCACCAAATTGAAGTCAGCTTAGTCCTTAAATTCAAAGCAAAGTTGAAGTCTTTGTCTCTTTCTTCACAGCGCGCCTGCGAACATTTCGTTCTGATCGATCTGATGAACAGTCGTTTATATAGCATTTAGTTTTCGAATACAAGCAAGCAAGTATAGTCCAAGTAAGTATACATTAACATGCTTGATTAAATATATATTTATGATCCAAACAATTGGGTCAAGGCGGCTCATACGCCGCTGATTTGTTTTAGCCCCAATTGCCGCACATTTTTGCGAACGGAAAACCACAAAAATACGTGCCACTTGATGAATTCTCTGCTCTACCCTGCCCTTCCCTGCCCTGCTCTGCTCTGCTATGGTTGATCGAACCGGCAATGGAATTCAATTTCGATGACTGCTATTATGCAGCTGTTCGGTGTTCAACATGTGTATGTGAGAGTGTGTGTGTGTGGGGGTGTTATTGTCTGCTTGACGTGATTGAAACATAAAATGAATCGAACGGGGGGCGGCATAGTGGCGGGGCAGGAAGGTGGCCCACGAGCGCAGCGATGGGAGCAACAATTATTGAGGCAAGTGGCGAAAAAGGGTGGCTTTGTGGTGGGAGGGAGTTGGGCAGGGGAGCACAAATCAAGGAAGCACGGACTTCAGTCTCATACCATCGGCCGCCTAATGAGCCTCAGAGAGCCCCACCCATGACTAACAAATCGAATGCGATGTGTGAGGGGGGGGGGGGGGGGGGGGGGGGGGGGGGAGGAGTTGTGGGAAATAGAAATTCAATTAAAATCATGAATGTGCTTGCCATCGATTTGAATTATAAATGCAAACATATCCGCAATAACCCAAAAACAAAATGAAAATCAAAAACATTAACAGCCGCAAAGCAATAACAGGAAAGTGCCAGACAAGTAGTTGTTCGGGCAGGAAAAATAATTGCATATATAGTAGGAAAATGAGATTAGTGGGAGAGTGTGCGCGTGCAGGTTTGTGGATGAAAGCTTTTAGGCTCAATGCTAAGTGCGGCAAATAGTAGAGTGAGTTGTTGGGACTCTGTGGTCTTTTGTTGTTTCCAAAACAAACGGAGTTCCGATTCTCCCCAGCCCCTCAACCAACCACCCAACCAAGTCAAGTAAGTGACTCAAAAATTGATTGTGTCGGCAGGTTGCGTTGTTGGGTGTGGGGGGTGAGGAGGCAGAGTGTGTGGTAAAAAAAGCAAATGAAAAACCTTTTGTTACGCAAAAAGAGAAACAGTTAGTGGGTGAGTTGATGAAATGGAATTTCTTTAAAATATTTAAGCCCTTTCGTTCTAAGACATAGTTATAATCAAACTTATTAACTTGTTTTAGGGCTGAATTTCAAACTTTTCTATTAACCTTAGGGAAAGCAAGAATTGTTGGTAATACTCTTTTTTATAACAAATATTCATCTGACATCCTTTAGTATTTATGTTTTTTTTTAATATTAATACAATTCTTATTTCAATTCTTCGGAATTCGTTGCATTGCCTAAGACTTAGCAAATAACTATTATATGGATACATTTCTCTTACCTGTATGCCATTAGAGATCCACGGAAGAAAAGTATTTGTGATGAAAAACTATCAAAGTTGGGTAACCATTTCAAGTGAACTTTTCATTTGAATTTCAATTCTACAAAGAGTTAAGTGAATTATTGGGCAGATCGAGCAAGCATCCATGTTCTTCATTCGATTTTATTCCAATTTTATTATTCTTGTATATGGGGAAACATAATTTTTTGATAAAAGAACCCATAACTTAAAATGTATGTAATGAGAAAAAAGCATTTACGTAATTGTATCTTCAAGTAATGTCGTATCTTCAAGTAGCGTCGTAAAAGGCCATGAGATTGAAAACTATAATCAGCTTAGTGTTTTGTTTGAGGACTTCGATAATTAGCACATGAATGCTTTACAACTTTTCTTCTCAAACTCAAAATAAGCTCAAAATTCTTTATATTTTCTCAGTTTTTGTGGTATACGATTATTATGTCTCATGTCATATAGTCTTATGGGAGATGAATAGAAAGGCCCCATATTACATTTATTCAGAATTTTTGTAACATAACAGCCATTCTTCTACTGTTAGTTTAAAGTTATCTGAAGATATCAATCGATAGTGCTTTGGAACTACCACTTTTATAAGAAACGTAACTTTTTGAAATCATTTCATATTAAATTAATGTACACTTTAGTCTGAAGAATTCTTCTTCTGCAAATTAAGAGTTATCTTAAGTTGTCGATTACACACTTACCCCATTTATAGGCGCGTCAAATGTAGCGTCGTTTGTTATTTTTGAGTTCGGAATACCTTTTAAAACGTAAATGCTTTTATATTACAATTATTCAGAATTGTTGTGTCATAAGAATTCTTCTTATGGTAGTTAACAGGAACATGGCAACGAAGGCCCTCCTCCTTCTGCTTGTGATGCGTTAAGACAACGACAAGGCTGATGGGTGAGGGGGGGGAGGCTGATTCCCACTCGCACTTAGCTTGCAACCAATAGTTTGCGGCAATGTTAACCAATTCTGTGGTAATACGCTGTGGTTTCTGAAAGTACGTGCCTTTACCCCCTACCGTGTCCCTCCCCACATCCACATTCAGTTTGAATTCCAAAAATCTCGTTCCTGCTTCGTGGCTTTGATGGGGGGTCTGCGTATTTTGTTTAAAATGAGCAAGGGGGGGGGGGGGGGGCTAAGCTCCATGTGTTCTCTACATTCCTCAAGTGGGTGTGTCAGCATGTCATGTCTAAGTATTTACCGAGTATGGAGTTTGTGCGATTGTGGCTTTCGGTTGGGTTGGGTGTGTGGTGAGTGTGTAATCGTAAAACAAATAAATTGCACAGAATATTCGAGTGTTTGTTTATTTGTTCTGCACATACACAGACACACAGACATGGTGACAAATCTGTTGTTGTCCAGTAACTAAAAGGATGTGTGGTCTGTCTTGGTGGACGACTCACCACCCCTTTGACCATTTAAATTACCCACATGCGGGTGTGAGGGTCGGGCCCATGGCTGCCAAGCCATAAAACATAAAAGCAATTCAATTTCAAATTGCCAAATGCCAACAGAGCACTTTGCTGCTGCTTGCCGGACCGGACTTCAGCCACATTGCGTGGAAGGGGGCACTTTATAATGGGGCTGTGGGGAAGGGGTAGAGGGGCTGGGCGTCATGGGAATTTAGGAGGAACGCATCAAGTTGATTAGCAGCCTCGTGTTGTTTTAGTTGCGGTTTTCGCCCAATTCATCGATGAGAGTGGTTGGCAAAATCCACTGAGGAAACCAGCCTCAGAACTCTGCAACAGTAATGATACACTCAGCTTTTTAACTTCATGAACTGAAACCTAAACTTTAGGATAGTAATACAATATTTCTAATAAATTAGAAAATGAACAATTTTGCGCTTTTTTTTTAAATAAAAGTAAAGATAAATAAAGATAATAATTAACGACACCTCTTTTAACCGGATACCCCTCTTAGGGGGACACCTGTTCTAGAACGTTCGTTTTGCTGTACTTTTTAGAGAAACTTCGCCATTATTTTAAATTATTAAATTAGAAAGTGAATATTTTTGCGTTTCTTTTTTTTAATAATAGTAAAGATAATTGAAGATAATAATTATTTAGTGAAAACTCCCTTAACGGATACCCCTCTAGACGGACACTTACTTTTTAGAGAAACTTCGCCTCTCTTGTGCGGAGACTCTCTTGACCTATCTCTTGAAAACGGACTCTGACATGCTGTATTTTAAATTGGATGTACTTGTATCTATATACAATTTAAAATAAAATCTCTCTTTGCACGAAGCGTACATCTTTGTAATTGACGTTTCAAATGCATGCAAAATAATTTTAGTGATACTTTTCATTAAGTTTGATCATCCGTAATTTTTATCCTATTTCTAATACTTCTTTCCCATATGATTTCATACAAGATTTTTATAAAATTAGGCTCAGCTTTGTCCGATCAAAATAATAGTAGTGCTTGGGAAATATCCAAAACAAATGAAATGTTATGTTATTTAGCTCTGGAATGGTTGCAAAAGGAAAATCTATTAGTTTATAATTATTTGCAATGTCATAAGTCAAGGTGCATCTTCATTTTTATTTTTGATTGTTATTTATTATGATTGTGTGTATTTTAGTCGCCTAAATGTAGGTTTCACTGCACACTTAATTCTGTTGAGACACGGTAAAAAATACCGTGTAAAAAAAGACATTGGCATTGCTAAATGGAATAAAGTCGTGTAACCATATATAAAATTTTTAATTTTCAAAACGTGTTAAATCAATACCATGTAAAAACCGAATTAGGTATATATTATTCAAGAAGTTAAATGTAAGAATTCTTTCAATATTTACTTTATTTCACGGGAACATTCTGTTGTTTTTATACCCTGTACCCGTAGGGTAAAAAGGGTATATTAGGTTTGTGCAAAGTATGTAACATGCAGAAGGAAGCATCTCCGACCCCATAAAGTATATATATTCTGAATCAGCATGACGAGAGAAATCGATCTAGACATGTCCGTCCGTCCGTCCGTCTGTCCGTCCGTCTGGATGAACGCGAGGATCTCAGAAACTATAAAAGCTAGAATAACCAAAGTTGGCATCCAGATTCTCCTAGGTCCGAGAAAGGACGAGTTTATTTTTTTTTTTTTAATTTTCCCCCCCTTCCCCCGCTACAGAATTTCGTCAATAGCGTCCACATTTCAAATGCTACCTAAACCAAACTTTGCACACATAATATATATATAATTGTCTACTGTTGTTCAAAATTTTCAAAAAAATTTCAATATTTTTCAATTCGGTCAATTCTAAGAAAAGTTATTAGCGAAACAAATTCTCGCCAGTACAACCTGGGGAGGAACTGCAGCAACAAGTTCGCTCTTCTTCTTCCTCTTTTTGCTGCTGCTATGGGCGCATATAACTCAGTGACGGAAGTTTACCTGGGTACAGGGTATTACACTGTCGGGCTTGCTCGACTGTAGCGTTCTCTCTTGTTCTATGTAGTATAAGTATATACATATATTATATATAATCTCTATAGTATTTATATCCCCTACTATCCATTCCTACAGAATGAGCGAACGGGCCTGGCGCGCCACCAATGTGTGTGCAACGCACAACACGTTGAAACAGTGGTCGCGCACCGACATCCTAAAATGGGTCAACTCGCTACTCAAGGTGGAACTGGACAAGATCGAGCAATTGTGCACAGGCGCCGCTTACTGCAATCTGATGGACATGCTGTTCCCGGGATGTGTGAATTTGAACAAGGTGAAGTTTATATCGAATCAGGAGTATGAGTTCATTGAGAACTTTAGGTTGCTGCAGAAGAGCTTCATTGCAATGAAGGTGAAGACACCGATACCGATTGAACAGCTGGTGAAGGGGCGATTCCAAGATAACTTTGCGTTCTCTTTGTGGTTTCGCCACTTCTTCATGGCGAACTACAAAGAGAAATGCAAAGATTACGACGCCCCCAAGGCACGGGGTCACCAAACTATTGCAGTTGGCCAAGCAAAGGTGTCCGCGAAATCTAAAAAGCGCAGCCTAACGCCCAACCCTGAAAAGCTGACCACAGCTAGCACACCAGGCAAGCTAAAGCGCAGCCATTCAGAACTCGATATCGGTTCGCAAAGTGGGCACGTATTGCAACAAATCGAAGCAGAACCAGATAGAAACCAGGCAGAGAATCCGCTTCCGTTGTCTGTTGAGCCGGAACAGTCGCCAGTGGAGGACAAGGCGGACGAGCAAGAGCCGCAAGAGACAATGAAAGCGGAAGCTGCAGACACACCAATTACACCCACAGAACTATCCAAATCCAATAATGCTGCAGCAGAGCCAGAGACAGCTGTTATGGGCAAAAACAAGCTGGGCCCAGATAAGACGAAACATACAGCTTTGACGAAGCCAACCACTCGTCAGGCAGTTCCCACAACGCCCTTGGTGCGAAACGCTGCACAACGACCGCCAATGGGCGATAGGAGGACATCACAGATTCAGCCGCAGCCGCAGCTGCGGAGGCTAGCTGGAGGAGCGAAGGCACCAGCGATGAGCCAACTGCCACGCCTTAAACAGTCGATGGACAGCGTTAAGAAATCCTTGCATGTCACCATGAAACGATCGGTGACGCGCATGAGCAGTGTCCTGCCAAAGGTGCCGGTACAGCAGACGAGACTGCCATCCTACAGGCGAGCTGAGGCTGTGCAGCAGCAAAGGGCCCCCAGTTTAGCCCGTAATCTGGGGCAAGGGATTATAAAAGCCAAGCAGGTCGCGGGTCAACTAAAAAGCCGACTGCCCATTCCAATGCGTTTGGCCAAACAACCGGTGCCAGAGCAGAGCGATAATCTTTTCTGCCTGCTGATGAAGCAGCCAACGATTGAGACCTTCAATTTGGTAACATTGGTGAACGCAACCGTGAAAGATAGATCGGCGAAACCAGCCCCAGGAAAGGCCACTCAACAGAAGCAGCTGCAAAGAAAACGGGTCACCCCACCCAAGAGATCGCAGCCTAAGCGAACAACTGTACAGCAAGGAGGCGAACGCTCCCAGAGCAAGATTGGTTGTATCGACCCGATTGAGGTCAAGCGATTGACTGAGCGTGCAGCAGGCCGGCTGGCACAAAAGAAAGCAGCACCAGCACCAGCTCCCATTGTGATGGCGACCAATGATGACAATGCAGACAATGGTCAGGATCCTGACAAGACACCCAGGCCCAGCCAAAGACATGCGTCCATGCAGGGGCTGTGCATCAGCTTTCCCGACACCGATTCGCTCTCATCGCTCTCCGACTGCGATGAACGCGCCATTCCGGACGAAGTGGCCAAGCGTCAAAACTGTCAGCTGAATATTTACGACGACGAGGTGCTCGAGGGCGAGTTGGTCGACACCAGTTCGGGGGACGATGCCAACAGCTATTACTGCTGGGAGCAGGAGCAGCAGAAAATGGAGCTCCTAATGCTGCGCATCGAGCGGGACGTTTATTTTAAGAAATTGCTGCAAATTGAAAAAGTGTCGCAGGCCAAGCCAATGGTTAGGGTTGCCCAAATCCAGCGCATTCTGTACGAGCTGGATGATGGCTTCAAGGTGCCTTGCAACCGCGATCGCCCAGTAATGTCCGATAGCATCCCCCTCAACAAAAAGAAGAAGTCCAAGTTTCAGGCAATTGTTGCTGATCCTGTTTCAGGCACTTCCAATAAGAGCGGGCGGCCTCGTAAGCCCAAAATCTAGTTTTATTTCCATTTTTCTTAGCCTCAAAGGCAAATACGCATTCAAAGCTTCTGGACACACTTTTTCGGCTTCCAATAATCAAACCTTCATCGCAAATTATAAAATGTTCTCAACTTAGCACTTTCCAATTCGGCCCCAAACCAAGCAAAGTATTCTTTGACTTCAATTTAAATTCTAAATTAACACAATTTTCTATTCGCTATTTTAATGAGTTCTGCTCGAAAAGTGTGTGCATTCAATAAAAAATTTTAAGTGGGAAACCGCAAAATCGACACTGTAAACATTATTTATTATCAGCACACGATCCATGTGATTTAAATATTCCCATGGATTTATGCAAGGCTTGGAGTTGGTTCTGTTTTAATCAAAAATTTCAACTATGCATATTCAAAGAATTTTAATGCACTCTTTTTTTTTGTCTATTTAGTTATATACCGATATATCTGTATATCAGCTCAGCCAAGCTCATTCATTCACTGACAAAATATACAGTATTTATGAGGACAGGCAAGGGCGTAGCCAGCTTTTACCAAAGGGGGGCCAAAAAATTAAAATGTTGATTAAATAATGCCCGATGCATTTAAAAAAAATTTATGCATATGATCAATGAAAAAACTTCAACAAATCCAACGCCGATCCATTTTAAGGCGAAATAGTGCGTCATAATAATGAACGTGTGGTTGACTTTATATGGAAATATTTTTTCTAGGGCCGTTGGCCCCCCCTCCCCCCTGCCCCTCCTGCCTACGCCCTTGACGAGAGGTATTGATTACATAAAACAGTAAGTAACGTGTATTTATTATTCAAGTGAAACTGCTTTTGTGAGGACTGCTGGATCGGCAACCTATTCTGTGACGAAGCCAGCTGACGAAATTGAAACTATTATACACTGGTCGGCACAATTATTTTGACGAACTGTACTCACGACTATCGGTGCTGGTTGCTTTTAGTTTCAAGGAATAACGGTACAATTTTCATACGGGATATTGAGTTCATAGCAACAACAATATGTAGGCAAAATATTTTGTCTATTACTCTTCACACCTTTTTTCTACAAATGACAATGTGAGTTGACTGCGGATTCAGGCACGGCATAAGTATTTTGACCAAACCTTGTCGCCGTTTTCGCGTACGTTTTATCAAGTGATACTAAAATAACTTTGGTGTAACAATTTTTGTTGACCTTTTTACATTATTTTCATTAAAATTTGATTCAAAAGTAATCGATACAATGGTAAAAAAGACAGAATTAAGTTATGTTGTTAGAGCCTCAATAGTGGCGAAGTTTAATGCCGGCGTAGCACCAAAAGACATTGCAAATGAATATAATTTGTCGCGGCAAACAGTCCACTATCAAATTAACAAATATAAGACCCACAATGACGTCAAAAACTTGCCTAGATCAGGTGCTAACCGCAAAACAACACCCATTGAAGATCGAGTCCTATTGCGGGAATTTAAAAAAAATATTCATTTAAAGCCGCAAGCTGCTGCAGATCAATGGAATAAGTCGACCAAGACTCCAATCAGTGAGCGTACTGTTCGGCGACGCCTAAAAGAAGTAGATTTTAAGACATACAAAGCGAAGGACATACCTTACATATCAAAGGTGAACAAGCTCAAAAGATTGGCTTTTGCAAAGGAGCATCTGCATAAGCCAAAAGAGTTTTGGAGAAGCGTTCTATGGACAGATGAAAGCTCCTTTGAATACAATTCATCAAAAACAAAGATTTTTGTAAGGCTCCCACAGTTTCAAAGACAAAAAAATATCCCCGTATGTCAAAAAGTGAGCCATGGCGGAGGCTCAGTCATGTTCTGGGGATGCATTGCGTACAATGGGTTAGGTGATTTCGTTCCCATCACCGGCTCAATGAACCAGCAACAATATTTGAGTACCCTTAACGAAAACGCATTCCCTTCCGGTGACAGGCTGATTGGAGAATCATTTATCCTGCAACAGGATAACGCCCCATGCCACAAAAGCAAAATGATAAGAGCATTTTTAACCGATGTTGGTGTTACTACTCTGGATTGGCCACCACAAAGTCCGGACTTAAACGTTATTGAGAATGTGTGGTCTCTTGTAAAACGTAAAAGAAATGCGTCTTTGCATAAAACCGAAGAAGAAACTATTTCCGAGGTCACTTCTCTTTGGAAAGAGATACCATTAGAGGTCCTTCAAAATTTAGTGGACTCAGTTCCAAGACGTCTTCAAAAAGTTATCGAAGCCAAAGGCGGGTATACATTTTATTAATCTACCATCAATTTCTTATGTTTTGTTTAGTATTAAGCTTTGTTTTTTTTGTTAATATCCATTGTCAAAATACTTATGCCAACCCATGAAAATTACCTTGATTTATAATTTTAAAAGTTCTTATAAAAATATATCCTTTGAATTATTTTTAAGTTTGTAATACCAATATGGAATTGAGAAAAAAAGTTTCCTTTGATATCTTAAACCAATAACCAGTTATTGACAAAAATGTATGATTTTCTTCTCGTCAAAATAATTGTGCCGACCAGTGTATCTACAAGTATATCATGGTTTTTCTATCAATTTTGAGTGGATTTTCTAGCTGTTCTTCTAGCCATTATCGGATTTTTTATCAATGTTCTACCTATCCATGTTCCATAAAGGCCCCCCTTACCATTCGAAAAAAATAAACTTTAATTAAATCTTTCCAATACAACCATTCTTTTTCACTTATATTGCGTGTCGCGCGGACACAAAATTTTTTATTTATTTATTTAAAGTTTCAGAAACCCGGCTTGCAAATTTCTGCACTATAATTATGGCAGCCGTTGCACAAACCAGCAGCAAGTGCGGCGAATTCAATATAACAGTTGAGCAGGTATTCGAACCATTCAGTCTAGCAGGACACGCACCGTATATATAACAGTGCATAATGTGTAACAGTTTAATGAATAGAACACTGGGCAGTATTACAGCAACAGTATAACAGCGAATAAGTATAACAGCCGATGAAGAACAATCGCAACCAGCATATGCAACTGTTATAAGTTTGTGCTAATTTATAAGAGTTTAATAAATAGGAAAATGTTTTAGTTTATTACAGTATAATAGTGCATTACAATAGCGTCATAAATATAACAATTGATGGAGGACGAATGTAAATCCCCGTTTTATCTACAGCGCAACTGGCACTACAACACCCCTTTCACATATTCCGCTATGTGTAATACGCCGTGTCGTGGCGAGGCGACATGCAAATTCCAACCATTACAGTATTCCGTATTTATGTGCGGATTGTGCAGTTCGCTGATTAGCGTGCTGCAGGCTGTGGACGAGTCTCCGGTTGATTTCAGCATTTTCTGCAAGCAATTCAAAAATTGAAATAGTTATTTACATACATTATATGTATATATTATTAGGTACCATCCAGAACTCATTGCCCGGCAATGCATTCCCATCCCAGGCGTACGACACAAACAGTAACATGTTCTCATGCTCTGGGGCTGATAGTTTTGCAGCTGGATTCCTCTTGGAGATTAGCACTCGTATACCATTTTGTGGATGTGTTGAGCACTCGATAACGGCGCCATTGTGCAGTCCCTGCCAGCGACTGAGCGTGAACCACGAGAAGTGCACGACGCCTATGTGGGTTAGTTGTGGCGCCAATTCCCGCAGACGCTGCTCGAATGTCTCCAAAAATATGCGCTCCTGTTGCGGCGCCACGCGCCATACTCCCAACCCAAAACCCACGACATGTATATAGGCCGACTTGTCAGCAAATCGAGCACGGGCCTCCGCCTCAAGCAGGAGCATGTCGAAGGCGATTGCGTAGCGACGCTTCATCACCAGATTGTCAAACACGTCCTGCTTGTTGCCCGAAACGCCGAAACGCTTCTCATTAATGGCCACCTCGCCATGCAGATAGTCGCGGGTACCATAGAAGCGTTTCCACAAACGTCGATAGTCGGCTGCGCGTGTATTTGCGGATGCGTCGATAGCTTGGCCATAACCATGTTCCTTGGTATTCTGCGTACGCGCTATAACAATGTCCTGGAACTCCATCAGATTCCGGCGCGACAGACGTGCTCCAATCAGACCCATTATAACACCATCCACCTCAATGGCTCTTCTATTGCGCTCCACAACACCGCAATTGCTGCGCGCGCCATCGTTGATGAACTCCGTGTGCGACGAGACGGACAGCAGAGCGGATAGCTTTATCTCATCATAGCTGAGCACATTCCGCAGCAGCAGCGGCGCCACCTCAGCCGTAGTGCCGATGGGCTCAAACCCGCTGGCCCCGCGCTCGCCGGACAGTAGCAGAAATTTGTCGTTGCGGGCAAAGAAGCTAACACAGCGCTTGGCCAGCAAGCGCTGCACGAAATCGCAAAGGGACAGGTCTGAGTAAATCTCTTTCTCGATTTCATTACCTGCGGCATTTCACAATATTAAATAATTCACTCATTATGCTGCTGCGACCTTACCCCACTGGGCTTTGTGTTCCAAGAACTGCAGGTAGAGCGTCAAGGTCCGCTCGTGTATGATGGGATAGGCTGACGCAATCTGCTGACCAATGGATGCGTGTCGAGAGCGTGGCTGACTCACGACTCGGCATGTGTTTATGCCAAACTAGTTTTGGAAAAGAGTTTATAATTGCTTTTACATGCACGGGGATTTCCTTGAGGCACAAGCACTTACCGGCAGCGGAAACTCTGCAGATTTCTTGATAAACGCCGGCACATCCGCAGTTGTTTGGGGCTTTTTTATGGTTGTACACTTTTGTAGCAGACGCTTGCCAAATGGGCTAAACTCTGGTTGAAAGTCGGCCGACGGCCATATTTCTGCAAATTCAGTTCCGAAACTTGACATCTCTTCTATTTACACCGTATTCTCCATGCAATTTCACCAGTAGGTGTAACGAAATTCCACTCTGCTGGCGCATTTTATATGCACGGCCCAAGGCCGTTTGTTTGTATTGCGACTTCAAACTAATTGGATGCCGGGCGCAACAGCTGGCCAGTGGGGCGAGCAGTGTTGCCACAAATGTATCAAGCAGTGTTCGACAATGTTGTTTTTGGAAATGTGCGCGATGTTCATACGCCATTTAATGGATGCAATGGTTTACTTAAATAAATGTTATTTTAAACGAAGCGCCTATCGTCCGTCCTAACATAGTGACTCTAGCACTCATTGCGCTTGCTGCTCGTACTGCCGGATTACTGGGAAAAGTGGTAAGTTGATTATGAGAACACTTTGTTCTCGATGCAATCTGTGAATAACTACATACATACATACATAGTTGTATGTATGTATGTATATGTATACATAAGTATGCGTTTGATCCTTCAACATACATATTTATGTGCTAGCCATAAATGTAATCTCTTTCCAAGCTCTGCCAGCAGCTGTTGTTGTTGTTGCTGCTTTGGCTCAATAATTCAAATTAAAATCTTTAAAAAATATATTGAATGGTTTCATTAGTAAAAAAAATAAAAGAATAATGAAAGATTAACGGGACTTTAAGTCAAGTAGCGATTAGAAAATAAGACGAAATGATGAAAATTATCTGTATAGAGAAATGAATTATCGTAGCGTTTTGTCGCTTATTTCATATTCGTAAAGTTATCAATGCATTTTTGGTGTATCTTTAAACGCCATCAAACTTTTACTTATAGAAGCTTGTATGGCGCGTATTGCTTGCGAATAGATATCGATATATCTATTAGCTTTCGATACACGGTGTCGATATTCAATTTGCGGTCACAGTACCATCCCTAATATACAAAACTCAATCAGCCTTTGCTGGGAAATGGCTAACTGAAATAAAAGTAAAATTTCAAAACCAAAAGCAATAGCATAGTAGGCATCGAACGGTCTGGCAAAAGTATTAATAATAATCACATGTGAACTGTCCGATGATAAACACAATCTAAATTAGAATTAAATACCCAGTAATTGTAAAAAATAAGAATGGTGATTTCCAAAGAAGTTCTCGGCGATTTTAAGGAGCTCTACGAGAAGGCCAACAATCTGGTAGAGTCAGAGAGTCGCGATGACCCTCCCACAGATCCCTACAGGTCACACTACAAGGCGCGTGACGTGCTCCAGAATCTGAAGAAGCAGCTGGACGACGAGCTACTCTCGATACGAGCCAACGAAGCCGATGGTAGCGAGGACGAGCTCTGCATCAAAGCCATTTTGGCATTCGTCTGCCGCGACTTGGGACGCATCTATATATACACCGAGGAGTCAACCGAGGGGGAGAAGTTGCTACAGCAGTGCATAGACCTGATTGAACCGCTGAAGTTCACCGGCGAAGGCATCATACCCTACATAGGAGCCGTCAATGAGCTGAGCATTGTGCTGGCCACGCGTCAGGAGTACGAACGCGCATCTAAGCTGCTGCTGAAGGCGGATCAGAGCTACGAGCAGTTCAAGGGCAGCGGCGTTGTCGCTCTTGGCATTTCAGATCTGTACAGCGCTCAGTGCGAACCGGCAGTGGCATCTGGTCCAGCAGAGCTTGAGAATCTCTACACGCTATGCTGTTTCTATCTGGCCCAAATGTACGGCCATCTAGGCGAGCCGGAGAAGTCGGCCGAATTCTGTCACCGCACGCTGCACCGCCAGCTCCAATATAAGTCGTACGATCCCATTGACTTTGCTCTGAATACGGCGACACTCTCCCAGTACTACATCGGAGAGGAGCGGTTCAAGGAGGCGCGTCACCATCTGGCCGCCGCCACGCTAATTATGGCCGAGCACGAGGCACATATGTTGAAGCCCCAAATGACGGAGCAGCAGCGCAATGATGTTTCGGAGACGTTCAAACATCGCTATGCAGACGTGGCCCGCTGTTGGGCCAAATATGGTCTGTATCTGCTGCACACATCCAAGCTGCGTTTGCTGCGCGATGATGATGATGTAGACGCGGAGACAGTAGTAAAGGCCACCAAGCGCTTGAGCGTCGCAGACGAAGATTATCGCTTTCTGGGCCTGGACTTGACGGCTTGTGAGAATCGTATTTCGTGCGATTATTGTCTGACCTTTGACGATGCCAAGCTCGTCTTCCACTTTGTCAACGAGTGGTTGGATCTGGCCAAGGACTACTACAAGGCCGAAACCGATGCCACAGAGTATGCCAAAATCATACAGGACTATGCTGAAGCCTACGAATACATTGCCTTCTTTGAGGAGGTGCCCGAAAATCAGGCGAAAATGCAGAAGCGTCGTGCCAAGTACCTGGAAGACCTGCTCGACTTGCTGGATCCCATTTTCTATTTAAAGATCTGCCGCGAGTGTTGGTATGGCGCCGGTACAGCGCAAGCCGCCATTCTGGACGTCAGGCTGGACATAATCAAGGCCAAGAATACACCATCCCCGGACGAGATCAAGAAGGTCAATCAGAGCTGCATGAAGGCCATCAAACACTTTGAGGCCTTCATCAAGTCTTACATGGCCGGACCTAGCCCCGACGCCGAATGGCGCAACAACATGGACACAGAGGAGCAGCGCACCATGCTCTATGCCCACTTCCACATTGGCCGTCTGTACTACAAGCTCATTAGCGGCAATCCGCACCAGCAACTGGAGCACATTAACAATTGTTTGAAGTTCTATCAGCGTTTCAGCACTGAGTGCGAGGCACGCAAGGAGGCGGCCATGCCGCTGCATGGCGAGATTGGCGTGGTGCGCGAAATGCTGCAACTGCTTCCCCTCAAAATTCAGGCCATCAAAGGACGTTTGCCTCCCCCTTCTCCGAACGCAGTAGCCTAATTAGATAGACAATAGAACGTTCCAGGACCAGTTTTGTATTTATTAATGCTTTAGTCCCAAATAAATGTTTCGTTAACAGAGACCTGATGCTCCGCCCACTTGCCCCCTCTCTTTCTCATAGAGGGAGGCCGCTATATTGCAGAAATCGCTTAAATCTACCTTTGGATTTACTTCGTGCTGGTGCAGAAATAATACGCTGGCGTAGAGATACGTTACATTCATTAAAACTGATCAAATCGGCATCCAAATGAAATGTTTTTTGGCTAGGATTCATGGAAATTGTGCGGCCATGCGTGAACCAGAATAGACCCCATGTTTTGAGTTCGTCAGTATAGTTATCCAACTTCTTGCGCTATATAAATTCGATCAAATTTTGTGGAACCGGATTATAAAAACTCTTCAAATATTGGGTTCGGCTAAGAAAGCGTTTTCCCGAACCTTCTTCATTTCTAAAAGGCACAAACAAATGAAAACCAATAATACCAATAATAAATACTTATAAATTTAAAAAATAAGCAAAATTGGGGAAAAATGTAATAAACAAAATTGTCATAAAAACATAAACTATTTTTGATCAATTGTTCCTCTTGCGGCGGTTTACACCAGGATTGTGTATATTTTAACGATATTGTGGTTCCGTTTGGTCAGACAATGCTAGAAGAGGTGTTGCAACCTTTTAAAACTCCATTTGTTGACATCCAAAATAAAGTTATTGCATAATGGTTTACTTTTCGTTTGCGACTAACATACAAACAGATTTTGTTTGTCTTTGCTTCTGCTATTGATTTGCGGCCTAAGCTATCAAAATATTGTGGGCCTATTTAGGCGGTTTTTTTTACCTTAACTGTGCACATGAATAATAAATATTTTAAATCTTGAAATACAATTATAATTCTCTTTAGCCGTCTCCGAAATCTTGGCGATCATCCAGTCAGACGGACTCGTGCTGCGTGGGTGGACTTTGCTGTTTCAGAAATCCCGGCGTTCATCCAGACTGACGAACAAACGGAAAAAGCTATGTCTTGTCATGTCAATCAGGAATATATATGAGTACTTTAAGCATCCTTTTTCAATCTTTTTTCAAACGTGTAGACAAAATTTAGAAATGTAATTTCTTGGGAAAGTTTCTTTTAATAATTTAAAAGATTTCATTTGCATTAACTTAGTAAAACAATTTTTTTTATGGATAATTGCTTAAGATAATAATTATGAACAATTAAATATAAAATGTTGGCAAACTATAAAAGCATAGAAACAGGTTTGGAGTGATAATGTCAATAATTTAAATGTACTTATTTTCGTTCTTTAGATAAAACAACAAATTTATGAAGCATGTAATTATGTTAACGAATTAATTGTTTTAAAAGATAGACATACTCTATATTGTATTGTATTCTATATTGTAAATTAAGTTTAAGTCATATTACTTAGCAAATCAAGTTATACCCATAAAATACGAAGAATATAATTAATTACTAAAAACAATCTTTTTCTAATGGATATGGTAAGTACGTATACATGATCGATTGAAGGATCGTGCCATATAAGCACCAATTACAATTATTGGGTGCCCTCGTCCGCGCTTCTCATACGAAGAACTTAACCGAAGCCATTTGCATCATTAATAGCTGGTTTATCCAAATTTATTTAAAAAACAAACTAAAAGCATTTAACCCAAGCCACTTTAGTTAGATAGATTAGATATTGATATATCTGATTATATTATATTATGTAAATTAATTTTTCCGACTACATTGAAACTGCCCTACTTTGCGTTTCGAAGCCACATTCAAGCACAAGAAAAGGAACGCTGTGAATGACGTCATCAAGTTTTCTAGCACTGACTCGCAAGGGCCCTTTTAATGCTTAAGCCATCATTGTCTAACAGGTGAACATAAATGAGCTGTAGGCAAATGCATTGCTTGTTTATTTTATGTGAAACAGCTGTTTTTTGTTGACATTCCGCAATTCACCGTTAGAATGACTTTTGTTTACATTTAAGAGCAACCAATAGGAGAAGTGCATTTTGTTTACGTTTCTCAAAGCACCGCAAATATCGCTTTTGTTTACTTCTTGTTTTGCTTACATTCACAATTTACTTTCCAGCCCGCTTGTTTACTTGCTGATCGTTTATGCTCGCCTGGTGTATGCATAGACGACTGCATCGATTTTTAGTATGAAAACCAAAAAAACGAAGACTCACCAAGATGCCTGCGGCCTTTAACAACTTTTAAGCCACTCTTTTCGACCAGGTGAACATAAATGAGGAGTAGGCAAATGCATTGATTGTTTATGTCATGTTAAGCAGCTGATTTTTGTTTACCATTCGCAATGCACCGCAAAGATCGCTTTTGTTTACATTTTAAGTGCACCAATAAGAGGGCGCCAGCTTGTTTACTTTTTGTTTTGTTTACATTCAGAATTTATATCCCAGCCGGCTTGTTTACTTGCTGATCGTTTATGTTCGCCTGGTGTATGAATACACGCAATGCATGTAAATTCATACAAAGATCGAACAAATTAAATTCCAAGTTGAGCGGGCCCCATAACGACATAAAACCAACCCCATCTACCAGGTGAACATAAATGAGGAGTAGGCAGGTGCAATGCTAGTTTATTTAACACTAAGCAGCTGATTTTTGTTTACATTTCGGGATGCACCGTTTGGATCGCTTTGTTTACATTTGGCATGCAACCAATAGGAGAAGTCCATTTTGTTTACATTCGCAAAGCACCGTATAGATCGTTTTTGTTTACATTTTAAGTTTACTTTTTGTTTTGTTTATATTCATAATTTAAATCCCAGCTAGCTTGTTTACTTACTGCTTACTTATGCTCGCCTGGTGTCTGAATATACGACATAAGTTGCCAGGCCCAGGCCGACCAAAGCGGCGTTCAAAAAAATGTTCATTAATTTAGTATATTTACAATTAAATATGTAAAGGAATATTTATATGTAGGAATAACATTTGGTATACATATATAGTGGGAGTAAGTAAAGTCAGGCCACTAGTTTGGCGTACTCTGCAATGTGCATTACTCCGTGCTCCAACGAGGCAATATGTAGATTAGCGCCGCTTGTATAGTTCAGATTGATGTGGGGATTGTGCAGCTCAGTGATGAGTGTGCTGCAAGCGGCCGCCGGATCTCCACTGCCGGAGAGCGAGCCCTGAAAATGTGAAGGGTAAGAGGATAATGACTGAAGGCAGCAGTCAATAAACAACATTGACTTACTATCCAGAACTCATTGCCCGGCAATGCGTTGGCATCCCAAGCGTACGTGACTATAGGCAACATATTTTCCGGCAACTTGTCGGCTGGGTTCCGATTGGAGAAACGCACCAAGATGCCACCGTTTGGATGCGTCGTCGTCGGTATAAGCGTTTGGTCCTCCAGTCCTCCCCATTTGGACAAATGAAACCACGAGAAGTGCACACTACCTATGTGGCTCAGTCGTTTGGCAAGGACGCGCAGGCGTTCCTCGAATGTTTCGAGAAAGATATTCGTCTGCTGTTCGGTCTCTTTCCACACTCCCAGGCCGTAGCCAACGATGTGAACATAGGCTGGCTTACCAGCCGCCACAGCACGTGCCTCACACTCTAGGAGCAGCGTATCGAAGGTGATGGCGTATCGCTTTTTCATCACAACATTGTCGAATATAAAATCTTTTTGAGTGTGGGAGAAGCGTCGATTGTCAACCACCACTTGGTCGAAGCAAAAGTCCTGTGGTTCTTCATAGAATTCGCGCCAGATGCTGCGATAATCATCAGCGCGTGTTCTTCTATTCGAAGCTCCATAGCCAGTTGCGCGTACATTCTGCTCGGGTGTTATCATAATGTCCTGCCACTCCATTACGTTGGGTCGCTCGAAACGTCCTCCAATTAGTCCCATAATAACGCCCTCCCTTTCAATTGTGGACTTGTCCAGAACAACTGCCCCGACATTATTACGACTGCCATTGTTGATGAATTCAGAGTGCGAGGAAACATAAAGCAGCGCTGACAGCTTGATTTCGTCGTAGCTCAGAACGTTCTGAATCACCAACGGCGGCTTCTCAGTAGGGGTTCCTATATTCTCAAATCCGTCGCTCCCACGGCTGCCATCCAGCAATTCGAATGCGTCATTGCTGCTCATAAAGCTCACGCAGCGCTTACTCAGCAGCCGTTGCACGAAATCCACCAGGCTCATATTTTTGAAGACCAGCAACTCCTGGGCGGTGCCTGTCGAGATAAAATTATTCTATACATACATACTCGTATGCATTAACTGCCATCGTTGCTACTCACCAAACTTTTGTTTGTGCTCCAGAAATCGAAGATACAAGAAGAGCGTGCGCTCATGGATGATGGGATAGGCAGAAGCAACCTGGTGCCGGATGTTGTTCCAGCGGTCCTTTGGCTGCGACATCACACGGCAGGTGTCTATGGGGAACTGCAAATAGGGCTTTGAATTATTCTCAAGATATCACACGTGTATTCTTGGAAAGTATGCACCTTGCATGGAAAGTTTTTGGAAAGTTCCATTAACTTTGATAAATCCACCGACTTGGCGTCGGTGTTGGGTTTCTTCACAGCTTTGCATGCCTCCAGCAATTGTTTGGCAAAATCAGTGAGGGCGGGCAGGCCGGCCGAAGTCTGAGGCCAAACCTTCTGAAATTCAGGACCAAAGCTAGAAGACGCCTTCATCGTATGTCGTACGTTACGTGCTGTGCGCAAATTGTTTGTGCATTGGAAAAACCCCAAGTTCTGATTAAAGGTCAGAACGTATTGGAAAACAAAACAAGCGATAATAAATGCCTCCATGCACTTATTTCACAACAAATGCAGTGTAATGTAATACATAGTTTGCCGGCGTTTTGCGATCGCTGCTTTGGTGTTGCTGCTGTTATGTTGTTTTTATTTGGCGAGCTATCAGGTGACTCCGTAGGGTTGCATCTGTGCGGTCGGTGTTGGAAAACGTGCAAACATTTTGAATTAATTGATGTGAAATGATTTGAAATAAATTCTTCGTAATAGCAATTGCTTTTAGCTTTATAAGCGAACTCTGCAATGGAACAAATTTATTATATTTTATTAAATTGTTTTGTATAAAACAAAAAAATATCTATTTATGGGAAGCTATCTCTGCTTCGCTTATTTAAAACAGTTTTTATTTAGAAATGTTTAAACAAAAGTAAGTTTTCTGCAAATTTTGTTTATAAATAAGTTATCTGAAATGAAATGCCTTATTAAGCATGAGAAAAGTACACGAAAATAAGAATAAAACATTTGAAAAATAATAAAAACATAATAATAAAAATGAGCCAACAGAAATGTTATATAACTGGAAAGTCGGCTAAAACATTATTATTAAGCGGCAATCAAGAGGTTGATAGTTATTTCCAAATTTAAAATTTTCTGTGGTTTCTTGGCTGTGTCGGGCACTTCTGAGACAGCCCTCTAGGACTATGATTCACAGTCGTCCATGGATAATATACGTACATTGTAACATTATATACCATTTTATTTTTTTCGAAAGAGAAACAACCGGGTGTTCAGTAGAATTTTTCTTTATTTCCAACATATTCATGATCTTCAACACTCGCCAAAACATAAAAATGAATCGTTCTGTATTTCTGTTTTTACAGCTTATAGTTCTTGCTTTGAATATTTGTGAGTCTCTGTATAACTGATGTTGCTGCTCGATCTGGGCATGATAGTAATACATGAAGTGCATGCCACACGAACGAGATGTATACTATTTAGCTCACATTAAATGTACGAGTACTTATGTTTAGCTGTGTGCAGCATGAAGGTGTTTATACTTTAAACGTCGATCATGCATCCCTTTCCTTGACCTTTACCTTTACATTTACCTTTAAGTGTGTAAGTTTATTATAACGCTTTATAATAGGTAATATTTTCACAAATTGTTTTCCCAAGAAATTGCTTTTCAAATCATGTATGTTTGTAAATATGTTGCTTAACGCTTTTAAAACTAAACTAGAGTTATGGTTTAGTTCGTTTCACAATGGCCAATTCAGAGTCAGATCAGTTGGCCGATAATCATCACACGACTAACGCATTATTTGACATGTTTGTTCTTGTTGTGTCTTGATTGAAATCCTATCAAGAGTGCAGATGTTGTGTGGAAATTATCTGACTGGCTGACCGACGCTTCGGTAGCTTCGCTCGTTTACAATTAAATATTTAGTACTTATGCATTAAAAAACAAAACTTGCGATATAAGTAGTATACGATTTGAAAACATTGTCTCAAAAATCAAAATAGTGTCAAGCCATTGCCCTAAAAGTAAGTAATTCAAAAATAATTGCTTTAATCGAGGGAGTTTCTTTTTTGTTTCTTCAACACACAACACACGACACGAAAACTGAGCAAAAACTAAATGGATATGGAATTCAAGATATTGATGGCTCTACGACCATTCAAAACTAAGTGGGCTAGGTCGGTGTTTAGTTTAAGAGCCACAGCTTCTCAATTGACTATTTCGACTTCGAGTGGCTTCAAATGCATTAGAGTGGGGCGGGGGCGGGGGGGGGGGGGGGGGGTGTGAATGCATTTGGTTGGTTTGAGTGCACTCGCAAATGTTTATCATTGATTTCATCAAATGAATAAATACTGAACGAGTGCATGGGTGCGTGATTTATTGCAAAACAACGCGACGCTAATAATAACAATGATAACGACAATAATAATAATCATAATAGCATAAATATAGTAGCTTGTAGTATATAATCATAAGTTCGTACGCAGCATTTGAAGAGAAGTTGATTTCTTTTCATTCATTGTTCATTACGTTCTTCTTTTTTTTTTTTTATTAAACTATACATAAATATAATTTATATGTTCTCATAATAATATTTATACAGTTTTCTGTTTGAGTTTTTGCTCGTGCATGAATAATCAAATAATTGTACATACATATAGTATATGCATTACGTTCTATTAATAATATAATATGACAGAAATATGTTTAAAGAGTGTATTTCTTCGCATCTCAGATGAGTTACTCATTTGTCAATGTGGCCCCTAGTATGGGTTTAAGGTTTTATGTTTTGTTTTACAATTTAAGGATTCATGCACCAAATGTGCCATATGAAAACGATAAATGGTAATAAAAGAATAGAATCTAATGAATAAGTCAAATGTAGTATTCATCTAAAGCTTGCTGCCCTGCACACCCCATACAATACCAATGCTGTTTCGTAAACAGATGGACATAAGAAGTTCTAGGAGTACAGAGCATACAAATTACATTGGACAAGTCTTGCGACGTCAACTTTTAGGCAATAAGTTCCTACCTAGTTTTTCCTCTCTAGTTGTTGACGAGGCTGCAATGTCGAACGGAAGAGCTGCGCCCAAAACTTGCATTTAAACCGAAATTTCTATCATCTAATAGAGGGGGGCTTTCAACTAAGAGGCTATGCCTCTATCTAATGTATATGTATACATACATACAAATAAATATTCTTATAATGGATCAAGTCGTGCCTGATCTTTAGTTCTTAAGGGGTTTTGGTTTGGTTAACGTTAATCTTGAATTGGATTGGTTTGGATTGGCACATTACAAGTATTACATACATACAATACAAGGTTGTTTTTTGTATTCGTTTTTGTCCTTTTGCTCTCAAAGTGCACAAAAGTATGCTATGTATTTCCCATGATTATATGATACTAACAAACAAAATTGTGCCAAAAACCACATGCAGGTGTATTCAAATTATCTTACTTTTTAAGCCTTCAACTGCTATGAATGATTGAAATTCAGATTCGTAGTATCTGCTTCATTCTTTTAAATTAAAGATGCGTGCAAAATGAGTGTTTGGTGAAGTGTTTTGCAAAGATCTAGTGACGAAAGTTTTCCTCAAATGCATCTGGTTAGTAAAGTAAAGTATTTGTGATCAATACTGTTTCAGTGTTCATCAACGTTGTTAGCAATTTTATCGCTAAAGCTTATACGATCGATTCGTTGAGTGCATCAATCAAATATTGGAAATCAACTGTGTTATTTCTACCTTCGTCACTAGCTTGCTAGCTGTTTAAGTTCAAAAAAAAAGAGACAAAGACAAGAAAAAGGCTTAGTACTCGTAAATGTCAATTCGTTTGTAATCGAATGTTTTTGCTTATCACATTTCTAAAAGTTCATCAATTTCGTCTAGGTTTAAGGTTTAAGTTAACTTTTAATTAAATTAATATTACCTTGTATTAGTTAACTAAACGTTTTCTCTTCTCCCTTATAATAGCACATCGTAAATAATTTTTAGGGCACATTCCAAGTCAAATAAAGGTGTGTGTGTGTTTTTATGTTGTAATGGATTTAGTGGATGATTATGCATCACTATAATGGTGCTTTGTGGCATACTTTGGAATAACTTTTGGTTTTTTGTTTTTCTTTTGTTTTTGTTTTTTCTTTTCGTTTTTTGCCTTTTTGTTTTTATTTTGGTTTTCTGCAACAACTACACATACAATTTGTTTGGGATGCAACATAAATCATCTGAAGCTGCACTAAATCATAGTAAAGAAACTTTGCCATACTTTTAATTTACTGTAGTTTGTAGTTTGTATTGGCTGTTTGTTGTTCTTGTTAATGACGTTGCTGTTGTTGTTGTAAACTTTCAATTAAGTTATTTCGTTTTTTGAGTTCTTCATTGCAATATCAAAACTAAGAGAGGTTTGTCTTTCAAAAAGTTTGCTGTTATTCATTTTTTCCAACAAGTTTTGCAATTTTTTCATTTTTCATTTTTCATTTCTTGTTTTGGTTTTGGTTTCTACATTTCTCGACCATATATACTACATATGTACGTATGTATGTATAAATATATAGAATATATATATATATGTATATATAACTGCACGGTAGGGGTGTTTCATTTCAAATATATAAAGACTTACTATTATTATTATTATGACATTTATAAACACTTAGTATGTATGTATGTATATTACAAAGTTTATTTCGATTACTTGTATATATGTATGTATAACCTCTGCTTCGTAAACAGGTATACATACGAGTATATGTACGTGTATGTATAGTATGTAGTATGTAAGAGTGTTATTTGCATTTCTTCTCTGGGACAAGTATATAGTAATTGGCATTATCTTGATAGTTTCTATAAGGGCTCTACGACATAAGGAGGAAGTTTTTGAATGCTGTGTGGGAGGGGAGGGAGGGGGGGCTCTAGGCTTTACTCCTTATTTTTGTGTTCATTTGCATTCTCCGATTAAATGCTTTTCAATATGATTATTATGATTACGTTTTCAAAAAAAAAAAAAAAAAAAAACAAATTACAAACATGTTACTGGTAGTACAATATTTTTAGTTTTTAGTTGGTTTAATACTTCTTCTATGTATGTAGTTAGAATGTTTGTATGTACTATAATGTCGGGGGTATGCGTATTACCTTCTGTTCTCATGTTCTCAGAGACTTGTGTGGGATTTCTGGATAGTCAGTTTTTTCTTCTGTTCTTCTTCTTGTCGTTGTTGTAGATTATAATTAGTATTTTGTTTTTGTTTTTGTCTGGGTTGCTGGGTTGGTTGGTTTCTGCTTTGCTAATACTCGTAATACTCATTAAAATACTAAGTTAATATTGTTGTTGTTGTAATTATTGATAGGTGGAAGGTTGGAAACACGTATAAGTATTAATTTGTTGTTGTTGCTGTTCTGAGGCAAACCATATATGTACTTTTTATCCTATGTACTATATATGTGTGTGTGTGTGTGTGTTTGGCTTTTAGGAAACCCGTTCGTAGGTCTGGCCGGCCGGCTATATCAGCTCTTTATGTATACTCGTCTGTACATATGTATCTGTACATACAAGTATGTGTTTGTTCATAGCCCGACGACTGTGCCCCAATCTCGCAATACTCTCGTACATACATATTTATAATAATACAAAGCTAGTCGCATACCATATACATACTCTATATACATGCATATTCTCAACCCGCGTCTCGTCTCATCATCTTAAATCAATATAAAGCACAAGTGTTTACTTTTTTCATTCCAGTTGAATTTTTCTTCTTCGTATTCTTGTTCTCTTTCTTGTTGTTTATAATGAATTCATTTCTCGTTCATTTTCATTTCATCTTTAAAAGTGTACATTTGTGTGTGTACGTAAATGTATGTGTGTATGTGTGTGTGTGTGTATATATAAATATATAAAGAAGTATATTTGTATATATATATATATATCTATATATATATATATATATATATATATATATATATATATATATATATATATATATCTATATATATTATATGTTTACATATATGTATGTAATGTATTTAATGTATTTATGTTTATGTTTAGCTATCGTTTTAAACGTGGGTGCTGCTTGGGTTTAGTTTTAGTTTTCATGCATTTCTTTAGGCATAGAATTCCGTTTTTCCTTGGGTTTTGTAGGCCTCCTCCTCGATTTTGTACATATCCATTAGCTGTTAATGTTTTGTATCGTTTTTGATTATTTTTAAATGTTTGCAGCATGACAGTATACGAAAAATAAAGGGGGAAAAATTGCAAGAAAAGTATTGGTTAAGTATTGTTCTTCAAATATAAAGATTCATTCAAGGATTAGGCGTGGCGCACAGCAAACGATGAACTGATTGGTTAGGGAAGGCAGGTAGGGGGAATAGTACGATACTGTGCTGCACAAGCGAGAGCCACCGAGACAGAGAGAGCGAGAGAGGGAGAGAGCAACAGTCTGAGTGGGGGAAGAGATAGAGAGTGTCAGATAGAGTTACGGGATAGGCACATGTCACTGGGTTCGGGGCCATGTTCTGATATGCACCAAAAATACATTGAAACCACCAATACTAGTAGAAGCGACTAAGGTTTGAACTAAGAAAATGAAATTTAATTAAACATAACTAGACAAAAAAACGTGTGCTGAAAGAAATGAGTGCACTCATTCGTATTCTTATTCTTCTCCTTTAAATTATCCTTGAATTATTCTTGAAATTGTGTAAAGCCTTAACAAACTAGTATCCCTTGGAATTGAATAGCATTTGAAGGCTTCATCGCTTTAGATAATCTATTCACAACACTCGTACATTTCTATTTGATTTGAAAATAAATTCCTATTTTTTATACTATAATTTAAATATAATAATATATATACTGGAATAAAAAAGGAAATCTAATTTAACATAACTAGACAAAAAAGCGTGTGTAAGAAGAAATGAGTGCACTCATTCTAATTCTATTCTTTATTCAAGCACATTCTCGCTTGAATTCTGTTTTCGCAATATTCTTGAAATTGTGTAAAGCTTTAATACCTAAACTCATTTACATTCATTTCTATCTGCAAAAATAAACTACATAGTATCCATATGAATTGAATAGCATTCGAACGCTCCATCGCTTTAAATAAACTATTTACAACACTCGTACATTGTTATGTGTATTCAAAATAAACAAATGCCTTAATTTTTCAATGACTCATGCATTCACGTCTGCTTGCGAATGCATTCATTTGCAGAAGAATGAGTGCCTTGCGGTTATAGATATAATCATTCACTGCATTCATTCAAAATTCGATCTACAGCTAACACTGACGGGAAGAGGTTCCAAAGCAATTTAAATTAACAAAACATTGGATCGTTGGATAAAGAAAGTCGTTTACAAACATAATACTTGAAACAGAAACATTAAAATTATGGCTACACATAATTACATTTACAAACGTATAAATAATAGACGATAAACTAAAAAAAAAAACCAAAAAAAAAAGAAGAAGAAGGAAGCAATATAACAATAAATATTAATATACATATTCATATATAATAAACTCTAAATATACACATATAGAGAAATTGATAATGATAGTTACATCTTAGCAGTTAGTTAAAATTTAGCAGCTACGTTTTACGTTCGAAGTTAGATTTTCGTTTAAGGAGTCAAAATCGTGTTTCTAGCGCATATCATATCACTATATAGAGCGAGCGATACGTGCTACGAGTACTCTGACAATCGACAATCGAATCGGAGTAACGACATTGGCTGGATTCATGGGTGGTGGTGGTTGGTGGTGGTGGTGGTTGTTTTGGTGGTGTTGGTACGTATATATTAACGGTATATCGGTCATCGGTCATCGTTTAACGGTTTGTTTTGGTCTAAAGTACAGTCTCAATACTGGTTATAGTGTCGGCTTGCGGCCGAATTTCGTTTAGTACCTTTTGCACGTCGGTACTAAATTCCTCGACTTGCTTAGCATGCGCCAATTTCAATTTCTCCATGGCGCGTCCCTGCTTTACGCCGATTTGCTGTGAATAGGTTGAGAGAGTGCAAAAATAGGGAGGTTAATAGGGCTTATTAGTTAAATAGCAAAATCGTCGCTTGTCACCTTCTTCTCCTCCATAAAACGCTTGACATTGTTCTGACGCTTTTCGCGCAAGCGACGATCCTTCTCGTTCTTAGTTTTCAGCGTCTTGTCATTCTGGACCTCCTTGGCTGTATCCGCGGATGTTTTGGCCTGCTTGGCATTAAGTTCTTTTATATCTCTGTGGGCGACATTTGAGAAAATTGTTGGCATCAGAATTGTCGGAGAGAGAGAGAGAGAGAGAGAGGGAGAGAGAGATGAACTTATTTCACCTGGCATGACGGTCCTCGAGCTGCTTGATCTGCGCCGCCTGTACGGTCAGCATGAGCGCCTTCATGGCGTCCTGGGAGTCCTGCACGTGCTGGCGCAACATGTCCCACTCCTCCTTGCGATGGCGCGCAATCATGTCGGTCCACTGTTTGGTCTGATCGTTGATGGCGTTCTTGATATTGGCATCGTTGCGAATATCGTCTTTGCTCTTTCCCTTGATCAGCTTATCGATGGCTGCGTTCTGCATCTTCTGCACCGATGTACGCTCCTTGGCGTGCTTCTTGCGGAGCGTGTCCAGCTCCTTGATCTGTTTCTTGCCCACCTTCTGGAAACCCTTCTCCTGGCGCAGCGACTCCAGTGTCACCGGCTCGAAGACAAGTGGAGGCTCCTTCTTCTCCTCCTCCTTGGCCTTGCCAGCATCGCGAGCGGCCCCACCGCTCTGCTCCTCAATGCCCAGCGCCTTCATTTGTTCGTTTTGCTGCTTGGCCGCGCCAGCGAAGCCACGCGGATCCGATAACATGGCCATGAAATCCTCAAAACCATCAGGTACATAAATCTTTAGCTCGATGTTGACAAACAACATGGGGAGTGACATCGGGAAGTTCGCTTCTGTGCGGAGCGAGACGTGGCGGTAGCCCGCCTGTAAACCGTCCAGCGGCAATATGCGTTGCCCAATCATTTTTCCGCTCTCCTCATAGACGCCGAAGCGCAACACTGCCAGATCCGGCAACACCACCTTGCGGAAGACGAAGGCGTCCTCATTGTAGACCGGATTCAGGCCGTTGTTCGGCACCAGACGGGTGCGGAACTCTTTCTTGACCGTGTCCGAGGGTAGACCAAACATGTCCACCTCCACATAGGTGCCGACCTTCTTGTCCGACAAGAATTGACCGGCAATTACCTTCACCGAACACTGGGCCGCAATCACACCATCCACGGGGGCATCGGCGAACGGATCGAAGTCCTTGTCGGCGCGTCGCATAAAGTCGGGCTTCAGCAGATAGCCGCAACCGCCATTATATTCGAACTTGCCCTGGTTGAGCTGCATCGGTAGATCGGATGTCTGGAAGTTCAGCGACACCATCTGGCAGCCGGCATTCCAGAAGACCTGCGGCATATAGTTGGAGGAATCGGCGCGTGTGCCCTTCGGGTAGATGCGGGACATCTGGCGCTTGTTGTAATTGACAAAGTCGATGGAGCTTTGCTTCAGATAGTTCATGCCCGCCGATTCCGCAAACGAGGACATGTTGTGGGCAATATTTTTCTCTGCAGAGATGGAGATCGTTTAAGTGGGTGGGGGGAGGGCTTAGAGGATAGGGTGAAATACTGTAGCTTACCAATTGCCTTGTCGAAGCCCTGGAACTTAATGGGCTGCGCATAATTGACCATAGATGAGAGCCATGGATGCACATTGGTTGTGGAACCGCTGTAGTTGGCGGCAGCAGCTTCTGCCTCAGCACCGCCACCGCCCTCGGCAGCCGCATCCGCGCCGGCGGCAGCAGCATCGGGGACCGGAGCCGGGGCTGCAGCAGCTTCCGGTGGCTTGCCAGCACTGGCATCCTCCTCGGGATCATCGTCGGTCTTCAGCTCGCCTTTGAGCCACAGGTCCAGCTCGACCTTCTCGACCTCGGGCTTCATGCGTTTGTTCTTGATGAGTATCTTGCGCTTCAACTTGCACGGCGGTGGGAGTGGCAAACCAGGTTCGAGCTGCGATGAACCAGCAATGGACGGATTATGCTTTCATTCGTGTTCATGATGGATTTGGATGCTTACCGGATGATCGGACAGCGGCTCCTTCAGCAGCAGTTCACCAAAGAAGTCATCACAGTATTTCGCTAGTTTGTATTGCTGGGCACGATTGCAATGGTTCTCAAAGGACAATATAACCGGGTACTCGGACGAAACGAAGGCGCAGTCCGCTATGGCTTGTATGCAATCCTGCGGATCAATTGGGGGGATTGTAATGAGTCTTGAGAGCTTAATTAGCCCGCAGTGGAGCACTACCTACCTTGAACAAGATCTCAGTGCAGTAGGCGTGACCGTGGGTAACGATCGGTTCCTCGTCTTCGCCCTTTCCATTCCAACAGTCGAGCTCCACACAGCGACAGCCTGCTAGTAGTGTTTGGCGATACATCTCCACCGAGCTCTTGCCGCCGATCTGTCGGCCCGACAAATAGGTGTTATGCGAGCTATTTATATAGTAATGTGCCAACGGCTGATCCATTTCCATGTAGAAGTCTAGGCGATCCAAAAATACTGGCGCGTTCTCATCGGACATGAGATAACGTTTGAAGCCGTCCAAAGACATTTGCACTGCAATTGCGAAAGGAGCGAGAGTGAGGGAGAGAGAGAGGGAAGAGAGAGAAGAGATAATATCTACCGTTCTTCTTTTTCTCCTCGTCCAATTCATAGTCATTGATAATCTCCGTGCAACGTTTCTCCTCGTAGAGCGGAAATAGAATTTCATTCATGCGCGGATCGCGCTGCTTTTCGTTCATGAATTGCACAAACTGTTCCAGGCTGATGAAGTCCTGTTTGCCCTTGGTGCTGCAAAAGGTCATATAAAGGTCAACACAAACGAATCATTCGCCCAGCTTTAAGCACGGCGCCACACTTACATCGATGTGAACAGCTCCTCGATGTCGTTACGGGGACACACCTTGTGGTAGAGGGCATAGAACTTATCGAAAGTAAATTGTTCCTTCGTCATGGTGCCACTCTTATCATCGGGCAGACCCGCATCTTTGATGCAGGTGTAGACCAGCTTCTCGGTTTTACCAGATGCAAATGTTTTGGCCAACGTCTTTACAGGAATCTTGCCGCTCTTCTCCACGCAGTAACTCAAACGCATCCAACTGTGAATTGAATAGATTCAATATATTTTACCCATTCATTCAATTTACAAAGAACACACAATGTTTATAGCTGACCAATTAGTTGCATTCAAAGCTACACACAAAACATTCAATGCAATACAATACGAGTACAATGCTATGCAATACGAAGTCCCACTTACCTGCATGTTCGACCAAATACTTAAACCTACGCCAAGCTAAAATGAATTTCATTTTCAACAAAGTTGAATAAATAATTACAACAATAAATGAATACACTAATTCGCCTTTTTAATTGCATTTTATCCTCAAATTGAAGAAGTGCAATGGAATATTGTAAAAACTGAAGCAGAAACCGACTGAATGTTGTTCAAATAAAAGACAAACACATTCTGTAATTGTTTACTTCATTCATTACTCATTGATTTAAATAAATTGGCAGTAAACAAGATAGCCGTTGAAATAATAATCCAATTGAAATGGCCTCATTGAATAACAATGCGTTATTAACATTGGTTGAATGGGTACTCTTATTGAAAATAAATATGATTTTTAATTATCACGTGCATTGGAATTGTTATTCAACTCAGCAGAAACCAAAGCAGACTCTGACTGAGTGTCATTCGATTAAAAGACAAATACATTCTGTAATTGTTTACTTCATTCATTATCCATTGATAAACAAGATAAACAAGAGCCGTTTAAATTATAATCGGATTGAAGTGGCCCCATTGATTAACATTGGTTAAATGAGTATTCTTATTGAAAGTACAAGCATATATGATTATTAATTATGACGTGCATTGGAATTGTGATTCAGTTCAGCAGAAATTAAATCTGAAACGGACTGAATGTTATTCGATCAAAAGTTAAATACGTTCTGCAATTGTTTACTCCATTCATTACTCAACGAATCTAATAAATTGACAGTAAACAAGATAGCCATTGAAATTATAATCGAATTGAAAAGGCTCCATTGAATAACGTTGGTTGAACGTTGGGTATTTTTATTGAAAGTATATTTGATTTTTAATTATGGCGTGCATCGGAATTATGATTCGACTCGAATTGAAACAGACTGAATGGAATGGGAAAAAAATTAACAAATTTCCAAAACGTAATCAATTGGAATTGAATTGTAATTAGCAGCAATAATTAGTACAGCAGATTGACTGAAACAAACAGGGCTAATAAGTTGCATATCGAATTGATATATAAACATGTGTATATTTTGATGAAACTAAACAACATGAACGGTAAAAGTAGAATAGAATTGTTTTGGATTTGGTTTGCTTTATTGATTCGGAAAGTGGAAAGTGAATTTTTCAGCGAAAATTCAATAAAAATATTTTAGAATATCAGCTTTTGAAATGCAAATGGAGAATATAATTGAAAATGAAGTTGACGCGAAGGTTGAAAGTAGAAATTGTTAGACGGCATCAATTTCAGTTGCATTTAATTGATTTTCCTCAAGGCAGGCCACTAAGTAGGTCAGTCTCAGCTATTGGCGAGGGGTCAGGTATGTAATTGCAGTCAATAGGTGAACCCATTTGAGCAAATTGTCGCATAAATAATGCAATCCAGAGCACAGTTTTCGAGCTAAGCGAGCTAATTTACAGTACAAACAGTAATGCATGCCAAGAAAGGAAACCGAACAACCACCCAAAACCACCTAACCACCTAACCACCCAACCATCTAACTTGGTTCCCATTGGGGATGGGACCTTGTCTTTCTATTCTACGCACACTTCTCTCCTTACATATGCACTCAACTATATACCTTCCTGTGTGTGTGTGATAGTGTGTTTGGGTGTCTGTGTGTTTGTGTGTGTGTGTGTATATATATATATATATATATATATATATATATATATATATATATATATATATATATGGATATATATATATGGAGGTTGGCATCGTTATACATAGGAGCGTGTGGGCGATCCACAAGCAATGCAGTTGCGAACGTTTTGAGTTCTGGGCCTCCCTCCCCAGTGGCATCACACGACAAGTACAAGCACAACCACAGCCATAGCCACAGCCACAGCAACAGCCACACATTAACCACAAACACACACACACATGCACAGACATGACACACACACACACACCCAAACACACACACTCGAGTGCACGTGCTGCAGTACGTCAACGAAAAGTAACGCATATTTAATGATGCACAGCGCACACTCATTTGCCATTTACCATTTCCCGTTTTCCATTTTCTATTTACCATTTCGCATTTCGCATTTCCCATTTTCTATTTTTCACTTTTTATTCGCAACATGCAGCTGTTTTGGAATTTGTGTTTTCCACACACGATTCCGATTCCTGCGAAATGGCTCAAAGGGTTTACATGAATTTTCCGCAAGGGCATCTGTATGTGGCACATCAAGGAATGCCACGCATCCAAACATACTCTCTCTCACACACACACACACACACACACACACGCACTTGCGTTTCTTCATCTTTCGTTTATAAAATTATATGTATTTTAATTCAATTCAATTCAATTCGAAGACGCTTCTGGCACTTCTCATTCAATTAAGGAAAACTTGCAACTAAATACTTTAAGCAACAAATTAAGTTTCCGCAGATTGCTTCAGATTCGAACAAATTTAACGAAAATTGAGTTAGGGCATATGAAGGGAACGAAAATTGTTTTTTTCATTTTCTTTCAAGAGACAGAGAGCGACCGATTTGAATTCAGTTTCAGTTCACGTTTCCATAATTCCACTGGAATTACTCTGAGTTATCAGAGAAGCATAATACTCCTACAAGTGAGCAAGCAAAGAGTGTAATCGATTTCTCATATATTTCTGAATAATAGATTTAAGGACCTATCAATTAAATCACAAGCCTAGAGCTTTATATTTTAAACAAAATATTTGATGTAAGTCAATCCATATCGACTATATAACGAATATAGTAAAAATCGGAAAAAATAGGAAAACAAGTGTCCTGCCAAAAAAGGGGCAAAAAAAAAACAAACTCCATAGTGCTATGGCTGCCATAATAGTGCCTTGTGTAAGGTAATGGATTTTTTCTCGCTCAAGCTGAAAATTGTAAAGAAATAAATGCATCGTAGAAGGGAAGAGGCGCATAAAAAAAGAAATAACAAAATATGCAATCAAGTAACAGGAATTATAAATAAACTGTAGAGCCAAAGAGTAGGACAAATGTTTTGGTGGGGACGGAGACGAAGACGGAGACGGAGACAGAGCTTCAGTTAGCGCTTTGGCAGAAGCCAAGCGTGCGATGCAAATTAAATAAATTTATCTTAGCCTGAAAGATTGGCGACCAAAGGAAGCGCCAACTATGCATGCCACGGCAGCGCTCGAAAGGGAAACGGAAGCGGAAACACAAACGACAATTGAACGAACGCGCCAAAAATAGAAAAGCAAGCGCCAGCTTCTGGGTTGATGCTCTCCACGCTTAAGTATGCTGTTGTTGTTGCTATTGTTGTTTTTGTTGTTCTTGCTTGTTTCGTTGCCAACAGCTAGACAGCATGTCGCCGTTAAGCTGTAGGAAAAGTTAAAGCTGCCTCGAATTAGCCGCGCCGTGCACATATCGATGCGTTTCGGGGTCGGCCATCAATCCAATCTGTTCTGAAATGCATTTAATGTGATTTCCCCCTCGCGGAAGCTGTTTTAAATTGCTTCCCATTCGTTTCCCTTTCCCAATTTAAATTTGTATTCATTATGTACAGCTAGAGCTTTACACTGTGCGGTTTATCGTTGCATTAAATATTTACCAATTGCCTGTTCTAATTATTCCTGGTGGCAGAAGACAAGCTGCTAATTGTAATTCAACTTTTGAGAGACATTTTTGAGAAGTTAAAAAGAAGAACCATCCCTGCTTCTTCAGGATTGCAGATAATTGAGAAATATGTCAAGCTACCAAATAGAAGCTACCAGCCAAAAAAAAGTCCCTTGTCGTCAAAGGTGAAAACATTGTTGATTTATAAATACGATTTGAAGAGAAAGGTTAATTCTGTGTCTTATGTTGGTGTTTTGACGAAGGAAGTTCACTTTTAAAACTCATTTAATTTCCAACTCTTACCGTTCCAAAAACCCCAATAAATCACCACTCAAGAGAAATATGAAAAAAAGTTAATTGGTTGGGAAAAGTAGATCACAAACATTTTTCGACTTTGCCAAATATTGGCTGTCAGTCAATCAATCGGGACAAACTGTTCTATATACCCGTACTTATGTATATAGCAACATTTTTCAATGAATGTCAGTTAAAGGTTAAGAGTATGCTTTTTCTCGAGATTGGACTATTTTGCATTTGTCAACTTGTAATGTAAATCAAAAAAAAATATATATATATAAAAGAAACTCTATTTTGTAAAATTTATAATACAATGAGTATAGAATTGGTTTTAATTCATGGCAGCACTATTAGTTTCAAATGTTGTGCCGTACATGTAATTGAAATGAAAACCAAAATGTTATCCATTCGAAATAGATTGTCTTCTCAATTTTAAAAATACAAACTATACTGAAAGCGATCTGATACTACAATTTCATACAAGTACTTACCCATATCTGAGCTGTTCGTTTGTAATAGCGCTAATTGACTTCTACACAAAAGATCTACCAAATTATTGGTCATACACTAGACTAGACACTAAGCTTTTAATTACAGATTCATGGACGTATCTAGATGCTTATGTATGACAGATAAATCGGCATTACTTACTGTTTCATCAGATTAGTGCGGGGACACACGTTGGTGGCCCGATTGTTATGTGTTATGAGGCGTAAGTTCTTTTGCCAGCTCTGAGTTGTGTGTGCGTTTATATGTGTGTGTGTGTGTGTGTGAGTTAATTAAAAAGCGACAGCAACAATGAACAATAACAAGAACAATGAGAAGGCAGCAGAGACATGCAAAATAAATTGAAACAGAAAATGTAGTTATACGAGTATATAGTATAATAAATACAACTTATAGGAGAAAATGTTCTTCGTTTGTACAATATTTGGTTGGCAACCAGTATGAGCAAGAAGACGGCATTAATTGGTTTAATAAAGTGACTAACAAGTGCAAGTAAGGAGTGTCGAGTTCACACACACACACTCACACACAAGCAGACAAGCGCACGCATACTTGCGCTGAAAAAGTTGGCGAAAAGGTACGACGACAAGTGCTAACAAAAGTGTTGCATAGCGCCAGGCGTACTTGTGCTTGTGTGTGTGTGTGTGGGAGAGTGTGTGTGCGCGTCATGCAAGAGCAGCATTATTTAATTACACATCATACACAGATATATATTTATGTACACAGTTAAAAGTTAGTTGAGTTGAATTCGATATTGCAGCGCCATCTCGCACTTTCAAGTCAAAACGTGCAGAATATAACAAAACCGAACAGAATAGAACAGAACTGAACAGAACAGAACAGAACAGAATCGAAGAGTGCGGAACAGCAGCATAGGTGCATAGGTGTAGAAGAGAAACGGAATTGGTTGCGTCAGCTGGATGACGTCACTGCGACGCTCACAACTTTCAACTCCACAACTTACTGTTTTCTCAGACACATCATGGGACAGATATTGTTCGCTTTGACATTATGTGTAATTTTTCGTATGCCATCTAACCAGATCTATAAATAGAATGAGAGTAAGAGCAGTTGCAGCCAAATGGGGCATGATAGGCAGAATTCAGGCTGTGTCATTTCATAAACCTTTCTGAAAGACCCACACAATTCGTATTTTTGTTAGTCATGGAGCTTACCTTAGCTGTCGCCGCATCTGGACAAATAACATGATGATATGTTATATTGATATAATCCGTATTCGAGCATATGGTTAGCGAACGTTTGTCCAGTTCGGGAATATTGGTGCCATTCTTTTTGGTCACTTTATCGAGTATCTTTGGATCCTGAAAAACAAAAAAAAAAAAAGGAACATTAAGTTAACAAATGTTTGTACAAAATTTAAATAATTATAAATACATTTTTGATATTTTTTTGGACAGTTGCCAGAGATTCTTGCTTGGAAACGGAAATGATTTACAATTCTTTTTCAACGATGGCCAAAGACCGAAAGAAGAAGAAGGGAACCATATTTGGCTCGAGGGAAGTTCGAAGTCCATTGCTGGTTATTTGAAAAGACAGCTCTTGCTTGAAGCAACACAAATCCATTACTCAAATAAGTCGTGGCAAAGGGACACAATTTTTTAATTGGCAGACATACTCTTGGTTCTGAAATTGGCATCTTTAATCCGCGATCCAAATGTATGCTAAGCATTTGATCGCTTCTTTAATTCTACAAGTATGAATGGGAAAAGCACGGTAAATATCTCAACCGATGCTCTTCTGATTCTGGGACAGTATTATAGTCCCAAAATAATTGCGTTTGTGCCGAATTTTTGAGCAGAATTTTTGAAATTCTGAGTATGCAGAACCACTTACTAATAACAACTTCTTTCATTTGACAAAACTTGTTCATGTTTCATACTTTTTACTAAAATTTCTCTCAAATATTGGGACTCAATGATATTATTGGAAATTGCAACAAATTATCAGAGAAACAAAATTGTGTTATCAAATGAAATTTGTAAATTACAGATAGATATTCAATTGCTGCGATAACTTATCACTGCGAATTAAAGTGGTCGTTGCATTGGACTTGTTATGAGTTGTTGTTCTTTCTAAAAAACTTATAGCGGAAATGCATTTTTGAATATTTTGTGTTTGGTGTTATCTGAATTAGAATTGGAATCGGTGGCATTGGCATTGGGATTGGAATTGGCGTTTCAGCTCATAAACCATGATGCATTGTGGCAGCCATATTACGCATACGCCGGTTAGACAAATGCAACGAATTCTGTTTATACATGTGAGGCATAACAAATGGCCAACTGACATGGTGAAAACAATTTCCGACTATTTTATGAGCTACTCTGGCCTTCTCTATGCATTGCACTTTTGCCAGATTGAGGCGACAGCGACGCACAGCGACGTGGGGGCGGAGCGTTGGGAACAACATTAATCTCAGATCGTATCATTAATCAAGGCAGCTGGTGCTGTTGTTGTTGCCACTGTTGCTGACACTAGGTTTGTTGGATTGGTCGGACGGAGACGGAGACGCAGACGCAGACGGGCGGGAAACAAATAAGGCGGGCGCGAGAACAAAGAACGCCAAGGAAAGATGCAGGGCAGTGGGGCAGCCATAAACATTTATCAGCATTTGAACATTGAATTAAAAACAAATAAATCTTTGCGCAAATTCCATTAAAATAACATTTTAATTTCACATTTGACCTTGTGTCTCAATATTTATGTGCGTGTGTGTGTGTGTGTGTGTATGTTTATGGACATATCATTTAAATATTTCAAATTCCACAGTACTTGCCAAAAGAAAAGCGCACGATTCTGTAAAATCAAACGAATGCACTTCCAATATGAAGATATGAATCAAACGACACTTTAAGAATATATGTATGTAGCTGTCGACTTGAAATTAAATCAGTGATAGCTTTCCGAAAGCCACCTCTTGAAGTATGAAGTATGAACTCAAATCATGGCATAAAATCAAAATGTTTTCATCTCTCTTTTTATCCAATAAGAAAGTGCTCGTATTATCGGACGAAGAGCATGGAAAAGTATTGGACTGCCAATTACTTGTAGTGCGACGAAATTTAATATTTGTTTCCAAGTCCTAATAAATTTAGTATTTTAGAGAACATTTGCCAAAAAACTGTCCTGAAGTCAAAAAGCTTAATCGACGATAAGAATAGCAGACTTCTTATCAAACATATCCGAAAATAGGTTTATCTGTTTTTAAAATTTGTTTACTCTTTTAATGGAAGTTTATTAGTTTTTTCTAAAACGCATATGTCTTAATCCTACTTTTCTGCCAAATTTTTATTCAAAACTGTGACGATGATTACAACTCACAAACTATAGCAAATATAGGTATTGCTCCGTCCCCAGCTTCAATATTAATCATTAAGTATGCCTTTTTATCTTTAACTTCGTCTATTTGCTTGTTTGTCAATTAAATTAAATTTAATTAAAAGAATCAAAATGTAAACACCATAGGAATAATGTTAACAAAAATGACATGAATGTTAAAAAATAACGCCGAATTGAGAAAGTGGAGTCAAAAGTCACACAATTCAAAAGAATATAGGGGGTGCTTTACATTTAAAAAGGACTCTTACCGAAGTAATACTGACAACGGATAAGAAAAGCAAGAAAACACTAAAGGGAGCTATGAAGTCTTTGGTTCTTCAAATAGTACTTTCTGAAAGCCCTGGGCTCAGTGTTTTTAATGTGAGAACCATGGCCCATTTATTGAGGTACGAATGTAGACCTAAAATAACTTTTGATAAATCAGCTGAGCGGCAACATCAATATTGTTGAAGCAACCTGCTTAAAAAAGCCTTAATTCCGAAAGCAACGAGTTGGTTTAGACACATGCAATTTTTTTTAAGGAGGAGTGTAAACAATTTGGTTTGGTTAAAGAAGAATCTGGTAGGTATGCCAAGGATCTATGGGTGAAAAAAAAGTTTAAAGTCACAAATTCTATTATCACATTCAAAAGTTTTAGTTTCTAAGAAGTGATGTTTTTGCAGCTGCTACGAGTTCAAAGATTTATAGTTTTTAATAAGTCTATGAGTTTGTTTCTAACTTGCTTTAGAGTTGATCTATCACGATGCAGCTTGTAATTTGATAAGATTTCTCCTTCTTAGGCTTTTGTAGCTTATAAGGTGCTTTTTATAATGTTTTATAAATTTTCCTCCTATGTCAATGTTTGTTGACATAAATAAATAAATAAATAAAAGCACGCATACAAAAGCACAAAAAAGGACAGGTATATTGGTGGCTTTGCGAGACAGCCCAGGTCTTTTGAGAGTGCTTTGCCCAAAATATTTGGTTCGATTCCTAAGTAGTCCAGTAGTTCCAGTCGCATAGAATTCTGTTGAAGGCTTTCCATTTTTTCCTCATCTCCACAACTGATAGGAGAAGTCATTGTGCATCGTGCTGACCATTCGGCCTATGGTGCATTGTCCTGCTAGAAGTCTCCCACCATGCAAGTCCTATGCTTGACTCTCTGAATTCTGACTATGTACAGAAGCAATATTTTCCAATCGTGCTTCACAGTCTGGGAAAGGGAAGTAGATTTCCAGGCAGTAAGATATTCGAAATTAGTTAGTTTAGTTTTAATTGCATTCGCAGTATTGCAAGGACGATGCATTATCAGACAGCTCTGCTGTGTTGCATGTTGTAAATAATTTTTCGCAAGGCACATTCTGTTTATCCTTGATAAGTGAACTATTTCATTCAAAATTTAAAGTTGCGGATGAGCTGTTGACGTCTTAGCAGCCCTTTCTGCACTCCTCAGGCGCCGTGCTCTCCTCCTGCTGTGTGCCGGGCGCAGACAAGTTGACAAATGAATTCAATTAAAATGCAAACTAAATACCATTAAGGAGCTGCAGCTCCACAATATCCTACGGCTATGCATTGCCACGACTTAAGCGCAGAGCGTAGGATGAAAAGGAAACCGAACGAGATGACGAGACAGAGAGCTGGCGGGTGAGAGAGGGAGAGGGGAGGGGTTGAGTGCTGACAAAAATTTTGTATATTATGGCGAAACGCAAACTTCATGTAAAAGTTTTGTGAACTACAGCAACAACAACAACAAACTGTTGACCACAGGAACAAAAAATGAAAAATGAAATAAAATAAAATGCCGTGTAAAGCAAAGAAAAGCCAGAACGTACAACTTTGCGCTTGCTATTGTTTGTGGCATTACATTACAACTACGCCCACACAAATACACGGACACAAATACACACACACAAACAAATATGCATATGTATGCACATTGTGTAACACATCTAAGGATATACTCGCACTACTACATGGCATGCATGTTCAAGTGTGTGTGTGAGTGTGTGTGAGTGGGAGTGTGCCGCCATCACTTGAAATGGTCGGTCATCAATATTAAATCAGTGAGATATTCACACACCCACACACACACACACACACACACACACACACACACACACACACACACACACACACACACACACATACGGGGCAGCCACAACACAATCAAACAACACACACAATGAACCATTATAAGTTGCTTCGTTTTCCTGCCAGAAACAAAAAGAGCGCGAGAGAGAGACAGGGGAGAGAGTGACAGAGAAAGAACAACAGTGGCAGTGGCAGTGGCAGCAGCATGCCAAGGAGGTGCACGAACAACAACAAATACATGTATATTGTAAACGGAAAAAACTGTGCTTGGTTTCAATTTTTCATTCTCCCCTCCTCTATCTTCCCTCCCATCCCACCACTTCCGCCGTGTGTTGTGTCTGAGTGTGTGTGTGTGTGTGGTACACACATTTTTCGGTTCAAGTTCGGCTGCTTTTTCAATAATGCACGACGCGGCTGACTGACTGACTGGCTGGCTGGCTGACGAGTGTGTGTCGCATTGAATGGAAATCAAGGCAGGTCCCGGCAGCAAACAACGCCATCTACAACAACAACAACAACAACAATACACAGAAGAGGCATCCAAAGCAGCCCTTACTTTAATTGCTCGAGTTTTTACTGTACCCGAAACGCCTGAAAGCAGACAACGATTTGCCAGCCAATGCTGGCTTAGCCCTCTGTGCTTTGTTCCATATTTTAATTGCTTTCTTTGTTATTATTATTATGATTTGTTTTTTTTTTTTTTCATTTTAAAACGCGCCCAAGCTGATTACCTGAAAGGTTATTTCTTAAAGCATGACTTATTGGAGATTTTGCTTGAAGGCAACTTTATTGAAAATTAAAATCAAATTCTTGCAAAAAAATATTTATTCTATGCTAGCCTAAGAACTTTACAGCCCAACTGGACTCTCAAACAATTATAAGTGAGCTCTTAGCACGTTTGCATATGCATACAAGTATAAGTGGATGTGGATCTGATTACCAGGTAGCCTTAGCCTTAGGCTCAGCTCAGGAGTGTAAGGCGTTCAAGAGATGAGAGGAAGAAGTCCTCAAGTCGTTACTCAGTTGCTATTCAATTGTTCATTTGAGTTGAATAAATAATATCTCAATCGCAATCCGTTAATAAATAAACTATACAATAAAACAAATAAGTAGTCAAGTAGCTGCTCTGGAAAGAGTCCTCAAGTCGTTACTCAGTTGCTATCCAATTTTTAATTTAAGTTGAATAAATTAAGTCGCAACCTTTTTTCAGTTATTAAATAAACTGCTATACATATATAGTTAAAGCTTCCTTTAATACTTTTTAATAACCAGCTCATATAGTTTTCATTTTAAGCTTTCTTTAATACTTTGTTAATAACCAACTCATATCTGCGACACTAAAGTCCACTGCATATTTGTTTTTAATAAATAAACGGTTTGCAATTAATTTTTTGATATGTTCATTCGGTTCCGGCACTGGTGGCATAGCTCTTACCAACCCAAAAGGTCAATATGTCGCTTTAGCTCTCAATTGTTCGGATGGTCATGTGTGTGTATGGACGGGCGTTGAATTTATTGCCAACTTTCCACCAACACCGCTCGCCCATTATGGAAACACGGATGACAAGCCTGCATTGAAGGCCTGCCGACCATTTGTCTGTCAGCGCTTAAACGGAATTTATGGTCGCCACTCGCCCGTCCTGGGCCGTGCAGGGCACTATTTATGGAGCCGAGTTGGGGCGGGGGCCGAGTTGGGTGGGATGCGATGCGTCTAATTGAGATTTGCAGCTCGCTGGCTCTATACATTTGACACACTTTTCAAAAGCAACCCAATGCATCTGAAGGTGACTGACTACACAATCGAGTGGTCAGTCCATCAGCCTGACAGGCTGCCAATCCAGCCATGGCCTCCGACGCATGGCTCCCAACGCACCCACTATCCAGTATCCGTATCAGTATCAGTATCGCACCAGCTGGCCGACTGCACCCAACTAACAACAATGGAAGCACACACCCAAGCAGCCGAGGCGTGAGCTCAGCGCTCGAGGAATGCACGTAAACGGCCAAATGGGCGAAATGGTCAAATGCATCGAATGCCGAGGCCGAAATGATGTCATTTTCCTATGAAGCCAAGGGGGGTTTGGCATCACCGATGCGGCGGAGGAGTAGACGCTGCCTATTTGTTTTTTTTTTTTTTTTGCAACAAGGATATACTGCGGCAGAAGGATGGGCACCGAGCGAGAGGTTGGCATGAGTGCCAATGGCATAGTTTAACAAAAAATTAGTTAGTAAGTCCATTTATAGCCTTAACTTGTTCATAACCTTCATAACCAAATTATAAATTGCGATTTAAGAGATTTCAGGAGATTTAAGAGTGCGCCGTAAAGTGGTATTTTAGAAAAGTGGACTTGCAAGTGGGACCAAATTTAATATCTGTTTGTGCTACGTATTTATTTTATTTTTATATATTCGAATTCGAATTAAATTTGCAACAGCCGTTGTGTGGAAAAAAAGAACACTGTGAGGCGCTAGTTATTGGCGCTAGCTTATTGGCTAATCAATTTATATTTACTAGCTTCGTGCGAATATACATACGAGTATGTTACACACAGATGGAGGCATGACAAACCCCACAAACGAAATAAATTCTTATTACAGTACGACAAGGCGCCTCAATGTAGTCAAGACCGTCTGTGTGTGTTCGTTTGTCCGTCTGTATGAACGCATGGATCTCGAAAAGTATAAGAGCTAGAATATCCAAATTTGGTATTAATGTTCCACTAGGCCTTAGACAAATCAAGTTAGTTTTTTTCCTGTTGCAGCAAATTGTTCATAAATCCGGTAATTCTTGAAAGTGTGCACCAACCGCTTAGTGGTTATGTGTTCAATTGTCAATTGTAAAGGAAGCTATAGCTATACGTGATATAATTTGCCATTTCAGTATTGTTTGTTTGTTTTTATTTTTCTATACATAATTTGCTTCTTCTTATTTTGTTTATTACCTTTTAGACTTCCTATCTTATAGGTTTTTTTCTTTACATATATTTTGGTGAGCACTGTAAGCAGATTGATTAATTGAATTGAATATAAATGTATAACATATATGCTTAAGCAATAGTTTCTTTCAAATTGCACATTTTAGGAACTCACAGATTTTGAAAAGAACTTGTTAAGGAATCTTCTTGATTTGGAATCAAAAACTTTGAGTTTTGGCTTAAACGAAAACTATTATTTGCGATCCACAAACAAATATTGAATAGCCCACAACTTTTGTCTGAAAACCTCTAATAGAGAGCGAGAAAGAATGAGAAAATAAGAATTTATCAGTTTCATGGCATTGTGATATCCCACCACTTTGATAAATGTAATTTTTGGGTAAAGGTCCTCATAAAATGTATTTTTTTTTTGCTTTCGTTTCACTCTGCTGCACCCATGTGGTTCGTTTCAGTGCACCACTCTGATTGGCTCTACCAATCCCCAGTTTCTTTGTTATGATGGGGCAGGGCAGAGGGTTTTTTGTTACTCACCTTTGGTGTGCCGCCCGCTCGAATGTCGCTCACTTGACAGAGCTCGATGACGTCGCCATCCTGAAATGAGCAGCAAAGTGGTGGCGGTGTTAGGAGGCAATGTTTGGGTGTTTGGGTGTTTTGGGTGGGGACTCTACACTTACCCGGCCCTCGCTCTTCCAGTAGAGAAAGAACCCGTACTCATCGACCTTGAATAAGGCATCCTTCTCGAAGTCATTCTCTTTGGTTTCCTTCTCGTTCTCGAACCAGCGATCGAAGACACAGCCGGTCGTTAGCTCCTCCGGCACGGGTATGATCCAATCGAACTCGTATTTCTTTGTCATTATTTACAATTTGTTGTTGCACTTGCTGCTGCTGTTATGGTTTGTAATGGAAATTGTATCGTTCCTACACATACGTCTACGAGTATGTGTAAGTAGGAACCGACTATTGAACTTTTTATGTTATGTTTCTATGTATTGCTGCTGCTGCTGCTTCTTCTTCTTGGCTATTTAGACACATGTTACGCACATGTCTCATTTGCATATATGCGATTGTTTTCGGGTCACATGGTTGTCCCTAGACATTTATTAAACTAATTGGTGTTTAAGTCTTCGCTGAGTTCGTTTGCAGATTGCGCTCAAAAAATGAATTTTTTTGTTTATTTTTTGGCTCAGTATTTCATTATAAGCGTATTGGGGTTCTTCAAAGGCTGCAGCTGCAAAATGAAAGAAGGCGAAATATGTTAAAAATATATTTCTGCAAATATTTAAATGCGGAAAAATACATAAGCTGTTGTGTACAATTTTATGGAGGTATAGTCAAGAAACTATATCTTTTACAGGGTCTCAACTATTAAACATTTTTCTCGATGCAATTGTAAAGGCTAAATTTTGTTATAGTATTTGAAAATCTGCTTTTGCAGCAAGTCCTTTACATGTATTGCAGTGTAAGTTATTAACAAATGATTGGCAATATTAAGGCGTAATTAAAATTGTATCCAAATTAACTTATAGCCGGAAATTATTGTTTAAAATAAATATTGAAATATATCTAACTACTTCTTGGTTGATTTTTTTTGTAAAATTGTGAAAAATAGTCAAGTTTTTTGCTTTGAAATCAAGTGCGATCGGTGTAAAATCGAAGTGCATTGAATAATGCTTTCTTAACATATGGAAATATCAAATCCGCAGGCCGTTTGGAGTAGCCCAGCTCTACTATTTTTGAAATTTTAGAAATATGCACAAATTTGTCTTAAATCTTAAATATAAAAATGTATTCATATTAAGCATTATAAATTTGTAATTAAGAAAGATTATCTTATCTTATCTACCACTTAAAATTTGTCTAGAACTGGAATAAACTCGTTCACTTGTTTGCAGAGCTGACCGGAATATTGAATTTGCCTAACAATTTAAAATTTGTTGCTCTTTTCCAGTACGTTAGTAAAAAAATTCTTGGATCGAGAGCATTACTTATATTGTTATATATTTCAATATCTATTCTGACCTGCCCAGTTAATTTTTTTTTAAATTATTAGAGTCCAAAAATACAGAAAATTCGTGTTGATATTAAATTTAAATTTAATTTAATATTAAGCATTATAAATTTGTAGTTAAGAAAGATTATCTTATCTTATCTACCACTTCAAATTTGTCCAGAAGTGGAATAAACTCGTTCACTTGTTTGCAGAGCTGACCGGAATATTGAATTTGCCTAACAATTTAAAATTTGTTGCTCTTTTCCAGTACGTTAGTAAACAAATTCTTGGATCGAGAGCATTACTTATATAGTTATATATTTCAATATCTATTCTGACCTGCCCAGTTAATTTTTTTTAAAATTATTAGAGTCCAAAAATACAGAAAATTCGTGTTGATATTAAATCGCTATTTAAACCTTCATTTATTTTAGCTTGTATCTATTTTAATGTCAAACCTATAGGTCCCTTTTTATCGGATTAAGTTCCGATAAAATTCATTTCTTTAAAAGATAGATTTAAAAATACGTTTTCTTTAAATTACGAACACGTTTTGTGAATTTTCAATAAATTTCTTGAACATTTCTTGCTCAACGTACTCGCATTGCCGTTGTTTTTTTTTTTAACGTTTGAACTTTTTGTGTTATTTTAAAAATATTAATAGAGTTTTTATTTAAAATCACGGACAGGTTTTGAAATTTTCAATAAATTTCTTGAACGTTTCTTGCTTAACATACTCGTATTGCGATTTTTTTTTTTGTGAACGAAAATTCTTTTATAAATTCGCTTTGATTTTTGGTGTTATTTTAAAAATATTGATAAAATATTTATTCTAACGCCCACAATGTGTGAACACAATTTCTTAAATCCAGCGGGATTTCTGGTCAATTTCGTGTTTAAATTCCAGATTGTTTCGTACTTGAGGCAAAGAAAGCCATTTAGGTCATAAATGAAAGTATTTAAAACTATATCTACAATATTCACGCCCAATCGGTGTAGAAATTGTGGGTCTATTTCTCCCAGAGTCGTTGGCATTATGTGACTACGAGAAAGTCAACAGCTGCGCTTTTTGCAGTTGTTGTTGTTGTTTTTGTTGTTGTTGCCGTTGCAGTGGCAGCTGTTAAGGAGGGCAACAAAATGAAATGTACTCGTACAACTGGAAAGGGAAGTTTGACACTTAAAGCAGTTTTTTTCTTATTTTTTTTTTGGCACAAGCACGGCTTCACAGTCACGCCCTCACTGACACTCGCACACGTACACACACATACACAGCAGAAAACACACCCACGCGCGAGTTGAGGCATTGAAATAAAAATGGCAGCTGGCTGTCGTTGACTGCATTTGGGTCAAGCGCAGGCGAAAATTTTCACTAAAAAATAACAGTTTCAGACACACACACACACAAACCCACCATAGATATATTCCCTGATATAGCGAATAAGTATGAGTGTGGGAGAGAGAGGGGGGAGGGGTAGGTAGGAAGAACGAGATAGCAATTGAGCATGACAGGAAATGAACAAAATGCATACAAATTCTGTGCAACCAGCAGCAGCGTCTAACGATCTGATGGTCTGTCCATCGCTCCATCGGTCTGTCTGCCCATCTGTCCATCTGTCCGGTGGTGTGTGACTGTTTTCCTTAATGCATGCATGAGTGTGCGTGTGTCGCTCTGTCTGTGTGTGTGTGTGTGTGTGTGTGTGGGTGTGTTTGTTTCTTCCCACTGCATTGGCTGTATACTATATACCATCCGAAATGAACGGCGCAGCGACATGTGCAAATGATTGAGTTGCAATCTGAGCTTGGAGGGGGGGGGGGGGGGACAAAAACGGGAAATGGAAATGGATGTGTGTGGGCGCGCATTGCGCAACGCGGATGCACGTTGCTTTAATCTAATTGTACTGTAGTCGCACTACAAACAATCTGACTACAAGTAACAACGATTCCGGGCACACCTGCACTCACTAATGGAGCACAAGACCAAGGAAAAGCACAGAAGGCGTCAAATCCTGCTGTTTGTTTATATTCGTTGTTGTTGTCGCATCCTCAACAAATTATATGAAATGATTTCCGTTTGCGTCACAGCTCTGACTCCACTCACTACTCACTGATTACAGCTCACTACTCTCTGTGCTCACTGAGGTGTTGGTGATGGTGCTGGTGCTGGTGGTGGTGCTGGTGGTGGTGCTGGTGGTGTACTCGTATTTGCGTACAGCACTAATGCCATTAGGCTTTAGCCATTTGTCAGTGCATACTTTAAGGGGCTTCTTTGGTGACCCGACCCAGACATTGAGGCATTGAGGCACACATGAGTGGCCACCAAGGTATAAATAAATCTATTTGTTGCTGCTGTTTTGCTGTTCTTGAGTTAGCTTTTAATTTGCTGGCTGGCGTCGCCGTCGTCGTCGTCGCCGTCGTCATTGTCATTGTCAGTCAACGATTTTCATTTGCCACGTTTCTCTTTTGACACTTCCCTTCGTTCGTTCGTTCGTTTCCTTTCACTGTTCTGCTGGATTTTTTGTTGTTGAGTTTTTTATTTTTGACAGCCGCTTGACAGGCATTGGCTCTTTTTGTTGTTGTTGTTGTCGTTGTTGTTGTTGTTGTGCAGAGCGCTTTGCATTGAAAAATGAAAAGTCGCTTTGACATTTATGCGCGTTAGGCGACAATTGCCGCACACACAGGCGACGATGAGAATGAGAGCCAAGACGGCGCACTTGAGAAGCTCACACACACACAGAGAGACAGGTGCTCGCCTGAATGCCTGACTGATTGCTTTCGCCGGTCTTTGAGTTTTGTCGGCTTTCACTTTTCGGTTGTGTGCGAGTGTGTGTGTTGCCGCTTTCACATGACTTCAAATTCAATGAGCTGTAAAATTTTGGCTCATTGTTAAACTTAAAGCTCGTTAGCAGTGCCAGCAAGCAGCAGAAATAACAGCAACAGCAACCAAGAGGGTCATACTATGCTCGTATTTGAATTGTTTGTAGGCGTGTGCGTGTGTGTGTGTGTGTGTATGAGTAGCGGATGTGCTTTGTGCTCTTGTGTATGTATGTGTTTGTGTGTGTGTGTGTGTCGAAATACTTTCACGCCACCACACACAACAACGATTAATGAATTTACACTCTTTGCGTTTTTGAACTTTTGCGAATTAGCGAGACAACGCGGCGTATGCTTGATGTAGATGCCTTTTTATCCACCCACACACACACACACTCACACACACGTTCTATGCTCTTGTTGTTGTTGTTGCTGTTGTTGTCTGTGGTAAACCGAGTTTGGATTTGAACGCTGCAACAGCTTGCGCTGATGTGCTGTCATGTGTTCAGCCTATTCGTGTATGAGTGCATATGTAGATACATAGGTAGTACTATATGTTTTCGTATAGTATTATGTTTGTCTGGATGTCTGCCCAGCTGTGTTGTGGTGTGTGTTTGCTGTACGTCTGGGCACAGTTCATGGACACGCCACAGACCAAAAGGCAGTTTTGAGGCTTTAAGCAACGATATTTACAGAGCGCGACCACCCGCCATGATTTTCATTCTCTGATAAATTAGTAATAAAGACATTTACTTCCAAATAATATTTGAACTGATACTGGAAAGCACTGAGCTTTTAAGACTTAACAGTACAGCCTGTGCACTTATGTATGAGCGGTGGGCGAGTAGTGCCGCTGCAAGTTTGCAATTTTTGAATCCCCAATACATGGAACTGTTACGTGCTCTAATTATAATAAACTCTACTCCTTACATTTAACTAACCAGCATTAAATAAACATTCACTAATTATATTTGTTCTTTTTTTTTAAATCTTACAAGATTTGTTCTCTGTTGTATAAAATGGCAGTATTTTTGTTATCGATTTTCAAATAAATAAATAAATATTATACCATATCTTTGCTGTAATTTAATAAAAAAAAAAACATCTTATACTAATTTGCTGATTTATTTAATGAAATAAAATAAAAAATTTAAGTCATTGCGTTTTGAGCAGGAAGAATATTTTATAAATGATTTTTTCCTTATTAAAAAAAGGAAAAAATAATAATAATAAGAAAACTACAACTCTTTAGAAACAAATTAGTTGTTCATTGTAAGATTCTAGATTTTGGTTTTTTGAAGTGCAAGAAAATATTCATGCCAAGCTACATGTTCTGAATTGAACTTGACTTGCCTGAGAACAAGGCGTTAGTGATTTTGAAGACTAGGCCAATAGTTCTGCACGGGCATTATTTTTATCATTTAAAAAAAAATATATTTTAAGCTCGTCCTTTTTTTGAAACTGTTTCTAAAATAATGGTGTTTTTCCTTACTATGAACATGGCCCACTCAAAAAATGTAAAATGTTTCCCTTTAGAATAGTTTTCTATCTTTCTGAATTATCATACATACAAGTATTTTAAAGGAATTGTGTTAATGGATTTGTGGTAATATTTAAAATGGACAATTTTTATGTTTTCCTCACTTAAGGGACATTATTGTATGAATAACTAGCGTAATAATTTAAAATTAATCCAATACTTGTAACGCTAGGATAAGGCTTATAAATAAATAAATAAATAAAAAAGATCAATTCTCTCTAGGTATGTCACTGATGTATATTTTTTAGCTTGTGGTAGAAAATATAAATAGCTATGGCAGTACTTAGAGTTGGGATCCGATTTTACAGTAAATAAAGCATCATCTTCCTTTCAAAAATTGCCTTGCTTCTCATTGTGAGCCTTCCTGTTGCGAGAGAATTTAAGTAATATTTGAAACAATTTGAACAATTGTGTTCTTAAAAGCTAATACCAGCTTTTAATTAACAGTTTATGCTTATGGGTATATACAAATATTTGAAAACTGAAGCACACTTGAACACCTGAACAGATGTTGTGCTAACAAATCCATAAATATATTTTAAGCTATTATTTCAATAATATTTCTTTCTCATGTATTTTCTAAGCAATTTTGTGAAAGAGGATGGTGGGCGCATACTCAGCTTTAAGTCAAGTGCACGTATAGTATGTCTGTGTGTGTGCGTGTGTTTTCCGAAGCAGCCTCACATTTTCTGGCTCTTTTGATTTTCGATTAAAGTCACAGGCACACACACACACACACACACAGACACAAATCATGCCCCAGTTTATGTTTTCGATCTGAGACAACTTCATCGAACCTTTTGGCTTTAAGTTGGCTGCACTACTTGCCCCATTCACTGGCTATGTGTATGTGTGTGTGTCTATGTGTGTGGCAATACCTGCAAGTCTGCCTGTGTCTGTATCTGTGTCTGTGTCTGTGGGTGTCAATAGGTTAGACATTGTTATGCAGAGGCTGAACTCAATGTTGGCCAACTTTGCTAAAACTTGAAAGAGAAAAGCTTGTACAAACTTTGTCTCAAAGGAATCAAACACACACACACACAGGCATATAGTATGCAGAGGTACTCATGCATATATATATATATATATATATATATATATATATATATATATGTATATGCGTACATACATACATATACGCACACAGGCGGCGCACCGGACAACTTAGGATTCGCGCAAAAGTATGCTACAAATATGCTCATTACGTGTAAGCCAATTTATTTGATGCCAACCCGTACGTTCGCGCTCCCACACTCACGAGCTTCAGTCCGAGCCCGAGCCGGAGCCGGAGCCCAAGCTCAAGCTGGAGCTCAAGTTCGAGGACGCTCACGCCCATGCTCACGCCTTATGCTCGCATAAATAATGCCCAACGACAATTGCTCAATTTATTATTGTGTGCTTTACGGCTCTCGCGTACACACACTCAACGTATTTGTGTTTGGCACATAAATACACACATACATACCACACATACACACATGCATACCCTGTCACATCGAAGGAAGCACAACACATCCCTTTGAGTCTTTAGTGCCTCCACCATGGGAGAAGATTTTCGTTGCGTACACTCCTGGACAGAATAATAGGTGTGAAGCATAAAATTTGTGAAAGGTCGAGGAAAAGCACCTAAATGAGGGTTTAATTATAATTAATAATAACATTAGATGGGTCGTAGACGTCACTGCAGTGCGTAGGAAACAAGACTTATGCGACGGCTACGAGATAAAGCCCGACCCTACAAAAAACCTTGCCACGTTCATGTTGAAAATTTTGTACCAAACACGAAAGGTAAGAAATTATGTAAAAATATACACCAAAATCGGTTTTGATTTAACACGGTTTGAAAATGAAAATTTTATATATTGTTACATGACTTTATTCATAGCACGATTCAAAATAACACAAAATAAATAAATAAAAACACACACAGCTAAATAGCTAGAAACCATTCTTATATAGGTTGTTATGCACATTACTTATATACATATATGTGATTTAATAATATAAACAGAAATACTTGTGTTTTTTCACCTATTAAGTTTTAGAGATGAGGAACCAATCACCTATTTTTGCATATGCATATATTCTTCTACATGGGTTTTTCTGGAACCAATCTATAATGTAAAAACAGAATTAGGTGTATTTAGAAAATATAAAATGAATTTCAAGAATTTTTGTAATGAGTTCGAACTCGAACTTATATTGTTTTTACTTCTCTTGCTGTCCATGATAAAAAGAAAACATTTCTTTGTAATAGAAATAGTAAGAATATAAATAATATATTAAATAAACTATTGCGTGAATACGTTTTCTTATTTATTCCGCTATTCATTTCTGTTCAGGATTATTAAGTGTTGCCCATATTTGTCATACAATTTCAATGTCACATAAGAATTGGGGATGGGACCAAACGCTCCAGAATAAGGCCTTACGGTCTATTACTGGGTACGTCCAGGGCTCTACACTGCATCATGATCTAAATCTGGGCACGGTAGAAGCTGAAATCAACCGACATACTAGCCACTACAACGACAGGCAACAGGCTGGTCGGGCCTCTTCCTGATGAAAGCCCAATAACACGGTTTAAACAAAGGCTGCCAGTTTACTTATTAAGATCCGCTTTTTAATTGTAAGCATTTATTTTTTGTGCACTTGTTAAGTTGGGCGTTATTGTAATAAATATCTTACTATATATATAAATATCTAAAAAACATCCGAAAGCTTTCAATTTTATTTTGCAAACCGTAAAGCGTTTATAGCTTTGAATGAAATACATTTTGTACTTTATTTCTCTGAACAATATAGAGATTGCAGCCGAAGTAAATAACTTAAAATACAATTCAAACACATCTGTAGTTTCTTTCAATTTGTCTTTTTGTCATCACATGTTTATTTTCGAATGCATTTGTTATTGGAAGCGTATACTTTTTGTAGAAATTCAGTCGCGGGGGGACACCTGAAGGTTGATGTGATAAGAGGATGTTATCTAAACAGCTTTGTTGAACATGTCATCGAACAGTTTGGTGAACGTTAATTTGTTTCAGCGGGCCAGCAGAGAAATGTTTGTCATGTTTGCGACCTGCTGTGCCGATAAAATTAGGCATCGCCCCCAACTCTATATATATATATGCGTGTGCGTGCGTGTGTGTGTGTGTGTGTGTGTGTGTGTGTGTGTGTGAATAGAAGTGCAAATATGTGTCTATTGTCAGCCAAATGGCAGATATACACATACAATTATATATGTATGTATACTCGTATTTGTCGCTAAGTGGCGCAAAGTTGTGCATTTGATGGCCACTTGTGGCACGCCCGTTACCTGACCTGAGCCACCTGCGATCTGCCAGCGAATAACTACTATACACGTACTACAATATATACCTAAACTTTCAACTGGCAGTGTCCTTGATTTAACACTGTGCGCCAGTTAGCGTTCGTTTTTCATTTGGCATTGCATAACTGAGGGCGCATGCATATCAAATGCTGGCACTCCTGGAGACGGCTGCTAATTAATGCCATGTCCCATCCGAGTCGAGTCGAGCCGAGCCGAGCCAAGCCAAGCCGAGCTGCGAAGCAAGTTTGTGTAAAAATATTTTCGCTTGCATAAATTTTAATGAAAATTCGTGGAACGCTCTTTTGTCGATGTCGATGCTGATGTCGAGGCCGTTGCTGTTGCTGCTGCTGTCGATGCTCTCTTATTATTATTATTATTATGTATATAGCATATTATTTTTATTGCATTATTATTATTAAATTTTTTGTGCTTGGCACTCTCTGGTGCTGATGCTATTTTCGTTGGATTGTTTGCCCTTGCAAAGTATTTTTTGCAGCTACACTTACCAAATTGAATTTACTCCGCTTGCCATATTTGTGAAATTGGCATTTAAATATTTGATGAGGCAGTCTTTGTCGAGCTGCCGGCACGACATGGGCCTGACCAAAACGCCAAGCGCAGAGCGCAGAGCACAAAGCCAACCGCCCAACTGGCCAACTGGCCAACTGGCCAACTGACCAGCTGGCCAACGGAATACGAAATACGGAATATGGGAAGTGTTCAGCGATGCGTTAAGCATCCAGTGCGTTTATAGTGTACAGCCACAGATTGCGGCAATGAAATATTGAAGGTGCATTGCAAGCTCCTCAAGGGTTAAAGCTGAACGCTCGTTTAGACTGAACTCTTAAAACTCTGTAGGCACCCTGACAGGGCAGCTGACTAATTTATTTTACATTCATAACACACAGACACACTCGTACTATTTTTAGTCACTGAAGGCGACGGCACTGCGTCCATCAATCAGTCAATCAGTCACTGAACCAAGCAATGAAACACCATCATGCACTTTGGCAGCCAATCGGCTGGCAAATCACTTGCACTGCACTGTGAAGCAAAACATAGAGAATTTACTCAATATTGTACGCGTATAACAAATATAATTAATTGCATGCCTTTGAAATTCGTTAGCTGATTGATTAAGTGCCTAACTTGGGAGGCAAGCTGAAGACTTGGAGAAAACCTTTTGCTGCACATTTGGGAGACTTGAAGCTGGCCAGCAGCAGCAATAAAATTGGTTAAAATTTAAGAAGGGTGTCTGATATATCCCTGCTGCCCTGCCTAGTACACCACTATGTAGCTATTATAGAACGTTTTGGACAACAACCGACAAAAAGCGCACAAATTAAAGAATAAGAAATATTAATTAGTCTTTAATCATTTAATAAAATTGGTTAAAATTTAAGAAGGGTGTCTGATATGTAGTATGTAGCTATTAGAGAAAGTAGAGAACGTTTTGGACAACAACCGACAAAACGCGCACAAATTAAAGAATAAGAAAAAATAATTAGCCTTTAATCATTCAATAAAATTGGTTAAAATTTAAGAAGGGTGTCTGATATATCCCTGCTGCCCTGCCTAGTACACCACTATGTAGCTATTAGAGAACGTTTTGGAAAACAACCGACAAAAAGCGCACAAATTAAAGAATAAGAAATATTAATTAGCCTTTAATCATTTAATAAAATTGGTGAAAATTTAAGAAGGGTGTCTGATATATCCCTGCTGCCCTGCCTAGTACTCTTCTATATAGCCATTAGAGAACGTAGAGAACGTTTTGGACAACAACCGACAAAAGCGCACAAATTAAAGAATAATAAACATGAATTAGCTTTTAATCATTCAATAAAATTGGTGAAAATTTAAGAAGGGTGTCTGATATATCCCTGCTGCCCTGCCTAGTACACCACTATGTAGCTATTAGAGAACGTTTTGGACAACAACCGACAAGAAGCGCACAAATTAAAGAATAAGAAATATTAATTAGCCTTTAATCATTTAATAAAATTGGTGAAAATTTAAGAAGGGTGTCTGATATATCCCTGCTGCCCTGCCTAGTACTCTTCTATATAGCCATTAGAGAACGTAGAGAACGTTTTGGACAACAACCGACAAAAGCGCACAAATTAAAGAATAATAAACATGAATTAGCTTTTAATCATTCAATAAAATTGGTGAAAATTTAAGAAGGGTGTCTGATATATCCCTACTGCCCTGCCTAGTACTCTTCTATGCAGCTAGTAGAGAACGTAGAGAACGTTTTGGACAACAACCGACAAAAAGCGCAAAAATTAAAGGAAAACAAAAATTAATCAGCCAATCAAATCTCTCGTCAAATCTGCTTATTTAAAAATGTAATTTTTATTGACATGTCATAAATATTTATGCTACTCGTACAACAAACCTGTTTGTAAACAAGTAGTACCAAGTATGATGTACTTATTAGGGAGGAAAACATTTATTTGGCGCATCAATCAATCATTTGAAGTGACGACATTACGGCCATCAATCAGTCAATCATTTAATAAGTCAATTGGCAATGCATATAGACGAGTATACAAAGCTGGGCGAATGTTTAAAGTGCTGAAAGTATACAGACGACTGTTTGAAATGAAGATGTCTTTTTTTTTTTTCTATACATACTAGTATTGAAAACTAATTGAAATTGAATTCGGGGAATCATACTCTCTGCTCGTTTGTATTTACTTTTTTATTGCAGGTTTATATTAATAAAGTGTTTCTCTCATTCATGTGTGCAAAAGGGCTGCAGGGCGAACATCAAATGACAATTTTATTAGAATATTGTGCGAAAAAAGGAAAACGAATGCGTTAAATGAATGCTGCACGCATACAATTTCAATTGTTAAAATAAAATCTGTATTTGTTTTCCACTAAAGGAGAGTGGAGTGAGAGAGTGGAGTCGATTCCAAAGTCCATCTATCTCTAGTTAGATATGTGGAGAATTGGAACTATTTATTATTAGTTCCTAGTGCGACAAGAAAGATTCTTATAAACGAATGCACTAGTCACAAATGTCAAATGTAAAAATTTAAATAAGCATCATTTAAATAGAGTAGGAAAGTGGAAAGCATCTATCTCTATATAGTACTTGTATCTAGTTAGATATGTGGAGAATTGAGAGTGAGACCATTATTTATTTATTTATTTATTATTAGTTCCTAGAGGAACGATTCTTATTAATTAATGCACTAGTCACAAATGTCAAATTTAAATAAGCATAATTTATATACAAGTAGAGCAGGAAAGTAGAAAGCATCTAAAACATAGGCAGTATTTGTAAATAAATTCAAATGTGATTGGACTTTTAAGCGATTCTCGGCAACTATAAGTTTAAGACTTGGAATTGTTCAGGCCATGTTTTAATTACATCAGAAACTCTTCAATTAAGTGTAACTTATATTCCATAGTACTTGTAATTTGAAAATAATGTAAATAATTTGTATTTTCTATGATTACATACTTGTAGATAAGTGCGATGCTATACTTGTAGATGTAACCTCCACATTAGCAGTAGCAGTTTAAAAAAAAGGTTACACAATTTTTCAAAACAAAAAAATATATAATAATTAAAGCTGCTTCAATTCTTTTCCCAAAACAAGGCGTTCTATTGCAACTGGAAAAGTGTGAATGTCCACAACTATGCACGACCTTAAATGTCGCCCTGAAAGAGTATTGAGGGGAAGTCTGCATTGGGAAGTTTTATTGTAATGCTAGTGGTAAATTAATAAACTTAAACGATGCGTGTGGCAACACAATATTTGCCACAAATGAACGTGCGTCAAAGGTTATTGCACAAAGACACAGCATTCGGTTTTCCTGGAATGCCGCAAATTGTTGTTGCATGGTCGAATAAGAATTGCTATTTGCAAAAGGCGCCATCTCCCTTATTTTGCCACTGCAGCGTTGTCAATTCACGTTGCATCTGAACTTTATGTGGGTGTATGTATGTGCATACAGGCAGGCCACACACACACACATATGTATACAGATCGCATGTATGTGAGTTTGTGTGTGTGTGTGTGGGTGCTAGTTGTTTGCAAATGGACGCCTCTACTTGTAAACCGTAGCCGGAAGAGTGGGTTGTGGGTTTATGATTGGTTTGTGTGGGTGCTTGCTGGCCTCTTTGAAGTGTGCGTCTGTGTGTGTGTGTGTGTGTGTGCGCGTGAGTGTGTGTGTGTGCGTGCGTTATTGGGAAAATGTTAAAGTTCACAAAATGTTTGCATACTTTAGGGATGACAATGCATTTTTCCCTGCAATTTAAGCTGGCAATGTGTAGGCAGGTAGTATATGACTTTTATTACATTTTTAACTCAACTTTAATGGCAGGCCACAGCCATAAATAGCCTCGACCACAAGCTTATATGCCGTTGTCACATAATCAACATTGCGGCCCCAGTTGGGCGGGAAGTCAAACATTACGTTTGATCTATATTTATATTCCAATTATGAAGCACTACATAACAATTATTATTGCCAATTATTTTGGATTAAATAACAGCTTGGTAATCACATTTTCAAAATAGGACCAGATAGCACACAGCTTGATACTAAGCGAAAAAAAAACTACAACACAGCTTAACGAACGGGAAAAATCAATCCAAAAGAAAATGCAATTTTTGCTATAACGTTTGGTTTCCTCAATCGAAATTGCTAGTCGACTGAAGTTAATGTGTTTGTTGTTTGTCGAGGGGTATATACAAAGGAAAATGCTTCCAATATTATAGTAGGATAAGTATAGTATGTACAGAGGTCCTCTGGCAGCCCTATCATCTGTTTCTCCGATCTTGCTGTTTCTTTGTAGCTCAAGAAAGTTTTTCTAGTCAGTCTCTTTCGAGTCAGAAAATAAATAATATGTTCCTTTATAAGCGCGTCTTGTGTTTTTTTTATTTTATTTATTTTGCCTTCCACAGTATAAGTAAATTAGCAGCAACAACTATTCAGGTACATTTTTTATAAAGTAAAATTAGCTTAAAAGTAAATGCAACAACACACGGCATACATATATACTGAAAACTATATGTACAACAAGTTGGAGATATAGTTCTGTTGATTATGTACCCCAAATTTGATTTCGATCGGACAAAATTTGTAACACAAGCTTTTCATTCGAAAAGTGAAGGAATATTAAAACACTAATAATTCAAAATCCATGAAAAGTTTCAAAGAACTGAGTTTGTATTTTTTCATAGATTATAAAAAACAAATTTTGAAAAGTTGAAAATGAAGATTTTTCAAACAAACTTTGCAGTTCGATGTGCCCCTTTTGGAGTCCAAAATTTCCAAAATCGTTTCATAGTGCGCACCTATATTTTGATAGGATACTTGAGCCCAAATTTTAGCTTCCTAGCTCTTACTGTTTGGGCTGTGCGCTGTTAACCAGGTCTTCTTTAGTGCTACAACATTTTTTTGACTGGAAAACTCCCATATTTAAGGTCTTATGATGATTTTTTTTTTTCTGAGAATATACAAACTAAGTTCAAAGTCGATCGGCTAAAAAATGCGGATTTTTCAAACAAACTTTGATGCCTATTTTCCCCCATTGGAGTTCGAATTTTCCAAAACTGCTTTTAATCGCTTAATTGAGTCAAAGTTTGAGCTTCCTAGCTGTTACCGTTCGGGCTTTGTGTTGGCAGTCGGTCAGTCAGTCAAGACAAGCTTTTTTATATAAATAGATGAAATGTTTGAACTATCTACGGAAGATAGATGAGTGAGAACGGTTTGTTATGTGAAGTGGCCTCCAATCGGTTCTGAAGATGGTGGGAACTTATTTCACAACCTTTTGTTCCGTCCGTGACTTTAATTGTTTTAAGATTGTTCCTAGATGTTGCCCCAACTTTCTTACATACTATACTCGTATATACGCACACACCTACATAGGCTAATGTTGCTTTTGTTGAGCCATCCTTTGGCTGCAGCCACTAACAAAATCAAAACGTACGTTTGGCGGCACGGGCATCCTTCAACCGAAACTGTCAGCAACTGTCAAAAGAAGTTAAACGAGAACCAACAAAACAAAAAACCAAAAATCCACCCACTCACATACATACACACACACACACCCATACACACCCACACACAGACACACACAGACACAAACACTCAGGCGTACTCGCGGTTTCCGATAGTGTGGGTGGGGGGGCGAGCCTGGGCGTTGCAAGACATTGACGCTGCCAGCGTCATGCCTCTTTCAACGGAGATTTAACGGAGGAGCCAACAACAGGCCTGGATGTGATTTCAAGACAACGCCAACGAGGACTCAGGGCCACGGTCACAGCCTCGGCACGTAGCAGGCGGTTTATTTTTAGCGCCTTCCTCGAATCCCAATGAAAACAATACATCATTGTTGGGGGCATCGACAAGAAAGTTTATGCTTCGCTTTTCATCTCTGTTGTTGCTGTTGTGCTGTTGTACTGTTGTTGTGTTTTCATTTTTTCGTGAAATTGTGCATATTAAATATATGACAATAAGCGTGCTCAAAGCAAAAACAACAACAAAAAGAAAAGAGAGAAGCAAAGAGAAAAAGCCAGGCTGCCACGTTGGCAGGAAAGTTCCCGCTGACATTTTGGGGCGTAGCTCAGGAGAAAGTTGCGTGTTTTTCTTTCTGACAAGGGTTTGGCTGGCTCTTCGGTCTGGGACTGGGACTGTTACTGGCACAGGCACTGGAACTGGGACTGTTGTAAGTCGTGAAAGGGAACGGATGCGGGTTGGGGGGAGGTGGTTGTGGCGGGTCGTCGTCGTTTTTTTGGGGCCGTTGTTGGTAGGTAGCAAAGCATAAAGCACTTATACTAATTTGTCGATAATTTCGTTGTGGTCGTAAAATTTGCGTTTATGGTTGCCACACACCCACACACACACACACTCACATATACACATCCAGAGACATTGTAAATGTGACCAATGGCCGGCATGAAAATGGGCCGGAAATATAAGAAAGAACCTGTGACTCAATCGCTGCTCATTTGAGCGGCTTTAATTGACTTTCTATTGATTTAAGCGTACAATTTGATTTAATGAGCTTTTAATTAAATTGATTTTTCATAAATATCAATGTGCATCCATAAATAGGTGCTCCCCAATGGGTCAAGGATGAGAAGGACAGCCCATGATTAAAATTGTACCAAGAGGAACTAAATATCGATTACACAAGATGATAAGGACGAGAAAAAGAGTTCAAGAATAACGCCATGGAAACGAAACTAGACAACAACGAATATTGAAAAAAAAAATGGGATAAAGCAATATAAGTATATGAGTATGAATAACATAAAATGTATAAGATTCTGCATAGCAAAATGGCAACTCGCTTTTAAGAAAGATTTTCTTTAAAGAAATTTGTTGCCCCATAGTTAATGGGAGCTAAGAAGCTTCACTTCAGATGTTTGTTTGAAAATTAATTTGAAAAATGTTGGACAAATTTGTAAAAAAGACCCTCGAAAGGCGTAGTATTGGATGAATGCTATTTGCATTGTTTTACGATACTTACAATTCAATTATTATTATTATTAACCCAAAAGGGGAGAGAGAGAGAGAGCTATCTTCGTAATTCGAATTGAGAAACTTAATCAATTTTTTAGGGTTGAAAGTTCCGTGCATTGACAAAAAATATATATGGGATATACATTGTATATAGTTAACAGAAGTAACAAACAACTTAGCATAATAATTACCATTACCAATTGCTTACAACTGCTTTATGTCAAAACTTAACGATATATCGGGAAGTACGGCGAATCTTTTTCATTCCTTTCCTCTAAAGAAAAAATCTCTAAATCTAACAAACGTGCATAAATGTTTTTTCAATAATAAATATTTGCTTAACAATCTTTTTGTCATTTACCTTTTACTATAATAATAATTAATAATAATTTTCGCATCACGTCTGTGCGTAATATATATATATATGTATATGATCATTTATAAGAGCTAGCGTTGTTTGCTTTATTATTCTATAGATGATAGATAGATAGTGGGATTAAACATCGCTAAAATGTAGAAGAATTAGTAAGAAAAGAATTTAGGCACGAACGAATTTAGGTTGCAATTAAACAACTTGTTCAAGTTTAAGTTTAAGGACATTAATTATTTTCTATTGCAGCACATTTTTCAGAGCCGCGAATACCTCGTGGACTGTGTGGTGGTGTCCTTTTTCTCTACTGCAATATATTTTATTTTATAACTGTATCTCCTACTGGGAACATAATACTAATTCCCCATTCGCTACCCTCTATCGTTTGTGTCTGGCCTGCTGTTGTTTGCGTTTGCGGTGAATTGAAAAAATGTGCTTGCTGGTTCGCTGCTAAACTACAGAAATGCAATAACTTTTTGTTAGCACATTAATTAAACACGCACGCAAAACGACAACAGCCATGACAGCATAATTCCGGCAACATGGACAAGCGTTGCGCATTTCCGCACTGGCAGTGCTACCAGCCTGATTCCCAGACCCAGACCCATTCCCAGACCCATTCCCAGACCCATTCCCTGTCAGTGCGACTCCCACTACACTTGTACGAGTATTTTGTCTCCCTGTGTCGCCTGTGTCGCTAGTTTCCTCATATACTCGCATGCCATTTAATTGGATAATGCCTGGCAATAACAACATCAAATGCAGCTCTGGTATCCCGCAAATGGAATGAATGGAATGGCATTTATAGTTTATGGCAACTGCACTCGCGCCACTCACCCACTCAGTCTCGCAATCTCTCAATCTCCCATTCACTCACTCATTCGCTCACTCATTCGCGCGCTTAAACAGCCATAGAGTGTACATATATACATATGTAGATATGTATCCCATCGCCCGTCTGCTTGTCCGTCCGCTCAGCTATTAGTCGCAAATGGGAAAACGCAGCGCAGACAATAAATTGTATAAAGTGCAAAAATATTGCTGTTTATTTCATTTATGCGCTTATTGTCAGTCTCTCTCATCCCTCTCCCTGTCCCTGTTCCAGTCCCTGTCCCAATCGTTGTCGTTGTCGTTGTCATCGTCATCGTTGTTGTTGTTGTCGTAGCGACGCTTTTAAAAGGGGTTCTTTCTACCGTTTACCGTTATAAACTTATTGTGCTGCAGTTGCTGGGCACTTGACACAATGGCAAGGCCTGCCAGCCCCATCCCCATCCCCAGCCCCAGCGCCAGCTCCATCTCCAGCTCTAGCTTCAACCCCAGCCCTAACCCCTTGCCTAGCCCAGCGTCATTCCGTTCAAGCTAGTTATACCCTGCACACGAAGGGTAAAAAGGGTATATCAGATTTGTGCAAAGTATGCAACAGGCAGAAGAAAGCATTAGACAACCGGCCGCTCTTTCAAACTCAACCAAATAGTGAAAAGTTTTCGGTATAAATATACAAATGAACATAATGTGAAATTGTAAAACTTTGGTCCTGTGTATTTGGTATATTCAATAGATTATATTGAAGCCTGAATCTGCAGGACGATTCACAATAATAAAATAAAATAATATATACAAAAAATCAAGAGAAATCGATGTAGCCATGTACGAACGTCTGTCCGCCAATACTGCCCACAATTTAAAAGCTACATATACCAAGCTTTTTACACGTAATATATATACAATTTTTTACTTTTTTTACAATTTTTTTGTTCAAATAGGTAAATTCTAAGAAAAGTTATAAGCGAAACAATTTCACTCCTGTACTACTCATTGAGTTCCTTCTTCCTCTTTTTGCTTCTGCTGCGGTAAAGGGTATTTCACTGTCGGACCTACTCGACTGTAGCGTTCGCTCTTGTTGTTTTTTGCTGCTGTTGTTGTTGTTGTTGTTGTGATTGCTGTGTGGTAGCAAATTACACACGCCCCAATGACACAGTGGCAAGCACCACTCGAGCAGCAATTTTTACCTTTAGCGACTTGAGCCGCCTACGTCAACGAACCAAATACCCCAACATCCCACCCATACATGCATAAAGGCCTACAAGCATACTTGTACATAAATACTTATGTATGTAGTACATGCATGTACACGTCATCTGACAATGTTTATGTCGACGGCTCATATATTGTCCAATTTACAACATTTTACGGAATGAGTGGCACACACACACATGCACACTCTTACACATATCTGTGGGCTCACATTTGTCAATCAGACAAGCCTGTGAAGTCTTCAACTAACTGAGCCACCACTTGCTTCTGTTGCCTCTGCTGATGCGATGAGTTACGTCCGTCTGTCTGCGTGTCTGAATTTGTGGATTTTTCTGAAAGTGTAGGCCACGTACTCACGTACTTAAAACAAAATACTGACAAAAAACAAAAGAAATGTTAGAGCCCGACAGCGATATGCCGAGCATCCAAAATAAATTTCTCCTTCGCATTGATTACATCTATTGATTGATTGATCATTTTTATTTGGAAATCGTTAATCTTTATTTAAGATCTGTTTCTGGGCTGGACGATTATTCAATTTTATGATAACCTTAATATCTTTTTTCTAAATCGATTGCCTACTCAGGAACGAACTCACATTGTGGGATACCTGATTCCTATGCCAGGCGCCACACGTTAAGCTTGTTACGATATAGACGGAAAAATAAAATAACTTTTATGCATAGATTCGAGTCATTAATAGTTCTTTACAATCCTTGTACTTAATTAAATCCAACTGAATTTGCAAATCGGTTTAATATGCGGTCCACATATCTTTAACTAAACAAACTATTAGGTTCGTTTTAAATTAAATAAACAAAATTTAAATCTTTTTCACGCCATTGAAATGGCTTCTAAGTTTACATAACACATTCTTTTATTAGGGAAATTCATTTTTCCAAAAAGGTCAAAATCGCACAAGCAGGCAAATAGGAGGTTATGGTTTAAGTGCAATTTATTTGTTCAAAACTAATTGTTATAGCTGTCGAATAATTTGTATTATTCTGACCCACCAAAAACATTAGTATTTTATGAATTAATCAGAAGCCTCGTTTTTTTATAGCGTATAAAAAACGTAGTATGTAATGCTTTTTAATTTTTTTTTGCTTCCTTTTCTTAGGGAAATGCATTTTTCCGAAAAAGTAAAAAACACTTTTGAAAAGTCAAGCGAATAGGGCGTTGATAGATTAAGAGAAATTTATTTGTTAAAAAAAAGAAACTATCGAAAAATGTTTGGATCCGGATCCAATTTTTTCCAGTAAAATGCGATTAATAATTCCTTTTAAGACTCCACTCCACTTCAAATAATTTGATAGATTTTTAATAAATACACGCACTTTTCTGACTGCATCTGCGAGAATTACTAATTCTGAATGGTCAACATAACCGTCAAATAGTCCAGGTAATCACGACTATACATAAATCGCGTATACCGCTCGTGGACTCTGTCGTGAGATATACAATTATAAGCATAAACCGGTTACATCAATTGGAAGGTTTTGGAAAAGTTGAACACACTGTCCTTAAGACGCACTAACTCCTCCTGCATGGCATGCAATTTTTACTGGAAGTCTATAAGAGCTGTAAGCCCCTTTTCAAAAGTTCTCTTTCCTGTGTTCTCACTCTGGCATTAAGATAAACCCAAGTGGTGGGCTTCTTTAGCCAGTTCGGACAAGGATATCTGAAAAACAACATAAGCAAGCAAGCTAGTCATGTCCTACTGTCCAACGTTTGTCTGTTCGGACACTTATTTATTCACTTTAGTTTTGGCTGCCCTTTTCAATCAATTACAAGTATGGCCATTCTAAATTTTCATAATATGCCTAAATTATTGCATTCGATGTTAAGGGCTGCTGTGGCTGCTGATTGTTACGAGTGCGTCAACCACATTCGATTCCATTTGATTTCTATGAAGCGTAGGCTCGCATTAATTATCTGCACAATACCTTGAACTGAATAAACAGGACAGCTGTATCCGACACACACACAAACACAGAGCTACGAAAAAGGTAATCGATAGGAAGGGGTACACAGGCGCTGACATCACTGGCGATCCGATTAGAGCAATGCGATGTCATAAATTAGTGAAACATAATGCAGCATGCGGTTGAATTATCACAATTGCATTAATTAACAAGGCAATGGGACGGTAGTTGGAGTACAGCTCCGACATGCAATAACCTTCAGCTGGCAACGTGCCGGACAAGTGACGCAGACACGGGCTAGGACACCTGCAGCTTTGTATCCTGCGCCAGCCAGCCAGTCAGCCAGTCAGCCAACCAGCTACCTACGCCCCCATCCCCATGTCCTGCCTCCGTGTAAATGTAATTGAGAAGGCTTTGGTGGTGGAGCGCACACCACCACCAACACCACCACCACCATCACACTAGACTACAGCACTTGATTAGCAGCAATGAGTGCACCGGGCCCGGTGCCGGTCCCGCTCCCACTTCCAATACACCAGAGCAGACCACCACTAGCCCACTAGCCTTGCGCCCTCCATCCCAGTAGGACTCTGCTAACAGTGTGCCATTACCTGCTCTGTCCGAAGGATGATGGAGAAATAACAACGTTATTTTCCATTGCTTTTTCAAGCTAAATATACGAAGGACTCGTATGTAAAGATAAAAGTGCAATTAAACTCAACCAATTGTCGAACATTTGTAGTACTCGTCCATTCGCGAGAACTGTGCGTCCAGCTTCTGTTCAGTACAAGTATTTCATGGTTTTGTAATGAAATGGGGTTTGGATTCAGCACGTTTCATGCTTGAACATAAATTTGCAATCCGGACAAATGTTGATTAGCATTAGAATTCGAAAATATTTACTTGGTACTCGTATATCTCACATTTCTTATGCAATGCCAGGCATTAATACTGGGAATATATTTATAGCATCGTCCAATTAATTTGCTCTTTCATTTGTTCTTGGTGGAAAAAGTGCAGTGCAGTTGGTTCTTTTTTGGTTCTGGTTATCAATTTTCCGAAGTTCAGCTGCTATTCTTAAAGCTATCAGAGCTGTTTGATTGAACATTAATATTTATTTCTGTGTTAAACGTTAAGCAAAACAGTCTTGTTAGCCAACTATTTTTGGCCAAAAAAGAGAGCAATATTTCGTAGCCAAAATAAGCGAATTGCAATTTGTAGGCTATTTTAGAAAAATTAATAATGAAATCGTGCGATTGCGAAAACATTCTTTAAGCTATCGGCCGCCAAGTGAACGTTTGTTCTGTTTATTTCGCAAAAGTGATTAGCAAAATAGACCCATTTCATAGGATGTGCATTGAGAGCAATGCGTGCTCATAAAAAAGCCAAATGAATTTTTTTTTTTCTAATTTTAATAAAAAATGCCACCCACATGTTAATATTATGTCAAAATTATATTTTATTGCAACAATACCAACACCCCGCTCTCAGTACTACATCTTTGGAATTCACGTCCAACCCTCAACTCTCTGAGAACATTTCCTCCCTCTCCAACCCCGATAAAGAAAACGTTCAATTACTTATCAAATTTTACGAAACATGCTAATATTTATCACTTAATATAAGCAATTAGTATAAAACAACTTGTAAATATTTATGTATGTATTTACACATATTCTGCTGCTAATTTATTATATTTATTCTTATATACTTATAAATTTAAAATTTAAATCAATACTTACTATAATTGTAAATAGTCTTTTAAAATGTATCTTCACTACTTCCATTTTTATCTCGATATACTTCTTTCCTCCATAATACTATTTACTAATTTTAGTTTTAGTTTTCTTTGTAAATAAGTAAATAATATATTTTATTAAAGTGTCTAAAGGGACTAAAGAGCTGCTGACATCTTTAAGTTCGGCAGCAATTTCTGGAGCGGTTTTAGAACGGTTGCGCAGAGATATTCGGACTAAATTCCTGCCCTGACCCTCAAATTTTCAAATATTTTACCCAAAATCCTTACAGATGAATCGTTATGAATTATTTGCTCAGACACAGCAACATAAGTTTTGCCTTTTAACGTTAATAATCTCAATCAAAATTAAGAGAAAAAGCTAAAATATCAACAAATTGCTACCGGCTTTTTTATTACGAGTGTTTGATATTTCATTAATCATAAATGAATTAAAAATGCTTTACTTAAGACCAGTATTAGTTTGCAAAACAAATTAATCTCTTGTTTGTTGAATGCATGAGGTAGATCGAGGTGTTTGACAGCCGTCGCCTGGTGTGGGGAGGGGGGGCTGTGGTGGACGAAAGGAATGGGGATCCTACTGGGGCGTAGAGCCAAGCATCAGTGTTTGGTATTTTCGTTCCCATGCGGCTTATCGACGGCCCCTGGACACGTGTGTGCTGCGTGTGGCATTGACGGCCCTGATTGCATTACGTGCACGTAATCAGCTTAGTTGCTGTCATTTAATCAAATAATCATGGACGGCTCATAGCCGCGAATACAGCAACGTTGTAATTAGCGGCTGCTTTGATATCGACAAAGTTTCCCTGCTGCCGCCTATATGTTTTTGGACAAGAGCCACGGGCTGAGCCCCCAACACCCCCACCCAGCCACCAGGCAGCAACATTGTTCGTACGTCGTGGCGTGTTAATTATTTAATTGCAGAATAAATGCTGACAATTAAAATGCCATAAGTGCCGAAAAGTAGACAACAGCAACGTATACTGGATACTCGATACAGGTATACAAGTATATACTACATATATGCATCAAAAACGCAATAAAACCGAATAAAAAGAATGTGGTTAGAGAATAAATTGTATTCTAAAAATGTTTGCATATCTCCATCCGAGAGATGTCTAAATTAAATATGAAATTCTGTGGCACTAGCAGAGCGAAACAAACAGCAATGCACTTTAAAACAAATTGTGATATATAGTATGGTATATATGTATTTATAGTATTTCAAATATGCAGACGCTTTAATATGCGTTCAATATTTCATGTCCTTTCTGCCACACAATGGAAGAAAAATAAACAAAGCAACAAAACTGCATTGCTTTGTGTATTCAATTGCGAGCTTTATTGGGATGGAATTGATTTTTTTTTTTGTATTTAAATAAAATATTTTCATATTATCACAGTTGAAAGTCTGGCCATAGACATGGTTAGAAAATAGCCAAACAATCAACAAAAACTAAAATACAAACCATTCTGCAAAGTGGCATTTGAAATGGAAATGGAATTGTTGAAAACCCGGTCTTAAATGTGCGATATTTTATAAATAAAATGCAGACTAGCTTGCATTTAAGTCAAAATCACGGGAAGAGATAATTTAAACAAATAATCAATTGCATATTTATTGTCTTTGGCAACACACATACAATTATAATTCGACTCTAAATAAGCTGTTGAGATTACTTTTTTATTGTTATCTGAGAATGTTCATTTGGTATTATTTTCAGCAAATATCGAAACACCAAACGCAAACGAAGGACGAAAGAAATTTGCCAAGAGCCTGTTTATACTATAAAAAGAGAAAGGGGCAATAAAATAAGCATATACATAAATAAATAAATAATGCAGATAAACATTAATAAAACGCTTGGAACGTGCAAGTTTGATTCGGGCTTTTCAAAGAATCAAAATAAATGCTGGCATAAAATCCCCCTTCTCGTAATTCAGAAAATGGGGTATTTTTATTTTAGGGCCAGCTAAGAACTAAAATTGATGCTGATTAAACTAATTAGAAGTCCTTTATTGCAACAGATCACAAAATTAATGCCACACGGTCGAATGAAATTCCTGTCGATCGAACGAACATATTAATAATGGAAGACAATTTTCTGCACCCAAGCTAGATATAATGTTACAGAATGTTAGGACAGCAGCAAGAAGAAGAAGATGAAGATGGATCAGCTATCAGAATAAAATGATTTCGCCAATAACTTTTCTTGAAATTATGTACCAAAGGTAGAAAAACAAGTGGAAAAGCTAAAGTAGGGTATCTCGACTTTAAAATATTCAGTTCAAAAAGTTTGGCATCCTTTATGTCTTCAAGAACCGAAAAATTCATCAAGAATTTCGGCGAATATTTAGGGTATGAAGTGCGTTCTAATCAGTTCAGTAAAAAATGGGACCATAAATAACAAAACTTCAATATTTATTACTTAACCAGTTAGTTATTTATATAGTTTTATATATTTTTTATAGTTGGTAATGCCTTTTAATTGATGTTTTGAAGCTAAAGTATGTTTATGTTTAAAACGAGAGCTTCTTCTTTGGACAAAACCTAAAATATATGCGAAAGGTCTGTTACATTTTTCACCTTCTGCTAACCTAATATAGTCTTGTATAGTATATTTTATGTACCAAGTATAATTCATATTATTTACGTATGCATACATTTATGCAGATTTGCAAAATAATAAAATAAATCCGATAGTATTGCCTAGGGATTAGGAGAGTTTACATATCTTGTTAGATCAGTACAGGAGCAGCGTTTTCCAAAATCTAGACGTTCATCCAGATGGACAGAGAGACGATCAGATGTCTAGATTGATTTCCCTAACGTCTTCTTTTAAAGACTCAGCAGCTGCCTGGCTAATGATAAATGGCTTAACAAACAATTTCTACTTAAACAGATGGTTGGGAAATACAAAAGTGTTGTTATTGGAAGATTTTGTTTTTTTTTTTTTGTCCTGTTTCGTAATTGTAAAAAACTACAAGTAAGTATTCTTTTTTATGTCAAATACACTAGGAACCCTTTTGGAAAATAGATCCGACATTGATTTATAGTACAGGGACACAGTACAAAAACACGTTCATTTTTCGAACTGAAAAATTCCAAATCGTATCAAACAACAGCATAAACAACAATCGTTCGCTTCAACATGTCCAAGTCTCACCCGACCTTCGACCCTAGCCAGCTGCCGACCGAGGCTCTCGACGATATGTTGCGTCACTTGCTGCTGAAGATTCCGCCAGCGCAGCGCACCGAGCTGATGTACAATCCAGAGCTAATGGAGGAGGTGGTCGACAGAGCCGGAGCCGCGCTCGTCGAGCATCGGGTGCGAATGCAGGCCATACGGCGTTTTGCACGCGAAAACAGACGCATGTTAGCTGAATTGCAGGAGGGAATGGCGAAAATGCACAGCGATTTAGATTATATAAGGGACTTGAAGGAGAGCTCGCAGGAACAAGTCGGGGACATGACGTCCAGGTGGCCAACAGAACCGGACACTGAACTAGAAGAACGGCGAACTAAGCCAAATGAAGTAAGGAACAGAGAGAAGAAGATGTAAGGGAATAATTGATTGCTTCTTCTAAATTTTTCAGTTTGAAAGCCAGGACGAGACCCAAACGGACTCAAGTGAGAGAGAATATTCCAACACGGAGAGCAGGACCAGCAATCTGTTAATGGAGGAGCAGGAGTACGTAAGTAATAGATGAAGTGTGATCCGAAGTTGATTTGTGAGGGAAGTAAAGCACGAAGAGTTGAAGAAAACAGCGTAAGTGAAACTTAAGTTCGTCGGTTAAAAAAGAAAAACCCCCAAATGTGAAAGCAAGAGTTCATCCGAACGAAAATGGAAAACGAGTTAGGAGACTGAGAGCCTGTGATTGAAACAAAAGGACTTGAACAGAACACGAAGCAGGCAAAAAGCTGCAGTGTATGTACGAGTGTGTGTGTGAGAAAATGAGTTCTAGAAGGCAGCAGCGTGTGTGAAAGAATCAAGAAAACAACATCGAGCTGGGCAGTAGGGGGCAGGAGAGAGCAACCATCGAGCAAATGAAGTGCGAAGAATCAATAAATAAAGTTTTGGTATCCATAACAGTGTCAAACAAATTGAAAGTGTCCGCTTGTCATCCCTGGACTGTTATTATTGTATGTCAAAATACGAGCAAAATTACGTTTCGGAAAAAAGTAATAAAAACAATATTTGGACAACGACTTCTTCCCAATCTCTTCCTCAATCTCAAATGACCGACGAAGGGTGAACGTAAAACGTTGACAGCACTTGCATTCAAACTTTCCACATTTCAAGTTGTTGTTGGACAACTCAAATGCTGTTTTATGCAAACTTTGAACAGAAACTGAGAAATACAACGCAAACATCACATACTATACAGAGAGACAGACAGACGGGCTGAGGAGTGCTGAAAAGTGCATTGCGTATACGCCATGGTGTGTAATCAAAGGCTTGTTTGTGTACATAACGCTCATTTAACACTTTGACATCACTTTTCAAGTTAAAAATGCTGAAATGTCTATAGCATGCTGATTTATATTGTGTGAAAATTTCAACTTCATAACCTAAATACTCTTTGAATTAGAAGAGAATATGCCGCGATAGATATAAAAAAATAATCTTTTTTTGAGTTATGACTGTATTTTATTAAATATGCCATAACTACTACAAGTAAACAGAACGGCTCGAGTAAGAAAAGTATATTTGCATTTATTCCAAAATTTGGGACATTCAGGGAGCATATCGATTACAAAATATGCTTCAATGTTCAGTTTTCTTTTTTCTTTTACACACCACAATTAATTAGTGGTAAAAACGTAATAAAAAGAACAAAATTGTAGTGTATTACATATTTTGGCCAACTAAAATCCTTAATCAGTGCAACTTGCAACAAAACTATGCATGATTTCACCAAAGTTCGCCCAAAGTGTGAATTTAAAGAAAGGGAATTCAAATAAAGCAACACAAAGACAAAAATATTTCAATGAAATAAGATTAATTCCAAGTTTATGGAATATTGTGCTGACACTGCTGCTTAAACGCATATTTAAAGTTATTCCCGGCCCTATTGAAAGCATTTTGATTTGTAAAGAGCCCTCTGAAAAGGGCATGTGTCACATCTAATTTATTAAAAATCTTTGTTTTTTTTTTTAAATAAGATTATTTAAATGAAAAATTCATTCAAAGTAAATAAGAAACTTTTTGTTGTGTCGACCAAATGCAGAGTATTTCTCACTGCCTGGACTGTCAATCCTTGCTGTTCGAACTGTATTGATTTCCTGAGCTTGGCTTTCAACTCTAGCTTTTTCTATGAAGTACATTTTCTCTGAATGTGTGGGCTATAAATAAAATTTGTATCATCAATCACACTACACGTATTCGCCTGATTTGGTACCATGTGGCTTTTATGTTGTTGGAAAAAATGCATTTGTTGTTGAATGCATTTTGCATTTTGCTAGCAGCATAGAATGGACTTCTGCTGTGATAATTCCACAGGAATATATTTGAATGGAAATTTAAAGGAAATAAACAAATAAAGTAACAAAAGAAAACATTGTATAGAACTGAATGGGGAAGACATTTCGTTTAGTTTGGAAGACACCTAGCATGCTGGTGGCATTTGGCATTTGACAATAACTTTAATGTGCCCATTTGTTGCTATTTTATTATTTGCCTATCTGTCTCATCTGTCTCTCTGTCTTATCCATTTGTCTGTCACTTGAATTGTTCTTTATATTCTACTCGTACTTGCAATTGCCCACCGTTCGCGATTCGCCATTCGTCATTCGTAAGCTACATATTTGCCTTGTCGCTCTATTTATAGCTGTCATTTGAATCGCATACGAGCATCAGGCGAGCGTCCCAGAGTCGTCCATAAAGCACCCAACCCTCCACCTCCCCCTGGCCCGCTCCCTTCACTCCTGTTGCCAACAGTTGCCGCCCACGCAACGTCAAAAGCGCAATCGTAAACACATTTTCAGTTACACGTGCGCGCATTTTCTTTAGTTTGTTAGTTTTCTTTTTGCCACACACACACACACACATAAGTATATATAAGTATGTGTACCGATCTGTATATGTATAATTACATAATGATTTATTTTCGCAAATATTATTTTGTTGCTTTGATTAATTCGCTTGCTGACTGTGTGTGTGTGTGTGTTTGTGTGTGTGTGTGTGTTTGTGTGTGTTCCTTGCTAGACAATTTGTTTTGCAACAGTTGCTTAAACTGAAATTTATTTTCGTCGCCCCTGCACCCTACACTCTGCACCCTACACCCTGCACCCTAGCAACTAGCCACTCCACATTCCCCATTCACAATCCCTTTCGCGCCTTCAATGGACTATGATTATTTGCGCTCGAATGCCTTTTTGGGATTTGCACATTTTTAGTAGGAAAAATTAAATTGATTTATTTATTAGCTGCCCATTATTTGTTTATAAACAATAAACGCTAAAGAATGCGCATTTGAGGTTTATTAATACATGAAGCGGCAAAAGGCAACGGTAACAGCAACGGCGGCAAAAAAGGAAGCCGCCGCCACAATAACAATAATAATAACAACAACAACAACAGCTAGAACTGTATCTATATTTTATGGCAAATATTTATTTAACAGCTTTTTAGGCGTGCGGGACGCTGCCAACAACAACAACAACAACAACACCAGCACTAACAGCAGCAACAGCAAACAATAGCGCCGAGGTCATTATTGTTGAAATATTAATGTGCGTTAATTAGATGAACAGTGCTATACGACAATGGCAGAAGCGTTGCGGCCCGGGGGCAGGGCGGAGCGGAGTGGAGGGAAATAGAGTGTGCTTAGGTATCAAGAATAGGAAAACAAAAAACACAACAAAACTGTTATTGTTGTTGTTTGTCTTATTGTTAAGCGACTCTACTACATCAACACCATTAGCTAGAAGATAGAGAGAGAGAGAGCAGGAGAGAATGAGGCTTTTTGATAAATATCCAAAATACAAAATTGTTTGGAATTTTTCACCAATTTTTTGGTGCCGGAGAGTGAATATCCCACGTGCATTGCAGAGTATTCAATTTTTATCAAATGAACAAATCAAATAAAATAAAACTTGGAATTTTGTAATCAGACATTTTCTTAAGCAAAAGAGTGAAACTAGAAATGGAAAAAACATTTAGATACTCACTGTTTAGCTTAAAAATATAACTCTCCTCGATTTAATTGTTTGGTGCCGGAGAATGACTATCACGTGCATTGCAGAGTATTCAATTCAAATGAATAAATAAAATAAAATATAACTTGGAGATTTTTTAATCAGACTTGCATTTTCTTAAGCAAAAGCGTGAAATGGAAACTAGAAATGGAAAAAGCATTTAGATACTCAATGTTTAGCTCAAAAATACAACTCTCTTCGATTTAATTGAGGAAACAGAATAGGTGTACCAATGCTTATTGAAATACTTAGAAAGGCATAGGTTTTCGATAAACGAAATAAAGATCACTTTAAATTAAATTTAAGAGTGCCCATTAGGAACTATTGGAATAAGAACCAATATGAATATAAATAAAAAATGAAAAGAAGGCATGCTGCTGTCGACTCGTGTGCGTCACACATCCTCATTAGTTTGTTAATACGATCTATTAATTTCAACTATATTCTCACACAAAACAATAAATAAAACACCATCTCAGGCAAAGTCATTTTGTAGGCCTTTTTTTTTAAAAAAATAAACCTCTTATTAATAAAGATTCCCTACGAACGAGACATAAAGTGCCTTAGAAAATATAAATTCCACTTCTAATGACAACTATATTGCTTTCATCATAATTCAAGGGTTTTTCTTATATTTATCATTTTTATTTCATTTATTAAACAAATTGCAAGATCAAACCTTTAAGAATGAACAAATAACTGTGAAAAATAAAAGACCCTCTTTAATATATATAACACATATAATTATGTTATTCTATCAAGTATTTAAAGACACGTCACTGAGAATTAAATAATTGTTAAGACATTGTATGATAGCTAGTATCTAAGTAAAGGTTCTTTGGCTGTAAAAATAGATATATCAGAAAAACGGGTGCAAGGAAAACGCAGCAGGAGTCTAGATAATGAGAATTGAAGTTTTGTTTAAAAGCTTAGAGTTTTAGGAAATAAAGTAATTATGTGAATGTGAATTAAAGGATACACTATTCTAAGCAATCTAAAAGCATTACATATTTTCAAAATGTTACACAACTGTGTCATTAATCTATTTGCCAAACAACATCCCTGCTCCAAAATGGTATTCTAATTGAACCATTAATTCAACAGAGACTCGGAATTTTCCAAGGTTTTCGGCTATCAATGTAACTCTTAAACTACACCTCCTCTCGAACGCCACTAGTTTTCCAGGCAACTTAATTAAGTCGTTTGCGCAAACGAAAAGGTTACGCACAATGCGGCGTATGCGTAATTTTCTTTCCTTTTGTTAATCGCTGGAACAACTGCTGCTTCAATTGTTAGTATTGTTGGCCGCCTGCTGTGAGAATTGCGTGATTTTAATTTAATTGCAAATCAAAATACATTGGTCGCCACCTTTGCAGCCTCCCCCACTCCGCCGCCCCCTCCGCCACTTCTTGCTTACACACCCAACGACTCTGAACCGCCCATTTGTTACAGCACACAGACGGCGATGACGAGGGAGGACAGAGGTATAGTGTGATAGAGGGATAGAGGGATAGAGAGGGGTGCCTAGCAACTGATGATTGTTTCTCTTACCGCTTGTTGTTTCGTTCTGTTCTGTTCGGTTCGGTTCAGTTCGGTTTGGTTCTGGAGCAGAAGGAACAATTTTTAAATAAATACTCGTATAATCAAATTCAAGACGTGCTAAAAGTTAATGGGCGGCCCGGAAATGATTTTCAGCGCCATGAGATGCGCCAAAAACAACAATACCAACAACAGCAGCAGCAAAAACTGTAGTGTGTTTGAATATTTCATGCCGCGTCTCATATATATATATATATACAAGTATGTACTATACTATATATACATACATATTTTGTGCCTATCTCGAATTGCGTTTTGTTTTTATTTTCATTTTCATTTTTCTTATTTGTTGAGTATTATTTCTATAGTATGTTGCTGTTGTTGCCGATGTTACTGTCGCTGTAGACAGGACAACGAACTTCCGTTTGCTGCTACGTAACATTTTGGGCCAATGGGGATGATGGTTGGACCAAAAATAAAATGCCTCGCTATACTAGTTTTTTTCGGTTTTTCCCCAGATCTTTAAATTTGTTACTACACAATATTTTTGTAGTAAAAGGGTAGTTTTATGAAGCTCTAGGCAACATCCAGAAGATGAGGAACAATGCCAAAGGGATTGTGGAACCTAAACAGATCTTAGTAAGTTATAAAAATACTGGTGATGTAGGCGAGAAAAGGTTTAAAAGAGAACAATACATTATGCAACAATATTATCGTTATGTTTTGTTTAAAACATTGTCCAGAATTTGAATGTGCTTTCTGTTTTTTTGAGCGTTAGAAAACCAGCAATGTTTGTAAATTGAAATAAAAAAAATAATAATATAATATTATACTTGTAATAATAATAAAATGGTCACAAGAATTAACTAACAAAAACAAGCCCAACATACAAGTAAATGAAAAAGTTCAAAACATTACTCAAAGATTGGGGAGAAATAAAACAATACACTTATTAGTTAAAAAATTTGACTGTTTGCAGCTATTTAGTGTTAATTTATTATTATTTTAAGTTAATTTTAATTCTTTATTTTTTATTGCCATTTCTTCATCTCCATTTATTTTTTGTTAGGTCTACTAAAGTCTCTGACGGCTCTGTGCTGCGAATCGGGGCATAGCTGACCGTTTGGCAAATTAAAACCGAATCGGATTCGTTATTAGACATTTTTGTAATCTCTACAGACTTTTCAAAATTTAATTTAATTTTTATATTTATACATATGTATATGTCTTAGGGAGATTAAGATTGAGCAAGGTTTTACAAGAATTGTGTCAAATCAGTGGGAAAATCAGTTTTACTTGTTCATCCTCTTTTGTAAATTTTTGAGCAAATTTTTTTGTTCACATACTATATTTCCATGATTTGTGGAATGTGGATGCTGCGTCACCTAGTTGTGTTGATTGATGGGAATGATGGCGTCATTATCTCGAATATATGTATGTTAAATATATTGTTGACTTATCTAGGTGTGCTTATAGAAATTAGCCCTCGGATAAATAGTACTTATAAAATAGAGATAAAAACATGGCATTAAGTGTGAGCTCATTCCATTTATGTCATTAATATAATCGCTTGAGTCCAACGATGTTGAAGTACGTAGTATTTCCACTAAGCACCCAACTAATTGGGCTTGCAACATTTAATTTGGGGCTCTCAATCTTTATACTCAAGTGGGATGGTTTATCAAAGACAAACGTTGAATTGAATGCGATACATCTATCCGAGCTATTTTGTATCTTGTTTGTTGGGCGCTTAAGCAAAAGTTTATTTTGCTTAACATGAGCCGATGTTGCTTAGAATCTATTTACATAAACACACACACAACCGCACACAGCCATATTCACAGAGAGACTTTGTTTCTCTCACAAAAACCCTCACACACAGACGCACACACACACATGTACTCGTATGTACACATTCATGGCATTCAACCAATGACAAATAATTAATTGCGCACATTTTCAGCGTGTCCGAGCCTCATATTCTCAACTAGTCAAGGCAGACTCGTCCTTTTTGTGTGTTGTGGCTTTTGTTGTTGTTGCTTGTGCGACACGAAGGCGTGCAACACAGCCTATAAACGGCAAACAAATGAGGGCGTCATGGTACACAGAAACCCACCTAAACACTTCTGCCTACACTCACACATATGTACATATATGTATATCTACATATGTGTGAGTTTCACAATATATTGGTGTGTGTGTGTGTGTGTGTGTGTGTGCGTAGACAAAGAGCCTTGGTTGCTTGGTTGCCGCTGCAGCAGCAATCGTTTCTGGGCCCTGGGCCCTGGGCTTGGGCAGAAGCAGCGGCAAAGGGCTACCAACACTGCGTATGAGTGACGTGCTCTTGTTGTGTCGGTCATCCTTTGCCTCGTTTCTTCATCAGGCCTACCTCAGCCCCTGTCTTTGCGTCTGCCTCACCTTTGACTAGGTCTTTGCTGCTGCTGTTGCTGTTGCTGGCTGACAGCTAGCCAGCCAACAGGCCAAAGCAATTAACTTGGGCGAAACGTGTAAATAATGTGATACACATTTACGATAGGCACAAGCATAGACATCTATATGGACACACATGCACACCTTCTCTGCCCTCCGCCCTTTCCCCTCTCCCCTTTCCCTATGCACCCTTATTTTCATGTACACGGTCTATTGGACATTGGCAATGCGCATCAATGCGATATGATTTAATTGGACTTGATACGTTTCTAATTGAGTTTGTATGAAGACGATGGCTATAGCGATGGCTATAACGATGGCTATACCGATGGCTATAGCGATGGCTGTGACGATGGCGATGGCGATGGCAAAGACGTTGACGAGGCTGTTGACATTGATGTACCCGTACAAGCGGCGATAAGACAACTTTAACGTGCTTGTCTTTAATTGGCATCACATTGAGCCAGCAACAGCAAGAGAGCGAGACAACCAGCAACAACAAGAAATACAAATAAAGAAAGAAAGAAAGGAAGAAAGGAGAAAAGAAAAACGCAGAAACAAGTGCTAAAAATACAATGACGACGCCTAAAGACGGCAAGAGTGTGTGCCCTCACACACAGCAGGATAACTTGTAAGTAGGCAGTACATATATACTTGTATACAAGTAGATATAGCATCGTCATCATCTTCTCTAAATGAACGCATGCAATCAGCCTCTTGCCAATCTACCTAAAATATAGCGTCACAGTCATTTACAACACTTGGAGAAATTTCCGCACCCGCACAGTTTTATTTGATTGTTTATTTACTTAAAGACAAGATCCCTGCTTCAAGGGCATTTTTTCAAAATCGGGTGTAATAGGAAACGTTTAAGAAATTATATTGACTCTACTCCACACTTTCTGAAGCAAGCCCTACAAGCCGCCTATCCAGAAGCGGAGAGTTATGCCTGTCTGAGATAAGCCACAGATGCCTCAAGTGGCCTCAATTTTCTGGGACCCATTAGCACACTTCCATCAATGGAAGATCTGAATAAAAGGATCTTAAATACTATTGAATGAGAGCGAGATTCATGTAAGTTTATGGCGCCACTTAGTACCAACGATTCCATATGAGATCTTCTGGAGATCAAAGCAAAAGAAGCTGAATTTTAAAAGACTGAAGAAGAGAACAGCAAAGCAGAAAGAAGCTGGTCCTATTTGAAGTCCTGTGAAGAGCAAAAAGCGAGAGATAAGAAGCTGAATTTCGGAAGACTGATGAAGAGAAGAGCAAAGCAGAAAGAATTTGAAGTCCTCTGGGGAGCAAAAAACAAGGATAAGAAAGAAGCTGAATTTTGGAAGAGACAAAAAGAGAGATACTGATTCTATATGAGACCTTCTGAAAAACGAAGCAAAAAAGAAGAAGCTGAATTGTAAAAGACTGAAGAATAGAAGAGCAAAGCAAAAAGAAGCAGATTCTATATGAGATCTTCTGGAAAACAAAGAAAAAGAGAAGAAGCTGAATTTCAAAAGACTGAAGAAGAGAAAGCAGAAAGAAGCTGTATTGAGCGCACATAATCAGAAATGGTAAGAATAACAGATGAAGTAAGAGGAAGAGAAAAAAAAATTAATAAGAAATGAAAATTGGCATCTCGGTAGAGTGGGTGTCTCTCAAAATGTTTTAAGTAGTCTGTTGTTGTTAATAAATCTTAACTGGTTGAACAATTTAATCATGAGAAAAAGAAAGAAACACCTCTTCACCTATAAATACAACTATATATAAATACCTATGTACATATTAGTATGCTGTAAGGCGCGGGATATGTGAAGCTTCCTTAGGCTCAAGGTACTACAAACAATGCATGAATGAATTAAACTGAAAGCTTAAAACAACTGAGCTGCGAGCAAGATTTTATTGTAGGGGTAATTCAAAAGAAACACGCTGCAAGCGCATTAGTTGTGAGTGTGTGTGTGTATGTGTGTGTGTGTGTGTGTGTATGTGTGTTTGTGCACCACGCACGTCACTCACAGCAGCAATAAAGGCAACAGATGGTGCGCCGTATGTTGGCCAGGACGACATGGCCAAGGATTAAATTTATGGTCACAACTTTAAAAGTTTCTCTATGCGAAGGAAACTTAACGGCTGGATGAATAATCACCAAATAGAAATGGGATGTAAGTTTGTGAAACAAGTTTGTGGCAAAGGGAGTGCGAGGGCAACCAAGTTGCTCTCCACAATTCGGACGAGGGCGAACACCCATCCCATTATTCCGATGAAGATTGTACATTTCACATTTTAAATAGGGTCTTTATGAACGGCCGAATAAATGCCTAACAGCTTATACTAAGTTAAACTTTAATCAGCCACTATTGTGAACATCAAAAATAAACACACACACACACACACAGACACTTGCACACAAAAAATGCCGATTAATCATTAATTACGCAAATTCAACACAGAGGTCTACGAAACTTAATTAAAAACCGGCCATGCATTGTGTGGTTGGAGATTTTAAATGAAAAAAGGTTTCGCCTTTTACCATTAATTTAGTTTCTTAATTCGACTGTCGAGCCAAATCGAATTAGATTAATCCACAGTTTTTATAAAAGCATCAAATAATAATAATGGGGAACTGCAGATGCTGAATTGGCTGACCAGAAATGCCAAATAATTTGTGAAGACTTTCATTTTAGTTTGTAACAATATAATATTTTAAATAAACTAATTAGGTCTTAATTGGAATTAAGTGTTTTCCTTAGCTTACTATTCGTTTTAGTTTGGCAGAGCTGGCGAAATGACTAATAAAATTCCCCCCATCTAGTCGGAGGCATTATAAGACATTATTTTTTATCTTCTAGTGAAAATTATAACGTTTTTTAATCAGTATTATTTACAAGTATTGTAATCTGTATCGACAGTCCATGTTTGTTGATGTAGCTTATAACAGTAATAAATAAATAAATAAAAAGAATGAAGTCTGCTTTTAATTCCATCACTCTTTTGATTCTAACTTAAAACGCAAAAGATTATGACAATTCAGCATGCTATTGAAGAAGACTCCAGATATAGTCATATATAGTATATTATATCTCGGCAGTCGGCAATTGGTCTGGCACTAAACGCCTTCCATCTATGGCGGCTGCAGTTGCTAAGCCGTTAAGAGCACACACGAGTCCAGACCACGCATCTGGCGCGAAATGCCAGGGCTGAGGGCAGGGCAGGCTGAAAAACAAACGCACTGAATGCGCTCTCCGGACTGGCAGGTGGGCAGTTCAACTGGAGTGAGGGGGACGGCTGGCTCTTAGCCTTGACAGCCATTAGGCAGCGCAACATTTACACATTTTTATTTCCTTTTTTTTCACCCAGCAGCAGATTAAAAAGGAAATAAGCGTGAAAGCAAACTTGAAATTAACTGCAGCCGAATGTGGTTGGGCAAGGGACGAGAGTGCATGGAGAGGAGACAGCGAGAAAAGGCGAAACAGATAGCAGGCAAGAGTGAGAACGAGAGGTAAAGGTGAAAGAGAGAGCAGCAGCTGTGGGTAGAGGTAGGGGTGGGGATAGGCGTAGGGGTAGACGTCGATGTGAAGCGCTTTCAAGTGTGCGACATGCGGCTAATGATGCTGACATTAGGTGGCCGTTTAATGTGTGTGCACGTAGCGCTATACACACACACGCCACGCACACACACACACACACACACACACACACACACACAGGCAGGCGCATGCACAGGCACACTTAAATAGTCTCGCATGCTGCCATGCGTGTAAAAGTCAAGGCAGAAGGCACGCCACTGCGTGTTATATAAGCGGACGCACAAATGTATGCTACACTTTTTTTATGACGACCGTGTTATTTTTGGGCTGCCAAACAAACGACGGACGCACACATAAAAGCCAAAGCCAAAGCCGAATAAACTAAAGCGCAGTGAGAAATTTTGTGTTTCACAAAGAATATGACAAGACGGGAGAAAAGAACAACAACAGCAACAACAACAACACACAAAAAAAGGTGATAAAAACAATGGGTAGGTTGGGGGGCAGGCAACTTTAAGGCAGCGCAACGGCTGTGCAGACAAGACCAATGCTTAACGCACACACACACACACACAAACACACACACAGAAACACTTATAGGGCATAGCAGACACCATCAGAGTCGAGTATACATGAAATATTCAAAATACGACATGTAACTGTCATAATCATGGCCAGCGACGGCCAAAACAGACCAGACCAAGGCAACAACCCGAATCCGTATCCGAATCCGAGTCCGAACTCAAAACCGAGCCAAACAGCCAGGCAGCCAACAAGGGACTGGGAGCAATGGCGGCGCGACTCACAGCAGCAAACAAGCGAACTACTGTTCATTCCTGGCCAAATGCCAGGCATAGTTTAATATCTATTTAACATGTCAGTGGTGTTTGCTGAAGCGCATTGTTGTTGCTCTTATTGCTGCTGCTGCTTCTTCTTCTTCTTCCGCTGCTACCACTACTACTGTACACTACTGCTGCTGCTGCTGCTGCTGCTGTAGGTTGTAGGCCACAAAATCCCCAAAGTGATTATATTAATACAACATGAGCCACAAGTGTGTTGCATACATTGAGGCGTGCTGCTCGACAGCGAAGCGAGAGAAAACCTTTAAACTGTACCCACACACCCATCCAGTCACACACACACCCACACACTGCTTCCTGTGTATCTAAGCGTTTATTGTGGGGCTTGTATGCGTGTAGCTGTGTGTGTGTGGCTTTTTTGTTCTATTCGAAGTAAATCAGCATGAAATATATTGCATATCCATAAATACTGATACAAATATGCGAATAGGAATATTAGTGTGTGGGTGTACAAACAAGTTAGTGGAGCGACCTTAACCGCACATACCTAACGTTAATCTATTAAGTAATAAGCGAATGGTTTTCACTATGCAGCCAACTATTTATTCGTTCGCCGCAGAAATCTGTTGCGATGGAATTTTTTAATTAATATTGGTTTCAAAGTCAAGTTCATAGTCGAGAGAATAAAAATATTAATAAGTATTATAAGTTAAAAGTTATTGTATGAGGAAAATAAATATTAGTTTATTCTTAAAGTGTTCCTAAATACATCTTTTACGAGTGTATCGAATTTCGAAAAGTATTTTCTTGTTGAAAAGTAAATGAAAAATGAAAATGAAAAATGTATTGTTAAGAAAGAAAAAGTAAAATGAATGCAACTGCCTTTTTGAAACTAGAGACAAATTGATAAAACATGGACAAAAATAATAGTGCACGCACATGTGAGTGCAAGAAAAAAGAGAGGGTTGCTGAAACCCAAGACATAACATAAAATATTGTAAGCATCTGGTGTCAATTAGTATGCAAGTCAAAGGAAATAGAAATTACAGTCCACACAGAAAAAAGAGAAGGAGATACGAGTATGTACTGTTAATTAAAGGGAACTGCAGAAAAAGAAAATTTAAAATAAGCGTAGATCTTATGTTACAATTTTGTATAAATAAGCATGTTCATTCAATAATAATGTTGTTCAATTGAACTTAAATAATTTATTCTATAAGGCCTTAGCAAAAGTAAAGCTAACGGATAGCGAGGCTAATGGACGTTAATAATAGATAAGGATTATTTTACTATATATTTATTCAAGTTCCTAATCCCATCGTAGCTGTACGATTATGTTCATGATCAGAAGAGAAAGATGCTGCTAACAAACCACTTCTTATTACGCTTAAATAAATGTATATTAAAAATATTGACAGAACTTTAAATTAGTTTTATAATGTCTATAAAGTTGCTGTCTCGTATAAACACATCATCTATCATAAAATCTATCGTAAACTCAACAATAACCCATATACTATATAGGATCTGGCGTAAGCCAACTTGGTGTTTGGGGGCAGCCACAAATTCGCTTATTATTCATATATTAATTACATTAATTAATTAATTGTGCAATAATACATAGATTTTGTACAAGCACTTCTATGAAAATTCGATGCGGCTTAGGCGAACTAAAAGGGATTCATTGGCATACAACCAAGTGCGGAAACTTACCTCAAGCTGATTAACTCCGTAAACGAAACGTGCACGAAACTGTAAGAGAGATGAAGATAATTGTTTTAGCGAAAGATTTTATTTGTTTGCATTTGCAAATGAAATGATATGAAAAACGCAAATACTTAGGCATCTGACAGCGCCAAAGTAAAGGCAATATTTTAATATTTTAATGCAGTTTTTTGTGCCACACAAGTCTCCCAAAATGTTGAAACGCCTTAAGTGCAATGAACTTTCCGTGTGCCAATTCCTATGCTTGTGCCAGTGCCAGTGCCAGGCTGAGCCTCAGCCTGTTCCTCTGCCTGCCAATTCCAACAACATTTTGCCACAGTTTTGTATACACGTTATTTTTGTTTTGTTTTCTTTTTTTTGCGTTTTTCTTCTCTCTCTCTCTCTCTCTTTTGTACTTTTTTCTTGGCTTTGCTGTGTGCGAAGCTGCTCGAGCAGCACGCCCTTAATTTTCAAATCAAACAATGTTATGTTGTGGAAATAAAATGTGAATGTTAAAAAGAGCAGAGCAGTGGGCGGACAGAGGGCTGGCAGAGGGCGCTGAAGGGGCAGCTTCAAAAACAAAAAGCAAACGAGACTGCTGTGTCGAACAGCCGACAGCGTTCTGTGTATCTGTATGCATGTAAGTGTTGTGTCGGTGTGCGTGTGTGTGTGTGTGTGTGTGTGTGTGTGTGTGTATGAAGGTCGACAGCATGGACAGGCTCAGGCTTGGGCTCGGGCTCAGGCTTCAGCTTCAGCTTATGCTTGCGGCTCCCGTTGCACTCAAATTGTTGCCAGTTTTCATTTAAACACATACATTCATGCATGCATAAACGTATTCATATTTGAACACACACCAACACACACACACGCACCTACACTACACTCTCGATAATGCCGACCACACAAAATGTACATATTTTTACGACCAGCACTGCATTTCTGAATGAAACCTATTCCCATTAAATTCAAGCTACTCTTGCAATTTTGGCTGCGAACTAAAGTATAAGTTGTTGGTTTCTTCACTAAATTCTTCAGACAACTTGAGATCAACATTTTTAATCCGAAAGAAGCATTATCTGAGCAAGTCTGTTCACGTTCCCCAATAGGTGAAGTGTGCATAATAAAACCAGTCGAGTTATTGGGTCTCGAAGTGTCTGTTGGAATCCAGATCAGACTAAAGAACTCTTCAAGCCGAATCACTAAATGGCCTTTCCTCCGAAAAGTTGGTTTGAAAATTCGGATATTATTATAAGAGATAGAGAAGTTAACAAAACTTAACTTTCTTAGTCGGTATAGCGCTGGCTGTAAGGCCTTCGAATATAATGAGTGGCATTGTCTAGGGACTAATTTCTCTGATTCTAAATCGATCTTCGCTTATTATTTCAGCATTTTTCATTTTTTCTGCATTCAACCATTAAACAGTTTTATAATTTTTCCATATACATATGTGAAATTATATCGATGAGTCAACTATTTTTTGTCACACACAATTCCGCAGAAGTAATTCATCTGAATTGCTCCAAGAATTGCATGTTTTAGAAGCGATATCTGCGTTCCTTTCTAATAAATTCGCATTTCACTTCCAATTTAAAACTCAAATGCCAAGTTAAGTAAAGCTGGTCAAGAACAGAGGAAAATAATTAAACAATGAACAAGAGGAGATATAACTGAAATAAAAAAGGCTATCTGAAGTATAGAGTCTGCAATTGGAAGCAACAGAGTGTTTGAGCGTCTCTCCAAGTTAATGAGATTCCACTGTATTTATTCATGCGAGTATACGAGTATATACAAGAATTGCCTCATCGCTGTGCCTAATGAACTAAATTTCAATTTCTTTGCCTTTGCCTTTGCTGCTGCTGCTGATGCTGTTGCTGCAGTTTCTCTTTGTTTGAGTATGAATGTGCTGCCCAGTAGGAACAGTAGGTTGCATGCCTAGAGCACATTTAGCTTCATCATTCTCTCATCCTTCAGCCTTTCACACGAACATTATCTTTCTGACGGAATGTAACTTTGGGGCTTGGGGTCACTAGCAAAGTACAGATTGAAGAAGCAACGATTTCATGGCGTACACACTTGTAGGCTTACAAAGGGGCGAGCAGCAAGTGTGGGAGTTCTTTAGTCCTACTGGGTGTATTTGATTTGGTTCTGTTATGTTTTCTGCTTCAGTTGCTGCTACTGCTGGATAGTACGGCGCAGCTTAGATCCTTTGACGCCGTCCGTTTTCCACTCTCTGTCTGTTTGCTGTTTGTCTGACATGCACATTAACCTCTTTTTAAATAATTTATAAACAAATGCAAATAAAATAAAATACACAAAGAGCGAGCTCAAGTGGCAGCAGCAGGCATGACTAAGCAAATAAAAGTGCGGCAAATGAGCAGCAAGTTGGGGCGCTGACGACCGCGACGACGCATCGCAACGCCAAGGGATCGAAGGCGCCGCGACGGCCGAAGGACCAAGCAAGGAATCGCAAGCAGGTGCGACAAGTTGCCGAGGCTAATAGTATGTACTCCTGTGGGGAGGAGCTGGGTGCAGAGGAGCGGGCAAAGCCGTAAGTTGAAAAGCACCGCGCAAAAGTTAATCAAAATGCAAACCAAACACACACCCACGCAGACACAGACACAGACACACACACACACACAGCCACTCATACCCATACACTCAAAAACTAAAACGAACTCAAAGTAAAATTGTTGAGCACCACGCGGCACAGAGTTTATGGTTTAATTATAATTTTACTTTTAGCTATGAATTTCAATTTGTCAACAGATACGAGGAAGTTCGCAAACAAAATCCTTCAAAGCTAAACAAAAAATATCCAGGAACACAAAACTCTTCCGCATATTAAAAAGTAATATATTACAACAAAGTTGATATTTTCCAGTGAAATAAAACGCGTTTTATTTGAGTACAGAAATTCATTAAATGAAGTATCATTTTTATTCTGAATTCCTATGAAAAGTTATTTAAAAAAGAGAAAATATAAGTATGGTTTAATTATAATTTTACTTTTAGTTATGAATTTCAATTTGTCAACAGATACGAGGAAGTTCGCAAACAAAATCCTTCAAAGCTAAACAAAAAATATCCAGGAACACAAAACTCTTCCGCATATTAAAAAGTAATATATTACAACAAAGTTGATATTTTCCAGTGAAATAAAACGCGTTTTATTTGAGTACAGAAATTCATTAAATGAAGTATCATTTTTATTCTGAATTCCTATGAAAAGTTATTTAAAAAAGAGAAAATATAAGTATGGTTTAATTATAATTTTACTTTTAGTTATGAATTTCAATTTGTCAACAGATACGAGGAAGTTCGCAAACAAAATCCTTCAAAGCTAAACAAAAAATATCCAGGAACACAAAACTCTTCCGCATATTAAAAAGTAATATATTACAACAAAGTTGATATTTTCCAGTGAAATAAAACGCGTTTTATTTGAGTACAGAAATTCATTAAATGAAGTATCATTTTTATTCTGAATTCCTATGAAAAGTTATTTAAAAAAGAGAAAATATAAGTATGGTTTAATTATAATTTTACTTTTAGTTATGAATTTCAATTTGTCAACAGATACGAGGAAGTTCGCAAACAAAATCCTTCAAAGCTAAACAAAAAATATCCAGGAACACAAAACTCTTCCGCATATTAAAAAGTAATATATTACAACAAAGTTGATATTTTCCAGTGAAATAAAACGCGTTTTATTTGTGTACAGAAATTCATTAAATGAAGTATCATTTTTATTCTGAATTCCTATGAAAAGTTATTTAAAAAAGAGAAAATATAAGTATGGTTTAATTATAATTTTACTTTTAGTTATGAATTTCAATTTGTCAACAGATACGAGGAAGTTCGCAAACAAAATCCTTCAAAGCTAAACAAAAAATATCCAGGAACACAAAACTCTTCCGCATATTAAAAAGTAATATATTACAACAAAGTTGATATTTTCCAGTGAAATAAAACGCGTTTTATTTGAGTACAGAAATTCATTAAATGAAGTATCATTTTTATTCTGAATTCCTATGAAAAGTTATTTAAAAAAGAGAAAATATAAGTATGGTTTAATTATAATTTTACTTTTAGTTATGAATTTCAATTTGTCAACAGATACGAGGAAGTTCGCAAACAAAATCCTTCAAAGCTAAACAATTAAATAGCTAGGAACTCCAAACTCTTCCGCACATTAAAAAGTAATATATTACAACAAAGTTGATATTTTCCAGTGAAATAAAACGCGTTTTATTCTGAATTTCAGTTAAAGTTAAAAGTTAATCAAAACTGAGAAAATATATAGTAGTACGAAAAAGTTTGCCCCTTGTTCAACGCCACTTATTAATACGATTTTTTTTCGTTTTCGGACAGATACTTACACCTGGCACTTGGCAGTTGTTTATTTGTTTGGTTTTTTGCTTTGAAGAATTCTCTTTTTATTGCAAATGTTGATCTTACTTAAGTCGTTAAAGAGGCTTTATTTAGCTCCAACAAAAAAGGGCACCGTTAGGTAAAGTAAATAAAGTTTGTATTTAATTTGGTCTTGTCTTATTTTCTCGCAGTGCACTACTGCGTGGAAAAAGTCTTGAAGCATGTCTTCAGCTACGCGTTCTACCCATACAAGTAGGTGATTGAGACTGCGGGGTGACGAGGTATAAGGGATATAGGCTGTGTAAAGTACCCAGTCTTCCATAAATATGCCAACAATTGTTGAGCAGAAATTTTGAGCAAATTGTGCATCAAGCAACTGGAGTCCGAGAAGGTGCGCGTCCTTTTTTCGCACCACCTTCAGCAGCAGTTGTTGTTGTCGTCTTGGAAACAGAGCAAAACTTTTAATGAAAGAACGCGCGCGACTCGAGCTCGGAGTGTGTTGGCAGATTTATACTCGTACATATTGTAATAAGTAGTTAGGGCAGAAGAAGCTTTGCCAAATATTGACCCAACAGTTTTAACTGCTTTTGTTTTGTGAGAATAGAAGGCAGCCAGAAGCTTTGATTTCCATAAACTTTTTAATTTATCCTTTCATTTTGAACCCCCCGCCCTCAAATATCAGAAGAAAATTGAACGAGTCTGAACGTTTACGTTTGGATTTTAATATTTGCACTCATCTTTTGTTAATTTGAATTGACCGATAGGCTTGGCTTTCACAAAACTAAAGCTGAGATAGCTGATAGGTTTTGTTGTATACCGTTTGGCTGCAGGGTATACAACTTCTTACGCCTTGACAGATACATTATGGCTTGCTCTTTAATTGCAGCATCAACCAAAGCAAAAAGGATATTCCACTTGAAATAGAGCCATCTTCGAGGCGCTCTCCATGGACCCTGATTGCATTTCTAGCTCACATCAAGCCCCTCCCTCGCACATAGCTCCCCACAATATAGACATCTGCACGTGGTGCCGCGCCGGAAAACAAGAAACGAGAAATCAACACCCACCATTCTCGATATCCAGCTAACATGTCAACTCAACCTTTTGGCTTTTAACGCAACGACAGCTTTAATAATATTGTCAGTGCCATGATGCTGTGCGGGGGGCCTGCTCGGCTCGCAAGTGTTTGTGTGTTTGTGTGTTTTCCTGTTTGTCTGATTCGATATTCTATGATTTCTTCCCAGCACTCCGGCGTAACACGTAATGCATATCCATCTACAGAGAGACTGAAAGGTTCTTCTCATGTTGCGTTTGATGTGATAAGTGTTTTGCAAAATTGCCATTGCCCGAATGCAATTGAATATTTTTTAGTTGAAGGAAATGGAGAGAAACGTTAACTATATAATTTCCAGTCATTAGTGTGTGATCTTATATATTGTTCTTAATTGGGTGTCCTCGTTATCTAAGCCCTAAATTTTAAAAACTCCATTAACATCAGTAATTTCCCAACTACTGTCTGGTCTGGTTTTTTTTTTTTTATCAGACGTCGTAGCCCGATGTTCTTTTTTCTTAATTTATTTTGCATAATAAAGCGTTGCAATATTTGCTAACTATATGCTCTTTGTAGGAGTTTTAGTTTTACGATAAGTGTGATCATAAGTGCGTTCAGCTTAACGCCCTATAGAATAGAATAGAATTCCCCAAAAAGCCTACATTTCCTAAACCCTGTAATACAAGTTTTCAGAGTATGCCCAATGAATTTGGATTACTTTGTTCAAAATTCTGGAAAATATAGAGGCTGACATTCACCACCCTTTTATCTTCTTAGCTACATAAAATTATCGGCACTGTCTATATCGTTGTTTACACACAGTTCCTTCATCGATATAGCACATCTTCTCTAGCCTCAGGAAAATGTGAAACCATATACTCCGCACACCTCATCAACTCCAGCATTTTGACTAACTGGAGTAACAATATGAAAATTTTCCGCTACTTGTAACCTTCATTTGTAGGTAATTGCATAACATGTCTGACAAACAGCATCCCCCCTCCCTAACATGGAAGGACAGCCTTGCAAAAAAAAAAAAAAAAATTTCAAAAAATCAGCAGCGATTGTGGCAACAACGGCCGATGCCGTGGCAACCCAGACATCAACTGTCACCGAACAGATTCCATTCCCTTTCCGGCCCCATGGCCCCACGAACAGTTTGTTTGTAAAACGCTCAAATTGTCAAAATGGCGTGCGGCACACTCGCGCATGGGGCAAGAACAACAACAACAACAGCAACAACAATGTCGGTAAGTCAATAATGTAATTTTCTCTTTTGATATTTTGTATTCCTCGTTCGCGTATGGCGCTTCCTTTTGTCAAGCCAACTCTAACACAATCAGTTCAATACTCTGCGAAAAAAAAACAGGATAACACACTCCATCACACTCAGAGCCCGCGATGGGGCAAGGAGGTGCACAGAGACATCATGTTCCATGCGTATCCGTATATAATCTACCTAGGAGGAGTGTTGGAAGATTCCACAGAGCAGACTCGTTCGGGATTTGTATGACTTAAAGGTTCTTTATACAATTATATCTATCTGCCAAAGTCTATATATAGTATGTCTGCTGCGTATATATATCTAGGGAGAATATTGCTGGGCTCTATGATGACTTCTTTTAGTCGATCTAGAAATATCTATTCTGGTTAGAAAGAAGCTGGTCAATAAACTAGACTTGCAGGTTCTTCATATATGATACTTATATGTACCTGGGAAGACTATTGGGGGCTCCATGATGACTTCTTTTAGTCGATCTACAAATATCTTTTCTGGCGCGTTAGTCTAGAAGTTGAGGATTAACAAACTAGCCTTAAGGGTTATTCATATATTATAGTATACTAGTTTATGTACGTAGGAAGAATATTGGCGGACTCTATGATGACTTCTTCTAGTCGATCTAGACATATCTCGCCTGGTGAGTAAATATCGAAGGGTGGTGGTCAACAAACTAGCCCTGCGACTACCTCTATAAAATTATGTAGACCCTGTCTCTTCTGTTGAATAAGTATCGCTTTAAGTACAGCTTTCCAGGTTCCCGTTCTTAGTGGTAAAGCTTTTTCGAGCTTCCCACTCACGGAAGTCGTAGCTGCGAGAACCTTAACACAGCATGCCAGGAAATTTCACTCGTCCGTATCGGAGTTGTCACTCAACAACTTAACGTTCTCTCAGTTTAAAAATTTCTTCAATAGTATTAGGACGCACATTTTCCGGACATTTATATTTTTCGTTGTTACCCAACATTTTGAAGTGTATTATTTCGGTTTTTATATTTTCCCAGTAGGTGGGCAGAACGTCGATTCGCGCTTTTACTGAAAGCTTTACATTTCGTTTCATTTTAAGAACATTACGTCGACATGGCCGTACCTTCAATGGAAATACCCAGCAAGCTGCTAGATGAGGAGGACTTCGATGCGCACGACGAAACAGATGAGCAATTGGTCAGCCTGCTGGAAGCTGGACATCAGTTGCCAGCTATCTTGCACGAGGATAGCAGCATGGAGAGTCCCTTGGAGCAGGGCATGTCCGAGCTGCAACGCATCTTTGAGCAACTGGTGCCCAACAAGCAAACGGGCCGCTCGAGCTTAGCTCGAAGTCCGCATTACTTCTTTGGCACACTGATCGAGGAGCCGAGCGCCGAGGACAAGGTGATTGGTCATGTTTCTGAGCTAGAGGAGGACCAGCTGCCCCAGCCCGAGCTCGATGACCAGACACGCTTCAAAGCAGCAAAATTTTTCAATCTCATGCTGACCAAGCTATGGCGACGAAGGCGCAGCGAAGTATTCGATCTGCACGCCCTGGTGCGCAGATATCAGGAGCTGGTAAGTACAAGGATAATAACGCAATGCATCCATTTCTCAATCGAACACAAAAAATCAGGCCTTCAAGACCCAGAACGAGCTCTTCAAGCGCAACCAATTGATCTGCATGGAGCATCGACGCGGCGAGAACCTGCGCGTGCAGCTCGTCCGAGCAGTCGGCCGGGTCCGGGTCACCTCGAAAACGTGTCGGATCATAGAGGAGCAGTTAATGCAACTGCGCGCCTACGAAAAGGATCTGCAAGCAAAGCTTCAGGAAAAGACGCAGGAATGTGACAATTTTTCAGAGCTCCTGCAATCTTGTAAGACCGAGTTGTTCAGGGAGTTGGCCAAATACCGGCAAACATCTAGCGAACTGGCTCAAGAGCAGCGTAATGCACAAAACTTGGAGATAATCAACACAGAACTGGAAGATGAGGTGAGCCACCATTAGTAGTGCTCTTTAATGGATGATGGAGGATAGTGATTACTAATTCACAATTTTCTAGCTGCTCACACTCAAGGATCGCTTTCAAACGCAGAACGATAAAATGACGGTGGAGTTGACGCGCAAACAGGAGCAATTGGACTCGGCCTATGAGCTGCTTAAAGACTTTGAGGAAGAAGTTGCTGAATTGGAGCTGTAAGCGGTGTGAAGAGTGTCTCTTTTGAGTTTTTATGCTCGGCATTCAAACATAGAATCTATACTATATATATTGGTCTAAATATGTATAACAGACAAAGGGCGTCGTGGCTGTTGTTTTTTCTAGATAGACAACACACATTGATTTGTCCGTCTGTATGAACATCGAGAACTGTTGTGTCAAAATAGTTGGAGATACCAAACTTGGCATATCGATTGCTCATATCCATATGCAGATCAAGTTTATTACCAATCTTATGTCGCCCACTTCTTTTTTTGTCCCTGCCATAAGAACGATCGGTGAGAAAATTGATTTGTCCGTCTGTATGAACATCGAGAACTATTGTGTCAAAATAGTTGGAGATACCAATCTTGGCATATCGATTGCTCATATCCATATGCAGATCAAGTTTATTGCCAATCATATATAGCCCACTTCTTTTTTTGTCCCTGACATGAGAACGATCGGCGAGAAAATCAGTCTATGCGATACGATGTCGTACTCAAAGCTGGTCTTTATAATGCCTCACCAAGTTCTAATTTTTCGTCCGAATCATATATCTGCCGTAGGAATTTTTGTTTTTTAATGGAATAAGGGAGAAAAGCTCTTCTACTCACTGTATTTCGTTCTCTCTCTCTTTCTCCCTCTTACTCTCTCTGTTTCTCAATAGGGAACATACCGAACTGATGCGGTCCAGAGAAAACGAACGGGCCCTGCAGAAGGAGATTGCTGCCTTGAAGAAGGAGATGGGCATGGTGCGCTACGTCTTCTTTTATCGTACGGTTCGCCGTCTATCGGACCTTCCTCGCTACATTTCGGAGCTGTTCGCCACCATTCTGAGCTGTCTGTTTCCGCAGCCAAGCATCAGCTCAGTGCGCTTTTGTATTGCTCTGCTCATCCTGATTGCGGCAATGAACTGAACAGCATTTGCCTTAAAAAGCGGACAAGGGGCATTAGTTGCGTGCCCATTCTATTTACATGGCTATGACTGTCATTTTTTTGGGGTTGTAATTGAATTAACGTACATATATATACTTTATAGTAGGAACATTAAATAGTTTTCATTTGCCGTATACAAAAAATACACAAATCCATCAAAATATCGTGTACTTATAAATTTATAAGTTTGCAAATTTCATAAAAATAATTGCAATTTAAATGAAAAAGGAATGAATTGTTCATCTTTAATACACATATACAAGTAGTATATATAAATACTGTCTACAAGATACTCTTTACTGCTCAAACTGACAAGCTGGTGAGGGGAGTGTTTGTTCATCCTTTTACAGATTTTAAAGAGCACGAAATTGGTGATCGAAATTCGTAAAAGGTATGGGTTGTGATTAACCTTATTTTCGCAGTAAAATAAGATAAGTTTCAAATCATTACATAACATAATTGACATAATTGACTTACGAAACAAGATATGAATGGAACAACTAATTATTTGCATACAGTGCTATTTTATTTGCAAATGGGCATGGAGAAGCAGATAATCCCACAGTTTTAGTTTAAGGTGTGTTGAGTCTGAGATTCAACAACCATTGAATGTAAGTAGTTTTGTCAATACGAGTAGAGTGGTATGATATTTCAGAATAAATTAGACAATCTTCGTTAATGAGTGTTTCTAGAATGTTTCTCCATTTCTAGAACTTCTGAGATAAAAGTGGGCAACAAATGAATAACAAAGCCTGTACAATGGATCAGTAATTTGTCAGGAATAGTTATAGTTTGCGGTCAATGCTCGAACTACTGCTTCCATCTTTAAACTGACGGCCTTCACATCACATGAGAGCCGTGTGCAGATGTCAGCTTGTATACGTATTACAAAAGACTTGCGGTATGGAGAGCTAATCGAATTATATATCGCGTATACGCCACGTTGCGCGCGCACTCGTAATGCAAATTATTGCTCACCACATCGTACCACAGCCACAGAGAGACAGGGAGACAGGCAGACAGGGTGGTGGCAGACAGGGAGGTGGCAGACTGGCAGACAGGCGGACAGGCAGGCAAATTAAATAACGCACGCACGAATGACAACAACGGCAGCAGAAGTACACAACAACAATAACAACAGCAGGAGAGTGGCAGCGGTTGATAGATAGCCAAGTTAATACGCTATAATACGCGCCATAATTGTCGTCATACATACTCGTACATATATACATACATATATATAGTGCATATGTATGTATGTATGTACTCGTATGTATGTTTGTTGTTAAAGGAGCAGCGACCGCAGCGGCCACAAATAATATCTGACATTTGCACATCGTCGACATGGACATCGGACATCGGACACCGGACATCGAAATAGACATCGAAATGGGCATCGCGACATCGGACGACGTCACCAACATTGACGTTGAGGTTGGCGTCAAAGAACCTAGCATCTGCCATTAGCCTAATATAGGCGGCAATCCAATCAGTCGACCGACAGACAGTCAACATACATATAATATAGGTGTAAACCGCAGTGTCGGCATCGCGACCACCGCGCGAACTTTAATTAAACAAAATAATTTGCAATTAGTTGTGTTGTCGGCAACAATGGTCGGCAAGGGCGGCCACAGAAACAGTAACAAGGCAACAGAGCAACAGGGGGAGTGGAAGGAGAACAAAAAAAAAACTATAGCTCTACTAACTTGGCTAAATGAAAATGTGTAATTTAATATGCATGTGCGTTGTCTATTGTCTTTCGGTTCGTGTGCTTTTATTATTTTTTGTTTTGTTTTTTGTTTTTGTTTTCGTTTTTGTTTCAGTTACTGTTTGCTTTTGCGTTTCTGTGGATATGCCCATGAAAAATAAACTAAACACCAAACACCTGTCGGCTATTCGCACTTAATACGTGAGCACAACTATTTGTTTAAACAATAAAATATGCAGCAACCCCATATCTATATCCACATGTATACATATTTTATCAGCACTCCAAGAGGTGTCAGCAAGTTCTATATTAAAATTGATATTCACTGCAAGACCTCATTCTATTTTTTCATGTCCAGGCCCTCTTGTCTATGGCTGTGTGTGTGTGTGCTTGTGTGCCTTACTCCATGTAGATACTCATAACTACCACTATTTTATCATTTAATAACAATAAAGTGCTGTGCTAAGCATATTGATGGATTGTGCATATCTGTGTAATTATTACTTAGAAAGTTTCAGCCATAATATGCACATTTTTTTTGGGTTTTAATTCAGTGGTGGATATTTTATTGTGGGAACATTCTTTCTTACTACAACAACTCTATTTTTATATGCTTTGGGAGGAAACCAAGATAGGTTCAAAAATTCAAAAAAGGTGCAATTGAAGTGATATTTTCAAACTGAAGTTCATGAATATTGGACATTTGTTTTGAAAAACAAGTTTGTTCATTTTTAAGACGATATTCATATTTGGTGTTAATTTTAAATTCTTTGTAGATTGGTAGATAATAGTAACACTTCAGCTAAAAGAGTTTTAATGATGATGCAAACATTCTAATCCCTAAGTAATACAAATTCCTAAATATTGAGCATTTGTGTTTAAAAACAAGTTTGTTTATTCTTAAGACGAAATTCAAATCCATAATTGGTATTTATTTTAAATTCTTTGTAGATTGGTTAATACTATTTCGTTTCAGCCAAACAACACGTTTTGAATGCAAAGTGATTTTTTGTTTTTTTTTTGTATACTTATAGATAAATGTATTTATATGGGGTTTTCCTACAGTGGCCTTTATTTATCGCGTAACTTTCGGATTTAATATTCATTGCATGCGCTATTTGCATAATTATTATTATTTTTTGTGTAACATACATACATACATAAATATTTCTGCAAGGCACAAAAAATGTCAGCAGTTTGACAGGCAGTGTGCTCTACGGTTGTAAGTGCACTGCAAACCCAATTAACACTCTCGCACAGCATGCAAGAATGAGAATTGGTAAGAATCGTCACCTGTGGCTGTATTGATCAGCGCGCTTGCGGTTTAACGCTCTCACTTTCTTGCTCTCTTTGGCAAAGCAAGGCAAACAATGACACCTGCTCTGGTGGCGGCAAAGGCAACGGCAGCGGCAGAAAATATTTATCACTTTTATTTTATTAAATTTCTTTCTAACTGCAAGTTACACGCGGTAATTTGTACTTTGGAGGGGGGAAAAAAAATTAAATGAAAAAATTCACTATTGCGGAAGGCACACAGACGAAAACAATGCCCATTGAAATGAATTTTGATATTTTGTTGTTCACTCTTTTCACGCCTGCCCTCCGCCCATAAACTCAAAACAAACGAAACTGAAAAGCACGTTGCGATATTCTTCACGTTTTACGGCGACGAGTGCGAGTGCGAATGCGGGCTAACGGGCAAAGCCCATCTAAATGACTGACCGACCGCCCAGCTGAGCGACGACTACTACGACGACGACGGCAACAACAACAACAGCAACAATAGCGAGCGTAGCACGCACTGCACTCGTTTATCAAAAAGACTAACGGACAAAAAATATTGTTGGTGTGCAAGAAAGCTGCTCCACCGAGAATGCGGCGCGTACAGTGCGTGGGCGCACTTTAAAGTGTTGCCAATTCAGCCGTTTTCCCGCCAGTTCCGACGACTATTGCGATATTTGTCATCAATTTGTTTCAATTATTTCATGAAGATTTTTGAACCCAAATATGTATCATAGATCAGTCATTGGAATGATGTATCTTTAAATAAGTTTTGTTCAAAAGCCTATTTTAAACAATTTTAATTGGAAATTATTTCAAGAATAGATGGGACATATAAGAAAACTTCATCAATCAATGAATGCGAATGAAAACAACGAACGATCAGATTTTTCAATTCATTTCTAATTGTTCAACTATTTCTAGCTTTTGACTGAAACTCAAGAATTGGCAGCACTGAAACTGTGTGCCCATTCAGAGAGAGAGAGAGAGAGAGAGAGAGAGAGAGAAAGAGGGAGAGAGCGAGCAACAGATCAAAAGAGAGATATAGAGAGAGCAAGAAAGAAAGGGAGAGTGAACAAATGAGCACTTTGCAAATTTGATTATTATACATTGCCATTGAAATGTACATAAATTATGAGAGGGAGAGTGTGAATGTGGGTGTAGGTGTGTGTGTGTGCGTGTGTGTATAAGTACCAATACGTGTGATAGTGCGGGTGCTGCCTTTGTAAAAGCAGCAATTGTTTATTACTGTAGTTTTATTGCAAAACCCCGCCACAGCGAACAAGCCAACCAGCCGAGCAGGCAAACAAATAAACAAACAAACTGAAGAAAATAACAAAACGGCAGCCGCAAAAAATCAACTCATTGTAAAAAGTTTTTCTGTTTTCATTGCTGAGCGCAAATTGTAAAGAGCATGGAGCGATATTGGTAGCCTAAAGTGGGGGAGGTGGGGGAATGGGTTTACAAAGTGGCACTAAAAACTAAAAAAAAAAATATTCTTTTTAAACTGTGGAATACTCTACAAGGTATTACTTTCATGTATTCACTGAATTTTTATAGACATGGTAAGTAGAATAAATAATTTACACGAAAACACAACAAAACTATCGTTAATGTAGGTATACAGATATTTATGTTTTTTTAATCACCACATCATTCAATCATATATAGATCAGATACAGTTTTATGGCCTTCGGAAGTTTTTAATAACCTTAATACATAGGTATTTCCCATTTCCATATCTGAACTAAATCAGGTGAAGACACTATGAGGCAAATCAGGAGTTGTGAAGAATGAATTTATTTATTTAAATTTCTGTATATATGTGTATGTATTCCAGAATTCTTATTATAAGAACTTCGATGGAAATGGAAAATATAAAAACAACACAGCCTAAATGGGATTGTGAAGGTGTGTTAGACCACACATTTTGAGGAGCACTGCAGTGCGACTTAAACTGCGCGAGAGACGAGAGGGATATTTTGCGTTCTTCTAGCGAGACTATTTGTAAATTTTGCCGTTATTTGCCACAATCAGCGACGGATTGTGCGTCATAAGTTATCGGAGAATGTGTGGAATTCTTAAAAATATATGAACATATGGTATTTTCCATCTCACTCCCAGATTATTAGATTCTTATAAGTATCAGAAATGTTTTGAGTAGCAGTGTTGCAAATATTAATATCCGATGTTAGTCTTACCACAGTAAGTTTTAAAACACCCCTTAAATTCCCAGATAAGCAAATATTGTCAGATGAAATCAAGATATTGGAGGGAAGCGATTATTTCTAACATACAGATCTTTATAAAATGCATTCTTGACAACAATTCAACTCATATGTTTCAATTTACGAGTAGTAGTATTACAATTTAAGATTGATCCACGGACTTTAAAGTACTTTGTCGGCTAGTTTTTATTCTGTTTATAGGATTTTAAGGTCAAGTCTATTAAAAGGCCAGTTTTAAATACCAAAACGAAATGCTTATGTGTGAGAATAAACTGGATCCAACACTTTATATACAGTTTTTCAGCACCAATTCACTTTCCCTGGGGCTATTTTGGCTTTTGAACAACCATTCTAGGTATACTGTTGACAGTTGTTCCAATACCAATAATTTGCCCACGTAATAGAAAACTTGCAAAATAGTTGTTATGTAAATACAGATGTGCATTGCAAGTTTTAAAATGGCAATAAGCTGGTTAAACTATTATCCTATTAACGACCAATTGTTCCAATATATGTTACAGTTATACCTTTCAACTGCAGACCTGCATTTATGTATGTTATTGGGTAATATTTAAATATTATGCAAACAGGCGTTTGGACTGGGCTATTTTCTATATTTATTTATGATTTTTATTTTATGAAAATCGTAAGTTTGAATTAAAATGTTCAGTTTTGAAAAGCTAGGAAATGACCAACTGCCACGATATTTAGACTGAAGCAACCAGAAACGACTCAACCAGACTCTAGATGCATCTTGGATTTCGCAGCTTGGGAGTCGCAGAAGTGCCACTGATTGTTAAGACTAAGCCCGCAGCTCTAAAATCAGATAAAAAAAATCAGAATGGCGGACTGGTTCGACGCAGTTTTGGAATCACTTGTTCATTTATGTTTGGAGATCAAATAAGAGTATAGGAAGAATTTGAATTGTTCCTTAAATGTGCGATAACAAAGAGAAAATATGAAGTAAAATGGAGCAAGAAATTATATGGAGTATTGAAGTGCTATGATCGAAACAACAGTCGATATTGCAACAGACTTCTCAATTGAAATGATATACATACTTGATATACTTTTACTATCCATAGAAGTTTAGTCGAACTAACATTCTTGAACTCCTGACCTACCTCAACCACCCCTCTTATTTCTAAATCAGCAGCTTTCAACTTTTAACGTTAATGTTTGCGAAGCCTGTGGTCGATCTACTTGTATATACTATAACTAATTGCTAACTAACTATTGTATAACTATAACTATTGCTAACGATGAAATCAACTTCAATAGAATTCATTACTGATTTCGTCAAAGAAACCAAATGCCTCATTATCGAAATAAAAATGTATGCTGAATTATTCTTGAAATTGTATTGAAATAGGAACATTATACATATATTGCTAACACTAAACTGTAACTATAGAGAGTACAGAGATTCTTAATTTAATGAAGTGTCTGCAGCGCGAAATGAAAAATTAAACTAAACTATTCTTCAAATAATATTGAAACTCAATCGGCATTAAAGAGAATTATTATCTAGGACACATTTTAATTTTGATATATTTTGGATTATCTTGTCTCAGATTTTTCAACCGCGCCCCACCACTGTGCAACAACATCTCTGCCCCTCAGCTTTTGTTCGCCACTTTCATGTGGGTTGGGGTTTCGTGATTGTGTGCGCAAGTAAATTTCATTTAATTTAATATTTTGTTTACATTTTTTATTTATTTACTCGTTTTGTTTACCCCAGCATTTGTCTCTACATACTTATATACACACATATACATAGTACACACACACACACCCACACGCACACACATCCAGTTTTACACTCGTAAAGAGGCGCCGCACAACAGTGTTTAGATTGGTTTGTTTGCAGGCAGCGTTACTGGAAACCAATAAGGAAACCACGGGAGGATTGCCACCGCCAGTCTTCTCCACTCTTCACTGGATAGCCACATTTCCGCCAACGGCGCTGGCCATTGTCTGGCGCCGTCGCTGGCGCTGCATTTGTATGATGCGAATCAAATTCCGCTGCTGGACGGGATTCAAAGTCAGAAAGCCCCGAAAACCCAGCCAAAACGTATGCAAAAAGGGGACAATTCGGGTCAGATGGTGATCGAAGTGGGCGGCCAGGAGGACCCGATTGAGCGCCACAATCGAGAGGACCATTGTGCTGAGCCAACAGCACAAAGTCTCCAACAGCTCGCGCCACACACTTGCCGCTGGCATGAAGAGAAAGTTGCACAGGAGATGAATCACCAGACTGACGTTGCTATCCATGGAGCACCAAATAACATTTCCCGAAAGCTCCATCAACATCAAAGAGACCCCAGTCTCGACAGCCAGATGAGCCCGAACGGGCAGAAAATGCAGTTGCCTTAGACGCAGATCCATTTGCCACAAAAGGCAGGTGGTGGCCAGAATGAAGATCCAGCGCGCCTGCAGGTGCAACGCATTGGAGCACAGCTCCAATGGCGTCTCAATAAAGATGGGCTTCTGATTTAAATACAGCACAAGAGCCAAAATAATTGCCAATTTATGCATTATTTCTTTGCGTATGTGTGTGTGTGTGCGTTTCTCAAAATTTCGCTCGCGCTGCGCCAAGATGACGATTTAAAAAGTAAGCCGTGATTGAAATTTTTTATAATTCTCGAAAAGGGTGTGCAATTTTGTAAAAAAAAAATAAGAGTTCAACAACAGTAAAAACGACTAAAAATTTGATAATACTGATCGGACTGCTCCGTTCCCTTAACATCTAATATTCATTCGATTTTGAACCAATCTCCGATTACTTTAACTATTATTAATCTCCAGGGACTGTAATTATTATAAAAATGAAAAAAATTGTTTATTTTTAATTTTTTTCATTCTCTCACAATATAATGATTAATTATGAGTTATATTTTACAACTCAACAGAAATTCATTATTTTGAGCAAAACAATAAAACTGATAAAATAATGATTATTCTTTAAATTTTATTTTTTTTCCAAAAATAAAAGTCAAGCCGTAATTTTGCCTTTTTCATAAGGCATAAATATCCCTAAATAAATAATTTCAAAACTTTTCATTTCGAATCAAGATCATTTTCGAATTATTGGAAATACAAGTATGCTTGCAACTATATGGACTTGTGAAGATCTGGTTTGTTTGGGAATTCGTTTTTAGAAGCCGAGAAAAAAGTAAAAGTATGAATTAGAGAATAGAGAAGACGTTCAAATACTATCAGTAACGACTTTTCACTTCTTCTTCTCTCTCCCTTCTTCTCAGTTAATTAGACCAAATCCCCTCAAAGCCGACAATAGACAACCTAAAACTACTCATAAGCCTAATCATATTACAAGATATATAATACACATAAATAAAACATATGTATAGCTGAAGAAGGCCCTATTAGCCAGGCTACAAGCTTTTAGCTAGCGCTCTTCAAATAAATAAAATATTTTGGTTATTTTGGTACAAAATACGAATGAAATACATACAGCTGTGCTCAAAATAATAGTAGTGCTTTCATAAAAATTTAGTTCGTTCAAAAAATGTATGAAATGGTGATTTAATAAACTTAAAATAATTTGTATTGTTAAGTATGGTATATTAACAAGTAAATTATAAAGAAATAATAACAAATTCTGGTCATATAACAATTTAAATAATTTTTTTTCCAAAACTTCATTAATTTGGTCGCTCAAAATAATAGTAGTGTTTCATTTGTTGGCCTCTTACTTGTCCCAACTGATCCAAATAATACGGTTATTATTTTAATTACTCATATTAGGACTTTCTAAATAATATTAGTATTTTGTAGCATAGCCATCGTGTGCAAAAACTACAGCACATCGCTTTGGCATGGAGTCCACGGGATTGTGACATCTTTGAGAAGGAATGGAGCTCCAAGCATGTCTAGCTGGTCCCCAAACCTATTCAAAATTAGTTGGTTTACTCTTGGCAACTTCCTTCTTTACATCGTACCATAAATTCTCAATCGGGTTGAGATCTGGAGACTGTGCCGGCCATTCTAGTACATTGATCCTGTTAGTTTGAAACCATTGTTTGGCAACATTACTTGTGTGCTTCGGATCATTTTCCCGCTGGAATACCCAAATCAGTGGCATTTCATCAATGGCATATGGCAGCATAATATTCTGCATTATATGCACATAAAGGTGGCGATCCATGACATTCCGGAGCCAATATAAGGCCCCGTGCCGTAATATGAAAAACTGGCTCATATCATAATACGAGCTCCTCCGTGTTTTACGGTTTTCGTGGTGAATCGAGGGTGCCATTCAGTGTTTAGTGGCCGCCTAACATACTGATGAGACCCAGTTCCACCATAAAGCGTGATTTTCGATTCATCTGACCACAAAATGTTTCTCCATTACTGCACTGGCCAATCAATGTGGTCTTGTGCAAATTTAATTCGTCTTGCCAGATGTTTTTTTGTGAGAAGGGGCACTTTCCTTGGACTCCGAGCTGCCATATTATTTTGCAGTAGGCATCTCCGTATTATTTGTGTACTAGTATGGAGATTTAATTCATCTCTTATATCGGTAGAGCTCGCAAATGGGTTCTGCCTAAAGTATCTCACTACAAGGGTCGCCAATTTATCTGACATAGCGCGAGGTCTTCCACGTGCTTAGGGGCCTGGGATAAATTTTATACCATTACACACCGTTGTAGGAGGACAACCTACTATATTTTGGACTTCATTGTAAGTTTTTCCCTCAGATATCAATTTTTGAATGAGTGCACGTCGTTCAGGAGCGCAGTGCTTGGCTCTACCCATTTCAGAAAGAAAAAACAAACTAAAATGTGTATTGGAAACTATTGTAAGCTATTAAAAAATAATAGAACTTACTATTAGCAACTTTTCGTGAGCTTAAGGAGCGACACACTTAATATTTTTGAAATGTTTGTGCAAGCACTACTATTATTTTGAGCGCGTAGAATAGGGACTAGCTGTGGAAAATGCAAATAACAACAACAACAAGTGCACAAAAAGCTAAAGTAAAGCGTCATTTTATTGTGCTCTTGTTGTAGATCACATAGGTAGAAAGAAAGGATTAAAAATGAAAGGAAACACAAAAATGCGAACGGTAGAACGTAGTGAAAAATATCACTACTATTATTTTGAGCACAACTGTACATATGCCCCGACATATTGCCACACTAATCCCACGATCTGGGGCTATAATTTTCATAGGTAATAATTAGTGAAAATTTGAGGGAATTTGTGGCAAACAATTGCATTTTTTGTTGCTGTTGTTTGTAAAACATCTAAATAGTAGATGGGTCTCAGGCAATTATTCGTTCAGTCAGTCAGTCAGTGAGTCGAGCAGGCCGTATACCCGTATATTTTGTTTCTTGAGACCCGGATACTGAGCTCGATGCTATTTCTGGAACAATCACTCCAGCGGCCGCTCTCTCACACTCACACTCAATCTCAATCTCAATCTCCATCTCTGGTAACTCTTTGGTGTTTGTGTTTGTGTGGGAGTGAGGAAAAAAAAAAAAAAACAAAAATGTAGACTGCAGCCGTAGCCATAACCGTAGCTGTAGCAGTGCCAGTAACAGTAAATTCAAGGCCAACAGCGAGTCCTTGCCCGGTGCCAGACTTGCGCTGTTTGGGGCTGTGGAGTCTAGTGATGTTGGCATTGGCATTGGCGGTGTTGCTACTGGTGGTGGGCTGCACTGTCAGTTGTCATGGAATTTGAACATCAACTAGAGTCCATGCTTGCAAATGCACAACTTTTGCGAACTACACTGCACAAAAAATAATAAAAAAAATAAAACCAAAAAGTGGGGGGAGCGGGGGGGGGGAGGGCGATGCTGCAACTGCAGCTGACAGGCTGCGTAGGCGTAGGACACAGACACGAACACGAACACGGCTAGGGACAGGGACTTGCTCATGGCCAAGGACGTATGCGCAGGCAATGGGCGCTTTAATTAGTTTATTTAAATAATTTTTGTACTATATGCCAAGTGGTGGTGTTTGGCGGGGCGCGCCTAAAGGCAGGCAACGAAAAATTGAATTCTGCATTTAGACACACGCACACACACCCACACACACACAGAGGAACACACGCAACAGCGAGACATACGGACGGATGGACGAGCGCACGGACGGACGGAGAGACAAATATACATATGCAGATGCTTTTATGCTTACGCAGCAGAGTCTCCAATGCTTGTCCGGCGCTGTCGGCGCTCTTCCTGCTGCTGAATAATGCCCAAAAATTGTTGTTGGCTGTGGGGGCAGGTCTCTGTTGTGGTTGTGGCTTTTGTTTATATTTTTGTTTGGTCCACGCACTTTAATTCACCTCTTTTTCTTGCTTAGCCACTCCTCCTGATATTGTTGTTGTTGTTGTTGTTGTTAATATAACTCTTGTTGTTTTTGTTGTACAGTTAAAACACACGAAAAAAAATGTGCAAAAAAATGTGTCGCTTGGTTTTATTTACACGCGCCACGCGAAAACGAAACACAAACGAAAACAACAAACTTGCCACAGCGTTGCTGAGTCGCGTTCTTGGTTGTTTGTTGTTGCTGCTGCAATTGCTTATTACTATTGTTGTTGTGGTTGTTATTGTTTTTTGTTGCTTGTTTGTTTTTTTTGCAATGCAGAACAAGAAATGCGCTTAGATTTAGATTATGTTCCTCTCTAATTCGAATCTATTTCTTTTGCCTCTTCTTCTTCCATCAGCTACCAACTTTTTTTGTGTACTTTCGTTTGGCGTCGGCTGCGCAGCTCCGTCTATCTTGCATCCGCCTCGCACGAGTGTTGTTGGTGAACTGAACTTGGCTAGCACCGCGCAGCTGTAAGCAAAACACATGCAATTACGCGGCCCAACAGGCCGTGGGCTGCAGGGTGCGTCGGTGCGACGGCGAAGCGAGGCGAAGAGGCAACTTTATAGGCGGCGGGCACGGTCCACATAGAGCAGGTATGGCATTCAAAGCCTGCAACTTTTTCACTCCCACTGCGCACTGTGATGTGTCGTCACAATCTCTCTCTCTCTCTCTCTCTCATTCTCCTGCTATAATGCACGCTTTTCCACAATGGCGTGTTTTTGGACAAGTGGCAGCACTGTTTGTATCGGGCGAAATATGAACATCCAACACCAAGGAACTGCCTACATTTTCAAGCTATTTAAAAGCTAATTCTGAATAATATCATTAGCTAAATTAATTTTTTTTATAACTTCATGCACTCTTTTTATATAAAAAATATATATGTAGCAACAAACTGTATTGTTGGTGCAAAAAAATTAAGCAACTATTTATAAATGGCAGCAAACATTATCAGGCATGTTTACAAGTTCGGTCAAGCTATTTGGTATTTATGGTATTTCTGTTTTTATTGGATCTAGTGTTCCATTAATGTTATATTATCCACTTTTGGAAACCAAATAGTAGGGCAGGTTTTTTTTATTGTGACGTCACACGACGAGAACACAAAATACCGGACCTGCGCACTGTGAAACCTTCTAGCGTTTTTTTTTTGTACCGTAGGCGGTGAGAGCAGCGGTAACGTCAAAGCTAACATCGACGTCTTCAGTCGTTGGGGTCCGCCGCCCTCTGCCCACAGCCAACAACCCACTGCCCAAAGGCAGCCGGCGCAGGCGTCGACGTCGATGAGGATGACGTTGTTGAGTTTGCCAGAAAAGCTTATTTTTTGCTGATATATATTAGCTACAGCCCTGTACGCGCCACACAAAAAGCTCTACAAGTGCGCGCTTCGAGCGTCCGTGTGTTCTGCTCACACAGACTGGGTCCGCCAAATGGGTGCACTAGGCTTCAAGTGATATTTTTTTTTTATGCATTTATATAAACGGATTTCCCTTTCAGAAGGCGGAACGACATTTTAAAAAGCATACTAATAGAATAGAATCCGGACTTAGGAGAATACTTTCCTTATAAAATATAATCAAAACAGAAATTTGCTAACGGCCAAGAAAACGGGAAATAAATAAAAGCTGGTTTTGTATTAACGGTTTGTGAGTCAATAGTTTCCACTGCTTGGTCATTGGATAGTTTATGTTTACTTATTTGTTACCAAGGTATGGGTGTAGCATCTGAAGAGGAACTACAAAGTTTTCACATTTTGATATATTTTATTTAATTTGTTTTAGTTTAACATTCCGAAATAAAATTTTAGTGTCATGTGCAATTTTTATTAAACAACAAATTATTCCCTAAATTAATATGTTTTTTGTTATTTAAATACTCAAGCTTTAAAAAAAGGATATCTATATTAAATATTATACGCTTTCATAAGTTTTAAGAGTCAGGACGTTCTTATTCGCACGAATTGTATTGTATTGTCGTAGGACCGTTATCAAGCACGTATGTGTGTATGTATGGCTGTATGCAATAGGTTTGAAATGCTTGTTTGGCTTCCAAAGCTGACGCAAAGCTTAAACGGCGACAACAACAACAGCAAGAACAACAACAATCAGAAAGTCAGAAAGGAAATGTGCATCCAAGGCGCAAACGATTGCCGCCTCATAACGCAAGTGCGAGTAAAAAGCCCTTCCATGTAGGGGGGGTGTGCTTTAGGCATTAGTGTTGAGCAACGGCGAATGTACGCGTTATTACCGTTGGCTTGTGTAACGACAAACAAAATGCGGAATTTGCAGTTTTTCCTAATGCCGAGGAACAATGTCAAGGGAAACTCTTATATGCGTTGTTCTCCTCGATATGTTATGGGGCCTCTAATGTAGTATGTAATGTGTTCGTATTGATTTTAAAATTATAAAAACTATGAATCACAACCAAACCAATTTTTACTGGTAATCGTTGGGAATTGTTTAGGAAAACCAATCTTTACTTACTGTTATAGTACATGGAAATGAATGTCAATTTGTATGGGTTACGGATTTATAATATTGCAAAAGAAATCAGTATTTAAACGAAACTAATAGGTTTTCATAACATTTTCAAATTTTAAATTATAAAAACGCCTATTTCTATGATTTGAATTCATTTCCTAAGAACCCCCCTAAAAAAATTTCAAAAACAGCCAATCAATACTTTAAGCTATATCTAGAATTAAGGCCAATAGGCCCAGCTCCGGCAGGGAGTACCCAGATGACTCCTTCATAAAGCGGTTTCAAAAGAACTGTACTTGAAATTATTTGAAAAGTTTTACATTAACAATTTCTAAGTATTATAAGCAGCTGTAATTAAAATTTAGCGGGTGTTATCATTTCAATACAAAGTGACATAAATTTTGAAATGCATAGCACATTCAAATAAACGGTCCCTTACATAGAAAATTGAATAAACAATGCCAAAGTGAACGACATGGCCTTCATTTCATGCGCACTACAAATGCTGCAGAAGTGCTTGAAAGATTTGAGGCGGAAAAAATATTTAAGCTTTATTTAAGGTTGGGCTAATGAATAGAGGGCTCTTGGCCGTCTCCCCCTGGTTGACCCTGACATTGAGCTTGGCGCTACATTACTTGGTTTTCATTTAATTTAATTTGCAACAGCTTAAGCTATTTAACGACCACCGCCACAAAACGGAAACGGAAAGCAAAACCACCCATTGCCAGTATACCGGGTCGGAAATTTAGTTACGTATGTGCTCAAACATACATATGTATATACACACGTACATTGTCTATATGTAGTACTTACGTACTAACAAAGATGTAGTATATTTGTCCAATTATCCAAGGGCACGGCAATGTGACTGATTGTGAACCACGTTGCGGCATTGTTTGTGAGGAACTTATAAGTGTGGAATTAAATTTAAGCGGACTTAGACTTGTTGTTCCAAGGGCTTAACCCTAAAAGCTGGATTCATGCATCTTTTGTGGGCCGCTTAGGGAATTTCATGTGGCAGACATGAAATGCATGAGAACAATGCAGTCAATGTCACAATCAAGGTAATAAAAAACGCAAATTTAAACAATTTTGAGCACAGAACTTGAAGCAAAGAAATAAGATGCCTTTTTGTTATAAATTTAGCCGTTATTTTTATTTTTATGTGATTTTTCCAACACCTAATAACTGACGCAGCTACTCACGTTGCACAACACTTCATCGCGGCAACCATCAGCTGTTTCTGCTTGCACAATATTCTCGCGCACATTTATTTTATTTGGTGGCGAATTGCTTTAATTTACTGAAACAAAATGCGTTTAACAAACGTGCTGCTGAAGAAAGTGAAAAGCAAGTAAGTTTTTGGCCATATACGAGCATTTCTAGCTCTATTAAATACCTCAAATACCTCCACAGGCGTATTATGGTTGTGCTGGAAAGCGCAGTCAGTGGGCATAAGTTTAATATGTTCCGCGACCGCTTGGCCGATAAAATCGAATTGATTCGCTTCGACCCATATAGTAAGTATAAAAAGCAATCAGCTAGCAGCTATAACAATATTCACTCGCTTTGCAGTTCAACAGGATAGTTTGTATCGCGAGCGCAAAAAGATTCGTAGCGCCTGAGGAGAGGTGCTAAGTGGAACATTTGTTTTTTTTCTTTTCATGTTGCTTTAAATATTTAGTCAATAAATACTATTTGTATATCAAATCAAGTAAAGTCAAAGTTCAGCATTAACTTATTCGGTTGTAAAGAAAAAACAGCGCATGTGTCATGTCATAAAAGTCGAGATCCCCAAAATATTACGAGTAAAATAAACCTTAACATGAGGGAGGGAACTTGAAATTGAGAAAAGCACAGGAAGCATTAGATTGGAGGTATTTTCTTTTACATACGTATTTATTAAATCACAATATCTTACTGGCAAACATAGGTAGACATACTTATAATTTGGTCCTTAGCAGAGATTGCTAGACCTACAATAAATGAATGATTCTAGTGCAACGAAAGCCTCAACGCTGAGCACGAAATTACTTGAACGTTTCGTGAGCAGAGACTTGGCTGCACAAAAAATAAAAAAAAAACAGAACGTAAACTTAATATCTAGTCAGCGCAATCTCTCACGGTTTATTTAGTATTCTTTTTTGGGTATAAGGGATCAACTCCTGGGAGCTTGCCAAGAGCTATTTAAATGGCTTCTCGGTCATTAGGAGGCCGCGTTCCCAGAGTGCTGTAGCGACCTCGACGCGTCGTTCGGAGCTGCGCATCGGTAGCTGTCCAATACTGATGTAACCGGGATAGGCACGCATAAGCATCTCAATGGCTGCGGCCTCTGTGGGCTCGATTTCCATGAAATTGGCATCGTATTTGCAAAACTCAACTGCATTTTCTACGTAATAATAAACACGCAGGGCGCCCTCATCGGCAACCAGACGCAGAATGTTGGCGCGCAGCAGACGTACGTTATGGGAGTCGGTCAACTCATAGTCACATAAGCACTTGCCATGCGAATCTGTGGTGTTGCGTGACCCAAACACTGTGCGCTTCAATTCCTCCGGCAGCACGGTGGGAGGCAATGCCTCGTGCTGGAAACGCTTGGCCAGCTGATCAACAGCCGCATCAATCTGGGCAGGGCTTGGCATCAAGTACTTGCTTACCAAGTGCTGCACATTGGCTACAAGTTCTGTGCGCTCCCTCGTCTGGACGTCGCCATTGGCCAGTCCCAGATGCTTCCAGGTGTGCAGCGGCAGACCGCGACGCATATTCACGTGGTGCTTAATGGACCGCTGCAGCACAATCGGCATCAAGTTCTCAAGCAAGTCGGCATAAGCCTGCTTTTGATAAACACTGAGCGTTATGTGCAGCGAGTAGTTGTTGTCTTCGGTGACTGCCTGATGCACCGTGCCACGTGGAAAATAGAGCACATCGCCCGGTTCTAGTATCTGCAGGAGAAGGAACATTTACCATAAAAGTTTTTGACATTCCAATTAATTTGAATACTAACCTCATCATAGATGGGAGCACCTAGCTGGCTCTGTTCAAAATTGCCAGAGGAGGTACGTGCGAGTACATCAGAATTTTTAATTGGAGAGTAAAGACGCCAGCGCTTGCGTCCCTCCACTTGCAGCACAAAGGCCTCAATGTCATCGTAGTGTGGAGCAAAGCCCTGACTATTTGGCGGCGTCAGATAGACATTGGCACCGACAAGGCAATGGAAGTACTCTTGCATCTTGCTGCAGAGCTCGCGCAAGCCACTCAAATAGGTGGACGGATTCAGGATGCGCACGCTACAGCCTTCGCCATAATATCCCCAGACAGCGGGCGGCATAGCACGACCCTCTGGATTGTGGGTCTGACGCACTCCATTCGTGTAGGAAGTCACATCAATGTTCGTGGTGAATTCCAAATGGTGGCGTATGAGCATCTCATCGATGAGTTTGAACGAAATTAGCTTTGAGAAGTATTTAACATCCTTTCGTTTCACGTGGCAGGCATTCTGTTCCCAATATTTGGCAAAGAAGGCTTCTGGAAGCAAAGGATTTACTACCCAGAAGAACATACGCTTGCCCTCCTCAATGCTATTCTGCTTGTGAACCTCGGGTCGCTCATTAAAGGCAGCGATTTGCGCCGAGTTCGCTTTTTCGGGAGCAACCTTTTTGCGATTCGTAAGCGATTTCGCACCGGCATTCTTGTTAGCATGGGAGGAGGTCGGGGCGGTGGTCTTCTTTGTGCTTTCAGATGTAGTGGCGGAATTCCTTTTGACCGGTATTGGGCATGATCTAGGAGCCGACTGCGATTTGGATACCTTTGGTGGTAGTGGACAGGATTTGGGGTTGCGCAACAGCGGACAGGACTTCTCTGTGCCCAAGGCAATGGTTTTGCGGCGTTCTGAAGTTCCATTGACTGACGGCTTTGGCTCTTGAGCTGGCAGGGAGTTCCGCTTCATCTGTTTGGCCGGCTTATTGTTGTTCAAGTCGTCGTCATTATTGCCGCCTGCGGCTGTACTCTGACGCTTTTGTGCCGTTGATTTTGGAGCTGCTTTTTGTCTGACTGGCTTTGGGTTGACCACAGCAGGGCTCGATTGGCTACTTTCGCCGCTAGTATTATAACTATTCATTGTGTACTCCTCGCTGAAGGCATCACTATCCGTTTCACCAGAGCTATCATCATCGTCGTCGTCGTCATCATCGTCGTTGCTGTCATCCTCATCGTCATCGCTATCATCATCATCGTCGTCGCTATCACCATCATCAGATGACTGAGCACTGTCTTGCTCTTCGTCACTGTCGTCGCTGTCATTGGTGTGGGACTCATCGCCATCGCTGCTATCCTCATTGCTAGACCCATCATCGTTGCAGCTCCCGGTATCCTCTTCGCTACTGGCAGTGCAGCTGCTCCCGTCGTTGTCCACAGGCCCAAGTTGCTCCGCCAAATATGCCTCCAGTTTTTGTTTCTTTTGATTCTGTGACTTGCTTAATGGTTTTCCATCTTTGTAAAGTTCATCGATCAATTTATCCATATTAGTCGGATTAAAACTTTCATTTTCTTGTGGAGCCGCTTTTCGGCTCCCTTTGCTGTTTTTGGAACGAACGCCATTTTGAAGGGCAGTTTTTGGGCGCGCGGTAGCTCCTTTCTTAACGGCACCGGAGCCGCTCCCGTTACTTTTGATGCGTCCATTCGCTTTGGGTTTGTTATAGGCTGCGAATGCAGACATATTAATAGTTGGTTTATTAATTATTTATTTAGTGACTGGCTATCTCGAAACTCGCTTTGTTCTAATGACCGTAAAATTCCGGAATAAGAACTATAACTTTATGGCGGCCTTAAGAAACAGTGCCTTGCCACTCGCACGTGCTTGGCATTTGATTGTGAGAACGACGTTGCCAGACCGATAAATGTGCGCGGTTTGTCGATAACAAAAAATAGCTATCAGCTGACGATTGGACAAAGTATCGATACACAAGGAAATAATAAGTGCGCGCGGACAGAGGGAAGTCAAAACACAAAACGACCGGCTTTTGAGAGGAATTCCTGTTTCGCTGGAAGATGGAAGATGACAACGAAAATAATGCAGCAGCGGCGGAAATTATTGAGCAGGGGAATAAGTTATTGGCCAACAGTGTAACTGCAGAAGAGCAGGATGCTGAGGCGGTGGCAGCTGCGGAGCAGGAGGAGGATAAGGAATTGGCCAACATTGTAACGGCAGAGGAGTATTTGATGCGCAAGGATGTTGTTCTCTTGGAATATGAAAAACAAATGTTTCTAGACCTGGTCTATGCAGATGGCTTGCTCGTATGCGCCAAGTAAGTGTGGTGAGCAGTAAATCAAGTTGACCGAACTTCTAATCAGACATGCAAAAATTTACAGAGGTCTAACCTACGAGCGCGTCTTGCTCAACATATTTAAGGTGTACAGCGATGCTGGAAACCTGTTGCTGGTCGTCAACAGCTCCGATTGGGAGGAACAGTATTATAAATCGAAACTGGACAAAAAATATGTGCATGAAGTGGCCACAACAGCCACAGAGCGGTAAGTGCGCAGTATTTATGGCTTTCACGCACTTCTGATAATGTTTTGGTGTGTTGCAGCGAACGCGTCTACCTTGAAGGCGGCATACAGTTCATTAGCACGCGCATTCTTGTGGTGGATCTTCTCAAGATGCGCATACCCATCGAACTAATTACTGGGATTATTGTGCTGCGCGCCCACAAAATCATTGAGAGCTGTCAGGAGGCGTTTGCACTGCGTCTGTTTCGCGAACACAATAAGACAGGATTCATTAAGGCCTTCTCGAGCAGTGCCGAGGCCTTCACCATTGGTTATGCCCATATCGAGCGCACCATGCGTAATCTCTTTGTAAAGCATCTGTTCATCTGGCCGCGTTTCCATGCCACAGTGCGTGCGGCTCTTCAGCCTTGGCAGGCGAAAACCCACGAGTTGCATGTACCCCTCACGCAAAATATATCGCACATACAGACCCACATACTGGACATAATGAATTATCTCGTGCGCGAAATAAAGCGCATCAATCGCACCGTCGACTTGGAAGCGGTCACTGTGGAAAATTGTGTGACCAAGAAGTTTCACAAGATCCTGCAGGCGCAGCTAGATTGCATTTGGCATCAGCTGAATTCGCAAACGAAACTGATTGTAGCAGATCTTAAGATCTTGCGAAGTCTCATGATGTGAGTATTGGTTTTTTTTCACAAGTAGTTGGCTGGCTATAGTTTGCAGATCTGACCACGCCAACTCTCATTTAAGAAGTCTTTTAAGATATCTTTGAGTAGTGAACAATAGTTATCCCAATTGTATTTGCACTCGTCTAATTGTGTGTTCACTTTCAGCTCCACCATGTACCACGATTCTGTGAGCGCTTATGCGCTTATGAAGCGCTACCGCAGCAAGGAGTATGCACTCAGCAACTCGGGTTGGACCCTGCTTGATGCCGCCGAACAAATCTTTAATCTGTCCAAGCAGCGAGTATACAATGGGCAGCAGGGTGAGTGTGTGCCGACATCATTTTAAAGGTACAAGCAACTTAACTTTCATTTCTATAGAATTCGAACCGGAACCCTGCCCTAAATGGGCACCGCTAAGAACACTGCTGCATAAGGAAATTCCCGAGCACATGAAGAAGGTACGTGGCTGCCATAACTCGGAGCAGCCCAAGGTCCTCATATTATGCCAGGACGCACGCACCTGCTTTCAGTTGAAACAGTATCTGACTCAGGGCGGTGCGCGTTTCCTCTTTCAACAGGCTCTACGGCATGAGGTGCCCGTGGGCAAGCTGAGCGCCCACTATGCGCGCGATAGTCAGCAAACGACAGCCGCCAGCGAGGAGATAAAGCCAAGGAGTGAGGGAGTGGATGCGACATCAAAAGTTTTAATTTCAGCGCCAGAGCCGCCAGCAACAGATGAACTCTCCCAGCTGCTGAGTGGCATAGACTCCGGGGATGACTTGCTCGAGGGCCAGCACTTTCAGGATAGCTACATGTTGACAATGACGCAAGTATCGCAGACTGCCGACGCATTGCAAGAGACGGCAAATGATTCCATTTTTGAAAGCTTTCCGGAGCTGGAGCAAATGGATATATCGGCGGCGGTGGCCGCTCAAAATCAACCATGCATTTGCCTGCAAACTTTTAAAACGGATCGCGAGGGGGCCATGGCCCTGGAGCACATTCTGGAGCAGCTACAGCCTCATTATGTGGTCATGTACAACATGGACGTGACGGCCATACGTCAGCTAGAAGTGCATGAGGCGCGTTGCCAGCGTGTGGAGCGGGACCGAATGACAATCTATATCTTAATGCATCCGCGCACCGTCGAGGAACAGTCATACCTCACCAGCCTGAGGCGGGAGAAGGCGGCCTTTGAGCTGATTATTGAGACAAAGAGCGTAAGTAGCTGGCCAAGTCAGGATAAATAACAACCTAATTCGTAAAAGGAGCTAGAAGACTAAGTCACGCAATAGTTGATGTACCATACAGTTGATTTTCTTTGATTTTCACGTAACGATGTAATGACACTCATCCTTTTTTAATCCACAGAAAATGGTCATACCCGAGTATCAAGATGGCAAGACCGACGAGGCATTTATACTCTATAAGCGATATGACGATGAGACGACGGTGGAGGCGGCAAATGAAAAGAGTCGCCAGGCGGGTGGCCAACAGTCCAGCACCTGTGTAACGCCCCGGGTTATTGTGGATATGCGTGAGTTCCGTTCGGATCTGCCGTGTCTCATACACAAGCGTGGCCTGGAGGTTGTGCCCGTCACCATTTCAATTGGGGATTACATTCTAACGCCGGAGATGTGTGTGGAGCGTAAATCGATATCGGATCTGATCGGCTCCCTCAATTCGGGCCGTCTCTACAATCAGTGTATCCAGATGCAGCGTTACTATGCCAAACCCGTTCTACTCATCGAGTTCGATCAGAATCGACCCTTCCATTTGCAGGGCAAGTTCATGTTGTCCCAACAGACGACGGCCACAAACGCGGACATCATGCAGAAGCTTCAGCTCCTCACTCTGCACTTTCCCAAGCTACGTTTAATCTGGTCGCCCAGTCCGTATGCCACGGCCCAGTTGTTTGAGGAGCTGAAGTCGGGAAAACCGGAGCCCGATGCCCAACTGGCTGCCTCGCTGGGCAGTGATGAGGCCGCCATGGGCGTGGGCGAGCAGCTCCATTACAACGCGCCCATCTATGACTTTCTGTTGCGCTTGCCCGGCATCGACACTCGCAATGTCCATGGGCTGATGCGACATGGCGGCAATTTGCGTCAGCTGCTGCAACGGACGCAGGCGGAGCTGGCGGATATGTTGCAGTCGCAGGAGAGCGGAAGAATGCTGTGGGATAGCCTTCATGTTACGCATCTGCCCGATAAGGACGAGGTGTCCGGTTCAGCTGGCCTGTTGGCCGCAGGCAAGCAGCTCGGTCCCAATGCTCACAATCGCTTTAGGAAGGCGGCTGCAGCATCCTCGTCCAGAGGCGCATTTGCGCGTCGGGGCCGCCACTGATGCGAAAGTTTAATTTGTTCTCCTGTTTTTTTATTTTTTATTTTACATTAAAGTCCAGCAAGTCTGGAGCTGCTCTGACAAAGTGCAGAGTAAACAAGAAGCATGAAATTATGAAATTTTTAAACGCAGCAATTAACTTTGATGTGAATTAACATTCGCATTGGCGGAGTTCGAGTTCGTCTGGCCAGCCTCATTCGATATGCAACCGGGGACAGCAGCCGTCCGATTAATTAATATGCAACCATCGTGGAGGGAGTGGGTGGATGTGCTGGCTGGCTGGTGTGCTGAGCGGACCTTTGGGGTGCAATTTGATGCGCTCAAAAATCAATTTCAATTAATTTTTAATTGTCGCCTTTTTCCTCCTTGTTCCTCCTATGCAGATAGGAGAGTGGATATTCGATTTACAAAATCAAATTTTTACCTGTGCTTTTGGAAAGTTCTCTCTACTGATGATAATACAAATATAAGCACATACAAATGTTAAGATGTTTCTTATTACAATCGATTATATATGACATCTATGATATGTTTATTAATGTGAGTAATGCCGATTGACCCCATATTAAAAAGTATACCAAATGGATTCGCAAATACTCTGGGCTTCAAGTTCGTTTCAGACATCTAATGAACAAGCCTTGATACTGTTCTCAGTCACATAAAGTGAAGATACTTATCCAAAGAAAATCAAATAGGCTCTCTAAAATCAACTGTACTTCTAATGAGCACTCTTCATACGGCCCTTATCCCCACTGATGATAATCGTTTTCTAAAAGAAATACATATGAATCAGTGCTCTATCTACCCACTTCAGTTTATTTGTATACCCTGTACTTGAAGATAGAAATATCATACCCAGTAGTTTGTCCGTCTGTATGAACCTCAATAACTTTTAAACCATAATAGCTAGGGACCCGAAATTGGAGAATAATCTCAGCCATGCGTAGATCAAGTTTATTAAAAACGATATATATGGTGTCAATATTTTATATTGCTGCCATACGAACCATCGAAGTAAATATACCTTTTTTGTTTATTATGACACTATAGCCAAATTTGATACTTCATGGTTTTTAATACTGCCTCCCCAAAATCTGTTGTTTCATCTAAGTCGGTGCACCCCGCCTTGTAATTGTCTTTGGAACGATCATTGCGGAAATAAATAAAATTATAGGTACACATATGAAGAAATCATAAAACAAATGAATATTATGTTAACGGAGATAACATTTATCTGAAGCAATTAAATTATAAAATCATTAAAATTTCAAAAACAATCCATAATTATAGAGAATGTTTGGGTTATAGAACTGGACTACAGATGCACCTTTTATCTGCATTGCTGAGTTTTAATTGCCGTGATTACCAGCTGGCTCAAAAATTATATTTTCCAAAAACACAAATCATGAACTTTTTCAGAATAGCATAACCAATGAAAACAATCCATAAGTATACAAGAATATGTGTAAGTCGCAAATAAAGGATGCTGGTTTATTTAACTGGAAATGTAATACAAGTATATAGGAATGTTAAAGTATTTATTGTTGTTTGCTGTTATGTATTGCTTGTTGTAGATGCTGAGTTCTGATACGATGTATTTGGCGACGTGTTTCCCGATGCTTCTGCAATTCATTTAGAAATCATCGCAGGAGCGGAAGCGACGACGCTTCATTGGCAATTTCGGGGAAGAATCTTTCTGGTCCTTGTTGGGACTCGAGCCCGAGTCATTAAATTTCGGCTTGTCAAGTGGACCGTGACGAACTCTTGGCTCATCATAAGTGATCTGTTTCTTGACCTTCTTGTACAGTTCAGTCTCAAAGTTTGCCAACACCGGACCCTTTAGGTTCTCCATGCTTTCCCACGAGTAACTGGAACTTTGGTATCCAGTCCATTTCACATAGTACTGCGGACGTCCATCCTTAAAGCGCTTCTTCAGTATCTTTTCAACTGGGAAAATATAGGGCGTGCAGCGCTCTTTCGGAGCGCTGCGGCTTCTTTTACGGCGCTCTATTGAAGCGGGCTCGCCGCCGCCATTAGCAACATTTTTTTTTGCTGCTGCTCCATCTGCCATAATGAACCTATTTTTGAATTGAACGGATCGTATATCGTAATGCTAACAAACACCAAATAGGCTCCACTTACAATGCTTTTTAGCTGCAGTTGCAAATTAAAAAATCAAATTAAATGCCGTCCGACCTGAACAAATTTTGCCGCTATAGAGAAGAAGAAGAATCTCCGAACGAAAGCACGACAAGACAAGAAATGAAATTATCATCAGGACTGTCCACTCGGCCAGAAAGCGCTCTGCTCACCTAACCTCAAAATACCAATTTTAGGTCAATCGATAACTCAACAGTTACGTGCCGAAGCTCGGGCAAATCGGGTCACGCAGATTAAAGCAAGCACATGTATATAGTCGAAGGGAACTCAGTGACAACAACTTCCCAACTCGATCTAAACTGAGGGATGTTATTGTTAAGAGAAAAAAGAATGTTATTCTTGCGAATCAGGGGCAAGTATACTAACCATCTGCTTTGGATTTCTTTTAAATTTTAGTTTATGGCAACGATCGCCTTCAAATAAAGCTGTCGTTGTGGTATTTTTTTTATATTTAAACGATTCTTTAGAATCGATTAGAATCGGAGCTACCATTTGAAAAGGCTTTGGAAAAATAATACCGAACGAAAGCGTTTAAAGTAAAACATTTTAAAATAATTTTAAGAAAGTAAAACACTTTAAACTAATTTCAAGAATACTTGACCAAAAAACAGTCAAATCAAGCCAAAAAGCCAAATCAGATATGAGGAATTAGGTGTTTGCAGCTTTATTGGACATACACTGGATTATTTACGAAGCAGCTGTGGGCAGCTGAGCGATGAAAAATAATACCCCCTTGCTATTGGGTAACTCCAAAAAGAGAAAAAAGACTGTTTGTGAATTGCTAATTATATAAAGAACTGTTGTTTATATTTATAGTGTTTGCTAGCTGCATGCCGAAAAGGCTAAATGTGCCGATTAGGGATTGGTACAGCCAGCAGATATACAGATTGCGGGGACTCACATAATTCCTTCCTATTTTAGGCACTTCGTTGAGTGGAAATGCTACAATTTGTGATTTATTTCCGCCAAGTCCAGTGTTTTCAAGGCAGTACAGTGATTTAAATCAACAATCTTGCATGACAATCCTGCAATGGCAAAACGGCCATGGCCTAAACAAAGAAGTCTTTAGCTTGGAGCCAACGGAACAGTGCCTGTCTGTCTGGCTGCCTCACAGGCCAGCTTTGAGCCACGCAGTCTCACAAAAGGCCAAAACGAGCCGGAGAGGCGCCACAATGCCCGAAATCAAAGACCACTCGAACTTTCGTTGCGCTCGGGGCCACTGAAAATTAGCATTGGGGCCAAAAGCTGTTTTCGATTGCCGTTTGTTGTGGCCAAGTTGTGCCGTCGGCGGCTGCAGAGGTCGCATTGGCGGTGTTGGTGGTGCAGACAAACAAAGAGTGGGCGGGTGACAGATGGTGGTGCTGGTGGTGGTGGTGGTGTTGCTGGAGGTGGTGTTTGTGAGCTTAACAAAGCAAAGAAATCAACACAAAGCGCTGGACCATTCGTAATGGAGTTTTAATTGACGACCTGAATGGCGAACTGGCCGATTTGTTATTGCTCCTGATTTTGCTTTTGGGTGGCATTTTTATCATCATCCCGCTGTTTGTTTGTGCAACACAGTTTGCACAGTTGCCACTTGAGCTGCTTTGTCCGCCTGGCCGCTGGCATTTCGCGCAGTTTGTGCAACCGATTGGCAAATATGCTTTTGACACGGCGCCCCGAAAATTGAGTTTTCCAACGAAAGCGCCTGCAAGAATGCCACGAATTTGTAGCACACGCCATTGCAACTAAGCGCAGCGCCGCGCCGCGCCACGCCACTCGTTCAATGAGGCAGACATGACAAATAAAAAAAATAGACGACACGTCCGCATAAGTCGACACACGAACATACATGTCTATACGTGTATGTGCATGTATTAAAGCTTTGTGTGAATGCGTGAGCAAACGTGTGTGCCTGATCGGAAAATTCTTGAATTTGAAATTGAATTTCGTGAACATTACGACTGTCTAAATGATCGTAAGTTTCGTAAAGACGTCACAATTTACGGCTTCACAAACACTTAGGATGACACGCAAATTCACAAAAACATCGAACCTAAAGTATCCAATTTAGTCGAAGTTATTTGCATAATGGCATAATCTCAGTCGATGCCAAATATGAAATAGCATACGAGTATTAAAGAAGGGAATATCGTAATTAAGATTAAACATTAACACTGATCTGGTGAACAAACTCGTTAAGAGATCTGCGTCCAGTCAATGATAGTTCTGGAGCTGTGTTATAATCAAGTGCTTTCGGAGCTGATAAGCTGTTTAACTATAAAAAAAATGAATGTTATTTAAACAAAATTAGTGCGTGAGCGTGCGTGGCACGGATTATTATATATATATGTACATACATGCATATGTATATAGACAATTAAATAATATGCCATTATGCCGTTGATCTCTGCTTTGATTTTCTAGAGTTGCCCTTGATAACGGCAAGCTTTCAAAAGCTATTTAACGTTTATTAACACTGAAAAATATGGCAGCGCTGCGATCAGCTGTAAGATATCATTTATCTGCCTAACTAACGGAAATTTGCAGCAACAATGTAAAATAATAATTTATTAAATTTATTTGTGTGGGTCCTTTTTAAAATATTTATATTTTAGAAAAGTATTTCTATGCACTTTGCAATAGATTTGCATTTCTCATGAAAAATGAATTCATATATGTACATACATATGTATACAATAAATTGACTGAGCGTTCAATTTCTTAAGCAATGTTTTTTTTAAGGGTATAAAATATATTGGTCGAAATAATTAGCCAATTAGCTTGTTGGCTTTAAATATTAAATATGGTTCATTGCCTACTTTTGAGATTCATGACCCACCTTTTTCCACCTTTGCAAATTGTGAGCGCTCGGTCAAGTGTAGGTTTAATTGCAATTCTATAATAATTGGCGAATTCTCATCCTCCAGCATCAGAAAGCTCTTCAATAGAAAAACATACAGAAATAGAGTGACAGAGAGGGGGAGAGACAGATATTCAAATATAGAGACTCCGCGAATTAATTGGGTTTGTTCAATGATGGGAGGAAGGCGCATTCTTGTGTTTATATTACAAAAGCCACAAAGACAAAACCCGACGCGCAGTGTGAACTGAATAATCATTAATCATGCGAAAATTGGATAATAAAAGCTGCTTACATACATACTCGTAATCGCACAATCGCAACACTCGCAAATAATATACAATACGAGTATAAGCCGTGCACACAAATTGGAAACTCAGTCCCGATTTGAATTGACATTTTGGTGAAGTCACTTTAATTGTTGCTTGGAAAGCAATTATATTATTACACATCTACGGGCATTGAATTTAATTAGACGTAGTTTAATTCAAAGTCAAAGACGCTTCTCATTTGGCTGCTGGGCAGGGGGAGGGGGGGTTTGGTGAAGGAAAACGATTTTTGCCCAAAAATTCATTAAATACCCAAATTGCTGACCAAGTTGACTGACGGTAGGCCCAATAAAGGCTGAGGGCTGGGGGCCGGGGGCCGGGGCCGGGGCGTGGCACATGGCATGCATAAGCAATGGAAGCAGAGCTGTAAATTCATTAAATTGCAATGCCAAAATAGTTGAGAAACTTGAAAAGCATGCTGAAGTGGAAGTTTGTCAAAACACAGTGACACATGCAGTCTCAGAAACAGCAGAAACAACAGCAACAACAACAAGTCCAGCTTTGGCAGTGACAGAAGCAATAAAATTGTTGCTGCATTTCAGGCAAAGCGATCAGACACACATGCATACATATGTACAATGCGGCTCATATGCATAGAAACGTGTGTCCACGCAATCGACTCTCAAGTATGTATGTATCTGTTTCTGTCAGATAAATGGCAAAGCTATGTGTAATAATAGAACCTAAAAAGCTGCCTGGGTCTGGAATTTATATTATTTGTGACTTGGAGAAAAAGAAAAGTGTCAGAGATAGTTCCAACAAGGCAATTGCAGGTATACTTAATGTACTTGTATCCGAAATAAAGCGACTCTCGAATATGCTATAAGAATTTTATAAGAAATTTCATTGTTAAAAGAGAAAAAGCTGCTTGGTGGAGAAGGGTTTCTGGAGGTTCTGGAAAGGATATTTTAGCTGTCAAAGTATTTCTCTGTTGCGGATTGTCCTGCAGTTAAAAAATCGGGGATATATATCTAATGTATGCCAGATGAAAGTATAAGTTGAGGATAGTTTGAATTCTGACAACAAAGGTGAGAGAAATAGTAAGGTCAGTCCTGCAGTAAAAGGTCCTTCATGGATACACATAAATACATATATAAAGGATAGTGTGAGTTGTGTGCAAGAATCTTTGAGGGTATTTCGTTGACTTGCGACTGTGTACGGCACTGCATTTTAGATGCCATATTAAAATCAATTTCCTAGCAGTTGAGACAGACTCGTTATTACAGCAGCTCGTTTGCTCTGAGTGTTCATTCACACACACACATGGATACATACATACATACTATACTACAGATATGAACATGCATGGATATATGTACATATGTATATGTGTGTGTGGGTGTATAGATGCGTGAGTCGGCACAAATTGCTGATGTGAAAATACTTCCATTTTCCCAAAATGTGCATGGCCAGTGCAAAAATGCGACAGGCTGAAAAAAAGTGTAGCAGATTTTGAGCATTTTGTGGGGCACATTTTCAATTACAGCCCGAATACCGAATACAATTTAAACCAGCACCAGTACCAGCACCACTACCAGCACCAGCACCGACTGGGCCTTTCCTGAGCAGTTGTGCGTGAGTTAGCCTTTAAGCACACGCCTCTGCGTGCCTTTATCTCAAATGACAAATCTTGAAAACATTGCAACAAAGGCAGCATCACCATCGTCACACCAACAACTAAATAGGCCAACGGGCAATGTAACGGTATTGCCACGGCCAAGTGCCAAGTGCCAAAATGGCGAGCACCAATTTAAGAGCACTTGCTGTAAGCGGCAAGCGATATAATCGCCCGACGCCATCTTGTGCCGGAATTTCGGATGGCAGTACGGCGGTGTGGCGGTGCGGCGCAGCGTTGAGCGAGGAACAAAGTACAAATAACAATAAACATAAACATTAGAGAGATGTTAGCTTACGTATACTCGTCGTACTATGAATGTGCCATGGCGAGAAAAAGATTCAAATGGAAAGATTGTTTGGCATCGCAATAAAAACTTGCCGCTATTTTGATTTCTCAACCTTCCCTTCCCCTCCTTCTCCGCCTCCTTTCACGCTTTTAGGCGGATCTAAAGAATGGTTAAGGTATCGAGGACAATAGGGGGTGGTAGGTTATAACAGACTCTGATGAGTCATTCGTTGCTACTTCTTAAAAGGAATCATTTAAAAATTGTTGTTTTTTCTTTAGAAATTAAAATCTAAAGAACAAATAAATCAATATCATTTAAATTAAATATAAAATAAGTGCCTCGACTTCATCGTTTAATGAGTTGCTAAGGACTGCCCCTGTACAAATCTGACCCGCACTATAATATACTTAAGCTTTTTAAATCTTTATTTATTAATTGAGATCTTCATAGCTTCAAAGTAAAATCTTTCGGATGCAATGCACTTATGCCAACACTTTTCCAATCCTCCCCTAAAAAAAAAAATTTAAAAAGACAATAGAGAGTTGGTAGAGAGGTGATGTGGAGATGATAGAGAGAAGATGGACAAATGATGTAGAGACGATTGAGAAATAATAGACAAATGATATAGACACGATGAAGAGACGGAATAGAGATAATAGAGAGATGTTATACACGAAAGATAGATGATGGAAGCACAGTCGAGAAATAATAGACAAGTGATATAGAGACGATGAAGAGACGGAATACAGATGATAGAGATATAATAGAGAGATGATATAGCGACTATAGACAGATGATGTAGATACGACGGAAGGACGATCAAGAAAAAATAGACAAGTGATATAGAGACAATGGAGAAACGGAATAGAGATGATATAGAGATAATAGAGAGATGATAGAGAGATGACAGAGAGATGATAGAGAAATAATAGAGAGATGATACAAAGATGATATAGCGACGATAGACAGATGATGGAGAAACAATGGAGAAATAATATACAAATTATATAGTGCGGCTATTGTTATACATAGTATGTAGTTTATTGAAGTGTCTTGTCAGTGCTGGCTGGGATAACATGTTGGGGTTCTACAGAGCTGGTGAGAGCACATAGTTCTATCAAAAAGGTGAAAAAAAACGTGGGGAAGACTGGCTGTAGCATCGAAAAGGCGTCCGATTCGAATGGTTGCTATGCCTACTTGTAAAGCGAATGAATATGAAATTTTAAGGATCATCTTTTAGGTTAAACGCACAGAGAGTGTCTACAGAATACGGGCGAACTCGCTTCGCGTGCTCTCACTTGGCCTAGAGCGGTGCGAAGTACTGCCATTTGGTCTTCAGCAGAAGCTTGATGTGCTGGTGCTTCTCACGCTTGTTCTGGGTGGGATCATCGTGGTCCCAAACACCCGAGGAGAGAGTGTACTGGTTATTCTGGCGTTTCACAAAACCGTAGGCCCAGGCGGCAGTCAGTGTGTTGTCCACATCGAGCCGGATCTCGGCCACCGACTTATTTGTGATTTCTGCCACATAGCCAATTACCTCGTCCATGGTTAGAGGGCGGCGGAATATGATGAAGGCATCCAGTATTTGATCGCCATAATAGTAGCGCGACATCTCGTCCACTCGGGCGTAACAGGACGCAGGCGAATATTGAGAATTTTGTTCCAATAACTGTGTGGTATATACATATGTGTGTGTGTGAGTGTGTAGGGAAGCAGTAGGAACTCAGCTCTGACATCTGGAGAGTTATTTGGAAAACGTTACTCTGTGAACAATCCAAGTATCAGAGTCAACAGTTCCGAAACATTACAATCGACAACAGAAGTTTACGATGATAGCGATTAGTATACGTGATTCAAGAATGGTCGAACACATTGGCTAGTATTTGGAAAAATGTGTGCATTTTTTAAAAGTCAGCAAAAATGTTTCGTGAAATCAATGGCAAGTGAAGTTTTCTCGATGTCTGAATTAGGACGACATTTATATATATCCCTAAACATTAAGCCAAAACGAATCCCTATAGTAAACAAGAGAGAACGCTACAGTCGAGCAAGCCCGACAGTGTAATACCCTGTACCCAGGTAAACTTCCGTCACTGAGTTATATGCGCCCATAGCAGAAGCAAAAAGAGGAAGAAGAAGAGCGAACTTGTTGCTGCAGTTTGTGGGGGTTGTACTGTCGAGAATTTGTTTTGCTAATAACTTTTCTTAGAATTGACCGAATTGAATAAAATTTTATACAACAGTAGACAATTATATATAAATTATGTGTGCAAAGTTTGGTTTAGGTAGCATTTGAAATGTGGACGCTATTGACGAAATTCTGTAGCGGGGGAAGGGGGGGAAAATTAAAAAAAAAAACATAAACTCGTCCTTACTCGGACCTAGGAGAATCTGGATGCCAACTTTGGTTATTCTAGCTTTTATAGTTTCTGAGATCCTCGCGTTCATCCAGACGGACGGACAGACGGACAGACGGACAGACGGACGGACAGACGGACGGACATGTCTAGATCGATTTCTCTCGTCATGCTGATCAAGAATATATATACTTTATGGGGTCGGAGATGCTTCCTTCTATATGTTACATACTTTGCACAAACCTAATATACCCTTTTTACCCTACGGGTACAGGGTATAAAAATATTTTAAAAACATTTTCAGGCAAAATTACAACATGAGTTTTATATTTGATAAACATAAATGAAACTTAAAGAACAATATATGAGTTTTATTTTTTGCTCAAAAATAATGATTATTGGTTGAGTTGTAAGGTATAACCCAAAATTAATCATTATGTTGTAAGAGAATGAATAAAATTAAAAAATAATCATTTTTTATAATTTTTATAACACATGATCAAATAATAATAATAATTATTATTTTTTTTTAACGAATAAATCATTCACTTATAGTAACTTTGAGAAAGCGAGGAGTTTACAGAAATCCTTTTTAAGGATTATCTATGCATATTCACCATGATTTATAAATTTTAATTTTTATTCATTCGCTCACAATTTAATGATTAAATTTGAGTTTTACTTGAAAAATTAACCCATAATCATTATTGATGAGCAAATAAATAAAACTTATAAAATAATGATTAATCAGTGAGTCAAGGAAAACATTTTTCATTTATTAGTTTTCAATTAATTAATTGTTGATCATGAAAATAAAACTCAAAGCATAATCATTAGTTTATGAGTTTTATTTTTTTTGCTCATCAATAATGATTATTGGTTAATTTTTGAAGTATAACTCAAAATTAATCAGTAAATTGTGAGCGAATGAATAAAATTAAAAAATAATCATTATTTTGTAATTTTTTAAATGAATACCTAAACCGATTACAGTACCTGCTCATAATGATAACAAAATAGCATTCATTTTGATTCGTACCTGTCTATATAAAATGTAATAAACTACTTTTCCATAGGTCTATTGGGATTGGATAAATTGTGGCTTGGATTTGGATGTGGAGCACGGTAGATTGGTAGTTTGCATAATGTGTAATGAAAATCGTGTCTGCAAGTTTTGGGCAATTGGCGTGCAAGAATTTCTCACAAATGCATTACATTTTAGTTAGTCGCGTAGTCGACTCGTAGTTGCCTCGAACTGTGACTGTTTTTGTAGAGGGGGCGGGGCGAGGCAGTTAGTTTTTATTGTTTGTTTCCGTTCGCTAAGGACTTTGTGCTCGAAATCGCCAAAGTCAGCAACATCAAGTGCTTATGTACTCGTAGATGGCAATGGACTGATAAACGCCTCCGCACGCACCTTTGCTGGCCCAGCAATGCTCTCGGCTTAAATAGGAACTGCGCCAACTTCTAACGTGCCACTTCCGCTTCCGCTTGCACGGCCAACACAGCAACTGGGCAGCAACAAAATGGCCGAGGGCGACGCCATCATGGCCATCATGGCCATCACGGCCAACACTGACGTTCTGGCGTTGTTGTTGTTGCTGCTGCTGCTAGTTCTGTTGTCGTCATCGTCGCCAGCATTCCAAAAACTATTAAATCACATTTTACGAGCGTTAAGTGCACAATTAAAAGCATTTCGTTAATGTTGAAAATTTGGCGCTTGCTCAGTTCTTGTTGTTGTTGTTGTTGTTGTTGTTGTAGCTGTTGCTTCTGTTTCCATTGCTGTTGCTGTTGTTGTTCTTGTAGTTGTTGCGTTTGTTGCCTTTGTTGCCTTTGTTGGCCTTGTTACACAGAGCTTTCGGCCCCTGTTGTGAACGTAATTAAATTTTTAAGACTCCGGGCACGACTTGGGCCTGGGCCTGGGCCCGGGTCCGGGCCTTGCGTGAGTTCTGAGGGCGTATTGCTTTGCACTTTTGTGAGCGTTTTGTTGGGGGCTGGCTCGGCGCCACTTTCCTTTGACGTTAGCTCCTCGCCCCCTCCCAGCCAACTATTACTTTATTGCTTGTACAGAATAATCGATTATGGTTTGATGTTAACTTTTATGTAAGCACCAAAGTTCAACTAATAATAATGAACTCTCGACTGTCCTACTTGCATGCTTCAGCTTCGATAGGAAGTTAGGTATGTGGAAGCGATGTGCGTTCGAGGATATTTTAGTTTCGATCAATTATTTCCAGTATGTTGTATATACATACGAGTAATTGCCAAACCCCACAGCAAAATTCAATATTAGTTTATAATTCTTTGGTCAATCAAATATTGCTTCTCAATTAAAGTTTAAAGAAATCATTTAACTGACGTTTTGAGTAAATTGGATAATTAATGCTAAACAGTACAATGCAAATATGCCTACCATACTTCCAGGTATACATCGTTATACAAATTCATCAGTTAATGCTTTTGCCTCTTCTTCTAGTTCGGGTAGTTTCAGTCAAATAGAGCTTCACTGTGATTCTATGTTATCCGATTCCAATTACTTTTCCAACACCTTTACTCCTAAGTGTTATCGATAAGTCTGAAAAGGAAATTTATTATATTTATATATGTTTTTCTTATTCCTTTTTCAAAATTAGAATACTGCCTTCGATTAGTCAGAAAAGGAAATCTTATATTTGATAAGGTTTTTGTGCCCTAAAGTACATTTTATTTTTCATTTATGTATATTGTTTACTTGGTAATGGAATAATCTTTATTGTATTATTTTATTTTACGCTCTAATCGAAAAATTGAAACCATGCCTGCGCCACTGTTATTGATAAATAATAATAACAGAAAAACTTTAAAAAATCTAACTTAATTCCATTTTAAGGCGTAATAAATAATTTGTCTTTTGTATAGATATTTGATTTAAGTGCAATCCTTTAGATGTATTCTATGGATAATTGTAACATTCCATTATTAATTTACAGCTGGATTAGACTGCCACATTAGCAGTACACATGTTTAATAAAATATAGTAAACATTTTTTTATTAAAAAAAAAAGATTGTCTCTGAATAAAATTCTCAATGTCTGCACTCATTCTCTCCCTCTCCCTCTCTCTCTCGCTATCGACTTTGGCAGTCGATCCACTCGTGCCCGCCATCAGCGTCATTAAACGCGAAGTGAAGTAACAAAACGCAACTAAGTAAGTAATATGAACTTAGTAGGCGTGTGAAGCACGCACTTAATGCGATGCGGAGGTGGATGTAGAATGCAGCTCGTGTCACTCACACCACTTCAACGCTTAGTGGAGAGAGAAAACAACGCACACACACACACGCACACACACGCACACACACACACACACACACAATCTCACACACACGCCTAAGTGCGGAAACATGTTCAAGGGTGTTGAAAATTGAAACCAACGTGTTACATTTTCTTTTTCCTTTTTATGCTATTTGTTGTTGCTGTTTTTTCTTCTTTATTGTTAAATTTGTTGCTGCTCTGTGACGTCAGCAGTAGCGTAGCAAGCGTGGATTCGAATGACGTTTGACTGCACAAAGGGCGTTCCAGCACCATCTCTATGTTCCCCTACCGCCCTGGCTAGCTAGCACGAAAGTGAAGCGAAGCAGAGCCAAAAGGTAGCCCTGACGTTGACACCAGCATACGCGCCTGATATGTAAAAAACGAGTAAAGGGATCGGGGTTGGGGTTGGATGTGGGGTTGGATGTGGGGTTGGTGTTGGTGTTGAGGATGTACCACTATTTGAAATATGTCAGCACTTCCGGCGTTTGTTTGTGCAGTGCTCTGATAACGCGCTGCCAGCTGCAGCGCCTTTGCTTATGCTGCGTTTTCTAAATGCGTCAAGGAATAGACAGAGGCGAGGCACAAGGGTCAAAGAAAGAAAGAGGGGGTGAAAGAGGGGTGCAATGATTGCAAGCTTTAAAGTGAAACATTTAGTTTGCTTTATGTTTGGACATGTTGCGCTCCCTGTACGTGACATTTTGCGGAAATGGAGCAAACACGATGATGAGCACTATAGCCAAAGAGGGATGGCTAGCTAGAGAACGAAAGAGGGAGCGAGAGGGATCAGCGAAGAGAAGGGGTGCAGCGACATTTTGTTTGCCAGTTGACTGCCGCCTGCTTGTCTTTGTGCCCCGCTACCTCACTGACAGACTGTCGGACGGACAGACGGACAGACGGACGGACGGACAGACTTTGCCTCTGACTCCGGCTTTGGCTTTTTTTCTTGATAGACGATGCTGTTCTGCCTTCTTCAAAAACGACATCCGACTGCTGCCATAATCTGTTTCCAGAGTTTTGATTTCCACAAAGGCTCAAAGCAGAAAAGTTCTCAAATTGTTGCAATCGAATTAATTGTGAGCTTAAACAAAAGAGCTTATACATAGTAGTAGCTTATATGTAAATGGAGCATAGAGGTCGGGAGCCCGTTTGGCTGAGTAATGAATAGATAAGTATTTCGATTTATTGATATTTGCATCGGGCTGTTAAGAATTTCAAAGATTTTCTTTATGCATTGCATTCTCCATTATAAATAAATGGGTACCTATCATACGTTCTTTTTGATATTAGTTTTCTTATTAAGGCTAAAATGTTTGTTGCTTCAGAGTTGTTGAGTTTTCTTTTAATAATAATTTCCACATTCTTTGCTGCTGAGTTGCTTTCCCTGCCAAAAGCTACAACAGGCATCCCATCCAACTCATAAAGTATACAAATAACGACAGTCTGGGTCTGTCCCTGCTAGTCGGCCTGATATTGGAGGAAGCAATATCATATATATATATATATCTATATATATATACTTGAATATAGCAAATTGATGAAATGAAAGTGCAGCTCTGCTCGCGGATTGCTGTAATTTCACGGCTGACTAGGAATAGCAAAGCCAATGCGACTTATGGTTGTTTGGCTTTTTCGTCTTCCGCATTTACCTTCTGCGCTATACCCTACAATGGAAGATAAACTCCATTTAACAATAGTCTGCAACAGTGAAAAGAAAGGCGTCCATGAACATCGTAGGAAGATGAAAAAAAAAAACCAAAAGGTGGTTATTCTTAAGCAATGATTTCTGCTCAAACCTACTTTTATTCGATTTAAGCAATTAGCAGTCTTTACAAATTTTTGATCGGCATTTTGAGCTTTTACTACTAAACGAGTATAAGTTGTTCTTTTTTTTAATTACTTCCGGTTTTGATTAAATCTTGTTTATTAGCAGGTTGCAGAGCATTTCATAGTTGAAAACATCCTTACGTGCTTACTTTGTTTTGCCCGTCAATGCACGCGTCTGCAAAATGTTTTTCATTTCATTTCCTTCCATTTCATTTCATTTGGTCGCCAACATGTGGCAGCCAACTGCGAATCATGGCTTAAAGCTAATGTGCAGGTGAATAGCTCGTGTGCGTAAGTTCAAACATGCCATTAAATAAATACAATTTCCAAAAGAAAATTGCGAAAATGCTGCAAAGAAGCTTCCAGAAAAAATGCATAATTCAAACTTAGTGCAAACTGTGTGTGCTCTGCGCTCCTATGAGTGCGAGTGAGCGTTTAAATCAAATATTGACAGGGGCTTTGAATAGAATGTACGGGTATTTGTGCAGTACCTGTAGTTCGCTGGCCTTGTTCCTTAACCAATTTCTAGTTACTGGCGAGTTCCTCGACAAGTGGAGCTGAAGTCGCTCGAAACTTATAGAAATGAAATCATTTCTTAGGATTTATAGCTGTGGACCACACTTGGACTTCTTCTTATGCCAGATTTGCAATCAAGCTATTTGAAGGCACAAGTACATGTCTCTTTTCTTCATAAATTTCTGCCACTGACTGTAGAAAAAATGGTGTCAGGGCTACACGCTTTAGAAGTGAAGCTTAATGGCTCTATTGGAATGATTTCATTTGAGTGCATTTTTATTTTAGATTGGTGAGAGGAGCCTTTATAACTATTCATCAATGATAACTTATAACTATGGCCAATGTAAATTTTGCTTGAAATGAATGACTAGAAAATGATTGTCGCTTTCTGTTGTCTTAAAAACGCTATGAGTAGCTAGATAACCCGCCAGAATATGGCAAGCAAAGCAATCATAGCTATCGTAGCTAAAGAAAGCGTAATAAATCCGCTAAAAATCCGACAGAAAATGTCTAGAAACCCCATCAAAAATATATAAAAAAGCCGCTAAAAAGTGGTTAGAAACACTGCTTATTTAAAGCTATTAAGCCCGCTAAGAACTGTATGATGGTTGTCGATCCAGCTCTCTAAAGCCTCAGACAACGCAGTTCTATTTCGCATTAAAAATATTTCTGAAATCAACAAAAACCACAGCAAATGGCGACACTTAAAAATCAAGACCTACCAGGTAGGTATGAAAGCAAAAGTTTGTTTACAGTTCAGATTGTACGGTTAGGTTTCGTTACAGAAAAGGTTGCCGCTCCAGCAGACAAAAGAAATTTCACTTCAATCAATACTTTTAGTCAAAATTACATACGTGGTGTGTTCAAAAAGTAAGGTGACTTTCAATTTTCACGGCCAACGTATGTACATTCGACTATAAATTTGTTGTTGTTGTGTTGGTACACATGTCCCGAACTTATGTTCACAGTTTCAAGTAAATAACATAGTTAGTTTGTTTTTGACAGATGAAAAGGTTAGGTATGTTTAATATATAGGCTGCCGATAGTGTGGAGTTGTACTTTATTTAATGGCTGTTTAATGCTTTGTTTTTGGTTAATATTTTCAATTTTAAATCCAAGTAGTCCAAAATTAGTCCAGTAGATGCTTCAAATGGGGCACATTTTCGTTCCTCGACTGCCACTTAAACATCTTTCTGTTTAATGCTTGCTGTGCCTTTAAGAAGAGCGACGGGGGAAACGTATACCAATTGTTTAAATAAATGCCTCATTTAAACCTTAAAATCTCAATAAATAAACAGAAGAATTAAAGCTCAAGCTCCTCGTCCACAGCTTAGGAGGTTGATTGTTGCCAAATTGTCCCTTAGACGGGGATTTAAAGAATTTCTGCTTAGCAGCAAGCCCAGTTGGAGCATACTTGAAATAGAATATACCCCAAAACTATTTTGCAATATCTTGAATTATGATCAGCTTCACCGAAAATTTAGTTGAACTGTGACAAATTGGTTTCTCTCTGGTTTTCTTGATTAAATCCCTTCCAGTGTACTGCAGTTCTTGTTGCCAATTTCTATCAAATTGTTTGTCCTAACGCGGCCATTTCGTTTAAAGATCGTATAGTATTAGTTGTAAGAGACGAAAGAGTTAAAAACATACCCCTATTTTAAAACATGCAATTTTTCTTGAAAATATTTAACAAATGCATCTACTTCTTGCGATTAATGTGATAACGACATGTTAACATAGTTGCGAGCATCCTGCTCGAGGTATGGGCCGTAAAGCTCCATCAATTATTCCCTCAGATTGTCGTAAAAGGCATCCTTAATGTTGTGGGACTCCATTAGGTCGTTGAGGTCCTCCATTCTTTTCCTTAATAAATAGTCTTTCGGCACAATCCATTCTTCATTGCAAAGTAAAATCTTTGATCTTTTTTCCACCCTGCCGTTCTTAACACCTTTGTTCTTCTTAGTTGCAATTTTACTTTGAACCTTCTTGGGTGCCATTTTTGCGATCGATCTTCTTTTGTGTATGTTATTAGTATGTGGTTTTTATTTTATATTTTTAAATTCGAGTTCCGACTTTTTTCGATGTGTCCTGTGTGGAGTTTAGAATACGAATGAGGAACACGTAAGCTGTAGCTTACAATTAATATGACATGATTTTCAAAGCGTTCTCGACCTGTAAATAAAAAGCCCAAAAAAAGAATAAACAGGAAAGGAATGATAAAGTCGAGCGAGCTCATCTCTTAAATACTCTGTACCTCCCACAACAAAGAAAAAAATGGTAAAAGAAATTCTTTTAATTAATTTTAAAAAATTATTCAGCAGAAAAAACACAAACTTGTCCTTTCTCGGACTTGGGAGAATCTAGATACCAAATTTGGTTATTCTAGCTCTTATGCTTTTTGAGATCCTTGCGTTCATACAGACGGATAAACGGACAGACGGACGGACGGACGGACAGACAGACGGACATGGCTATATCGACTCGTCTTGTCATGCTCATCAAGAATATATATACTTTGTGGGGTCTGCCAAACCTTCTTCTGCCTGTTACACACATTCGCACAAAACTAGTATAGCCTTTTACCCTTTGGCTACAGGCTATAAAAAGGACGAACCTAATTACTAGAGCCTGTATGGATCGAACCAATTATCCATAGGAACGAAAGAGCACATACAATAATATACATATATAGCAAGATATGTCATTGTAGTTTATTTATTGGCTGTTCAGCGAAACGAGAAAACATATTTTCATGCTTTGTTTTTGACTAACACTTTTAATTTTAAATCCAAGTAGTCCAAAATTAGTTTAGTAGATGCTTCAAATGGGGCACATTTCGTTCCTCGACTGCCCCTTAAACATCTTTCTGTTTAATGCTTGTTGTGCCTTTAAGAAGAGCGGCAGGGAAACGTACTTGTATAATAATTGTTTAAATAAATGCCTCACTTAAACCTTAAAATCTCAATAAATAAACAGAAGAATTAAAGTTCAAGCTCCTCGTCCACAGCTTAGGAGTTGCTAGTTGATAGTTGCCAAATTTTGTACCCCTAGATGGAGATTTCAAGAATTTCTGTTTAACAGCAATCCCAGTTGGAGCATACTTGTACTTGAAATAGAACATACCCAAAAATTATTTTGCAAAACCTTGAATTTTGAGCAGCTTCACTGAAAATTTAGTTAGGCTGTAACAAGTTGGTTTCTCTCTGGTTTTCTTGATTAAATCTCTCCTGTTTGTCCTAAAACGCTGCCATTTCGTGTAAAGATCGTTTAGTATTAGTTGTAAGAGACTAAAGAGTTAAAAACATACCCCTACTATTTCAAAACATGCTGTCCTTCACTTGATTTTTTTCTTCAAAATATTTAACATGGCATCTACTTCTTGCGATTAACCTGACGACGACCTCGACGGCTTCGACATGTGCGGCAGTTCTTTGGACGCTTCTTAGTGTTAACGTAGTCGCGAGCGTCCTGCTCTAAGTATGGGCCGTAAAGCTCCATCAGTTCTTTCATCAGATTGTCGTAAAAGGCATTCTCAACGTTGTGGGCCTTCATTAGGTCGTTGAGGGCCTCCATCCTTTTCCTTAATGGATGGTCTTTCGGAACAACCCATTCTTCATTGCAAGGTGAAACCTTTGATCTTTTTTCCACCCTGCCGTTCTTAACACCTTTGTTCTTCTTAGTTTCAGTTTTACTTTGAACCTTCTTGGGTGCCATCTTCTTTTGTGTATGTTATTAGTATTTATTTTTAAAATATTCTTAAATTCGAATTCCAACTTTTTTCGATGTGTTGTGTGTAGAGTTTAGAATATGAATGAGGAATATGTAAGCTGTAGCTTGACATTAGTATGACATGATTTTCAAAGGGTTCTCGATCTGTAATATATTGTGTAAATAAAAAGCCAAAAAAAAAGAATTAAAGACGACGAACCTATTTACTAGCGACTGTATGGATCGAACCAAATTCCCACACTACTATACATATATAGCAAGATATGTCATTATCTAAGCCTTTGAGACAAAATTAAATCCTTGGACTTTCTACGCTCTACGAATTGTAAAGTGCTTTATTTTGTGAATGAATTCGAGGTGGTTCTACGCTACAGAATTAGCATTACTACTTGTGTACCGATTGTTTCTGATTACTCCAGATCGGAACGTATTGTTTTAAAAATTACAAATATCTTTGTTAATTTATTTAATTTTTTTGTTTCTTTTGGTTTATTGGGAGCCTGGGCGCTAATTATATATTTTTTGAGGTCTGCTGTTATGCTCTCTTGAAAAGATCAGTTTATTACACTTAAGTGGACTCCTTAGAAGGTTTCTTTGACTTCGGATCATTGCAGAGTCCCTCTTACTACTCTGACACTCTTAGTATTAATGCTTTTTAATCGGGTATGATCTAAAAAATGGTTTTTAAATCTGAGACTTGCTTGGCAAATGGTGCAAAATTATAGCATATTTCTGTGGTGATGGAAACTTAAATGTGCGGCGATCGTTCTCAGTTCGTTGGCGTTGCAGCTAAAGCCATTTAAAAAACAAAAAATATTTTCATAAATGTTACTGTTTCTTGTAATTTGCTGGCAGCTCGCCATGAATATTCCCAGGTGGACGCGATGGAAGCGCTCTCCGGCATACGTGGCGTATGCGTGACATGTGGAATAAGCGCTCGCTGCGCATAACAAATAGCGACCCATTGCACACACACACACACACACTCACTCACACACACACTCACTCACACACACACACACAGATATAGGAATGAAATAAAAGCGTAGACATACAATCGGCGACAACAATCGACCGTGCACGCTTAATAATGCAAAATTGTGAGAATTGTGCAGGCAACTTCAGTTTCGAGCGGGCGCTCAATGCTGTGGGGGAGAGAGGTGGGGGGGGGGCGTAGGGCTACTGTACGGTTGGGTGGATGAAGTGTACCTGAAACCGTTATGAAAAGTTGATGAGCGCAGCTTGTAAGCCGCTTAAACAATGCAAGTATGAAAAACTAGTGCGTACATTTAATTTAGTTGCTGGCCATTTGTTTTGACCGTACTCGTAACTTTTAAATTTTTGCTTAAAAAATAATGTAAAAGCTAATGGAACGGATGATGATGCTTCAAGGAGCAAACTTTGTTCTGTTGTGTGCAACTTTTTTTTGTCAGCCACTCCTCCGCTCCGCACCTTTTATTTACTCAAGCCAAATGCCGATGTCGCCAGGACATTTACTCCTACCACTATTGATAGGCCAATGATGGCCAAAGCCGGAGTCGGAGGAGGCTGCTGAATCGAAGCAGCGGAAAATACATTTTCAAGATCCGGGGGGTGGGGCAGTGGGCGCTTCGGTTGCTTTGCAAACTGCGCGTGCAATTGTACAATTTCATTTTATTTATTTTGCGTTGCTGTCGCTGTTGTTGTTGTTGTTTTTGCTGCTGTGTAACTTATTTTGCTCATTTACATTTCCTATTTGGCGCAAGTAAATGTTGTGCAAGCAATAAAAGTGAATGTGCGAGCAGACAGACAGACAGACAAACACACGCAGACACAGACAGACAAACAGACAGACAGACAAACAGACAGATGGAAGGAAAAACGGGAAGCAACTTGGTATTCACAGCTTGAGGGGCTGTTCTATTCTGGTTCTGGCTATGGTTCTGGTGGAGGAGCGCAGGAGCATTTGTAGCAAGGCGCCCTACAATATTTTTTTTAATGCCTTTTTTGTTAAATATTAAAAACGTGCCATTTACTGAGCCCCAGCAACTGGCAAAAACCAAGCTAGCAGGGAGTTCGAGGAGAGACAGCAGTTCAATGAACCGAAACCCAGCAACAAAGGCAGCCAAATAGAATTGACTCTACTTTGTTCGCGGACGGCCTAACAACACTTTTCCATATAGACATGACGAATGAATGAACATATTCTAAAAAAAAACACACATCAAATGCGATGCAATTGCATTTTTTTTTTGTAAAGAAATAAGAAGCTATAAATAAATTGTGTCTCTTCAGAAATTGATTCTTTTTGTTTTGTGAAATTAAAAGCCTCAACAGCTTATCTGCAATGCATGCGCACAAAAGAGGAAAAGTTTATTCTATCATCCAGCACAGAATGAAACTTAAAACCTGAAAGTTTATTTATATTTGGCATTTCCCAAGAGATGGCACTTGCGGAAAAGTCGAAAGTTCAATGTGGCTTACAATCGGGCGGGGGGTCCCGTACACTCGTACACTCGTACACTTGTATGCCGGACTTTGGCCATTAAAAAGCAATGCACTGGCTGAGCTTAGCCTAACTAGGCCAGCTTAATTGGCCCGCCCAGAAAACGCCCACCGCCCCCGCTGCAGCCCCTTGTATGGCTCGTTGCATGTTAACGACACGCATAAATTAAGGCACAGTGTGAACATAGTGACGCTTAATAAGCACATGCCGTAAAGCCCGAAAGTATGCAGCAAATTTTGCTGGCATGCCATTTACGCAAAATAAATGCACAAAACTTTTCGACGAAAGCGCTCCACCAACGCCGTCGCCGACGTCAACGCCAGCTGAGCGGAAAAGCAGAAAAGCATGCCAAAGCAAGAGTCTTTAGCCCTTAAAAAAATGCAAAAAAAAGTGAATGAGAAAGTTAAAAAAAGAGCGAAAAGTGGGCGTTCGCATCAAGGCTGGGAAAGTGCAGGACAGGGCTCGCAAATGAAATCAACAAACTTTGCAGGCAATGGCCAGCAGCTAAGGCCAAACTTGCCTCAACTACTTAGCGTCACCAGCAGTCGGCCAAAGGACTAGCGTCCAAAAGCCGCCGTCCGGCTGCCAATGCGCCGCTTATGGCCACATAAATGCGATAAATTAAAATGGCGTTGCATGTCCGCAGGCGTTGCTGCTGCTTGCTGCTTGCTAGTTGCTGGTTGCTGGCTTCTAACTGCTGCCGACGACTGCTAAACGAGACCAGCGACGGCGACAAGTAAATTAAATAGAATGACCCAGAGTGTGAGGCACAAATTTTTGTGCGCCATTTGGTTTTAAATATAAACAAAATACATACACACACACATACACGCGCCCACAAATTACATAGGTACTTGTATATTATGTGTATAGAAATAAAAAAAAATAAAATAAAAGCACGGCCAAATGTTTGGGCTGTAAAAATTGTTTACGACCACTAAAAGGGAAACCGCGAAGCACGATACACAACATGGCAGTACACACAGCACTAAGCAGAGGCTATACACTATACGCTCTACACTATGTACATACCAGTATGTGTGTGTGTGTGTGTGTGTGGGTGGCTGAGTATTGGTAAGTACGAGTACGTGTGGTTTGTGCGTTAGTTGTTAACCGGAAGCTTGCGGTTGAGCAACAGACGCGTCGCCATATTGCAAATGTTTATGTTTATGGCGGCGACTTGCGACTGAGACTAAAATTCGAGCGTGTCATTGACACTTTAATGGTGTTGAACAGTTGGATAAAGACTGAACGACTGAACGACTGAATGACTGAATTACTGAATGACTGAATGGTGTGGGTAGGTTTGCTGGAAATGGAGCATAGCATATAAAGCTTAATTAGTCTGACTATTATAGTTTCGGACCACATTTTATGCATAGCTGATGCGTTGAGACTCTGTGCATTTTCTTTAATAATATAATATCTAATTATTGGGTACATAGAGATTACATAAGAGTAGGATTTGCATTTTTTTCAAGCCAACATTTTTTAAACAATAATTAATCTTTAACTTTAACTTTCAACTAGCATTAACTGTACTTTTTAAAAAATAAATTATCAAATTATTGGGTACAGAGCATACAACTTTGCTCGACCTTAAGGCTATAATTGGAATTCTCCTGCATTTTTTTTTCAAGCCATAATTTTTTGCATAAAAATTAATCTGTAATTTTCAAACTTTCAACTAAATGTGAAAAATGAACAACTAATTTTTAGAGGCATTTCCGTTAAACTCATCTAACCTTTTCGACCAAATGTAACCCCATCAAAAAGAAAAATATCTGTGATAAACGAAGCTAGTCTTTGGTCTAAGCTGAGCGTCAGCTTACTTCAGAGAGCGTTCCTCACCTATCTATACCTACCTTACCCAACCTTGATTTCGCTAACCGTTGGTACTTATTCTGACCCAAATCCTATAGCACCTAACACAACTTTATTTAATCATAGCTTGCTGACCTTATAGGTGACCGCCTGTAACCATATTTGCATATCCTTTGTGTTCCTAACTTCCTAGCCTGCCTAGCTTCCTCGGTTGAGCCATTATACCAGTTTACCTGGCGCTTAGCTTATGCCCCATTCGCTCATTTCTCGCAGGCAGATGCTGCAGAATGCACAAATCTCGTGCCTCTTAGCCAACAGAATTCCAAAATAAAACCTAAAATCCGCGCAACACCAAATCTCCTGCCTAAAATTATACAATGCCCAAGCTTTAAAGTAGATTACGCGAAATTTGCGCGCAAGCACTAAAGCCCAGAACGGACATTAATCAAGGCAGTGATGGCAAGGAGGCATGGAGGCAGGGTAGAGCGCGCCTCTGTTTTTTTTTTTTTTTTTTTTTTTATTCTAAATAGTGCACGAAGCCCATTGTGGAACGTGCCCTTCCCACTTGCCTCGTGCACCATGCACCGTCTATATAAATTGCCAACGTGCAGGAATGCACGAAACCCTTTGGGTTTATGAGATTTTTCATATTGCTTCTTGGCCGTTGGTCGCTGGCCACATGGCATCGCATCTTGTTGTTGGTTGCTTTCCATCCTTTCCGTCTCCCGCCCAAAAATTAACATAATTTTTCAATTGTCTCTCCGTTTCAGTTTCTTACAAGCCACGTACTCCGAATCGCATTTCGCAAATTTATGGTTTAAGCATTTCACTGTAACAGCACTTCGACAAATGAGGCAGAGAAATAATTCCTGTTGGCCGACCAGTGCTGCTCTTCTGTATATATTCGTCTCATAATTGCCAAAAAGGAATGCGAATACAAGTATTGCCATTAAAATCGTGTTGACAGACTCTGTGACCCATATTTTTCAAATATTACTATATGACTATTATTAGAAAGAACAAACTTGTGTAAAGAAAACTTTAATATTCTTTGGAATTGACTACAGAATGGCCTAAAGACTACTAGAAATAAGACATAGTTGCAAGCTAAGCTGAAAACCCATCTGCAAAACTAAAAAACCGAATATTAAAAAACGACATAAAACTAAAAAATTAAAAATTAACAACAAATTACTAAATGAAAACAATAATAATAAAAGTAACATTAACAAAAAATTAACAAATATTAATAAATAAATAAAAATAATAAAACGAAAATAAAAAATATATTTAAATAAAGTATGATAAAGTAGCAATTAAACTAAATAAATAGTTTAAGAATCAAAAGCTTCAAGTAAAAATTAAATAAAAATGAATTCAAATAAAATCAAAATGAAGTATAATTAAATGTAAAACGAATCAAATAAAAAGCAAAAATAAATAAAAATGAAATAAAATTAAAAATAAATAGATTCAAAAGAATTTAAAATTCATTCAGGTATGATGCCTCAACTTAATGGATTCTAAGAGAAAACTAAAATGATAATAAATATAAAATAAATCAAATTAAATAAAAATTAGATAATAATAAATACAAAATAAAATTAATTTACAAAAAAGATAATGGAAACTTTAATTAAAAATACAATAAGTAATAAATAATATAAATAAATTTAAAATAAATCAAATTAAATACAAATTACATAATAATTAAATTAAAAAATACAATAAAAATCAAATTAATTATTTATTATTAATTAAAAATAAAAAGAAAACTACATTTCAAAATAGATAATTGAAACATAAACAAATATTATACAAATTAAACGAAATAAATGTAAATTTATAATTCATTCAGGTATAAAGGTATAAAGAGAAAAATGATATGCCTTTATAGATCATTAAATTAAGACATATGTGTATGTTAAATGAAATATTGAACGATCAGAGTATATACTTAGTATGTATGTACGTGTAACTAAGGTTATGGAAGGACAGGCTGCACACCAACTTATTAAATTTCCCAAATATATCAATTTATTTTGAAACATTCAAACCAACAATAACATTCAAGCAACAATTCTTGTAATTAAATCCGATTTAATATTAACTTTTCATCAAACAATTTAAAATGTGATGTATTTTGAGGCAAAGTATGTCTGAGTGTAAATAAAATAAAATCCGAATCAATATATTTAATATTGAGCATCATAGTAAGTATTTTGAAAACTAATTGAACCAACAATAAACACATTTGGCAGACAGGCAGATCGACACTACTATATCCAGAGGGGTTCTCCCTCAGTTTAGTTCATTGGTGAACAGCATTCCACAAAAATGCAATCTTCATTTGAGCCGCAAGGCTTAGGAACAAAAGACGAACGGGTGTGAAGTACAAGTACATGTGATGGGTTCTGGTTTAGGCACACTCTCGAATTTTTCTGCCCCATTGTTTTCACTCAATCTCGATTGAAAAAACACACATTTCCATTTCCATTCCCATTTCCATTTACTTGGCGTCTATGATTTCAAATGCTCAATGTTTTTTCTCATTGATGGTCAAATGCAGGCCAAGTCAAGTCAACTCAAGTCAAGGCAAGGCAATCCAATCTGAAATCTTGAATCTGGAAATCCCATGCCCCACGGCTCGACAGCGTGCAGTGTGCAGCTTGCAATGCAAGTATGTAGTATTTGGCCAAGACTTCCTTCACAGCTTGCCAAATATTTTTGCTTGATTCGAAGTAAAGGCAAAGCAGCAGCCACTACGATGGGGAAAAATGAATCACGTTCGATATTTATGCTACTTCTGCAGTTGCCATTCCTTGGCTTGGCCGGGCAGGGCTTGGCTTGGCTTGCATCTGCCACCATCTTGAGCCCGATGCCCTGCGGTAAAATTATTTCATTTTGTGCATGGAACTGGGTCGGGAATGGGGTCCAACTCCATCGCTCTAACTGCTTGTGTTGGGCCATAACTGTTATTGGCATGCAATGACATGATAACCCCCCCTCCTCGCCATCCAACTTGTTGCTGTTGATTTGATTTTATTGCCAGCGCTGCAGGCACGGGCTGGGCGCCAATGCAGGCGGGCGGGCAATCCTGTCAAGCAAAAATATTTAATGGCAATATTGCATTCCCAATATGTGCATAGCATACACCAATGGAGGCATGCGTGTGTGTGTGTGTGTGTGTGTGTGGGACTGCATCGTAAGGAGCCATCGCGAAACCTGTGCGGCCAAGGAGCCGTCACGACGTATGTCGTCATTCGTTCCTTTTGCCTTCTCAGTCTCAATCCCAGCTCCAGCCCCAGCCCCAGCAGCAGAACCAGCCGCAGCAGCCGTGGGCAAAAGTACGTTTAACAAAGCCACTGAAAGCACAGCAAATAAATTGGTTTGCGCTTGGATGGTGATGGGGATGATGATGATGATGATGATGATGATGGATGGTGAGGTAAATTAGATAGGTTTTCTCAGCACTAGTAGTCAGCTGTGTCAGGACTGTGAGTCAGACCGCGTCAGAATATGTCGCGAATGCCTTTAAATTGTTTGCCCAATAGCTCTTAACTAATTACAAAATAGCCTCGGGGGCAAACAATTTGATAGATTTAAGCTGTTGCCTAAATTCCAATGCCAATGCGTTTAGGAATGTGAGAAATTTATTCAGTTTGAGTTCAAAATGCCATTACCAACGAATATGTACGGGAAGAAAACCCATCCATAAAGCCCGTCGACGGGAAATTAATCAGAAAGTGGCTTTAAATTACCATCCACTACCCCACTACCCCATTGCCTAACCAGTCCACCTTGCAGGCGACACAGCGGGGGTTGTGCCCAGAGCTAATTTCTCTTCAGATTCAAGTTATACGAGCATAGGACTTGCCGCAACGCTTCTATGTACACAACTGCAATGAGAGTCCAAATTCCAAAGAAACTAAAAACTAACAAAACAGGAATTGCATAAATTGTAATACGATATATACTGCATTCAACCTACCATTTACAATACTCAGCTATAATATTTATTTATCTACAAATTAAATTTCAGTGCCTAAGAGAACGTAACAGGCTTACAACATTATCTAATAATATTATTTGTTTATTATTAATTTATTGATATTATTTATTTATTTATTTATTTATATTTATTTATTTCTGACAAAGAACTGGCAATTTAAAAGCATGGAAACTTATAAAAATAATAGTAATAGTCATTCAAATAAAAAAGGAAAAAAAAACAATTAGAAATTAAAGTTATAGAATTAGAAAAGTTCTTTAAAAAGAGTAGAGATGTTAAAGTGCAAGTACTAAAATATTGGAAGTTTATTTTAAAATACATAAAAATGTTATTATGATATGCGTTACAACAAAAACTATAACAGTAATTATCTAGCAATGTGAAACAATTATAATTTCTTTCAGGGAATTCATAAAAAGTTGATAAATATTCGGAAGCAAAAGACATTTCACTTGGGAAAAAAAATAAAACTGGTTCGAAGTATAGGCAATCGAAACTGAATTTGAAATAAAAAGAAAAAAAAAAACAATGATTACCAATGGATGCCGTTTTCCCCCCTTGGGGGTTAATTTTGGCATCACCAGAACTTATGCGGCAATGGCCGAAATACACAAATAGATGCGGAATCAAATTTGCTATATTTGGAAAATCCTCAATATTTATTGGGTTATTTGCTTAATAAGAGGCAATACACTGAGTTTATAAATTTTATTTCCACATTAGTTGATCACATTCGGAAAAATGAAGATGCCTAAATGAGTTGCTTGTTATCGAAATAAGTGCTTGAATTAGTCGGCCTAGGAGGTAACGTCAACAACCTGTTAGTCTTTTATCTTACATCTACTCATTTGTGTAGCTAAAAAAAAATTAAACAAAATTTTACTCTCAGCTACAATTTCTGAGCAAGCGGTAAGTGCGTAAGTGGCAATAGCTATAGGTAATCGAAAACTGGACACTGCAAAGGGTGCGGTTTTGAAAAATAAAACCGAAAGCCAACAATTTATTTTGCTGCTTCTGCTTCAGCTGGGAAAGTTTTTAAGCTAGTTTTTATAACCTTTTCTGAGCCATTCGATCAGTAAGTGTAGTTGTAGGCAGAGCATGAATTATTAATTAGTGGGGACATGGAGTTGTTTCTTTAAAAACAAACACAGTTACCAATACCGTCTTAGCTGGCTTGGAGAATGGATTTCTGGGTGCGACGGGTGCTATCAGTAATTACTAATTACCAGTAATTGCGACTAAATATATTAGTACTTGTGACTAAATACAGCTATTACCTGTCCAATTCATTTCACTTTTCGGCAGTATACATTAAGAAATAAATATATGAAAATCTATTTAACAAAACAGTTTTAAAGAGTTTCTAATTAGAAAGACTAATATGTGTTTGTTCAAATTGTTCCCCATTTGGGGGTGGAAATATTGCCGTTTTACACTACTTAAGGCAACATGTTTTTAAATTTCAGCTCGCTAGAGGCATCGAGTGCCCCGACCAGTTGTTTCAGAATTTGTTTGGAATTTCAAAATTCTTCACATGCGTTCAGGTTTGTATTAATGGCATCGCTTTCTATCGATTATTTTTTGCAGGCGCATTTTGTAGCATTGAAAATTATTCTATTTTCTAAAAGGTGCTTTATGCAACGGTATTTTATCGAATATAAATTAGTGAAATTATCGAAACCACCAATAACTGAAGTAGTAAGACTTTTGATTAATCGATTATTTGCAACTCTACTTTGAAATTTGAATCGAAATAAATGTGAAAGTTGTTTCAACTATTTTCCCGCTGTCCCTTTAATGGGTTATACTTGCATGTAAGGATAGAAAAGATATAGAAAATGCGGTTGTCAGATGATTTGGGAGACAACGTCATGGAGTTGTTATTTGTAGCACGCCTTTAAGAACGGGTTTTCGTACACAAAAATGTATTTATTTCTTGTGATCTTATTCCCAGCTGGTTTTTTCAATATACTTATACAATGAGTGTAAATATTGGGAGTATTTATGCAGCTAATTCAGTGCAGGGCCGACAATATGCGGTCTAACCGCAGGACACAGCCAAAAATGTAATCAAAAATTCATCAGCACTTGAGCAGTAAAATGAAATCCACTTGAGGGAAATTAAAGGAATGGCCCGAAGTTAGCTTCGAATGCCTGCGGGCTTTTATTTTTAATGCAACGGAAATCCAAATGCTTGGCAGCCGCAGGCGGCATGTAACGTCCATATAGTATTATGAATTAATTGGCCATTTTTGGGGGAATTGTGCGATTGACTGAAATTGTTTTGCGGTTGATAGGGAGAGGAGGCAAGGAGGCAAGGAGGGGAGGGGAAGTTGGGCACAGCTTGAAAGCCGATTGAAAAATAATTGAAATTGCGTTTGACAAGCGGGTTGGCGGCAAACAGAACTAATCAGCGCCAACTTATACCCCACAGGACTTGCAGAAATCTTCTCAAAATTTAATAGTCGTTCTGGAATTAGCTGTATAGGCAAACCTAGCAAGCTTCGAAGCGACTGGATAATATATGGAGCAAATTAACAAAATGGATACGAAACAAGGTGATGAAAATGTGATGCCATTGGCGGCCCCACAAAACGACTCATCTGCGGGTTCCAGCGATGAGTCGGAGCCCAGTGATGGACAGATTGGAGAGAGCTCTGAGCGTCCTGATGTGATCTGCAACGATTGCATGAATAAGGAAGTTGCCTGCCTGGCTGAGGATTGTGATGAATGCTATGACAGCTCATCGTCGGTACAGTCGAGCTCAGCGTGCAATTCGGAAATGGATGACTTTTTCAATCCCATCTATGCCGACTCCACTGCCACTTCAGAGGACAATGAGTCTGTCAATCAAATCTACAATCGCCGGCACTGCACAGGTCAGGTCGAGCAGAACCCGCCATCACAGCGCCGACATGTAAGTGTCTTACATTTCATTTTATTAGTTTTGTTTCTATTCACATATTACACAGATGGTGTTGGTTGAGGTGTCCCTGCCGCCAGAGCAGCGGTACTGGCCGTTTTATAACGAAGTGGATGACTTGACCGATTCAGAAGACGACCTGCTAGCAACGCCATCGCGCCCCTTTTGGCGTCGTTGGCACTCGTACGACGACATATACTGTACATCCAATTCAACTAACTCGAGTGTCTTGACCGAAACAACTGGAACAACTGGAACAACAACAGAAACAGAACTAGACACAGACCTAGACCCAGACCCAGACTTTCCGTACTGCTGCTCGATTTCGCTGACTGACACGCCGAGTGACGAGGAATCATCTTCAGGCTCATCTTTGAGCGAGCTCGAACGCACCCGACGTAGGCTTCTCCGGGACAATTCCCATCTGCGGGAGTTGATGGCCACGTGCATGGCACAGCAACGTTTGTCCAGGTTGCGTAAGTGGTTGGAGGGATTGCCAGAGTTGAAGCCACAGGTGCCGAGGTGCGAACAGGTCGAACCATTTGCACAGCATTTGCTCGAGACAGAGAATATCATTGCCCAGACCTTGGCCAGACTCAAGAAGGAGGAAGAGGGCCACATTGGGGATGCGATCGACAGTTCTCCAGACGACAAGCCTCTCGAAGGCAATCTTAAAGATGACACTGTGCGATACGATAAGCAGAAGAATGAAATCTGGTCTGAGCCCACAAAGGAGCCCCCTCTCACACACACACTCTCTCATTGATATACAAACACACAACTCGTTCAGCACTTTACGTGTAACCGGAAGGCAAACGACTGCGAAAAAGTTGTCAGCTTACCGATTATTAATTTCCGTTTCCCTTCCACATCGCAATATCGTCCGAACAATATTGCAATACAATTGCACAAAAAAAAAGTCTGCAATTTCAACAATCTGCTCAGGTAGACAGAGCCAGTCTTCTGCTCGTTTATAGTTTCATTTCGTAGCTGCGCATTTCGTTTTACAAAAACCAAACCAAACCAAACCAATGCCCATCAACCAAACACTAATATCCATATTCCCAATACAGACACCATAGCAATACGCTTTTGTTATTTTTACCTTTAATTAAAAGCAATTTATGCCGATAAATTGAAATCAATTATTTGCACCATTGGCGGCAGCGTTGACAAATGGAATTCTGTACGCTTCCAAAAAAAAGACAGGCGGACCGAGAGAGGGAGAAAAAAAAAAAAAACCGAAATTGCGCGTATAAAGGGTTATAGAGAGGAGCTGTTGTTTAAAATATTGGTATTTATCTGCGGACTTTCTGGCAGAATAAATGTTATGAATAGGAAGTCGGCAGATAGTAGTAGGCGCTACATAGAGTAGGTCGCGCTTCCAACTAACATGTTATTCTTCTCCATAGTTAAGATCAATATGGAAAGAGTATTAACACAAAATAAACACTTAGAAAAAGGGGAGAAGCATGAAAATGAAGCATGAAAAAGAAGCATTTAGTTGTAGTGCTTTAAGAAATAATAATTGTCTGTCCCATCAATTGTAAGATTATAAGAACAGATAAGCACAATTAGCCTAGAGAAAGGTTCTGCGTCAAATTATAATTTCTCATATGCCATAAAACAACAGCTTATGGAGATAGAATTCAATTATTAAATAAGAAGGCAGCTAATGTATTAAAAGAAAAGAAAGCATGTAGGGCTCACAAAATATTGTAATGTGTAGGCCCCCAGTTGGGCGCTAAATAATAACACTTTTTTTCTTTGAAGGAGCAATAAATAAGATATATACGGAGAAAACATACAAGAATAACAAAGCCAGTGGATCTATGAAGGGTGTCCCTAGTTTCAATTATTAAATAAGAAGACAGATAATGTATTAAAAGAAAAGAAAGCATGTGGGGCTCACAAAATATTGTAGTGTGTGGGCCCCTGAATGATTTTAGAGGAGCAACAAGACAAGATATATAAAGAGAAACAATACATAAATAACAAAGCCAGTGGATCTATAAAGAGTGTCACTAGTTGGGCCCCAGTTGGGCGCTAAATGATTTGAGAAAGCAACAAAACAATATATATAAAGAGTAACTAAAAAGAATAACAAAGCCAGTGGATCTATAAAGAGTGTCCCTAGTTGGGGCCCCAAATTGAAGACCTTCTGCATAGAACGACGCAACAGCTCTGCAGATAATTGCGATTAATTTTAAAACATATTATGTTTTATGATTCTTGAACGGGACGCCTTAACCACAAAAGTTAGCCCCATTTATTTTCAATTGTTACTTATGGCCCCATGTCGGGCGCCACAAAACGTGCATAATCTTATGTACGTTGCTTGCTGACACCAATCGGCACATCCCTTTCGACCGCCATCCTTATGCGACTCGCCTTCCATGGCGCGCTTGCAAATGCTTGCAAATGCTCGCACATTGCTCAAATGCTTTCCGCATCATTAATTCCAACTACATGCATGTAATCTAGATACAATACTATTTCTGCTTTCTTCTCCGCTCCCTTTCCTGCCTTTGGTGCAGACTGCGAAGTGGCTCAAGTCCGAGCTACCTATGCGCAGGCACGAACACCAAGGGGTCAGGTCGTGACACACAGTTGAACTCTGAGGGGGGGGTGAGGAGTGTGACTGGGGCGGGGTGTGTGGTACACGTTTCATGTGTTAACGAGTTGGAAAAATTATTATTACGTTATTATTTTGTCTGAGTGTAATTTAACAAAAAAAAAAAAAAGTAACACACTAACAACGAGCTGTTCTACCTCTCTCCTCTCTCTCCCTCTCTCAGTGTATGTGTGTGTGTGTGAATGCGTGGCTGTGTGTGTGAGCATGAGCCCACAATAACAATAAATTTCAATTCTTCACACAAACACACGCACACACTCGTACGAATAGCTGCACATTCGAGCGCCTGCATTTCGCCTTTTGCCGCCTCTGGGCAGCAACCCTTAAGCAGCTTGCGCTCAACAATTTATACGCTTTACGCGCTTTTGCTAAATAAATTTATAATGCATGCCAGCACCAAAAACACGCACACACACACACACACACACACACATTATCAGATACCTATCCTACAGTTGCAACGGCACCCAAAAACTTTAGCGAGCTCTGCCCCCCTTACCACCCTCCAAAGTCGTGGTTTACTTTTCAAACAAGCCACCAACTTCGGTTCTTGGGCTTACGACGCCTTAGATACATTTGTATCTAAGTTCCTTCTCTGTGTGCCAGCGTGTGTGTGTTTGTGCGTAAATTACAAGAATTTTCTTGCAATTAAAATTTGTTGCTTTCTCAGTAGTATAATTTTACAACTTTTGCTTGAAAGTCGCCGCTACCGCTGTGAATTAAACAAATTGCCAAAAGCTGTGCGCATATGTTGAAAATAAATGCGCGGCTAATAGTAAAATATTATATGAACGGGTCTGCATACTATATGTATGTATGTGTGTGTGCTAAGTTCGACTCATATTCAAAATGCCCAAGTTCTTCTCTAGATTGCCAGCAAAAAGCACGCGATCGTCGGAAGCAATTAGAAATAAGTGAATAAACATAGGAATCGCTCACTGTACATGTTTCTTTTGACGCAAAAAATGTCATATATTTATATCTTAAGATAAGCTTAGTGCAAAATCGCACATTTTAGCGAAATATATTTCTTTTCCAGTGCTACGCCCACAAACCCAGCATCAAGTTCGCTCCTCTTCTTCTTTTTGCTTCTGGGTAGGAAGTTTGTCTCCGTTAGGGTACTTCTCTGTCGGACTTGCTTGACTGTAGTCGAGTTTATCATCTAATTCTGTTTGTATCATGAGACATTTTGAATAGATATTATATCTGAGTACCCCATAGTGCTTCAAATGTTTTGATGTGAAGATCTCTGGATTCGGCCCATTGTACTTAGCACGAATGCTCGACTCAGCAATCCGATCTTTCTATTGTCAAACTCACATTTCGATATGCCTGCGCCAACCTCAGAAAATATTCAGTTTCAAATCAGTGCTCGAACTGAGCACATCAACAAAAGCAAAAAAAAAAAAATAAAAAAAAAATAAAAACAAAAATAAAATAACAAATCGAAAAAAAAATCTAATCTTAAGTAAAAAGTGGTTGTTATTTTTTTATTATTTCGGCTTAAGCGCGAAGTGAAATCGATCTTAGGATTAAGCGGAAAGTGTTTGATTTAGTTATTTTGTTCCCGTTCAGAGGTTATGTAATGTAACTATAGTGTATTTTCATTTATCCTTCCGTATACCCATTGGCACTCCTGTAAGTATGCAGCAAACGTTTCTACCTGTCCTAGTCCTAACAAAAGCGCTCTTCTGCAGCACTATTTACGCACGTGGATCTACAAGAAAAACATGCTGACATTTTATAAGAAGAAAGAGAGACAGAAAAAAGAACAAACAGGATTTGACTGCGACGCTGTACCCGGATTGAACCATACACCTTTCGAGATAACTCACTGAATGTAAGTTTACGAAGTGCTCCGAAGAACTCTGAGTGAAAATTCTGCAGCTTTTAGAATTTTCACTTTTATTCCCGGATTGGACTATACCTATGATAATGTGAGAGTGGACTGATTCTGAAGGTTATATGTATGAACGAACGCAACTCTAGTTTCCCGATTTCGTCTATATATTTATATATTTTTAGCAGTCCATTTTCAATTCGCTCTTCGAAACATCTTTTTCAGACAAGTAAGTTAAAAACATTTCAAGGCAAAAATATTTCAATAAATAAACAGCCTTCTTGTTGGTGTTGTTCTGAAACAGCGCCCATGTTTCCAAGACAGATGACAGCCCATACACATTTTTCGGCACGGTAGCTCTTTTTTAAGCAGTGCGGAGTTTTGATATTCGCAGAAGGGGAAAGCTACCTATGCAAATATATTTTGATATGAAAATCCTAAATAGTATGTATATTTTGATACAAAAATCCCAAATGTTATGTATATTTTGATACGAAAATCGTAAATCTTATGTATATTTTGATACGAAAATCTTAAATGTTATGTATATTTTGATATGAAAATTAAAAGTTATATATTTTGATACGAAAAGTAAAGTTGCATTTATTTGTAATTATTACGTATTCCTGTTACTTTTTCCTCTGAAATTTAGCAACACATTGCCTCTGACTTCCACGTGAAAACAAGGAAGAGCCATGAACGTTTGCTCCCTTCGCTTATAAATAAACTAGCAGGTATTGCTCGTCTTAATTATTTAATTAATTAATGTTTCAAATTGTATCTATTTTGTGTGTGTATTTAAATTAACATTTTCTGTTCTTGACAAAAAATTGTTCAGTAGTCCGCTACATTTTTGTTCTTACCATAATTTTTCGTTAAACTTACACACACATGACCACTATAGTATAAGTAATATTTATATTTATTAATATTTAAAGCTCGTTTCCCCCCTTTGGAGCTCGAATTTTCCAAAAGCCTTTGTTAGTGCGCTCCTACACTGTGACGGATACCTGACTGACTGATTGGAAGCTGGAAAATTCCAGCTCGTGAGGGAGTGAGGGGGCGTTTTTATGACGTTTGTATAAAAAAACACAATGAGTGGTTGGAGTTAGGAAGCTGACATTTAGACTCAAGTTTTCTTTTAAAGGTTAGCTTAAAGAAGTGGGTCTAGAAAATTATAGTCCCGATTAACTTTAGATAATGAAAGACAGAATATAAGATAGCTTGCTTGGTGTGTTTTTCGAAATTTTCACTTAAGCGTGCAAGAAATAAATAACAAAATGCATACATATATAAATATGATGGGGAACAGGATATACAAGTAAGTAGTAAATAAATATACTTATAATTGTAAGCCAACGTAGTCTAGGCAATGCGGCAAGACATGCAAGTGTTTTTATAAACTGGCAGGCAGCTATGTTCAATTCTAACGAGATCCTAAGTAAATGTAAATTAATTGATAAGCTAGATTTGCTCTGTCTAGACCACGAATGGTACATTATCATATTGTTATAGATAAAACCTCGATAAACAGACATGCTCTCTTATACAGATAATAATGAGTTCGGCCTTAGATGCCGAACATAACACCAACATTTTCGTAGCTGGCAGGCGCCAGCTTAATAGATAAGGATGTGTAAGTACACAAATCATTAGCTCAGGCTCGCCACCGCGCTGGATGAGCATGCTGCGGCTGGCTAACATGAGCTACCTGATAAAGTACGCACACATGGTAGAAGATAAGGAATCGATGATAGTATGTAGGCGATAGCATAAGAACTAGGATAAGAATTTATATATAAATAAAGCAGTCGAGCTATCGACGTTGTTCATTCATCCACAAAACTTTGTCGCGTATTATTATCCTCCCACCAATCCTGCTCCGCTCAATACATTGGTGACCCCTCGAAAAGTACACGCGAGTTAAATAGTGTTGTGTTGTGCTGTGTTAATATATTGTCCTTAAAAAATAAAAAGGACACAAGTGTAAGAAGTGCTGCGTTGTGTCCCTAAAAATAAAAATAGTGGACTAAAACATCCAGCTCTCAAAGAAAATTAAAAAGTGTTATGTTGTGTTGTGCTGCGTTGTGTCCCTAAAAATTAAAATAGTGGACTAAAACATCCAGCTCTCAAAGAAAATTAAAAAGTGTTGTGTTGTGTTGTGCGGTGTGTATTTATATTGTCCTTAAAAATCAAAAGAAGGACTTATAAGCCCAGCACCCGTGCGAATTTCAGCCAAAAAATTAAAAAGTGTTGTGTTGTGTTGTGCTGCCGTGTGTCCCTAAAAAGTAAATAGTGGACTTAAACACCCAGCACCCGTACCAACAGCAACCAAATATATATATAAAAATAATAATAAAATCATTTATACCAATATAAAATTATTAAATATTGTGCGGAAATTTAAAAGTACTGCACTAAAAATCAATATGGCAAACGAAGCCCAAATAATAAAAGAGCAAGAGGGCATTGGAAGAGTTTTGGAGGCCATTTACAATGCAGCGGCAAAGTGGGATGGATCGGGTCAGCAGCTGGACCAGTGGAACCGCAAGGTAGAAGAGCTGAGGATCCAGTTCGAGGCAAATAAAATCGGACTGCAAAATCCTTCAGCGACAATATTGAAATCACCATATTTTAAAGAAAAATTTGGAGAAAAGGTAAGTGAACTTTTTACAGTTACTTACTCATTATTGGGGCAAATGAATAAACAGATAAATAGGAATGCTGATTTGCTAGAATCGCAGTCATTAGTAGGCCCAGATAATACAAAAAGTACGGCTGTTAGAAAGATAGAACATGCATTAAAATGTTTTAAGATGTCCTTAAAAAGATATGATGGAAAAGATTTAAGTGAAATCAAAACAGCTAAAACCCGTGCAGATGATCTTTATTATCAATATTCAAATGAATGGGGTATAGGAGAGTTAGAAGAAAAGTTTGAGAGGTTAACAGACCAATATTACGAATTGGATATGAATCCGGAATTAAAAAAGGAAAATATGAACTTCGACTTGCCAAAAATTGAAATACCGTGTTTTTATGGAAGCTATACAGAGTGGAATACGTTCAAGGAACTTTTTATGCAGTTGATTGGCTCAGCAAACATTTCGAACACACAAAAATGTGTGCCTTGAAAACCAAAGTAAAGGGCGATGCTGCAGCAACAATAGAAAATTTGCCGTCAACAGAGAACAATTTTGATTTAGCATGGTCCCTGTTAGATAGCAAGTTTACCAACCCTAGAGCAACATTGGCTATTTATTTGAACAACATAATTGAAGCTCCCTCGGTTAGTGAGTCCGTAAACAGCGTAAAGCAATTTTTATGCATAATTAACAAAAATATTCAGGCTATAAAAGCAATGAAGTTGTCTGAAGAACTCATCCTACAAAGCCTTTTTAACACATTACTAGTAAAAAAAATGAACGAAAATCTTAGAACTAGATATGAAAAATCCCTGGAAAACCCTAAAACTGTTCAAAAAATTGACCCCCTGTTAAAATTCTTAGAGCATGAATGTTCTGCATTAGAAGCTTGCCAAATGGATGGTAACAGCAATGCGCAGAAGAATAAAAATGAAAAGCCAAGTTTATATCACAAAATAGAAAAAAAGACTTGTGTTTTGGAATGCAATTATAGTCACCCCGTATATAAGTGTCAGAAATTTAAAAAACTAACAATAAGAGAAAGATGGCAAATAATAAAAAAGAACCAAATTTGTGGAAAATGCTTGCAGATGGGACATTCCTTTGCTACCTGTAATTGGGTTTGTCGCACATGCAGCGGTCCACATCATATGCTTTTACACATAGACAATTCAGTAGTGACTAGCTCAAAATGTTTCAAAAAGGAGAAAAAATGTGTTTTGCTATCAACAGCAGTCGTTGAAGTATTAGATGGAGAAGGCAAATGGCAAAACTGTAGAGTATTATTAGACAGTGGCTCAGAAGTAAATTTCATCACTACAGAGTTTACGCGAAAATTAAAATTAAAGGCAGAAAAGGTACAGGAAACAATTGAAGGGTTTTCAGATAACTTTTCTCAAATAAACGAAGGTATGAGTGTTCAGATTAGATCAAAAACCACAGAATTCAACACCGAAATTGAGGTATTAATTAGTAAAAAAATTGTATCTAATATGCCAAAGAAAAGGTTTGAAATTGGAAATATTCAACATCACATAGAGTTAGCGGATCCACAGTTCAACATTCCACAAGGTATTGATATGCTTCTCGGTATAGATCTGGTGCATGAAACGGAAAAATCCGGAAAGATTCAATTGAACGAAGGAAGATTGCGTTTACGAGAAACGCTTTTTGGTTGGGCTGCTTACGGTAAAATAGAGTTAGAGAGTCCTTCAAAAGAAGGTCGAGTAGTGACCTATTCTGGAGTTGGAATTGAACATCAACTTAAAAGGTTTTGGGAAATTGAAGAAAAAATGACAGAAAACATTACATTATCAAAGGAGGAGGTAGAATGTGAACAGGAATTTGAACAAAATGTGTCAAGAGGAGCGGATGGACGATATATTGTTGCTCTGCCATTTAAAAATACACCGAAAAACTTAGGATATTCTGAATCTCAAGCAAAAAGACGTTTTTCGGCATTAGAAAGAAAATTCAATAAAGACCCAAGCCTAAAGGAACAATACACAAATTTCATAAAAGAATATATCGAATTAGGGCATATGAAGATAATTGCAAATGCGGAAAAGTTGGAATCAAAATATTATCTCCCTCATCACGCTATTTTACGGCCGGAAAGCACTACTACCAAGCTGAGAGTCGTGTTTGATGCATCATGCAAAACGTCTAATGGTATAGCATTAAACGACGTATTGCATGCAGGTCCAAGACTGCAGGAAGATTTGTTTAACATATTACTTCGGTTCCGAAAACACACTTATGTCATTACAGCAGACATAGAAAAAATGTATAGACAAATTTGGATTAAGCCAGAGGATCAAAAGTATCAGCTTATATATTGGAGATGGGAACAGGGAATGCCTTTAAATACATACGCTTTGCAAACAGTAACGTATGGAACAAAAGCTGCGCCATATTTAGCAGTAAAATGTTTGAAAAAATCCGCAGAAAAAATAAAAAATAAATGGGCTAAGGCGGCTGAAGCAATTGAAAATGACTTCTACATGGACGATTTAATGACTGGGGCAAATACAATAAAAGAACTAAAAGAAGTACAAAAACAAATAACTGGCACTCTTAAAAAAGATGGATTTCATTTAAGGAAATGGTGTTCAAATAGCGTAGACCTTTTAAAATCAATGTCAGTAGCAGATAGAGGGATGAAAGTAGAATTTAATATAGAGCAAGCTAATCCCATTAAAGCATTAGGAGTTGCCTGGTTACCAGAAACGGATGACTTCTCGATTAAATGCAACTGGGAATGTGATAGTAAGGTAACCAAACGCAGCATTCTGTCAGACATTTCGAAAATATTTGATCCCTTAGGTTTAATAAGTCCAGTGACAGTGACAACGAAAATTCTGATGCAAGATCTATGGAAATCCAAGTTAGACTGGGACCAAGCGCCTTCAGAAGAAAGTGTAAAGGCATGGGAAAAAATAAAAAAAGAACTCCCAATACTAAATGAAATGAAAATACCCAGAATGTTAATTGGAAACAACGCCAAAACAATAGAGTTGCATGGTTTCGGTGATGCATCTGAGAAAGCATATGGTGCAGTAATCTATATTAAATCAATAGATTGTAACAATAAAATTAGAATTAACATAGCCGCGTCCAAATCCAGAGTAGCGCCAATTAAACTTTTAACAATACCAAGGCTTGAATTATGCGCCGCAGTACTTTTAGTTGAGTTAACGAAAAAGGTTAGAGATAGTTTGAAAATCAAATTCAGCAAAATTTTCTACTACAGCGATTCACAGATTGTGCTTAGCTGGTTAAAACTTGACCCAGCGTCATTAAAAACATTTGTGGCAAATAGAGTTAACTTTATTCAAACAGAAACAAAAATTGCATGTTGGCAGTTTGTTGAGTCAGAGCAGAATCCAGCGGACATCGTGGCTAGAGGTAAATACCCATCGGAGTTAATAGGAAACCAGCTGTGGTTTCAAGGGCCATTATTTTTAAAAAGTAATAATCACCAGGTTCGACATAATTCAGTTACATTAAAGGAAATCCCGGAAATAAAAAAAATTACATATAATGCGTTACTTGTTAAAACAGGATCCATATTTCATGAGATCAACCACAAAAACAACTTTGATTTTTTACAAAATGTGCTGGCAATGATAATAATGTTTACAGAGAAGTGCAGAAAAACAGAAGTAAAAACATGGATAAGCTATAAAAAGGAAGCGCTAACACTAATAATTAAAATTGTGCAGAAAAACCACTTTCCAAAGGAGTTATCTCTTCTGCAGAATAAAAAGGAGTTGCCAGGAAAGTCAAATATCAAGTCCTTGGCTCCATTCGTAGATAACAAAGGGATAATAAGAGTAGGGGGACGAATTCAAAATTCGCAGTTGTGTTTTGAAGCCAAGCATCCAGTTCTTTTGCCGTATGCAGATAAATGGGTGGAGCTCCTAGGAACTAAACTTCATAAAAAACATTTGCACATAGGACCTCAAGGGTTACTTGCAATAATCAGGCAGCGGTTTTGGCCCTTGAGAGGGAAGCAAATAGTCAGCAAAATTACAAAAAATTGTATCCGCTGTTTTAAGGCACACCCAAGACAGATACATCAGTTTATGGGAAACCTGCCCGAAGATCGAGTAATTCGAACACGTCCGTTTTTGAATATTGGAATAGATTTTCTCGGGCCCATAGCCATTCATCATAAAATCAGAGGAAAACGAGTTGACAAAGCCTATGTGTGTGTATTTGTTTGTTTTGCTACGAAGGCAGTGCATTTAGAAGTTGTGTCAGATATGACTTCTGCAGCCTTCATAGGGGCTCTGAAAAGATTTGTAGGTAGAAGGAGCTGTCCACAAAAAATTTACTGCGATAATGGAACGAATTTTATAGGCGCAGCAAATAGTCTGAATGAAATATATAAATTATTCAAAGACCAAATTCAGATAGATACAATAGACAAGTTTTGTGTGGAGCGGCAAATTGAATGGGTAAATATTCCTGCTAAATCTCCCCACATTGGGGGACTCTGGGAAGCATGCGTGAAGTCCGTTAAAAAACATTTTACGCGTTCTATAGAAGGAATAATGACCTTTGACGAAATGACCACACTAATGATAGAAATAGAAGCGATACTAAATTCAAGACCATTAACTCCGCTGTCAGAAGATCCAAATGATCTTCAGGTTCTAACCCCAGGGCATTTTATATTGGGAGAGTCTTTTTCTACAATAGTAGACTCAGTAGACAGTAAAAGTTATAAAGGGTTGCGAGACCACTGGAAGGCAGTTCAAGAAAACAAAGAACAGTTTTGGAAAAGGTGGTCGTTAGAATATCTGTCCGAATTGCAAAAGCGTTACAAGTGGGATAAAGTAATGCCAAATTTAAAACCGGGAACCCTTGTATTATTAAAAGAAGAAAATCTGGCCCAAATGCATTGGAAGAGGGGCAGGGTCACAAAGACCATTGTAGGTAAAGATGGCCTTTGTAGAATGGTAGAAGTAAGGACAAGCAATGGAATATCGCTGAGGTCGGTGCACAATGTTTGTCCTTTTCCTGCCGAAGACGAGGATAACTCGTCAACTGCGGTAGTTACAACCGCAATACAAACAAGTAACCCAAATAAAATACAAAATAGTTATGAAAATGAACAGTATAAACCCAAGCCTGTAAAGTTAAAAAATAAGAATGTAATTTTATATATTTTAACATTTTTGTCGATATTTAACAATGTTAAGAGTCAAAAAATAGAATATTTAGAAAATAAGGCAGGGATATTTTTTGAGAACGTTGGCGACGTGGGATTAACGCGGACATCATGGAATATAATTATTCACGCAAATCTGGATGAGTATTGGGCATTTAAGCATCGAATAGAAGCATCTTGGTCCGTATTACTACATCTTAAGGAGAAGATTCAAAAAGACACAACTCTAGACTCAACGATGAAGCTGTTAGAAAACAAATTCAATAGGCTAGAACAAAATAATGACATTATTGTTCAAAATCAGAGGAGCAAGAAAGAACGACAACCTCGAGCGCCGCTCAGTTTCATGGGCAACGTTTTCCACGCCGTATTTGGATTAATGGATGAAGACCATGCGGACGTATTGCTCAACAAAATCAACCAGAGCAGAGACAACGAGGAGTATCTCCGGGACCTAATTCGTAACCAGTCATCAGTGCAGGATTCTACAATAACCATTATGCGGAAACAGAATGAAGTCATTTGGGACAATTTCAAAGTTATTAACAACACGATGTATACGTTGTCAAGTGCTATAAATAAGAAACTAGACAACGATAACATTCTTTCCGCATTAGAAAGCTTTTCAATTGGAATGGATGCCTTCGAAGAGTTGCAGCGGGACATCATCGCAGTAGTCTGGAACACTAAGGGGAATTTTCTGGGGAGCTTGATGCCGTTGAAGCAATTTGAGCAGCAGATTCAAGTCATGGCTCTAAATATGCCTGAGGGCGTCCAATTACCAGATACGGATCCCGTCGAGCTGGGTAAAATTGCAAAAATAACGACGAGGGCTACAAGTACCTCACTGTTATTTAACATAAGAATCCCATTAATAAATCACAATAAAATGAGAGCTTATGTAATCTATCCATATCCCACATTACACGATGGAAAATTCGTCAGTATTCAGCCCGAATTTACTCAAATACTCGTCGATGACAACTCAGCCAGTTTCTATGGACTAACAGAAGGAAATCTGAATTACTGCCAAAAGATGGAAAGGCTGCTATTATGTCCGCAAATCCACCCAATATACAACGTTAACGCTGCTACAAATTGCGACATATTACTTTTACAAAAAACAAAAACGCTACCGCCTACCTGCCAGGTAAACGTGATGAACCCGCGAAATTATTGGGCTCAACTTCACAAGGCTAACTCCTGGATATTTTCACTGCCAAATAAAATAACAGCGGAAATGCATTGCAAGGAAAATATCACAAGCCTCACCATATTTGGTCAAGGGATCCTTCAACTTAATACAGGATGCTTCCTACAAACTGAAGAAGCCAACTTGTGGGCATACGAGGATACTACTATGGATGTTAACTTCCGTCTACCAACAGTAAATCTGTCCAGCCATTTGCCTGAAATAAGCCATATGCAGGTAGAGGGTGAAATCAAAACATATAAGGTACGCGATATCCCAAGGATCAAAACAATCTTCGATTTCCCGATTCATCTCGATACGCATCAAATGGCACTTTACGGTATCAGCATCACCTCCTGGATTGTCGGATTTTGTCTCATCGTGGCGATCGTTATCATCTTTAAAAAGATGTGCCAACTTTCTACCCAATTTCTACCCGTAACATTTGCCTTACCACGTTTATCCTAAAAACTAAGAAAATATATGTAATCGTGTATAATTAAAATTAAACTTAAGAAACAATACTAGTTGAAAGGGAGTCCTTTCAAGGTGGGGAGCATGTTCAATTCTAACGAGATCCTAAGTAAATGTAAATTAATTGATAAGCTAGATTTGCTCTGTCTAGACCACGAATGGTACATTATCATATTGTTATAGATAAAACCTCGATAAACAGACATGCTCTCTTATACAGATAATAATGAGTTCGGCCTTAGATGCCGAACATAACACCAACATTTTCGTAGCTGGCAGGCGCCAGCTTAATAGATAAGGATGTGTAAGTACACAAATCATTAGCTCAGGCTCGCCACCGCGCTGGATGAGCATGCTGCGGCTGGCTAACATGAGCTACCTGATAAAGTACGCACACATGGTAGAAGATAAGGAATCGATGATAGTATGTAGGCGATAGCATAAGAACTAGGATAAGAATTTATATATAAATAAAGCAGTCGAGCTATCGACGTTGTTCATTCATCCACAAAACTTTGTCGCGTATTATTATCCTCCCACCAATCCTGCTCCGCTCAATACAAGCTATGAATTGCTTGCTGGAGCCAGTCATCTGCTGAAATAATCCTTGCGATTAGTTAAGCGCCGAGAGAAAGGTGTATATCTTTTGGATTCCGGGACAATGAGGGTGTTAAAATGGCTGAAAAAAAGGAGCAGAGTTAGCAAGCACAAACCACATGCGAGCACTAATCTCTGTTAGAGTGCTCCACAGCAGCAGCTTGAATCATAAGAAGGCATGGAGCAAGGCATGAACTGCAAGATCTCCCGAACCATCTGCATGGGGAGCGACAAAAAACTCAATTAACTGCACCTGCAACTCCAAAGAAGGGAATGCAGACTCATGACCAACTCAAAGGTGAGTGCTTGATAGTCGCCCATCACAGCTATCGACAAATGCGAGGAATACAAGGAACCGGCAGCGGCTACCTCCTCAAATATCTGCTTTTCCACAATCCAACACTCTCAACATACAGGCTTGCCACATTGCTAAATCGCTCTTCAAACTGGTGGCCAATATCTAGCAAGATTAAGGACCCATTTGTGGCAATAATGTAACTTAAGCTTCTGGCTGTTAAGCAGAGTAGAGCAGAGCTACTACTTCAGGATGACTCATTGCGCCAGCAATTATTTATTTATTTAACTATAGTTAACAAAGAACTACTAACGTTGCAAGAACAAGAACAATGTAAAAATAATAATAACAAGAAGAAATTTAAAAAAAAACTTTAAAATATACAAAAGAATTCAATATATTAAGTAGTAGAACTTAAAAATAAAATTCAAGCAAGTGGAACAAGTAGTAGAGTAGGATAGGATTACAGATTATCAGAATCAAGTTGCAAGTATATTAATGGTGAAATAAATAAATAGGTATGCCTAGCAACTATTTTCGTTTTCTGTCATACTCTACTTCTAGTATATTTATATTACATTTCGCATTCGTAGTCAAAAGTAATCAGTAATAGTTGCTTATTTGTGTTTCTCGTTCTATTTGGTTTTCCCCTTTTTTCCCCTCCCCCCACAAAAATCGTTGGTATAATTTGTCGATTTTCAAGCTCACAAAAACACTTTCACGCACAAGAGTGAAGGCTGCAGGCAATATAGTACTCGAAGGAAAGTGTAAAGTGCACACTTGCGCCAACTTGGCTAAGATGCGAGCGGTAAGTAGACGGATCGACGCACATGCAACGCACATCGTTCAACATGAGAACTGCATTTGCTCCGCTAGTTTCTGGCGCGTGCCACATCCTACGGCATTGCTGTGACGCTTGTCAACTTCGTGGTGCAGGAAACTCTGCGCCTCAGCGTGCGTGAGTGAACCGAGTTGACGGATCACGCACTGACACGGACCACACATCCAATCCCATCCATTCCACTTCAGTCTCAGATCAGATCGGAGCATATATAATCAGTGGTGGCTCGCATGGTTCCCTCGGCGTATAATTTGTGGTTGTCTGTCTCTCCTCACTTTAAACATTGACAAGTTTCGTGTTTTGTTCGTACAACAAACAAACAAACTCCGGAGCAGCAACAACAGCAACAACAACAACGTTATTTATTGTGGCAAGGTTGGCACAACTGGCGATTGTCTGGCAGCGCATTATAAAATATTCATTACGCATACGCCATGTAGCACAATTAGCCATACAGCCAATGCTCCCTGCATAGTTAATGGCAAGCATATGGCATCGCCAGCTGAACCTGCAGCGCCTAATGGAGACAATGTCTGGCCTCTACATTTGGCTATTAAGCCATACGCTTACTGGATGTGTTGAAGGATCAATTCGCTGGCAAGGATTAGCGGCAGATTTTGTGCGGAATTCACTCGAAGGACAATCGTGTAAGTCCCACCAGCAAATTTTCATTTTCATTTGTTTTTACTTACATATTTTTTTTCAATTCCAAGCCATCTTTGCCAGAAGTAGGTTGGAGGTCTCTTTCAAGGGTTCGAGTTTGGAAAAATTATCATTATCCTAGTTTGTATTTTGAGGCCATAGCTTGAGAAATTGTTACTACACGTGATAAGCAATTTAAATTTCCACTAAAGTATGTTTCACACAAGTGTTTCTCGTAATAAATCAATTTAATTTATTCATTAAACAATTGTGATGCTCTTTTCTTTAACTCCTATAACTGTCCTTGGCAAACTTTCAAAAATAGAACCAAAACAAAACTATTCTCACACCTAAATTGAGTTGCGAGTTCGCTGAAGCGAATTTTCACGAGTACAGTAATGTTTATGAAATTGCAGGCAATGGGATGAAATGAAAATATAATGACTGTATGTGATTGGATAAAGGCTTCAGTGGAATTTGAACACTTGAGCCGCTGGCATTAATTTGTAAAATTCGGTGCGAAAATAAAACAAATTCATGTTTTGAATTCAAATTACTTTGGATTTTAAAAGTTAAGGTAGTTAAGTAGCGATGGAAATTGGAAACTTATAGAAGCCTGTAAAGGATTTAAAAACTATTTTAAAGGATGCGCTTGTAATTAGTGTGATTAGTTTGGAAAATTTGGGGATTGCGGTTCACACTAAATACTTATACATACAAGTATATGCTTCATATGAGGCTTTTTAGCTCTACTTAATCAAAATCTAGGATCACCAAACTTCGAGAAAGAGAAAATGTTTAAGAGCAAGTTTACAAAAACATCTGCGGGTAGAAATTGCGATTGCTTGAGGAACCTCAATCAAGTGATCAATCAATCAATTGCAATGGATTCTTTGTACTTTATACTCTTATATAACAGAATGTCGGAAGTTTGTCCCGGTTAGGGCACTTCTTTGTTGGACTTGCTCGACTGTAGTCGAGTTTATCATCTAATTCTGTTTGTATCATGAGACATTTTGAATAGATATTATATCTGAGTACCCCATAGTGCTTCAAATGTTTTGATGTGAAGATCTCTGGATTCGGCCCATTGTACTTAGCACGAATGCTCGACTCAGCAATCCGATCTTTCTATTGTCAAACTCACATTTCGATATGCCTGCGCCAACCTCAGAAAATATTCAGTTTCAAATCAGTGCTCGAACTGAGCACATCAACAAAAGCAAAAAAAAAAAAAAAAAAAAATTAAAAAAAAATAAAAAAACAAATCGAAAAAAAATCTAATCTTAAGTAAAAAGTGGTTGTTATTTTTTTTATTATTTCGGCTTAAGCGCGAAGTGAAACCAATCTTAGGATTAAGCGGAAAGTGTTTGATTTAGTTATTTTGTTCCCGTTCAGAGGTTATGTAATGTAACTATAGTGTATTTTCATTTATCCTTCCGTATACCCATTGGCACTCCTGTAAGTATGCAGCAAACGTTTCTACCTGTCCTAGTCCTAACAAAAGCGCTCTTCTGCAGCACTATTTACGCACGTGGATCTACAAGAAAAACATGCTGAAATTTTATAAGAAGAAAGAGAGACAGAAAAAAGAACAAACAGGATTTGACTGCGACGCTGTACCCGGATTGAACCATACACCTTTCGAGATAACTCACTGAATGTAAGTTTACGAAGTGCTCCGAAGAACTCTGAGTGAAAATTCTGCAGCTTTTAGAATTTTCACTTTTATTCCCGGATTGGACTATACCTATGATAATGTGAGAGTGGACTGATTCTGAAGGTTATATGTATGAACGAACGCAACTCTAGTTTCCCGATTTCGTCTATATATTTATATATTTTTAGCAGTCCATTTTCAATTCGCTCTTCGAAACATCTTTTTCAGACAAGTAAGTTAAAAACATTTCAAGGCGAAAATATTTCAATAAATAAACAGCCTTCTTGTTGGTGTTGTTCTGAAACAGCGCCCATGTTTCCAAGACAGATGGCAGCCCATACACATTTTTCGGCACTGTAGCTCTTTTTTAAGCAGTGCGGAGTTTTGATATTCGCAGAAGGGGAAAGCTACCTATGCAAATATATTTTGATATGAAAATCCTAAATATTATGTATATTTTGATACGAAAATCCCAAATGTTATGTATATTTTGATACGAAAATCGTAAATCTTATGTATATTTTGATACGAAAATCTTAAATGTTATGTATATTTTGATATGAAAATTAAAAGTTATATATTTTGATACGAAAAGTAAAGTTGCATTTATTTGTAATTATTACGTATTCCTGTTACTTTTTCCTCTGAAATATGGCAACAAGTAGCCTCTGACTTCCACGTGAAAACAAGGAAGAGCCATGAAAGTTTGCTCTGTTCGCTTATAAATAAATAATGTTAAAATGTCTGTTCTGTGCTGCTAAAACATTTCTTTAGAAATTAGTAATGGGAGCGGTAATGGGAATGGGGATTGATGGTAACTAGCTAGCTAGCGAGGTAAGTAGCTGCCTATTGTGAGAATTTATTTATTTTGCAGCTCTTTATACTTAGTAAGGAAATAATTGTTGGAAGCTAGAACACATTTTTGTTATCAACATATTCTAAATGCAATCGGCAGCTCTGAAGGGAAGCGATTTAATAAGCAACTATGCTCGTATATATATATTCAAGCAATTGCACTCACAACGATAATGCCATAAATGAGCCTAAAATTATGCTAAACAGCTGCTCTTGACGCATTCAAGCGTGGTAGTGCTGGCAAAGGCAGTCGGGCCAAGAGTCGGGCCAACAGTCTGGCAGACAACGTTGATGGCTGAGGCTCATTTATAAATCGACGACAGTAAATTATAAATGGCATTACTGCTATTACAACTAGCAAGTAAAGCTGTTTGCCGCTTTGCCGGCTTCAGTCTATCAGACTGTCTGTCTGTCTGTTTGTCTCTCTGTCTGCCTGTCTGTCTGTCTGTCTGTTTGTCTCTCTGTCTGCCTGTCTTTCGGTCTTTCAGACCCTCTGTGTGGGGCTTGTGTGCCAATATCAACGCCTTCGTAAAATTGAGATGTCGTTTGTCGCATGTGTGTCTCTCTGTGTGCGTGTCTCTCTCTGTGTGTGTGTCTCTCTGTGTGTGTGCCTCTCTCTCTGTGTGTGTGGGTGTGTGTGTGTGTATAATGTGGCCATGTACGCATGAATGTTGCAGTATATTAAAGTTCAAAAGGCAACGACGACAGACGACAACTAAGACTAGTACTGTCGACTGCCTGCTTGCCTGCCCCCCCACCCCCCAAACCCCACCCCACCCATGCCCAATGCCATTCCACGAGTATTCTCCTCGAATTCTGGCAGCTGTTGTCGCTGTCGCTGCTAGAGAGTTGGAGGCGTGTAGTACAAGTTTAACAACGGCAAAGCCTAAGGATGACAAGTACGTATACAAAAAGTCGAAAAACCGGAAAAACTCTGGACCACACCACTGGTATGTGTAGAAAGAAGCGAAGAACAAATAAGTCAGTCAGCCAGCCAGCCAAGCAGGAACTGAGCAAGCCAGCCAGCCAGCCAGTTAGCTATCGAGCCAAAATGTAATGTAAGCAGAGCTCTGTGCGGATTTGTGCTTAGTTGAGAACTAGAGAAAAAGAAGAGGCGCGACTCGCGCAAAAGTCGCCGTTGGCAGCTGCTCTCCAAACCTCCAGAACTGCAAACCTAGAGCCCACCAGTCCTCCTTCAGTTCTCCTTCAGCTTACAGCGTACGAAGCGACGATATGCTTGGATGGCTTAGGAAGTAATTTTAGGATTGTAAATCCTTTTGGAAAATTATAGCGACAGTCAGCTTGCAGTTAGTGGCAGTGGCAGCTATCCTATGATAAGATCAGGCTTGCTCTTTGGCTCAAAGAAGGTGTACATACAGATGTGAAAACCAATGTAACAATGTTCCACACGCATATTGGGGGCTTGCGTGAGGGGGGCGTGAGTGGGCGTGAGTGGGCGTGAGTGGGGGAGAAGTCACGTACATAAATTTGTGGGGCGCGGTTGCAAAAAATAAAGCATGCAGTTACCAATTTGAAAGTGCTTCGATATAAAATATTTGCTGCACTTCCTACACCCACTGAAACGCACACACACACACACATACACTCTATATATATTTGGGTATATATGCGAGTTGCAACATTTGTGCTTACAGCAAAGATTTGTAGTGTAGCCGTAGTGGTGTTGGTTTTGGGCTCAAAACACATAATTCAAGTCCAAGACTCTGACTGGCTAACCGGAAAGGCCAGTGTTGGAGGTGCATTTAGGCATTAATTAGTGTTGGAGAATACGAGCTTAATGTATTCACAGCGCAATTTGCAGTTATAGCTGTCGATTGCTAACAACTAGCTATCAATAACAAATGCAGGACAAATACAATTTGCTTTCAATTCATTTCTCTATTATTCAGCTAAGTTGTGTTTGAAGAACTGCTGAAACGGCGAAGAAGAGGAAGAAGAAGGTCACACCCCGCCGATCTTGCTAATAGATTTATATAAAGTATAAATAATGAAATAAGACTAAACTCCTAGTTTAAGCTGTATTTCTACTTTTCCAAGGGCATAGGCAGCTTTTACCAATTTTGATTAAATAATGCGCGATGCATTTAAAAAATAACTTATGCATATGATCAATGAAAAAACTTCAACAAATCCAACTCAGATCTATTTTAAGGCAAAATAGTGCCCCCTGCCTACGTCCTTGTACTTTTTTATACTTTATATGTTTAAGTTATTGTAAATAATAACTGTATAATTAAAGTTTTACATTAAAAAAGATTAATAATAATATTTCTTATTATTTTTTACTTGCCAAGATGCAAGGCATATCAACTGATTCTATATATGTCCTTCTAGGACAAATCTTAAATAAAGCAACAATTTACAAAAAAACTTAATAATTGCCTAAACTTTGTTTATTGGAGCATTTCATTTATAAGGGTGGACTTAGATAGGTCTTATAAGTAGTTGGGCATTTCCTGAACCCGTTCTCTAGTTATATTTATCGATTCGTTTGATCTAACAAAGTCTATACATCATAGAATCTTGGAATTAAAGACCAATTGAAAACAATATTAAAAATGTGTTAAGAGCTTCCCATTTTTCTGAGAGTTAAAAAATATAACTAAATACAGCTTCTAAGTGGATATATTCGAGCGGTTGTATGACCATGGTGTAGAATATTTTTGGCCAATTTAATTTTCCTTTTCAATGCAACTAGCAACTTTACTTTTATTTTTTCGCAGCTCATAAAAATGTTGTTATGGATTGTGTACAGTTTGAAATAATATTAGAAAAGTTGCCACAGCACTCCATATAAGTATGTATAGTACATGTGTGTGTATACTTGTAGTTTTATTTATATTATTTTTTGTAATGGGAACTTTCTTTTTCTGGCCAACTTCTGGGTCTGCTTTTTGCGCAAAGTTTCATTTCCCATTCGTTTATTTGGATGTTGTTGCTGTTGTTGTTCTTGCTTTTGTTATTGTTGCAGTTGGTGGTTTTGTTCTTGCCGCTGATTTGGAATTGAAATTGCAAAAGTCGTGCTGCCGCTAACTCTAACACGTGGCGGCAAAATTTGATATTTTATTTGAATGCAATGCCCAAATCCAACTTAATGCAACGACGAACAAGAGGTGGAGAGATAAAGAAGTAGACGGAACCTGAGCTGGAAATCCCTGCCCGGGCCCTGCCCGGCCTCGAACGAATGAGCATATGGAGAAAGCACATAAACACACATACTCATGTAACCTCAGCTGTGTGTGTGGGTGTGTGTGTGTATGTTGCTGCTTCACATTATTTGCCCGACTTATTGCACTGAGAGTTACGGCTAGATGGCTGTCTGCCTCGTTGCTTTGCTGCTTTGCTGCTTTCCTGCTAACGGATTTTCTTGTCTATTTTACCGCCAACGAAACGCTGCTAACACAAAGTTGAAGCCAAAGCCCATATGCCAAAGCCAAAGTTGGAAATGTGGCAAAAACTGCTGCAGCCGATAGAAAAATATTATGTGAGAGGCAATGCATTGCTCCAAATTGGACCGCTGCTCCCACACAGAGGAACAGAGGATCTCAAGTAAATGCTTGTCCATTCGAGACGAAATTGCTGCACAAACATTCCACGTAGTACGTTATCGAACGTTGTTTCAGGTGCCCACAACTCTTAGCTCGATACCAGCTGTTTTCTTATAACTTAATAATAGTAATTGAATAATAAATCAATTTAACTTTTAAAATGGAGACCTTTTTTTTACTATAGTATATATTCACTTTTTAGATTCGATATCGCAATATCACGGAGGCACTTATGTTTTCAAAAATAGACTATGGTCTATCCATCTACAGGCCATATACACAGCTGAAGGCTTTTAAATATTTCTTGCAGTAAAATACCAATCAGAAATCAAAAAAAAAAGAACCCAAGTGAATTATATACTACTTACCCACCAGAAGGCAAAAGGATGCCACTGCGAGTTGTTACCCGACTTCGTCTCGGACACACTGCTCTCACTTTTGGACACCTACTCCAAAAACAGGATCCAAGTCCATTCCTGTCACCTTACCGATCCCAAGTGAACATTACTCCAGGAATATACCATCATTAAACATTAAACATTGACTAGTGCATGAATTTATAAGAATCTTTATTGTCGCACTAGGAACTAATAATAAATAAATAAATAAAAAAAAAATAATCATATTATTACTTTACTAATATTAAATGCGAGCAAAATCATAAGTAGGTAAAGGATTAATTGATAACCTTCTCTTTTAAAAATAATCTTTTTATAGTGTTTAGTGTTTTTAGAATTTATTAAACTACAAGTAGTATTCTGCTACCAATATGGAAGCCTAAGCTAGTTGAAATACAATACAATGTATAGTATGCATATGTATACTTAAAATATAAATAAATAATAAAGATTAAATATCCTCCCCTAGCTGATGCTGATCTCAACTATAAAATTGTTTGGACTGAAAAGTTTAATTCTATTTCGTATGGAATTTTGAGTAGTGAGGAGGAGAGAGAGTGTGTATATGTATCTAGACTTAAAAGCTTTAAAAATAATGCACCCGAAATGTTGCTAAATAGGAAGAAGCACTGAGCCGACTTCAGGCTACCAAGAAAAACAAAGAAAATTATTAAAAACGTGCAAAAAATGCAGTGCAGCTTGTTTTATTCAAAAATGTTGCAAGAGCAAAATGAAAACGAAAAACTTTGCAAACAAAGTGCTGCAATGTAGGAGTAGAAGCAGCAGCAACTACAACAATAGCAACAACAACAACAACAACAACAGCCACATCCCAACAGCTCAGTGCGGTATAATGATGATAGTGTTGCTAACGACGACAACGACGACTATGATGATGCTGATGATGCTTCTGATGATGAGTAGAGGCGGTGGCAAAGGCAAAGTATTTGCCGAAAGTATGCTACAAATTTTTATTTATAAACTTGTATTTCACAAAATTTACTCATTCAAAACGCGGCACAGCACCACCACAGCACCATCCTCGAATGTCGGAGGTGGTGGCGCCAATGCCTGCCTGCTTGCCTGCCTGCCCATCCCTCCATCATTTTTGCAGTTGTTCAGAAATTTCGCTGCAGCTCCTTTGCAGTGCTGGCCCGGCCTGGCCCGGCCCGCTTGCAACTTTGCCACCGCTGTTATGGCGAGTTGAGTTCTTGCGGCACAACGCCACTCAAGACGACGCGGCAGCCTCAACCGAGCCGACACAGCCGACAGAGCACAGTTACTTGGCATAGTTTTCCATGTGGCTCAAGTGAGAAGTTGGACCGCAAGTTTTTGTAAGACAAAGTCGAAGAGCGCACAAGTATGCCGCGCACATTGCGCGTGTGTGAGTGGAGAGGAGAAAAGACCCAGCATGCAGGTAAGGGTTAAGAAATTAGCAACACTGCCAGCAGGCATTACACAACACTAAATGTGGTTAACGGCGACATTGACAGCAGGATACTTGACATGACGTTGCCATCATCATCGTCCTCGCCCTCGTCCTCGTCCTCGCCCTCGCCCTCGTCTACGTTCTCGTTGTCATTCTCGTTGCTACGTGCCATCTCCTTATTTGGTTGCTGTTGCTGTCCTTGCTATCCTTGTTTTTGTTGTCCTCGTAGCCTGCTAAAATTACACAAATTGAGTAATGACCACTGGGAATTTCGAGCTATTTTTGTGTACGGTACTCGGATTGCGGCAGACAGCAGGCGGCAAATTGAAATTTCCCTAAATGAGACTCCGTGAACTTTCACTAACAAACAACGGTGGAGAGAAGTGGAGAGAATAATATCTTGTAGCTCCTTTTTGATTTGCAACAAATTCGCAAAACAAACTTAAGTGGGTCGAAAAATGCACACGACTGCTCTTTTCCAGCTGGTGGAAGCATCCACACTCTCTCCTCAAAACTTCGCCACGTCATTGAAGGATTACTTTGAGGAAAGCAATGCCTCCCAGTGGCTGTTGTGTTAGTCGCGAGAGGAGAGCAACATTTTGCAATTATCGCTCTTTTTGTTTGAACAGCCTTCATACGCCTTCGATTGGAGCCAGAAAAAACGCCATTTATTTGCCGAAACTGAAGCGTATTTGTAAAAACTGGTATAAAATCTAGATAACTAATAATAAATTATTTCAGATCTATCTTGTATTTGAATTATCTCAAGTGGATTGATTTGGAACGTAGTTAATTAAGGGCTTTTATGGGATGGGTTCTGAAATGCAATTTGAAAAATTCAAAATGAAGCGTCTTAGAAAAAATTGGTGTAAAATATAGAAATTATTTCAGATCTATGTTGCATTTGTATTGTCTTAAATAAATTGGTCTGGGCTGTAATTTGCAAAGCCGCGTACCTGTTTTCCTGCACAGTCGTCGAATCAAGCCGGTATTGAATTAAACATACGACAATTTTATTTAGCTTTAACATTTAAGGAAACAACAAATCTCTTCCACCCAGCATCCGAAATTGTCTTTGCAATATAAAGAATTTTTATACCCTGTACCCAAAGGGTACAAGGGTATATTAGTTTAGTGCGAGTGCACATGGAACACACAGAAGGAGGGTTGGTAGACCCCACAAAGTATATATATTCTTGATCAGCATGACAAGCCGAGTCGATATAGCCATGTCCGTCTGTCCGTCTGTCCGTCTGTCCGTCTGTCTGTCCGTCTGTCTGTCCGTCTGTCTGTCCGTCTGTCTGTCCGTCTGTCTGTCCGTCTGTCTGTCTGTATGAACGCAAGGATCTCCGAAAGTATAAGAGCTAGAATAACCAAACTTGGTATACAGATTCTCCTGAGACCGAGAAAGGACGAGTTTGTTCATTTTTTCTGATCCACCCCCCCACTCCCCCCCTATTAACGATTTTCTATAACTCCCGTAATTCTTGGAATTTTGAACTAAAATTTGGTAGTCACATTAGGTTAGTAATTATATAACCGTATACCAAGTCTCATTATGATAGAATGATCGGAAAGAAAGTTATAGCCATATAACCAGGCTCAATGCACACATACATACATATGTACAAGTACACAAACACGCATAGACACGATTCTGATGTAATTGTAAATGTATGTATGCATGCATGGAATATTTTATATTTAATTAGTTAATATTTAGTTAATTAATTAAATTAATTTAGTTAATTAATTTAATTAAATTAATTAATTAATTTAATTACTTTTTTGTGGGGTGGTACAGGGTATTTAAGAGTTGAGCCTGCTCGACTTTAGCATTCCTTTCTTGTTTTCTTTTGGTAGGAGGTACAGGGTATTTAAGAGTTGAGCTCGCTCGACTTTAGCATTCTTGTTATTTATATGTGCTGTAACTTGATCAGGAATTACAAATGTGTGTAAGTCTAGTGCAGGTATTTTTTTTTATAAATGATCTTGCCTATTTACCAACGGTTATAGAAATTGTGCTTTAATTGGAATTAGATGGCAAACGACATGCAGAATTAGTCTCAGTGTATTTCCTTGGGTATAAACAAAAAGTATAGCATACTTTCCAGCTACATTTTCGTCAGGCATTGCAATAAGGATAAAAAGTAACATTTTTGTTTACTGAAATTCTGCAAGACTAAATTATTATTTTGATTCTATGGATCTAATATTTGCGTATTACCAAAAATTAAATTACATGTTTTTTAAGACTTTCCATTAAAACAGAGAATCGTAAGTAAATTGAAAATAATTGTGCTGCAATAAAAGACAATTCTAAATTCGATATTGCCACTATAAAGTGATTTGAAATTAGCTATATTTTTCTAAAACTATAATATCGAGTACAATACTATCTTATTCACCATCTCCTATATCCAATTTTCGGGACAATTTTCCAATTTTCCTTAACCTCTGCTCTTGTTTGGGTTTTTGCCATTCTTTTCAGCCGAGACTATATGGTAATGCCTTAATGTTTGTTATGTTTTCAAATGGGATATATTTCGTGGCATGCGATCTTTGATAATTTCTCTAAGAACATGGGGTGTAATTATATATAAGTAGCTTGGAATTTATTGGATTTGGTTATATGGCTAAGAAGTAGCTGTCAAAGATATTTTTATGCTGCCTTCATGTCACACAGTTTTTCTTGAATATATTGGCGCCTGTAATAGGTTTATTCGCAGCTTTTTAGTTTCATCACGAAAATGTACACACTATAATTTAATTGTTCTCTCTACTATGCTCTTGTGGCAGCACACATCTGAGCCGATTATTACTAATTAGCCTCAAATGACTGCCTAATATTTCACGCCGAATGCAAATCTGTGCGCTAACACGAAAAGCCACATGATATTAATGTCAAAAAAGTATTTAAATTAATTTAATTAAAATCCGACACGACTGATAAAACAGAGCCAAATACACAAACCCAATATGTACATACCAGTATGTGCATTTCTCCACATACTTCTACTACTACTACTATTTGCACATACTTGTATAAGTGTGTACTATATGAAATATTTTTAAGCTAACAAAAAGTCATGGAACGCACACAAATAGATAGCTATAGTATGTATGTGTGTGTGTGTGTGTGTGTGTGTGTGTGTGTATAAGTTGCGTACAAACTGACTAAAAACGAAATCGCTTTAATGAAAATGAAAATATTCGCGCATTTTTTCAGAAAAAACAAAATGTAAATGATCCAACCGTGAACCACGAAAACCGCACGCCGGAAACTAAACAAGCGCCAAAAACCAAACGAATACAGACACCGCAACAGCTATGAGCATAGGGAGTGGATATTGTGCGAAAGGGGGGACGGGGACTCTCTCTCCCACCGCTAGAAACAGTTGAAGCGATTTGGTAAATATGCTTTTCCTACAGTGCACATGTTGTATGATGAACATAAAAGCAAGCAACGTTCCATCACTCTTCTTCAGATTAGGAAACAAATGTTGCCTGTATGTTTAAATACAAACTATTCACTTTTCGAAGTGAAACATCTTATGCGAGGGTTTTAAATGCTGGATCGGCAACCTTTTTTGTAACGAAAACAGTGATGGCGGATTACATAACTATTTAAAGCGGATTTTCTATCGATTTTTAGTGGATTTTCTAGCAGTTATTCTAGGCATTGGAGGATATTCTATCCATTTTCTACCCATTTGTACCGATATTGTATCCATTTTCTAGCATATTCTACTTCTTCTTCTTTTTTATCTGGATTTCTAACCATTTATAGTGAGTTTTCTGGCCTTTCTTAGTGGAAATTCTTGTGGATTTTCTTCAATATATAAGAATAGTTACTTTTCTGCCTAACCGAGTAAAATTGCATTTAAATTAATTAGAAATAATAGAAAATGTTTTAAAGAAGCGCACACTGTTGGACATATTTCTTGCTTTCTTTGCTGTTAACAATGTTGTGCCTTTTTCAGAGTCAACTAAATTGCTCGTACTTCAATATTGACACTACTAATTCGGTCCATATACTATACATAAATGGGGAAAGTGGGTAGCGGTACGTCAATTGCATTTAGCCAGAACGCTTTAGTTTTATGTGTAGCAGAGGCGCATTTTGCAATTCACAGACACCAAACGAATTCCCAAATCCATATCATATATCACTTTTGCCAAAATCTCTTCCTCACTCTGCCCAAAAGGCGCAGCCAGAACGTTGGTGGCATGGTAGCACGATGGCCACAAGAAAATGAGAAATGCCGCAGGGCCGACGCAGAAGAACGAGGCCGTGCCTAAGTTGTTGCAGTTGCTGCCCATAAATTTCTATAAAAAATTCGAATTTCGCGCTAAGGAACAAAACAGAAGCAGAAAGAACGGAGCAACAAGACAAAACCAAACAGAAATCTTCTCTCCGGCACGCCGAACATAACAGACCCTTTCCCCCTATACTTATGTGTGAGGCCTGCAATCGATCTAACAAAACATTTTGGCTGACATTTGTAAAATAAGGAAAGAGATATTAATAAAGTAGTTGTAGCTATTGAAATGATAAAAGACTATTACTATTTTCAAATGAAACTAACTTACTTACTAAATTTTCCAAAAAGGAAACACCAAAAACTCTATAGTCAGAACAATTATTTACAATAAAATGAGCGATCGTCAATAATTCGTTTAAAAAAATAAGATTTTTCGATATTTTCAAAAAAAAAAGATAATCTGAATAAATTAGAAGTTGGTACAAATTGGTAAAGATTATATGATTTTTCTTCCATATCTTCTCAATGAATAAGTTAAATGTTATATAGATACACATTAGAATAACTATTCATATGTTAGTTGAATGCTTAGCCAGGATCAACACATTTGCTTTACAAATTGCAAAATATTATAAATATAATTCACACCTCAATATTATCTACATTAAGAACAGAATCTAAGCTTTGCCTTTTCCAAAAACCAAATCAAATGAATTCATCGCTAATGACAGACAAATTGACACATTATAGAATCATTTTATTCTTTGGATGTCTTTGAGTCAGATTAAGAAACCTGTTTAGCATTTTGGATATCGGAGAATACTCAGTATAATGTTCTCGATTCGAATTTGGCTATACTATAAATTACATTGTTCAGTATTTAATCGAATTTATTGAATTCTATTTCAGTTTTATCTTGCGCGAGACAAAATGTGGAAACCGCAAATTCGATCGAAATTGAAAATGTGAAAAGGTCTAATAGTTCGATCGAATGGTGCTTTGGGGGCCTCTTCATTGACTGAACGTCTCTGAAAACAGAACTAATGTCATCGATGGCGAGAGAGTGTAGAAAGCAACCATTTAAAGCTGAAGAAGTGTGCATAATTAACGATCAGCAACACATACTTGTACGAGTATAGTGTGGGATCAGAGACGTTTCCAACACCACCTCGGAGCTGTTATGCCCTTCACGCTGGTGTACGGATATAGGGAAGGCATTTGCATTTAACCAATACGAAGGCGAGTGCAAACGAAAGGAAGAGCCATCAACAAGGATGGGCATGGGGTGGAGGTGACTTGTAGTTGTTGTTGTTGTTGTTGTTGTCAGAGTAGTCGCAGGCGGTCCAGGTCACCATAGCGGTTATTATCATGTTAAAACTGCAGAATGCAATAAGTTGGTTGGCAAACCGCGGGCGCTCTGGCAACTAACGAAGCGGGCGTTGGCGCACAAAGGTAGGAAGACGCGAAGGACGCGCCGGTCCTCGGTCCGCGCTGCTGTTGGCCGCCTTCTGTGGCCAAGATTTATTTATTTTTAAGAGTTGCCTATGCAAAAAATATGTGTCTTCTTCTCCAGCCACCACCAACTACCAACTGCTGTCAGACTTCGGGGATTTTTTCCACCCGTTCCTACTGGTACGAGTATTGGTTAAAACTTTAAAGTTGTTTTCCCCGCTACTTGAATGCGGTTATTTTTAGACAATGTGTCATCAGAGAGCGATGTCAACGACTGCTATTTACATTTTTTTCGCGCTTAGTATTTTTCCCTCTTCTCGCTCTCAGTTCTACTATATAGTATGTATATGCTTTTATTTTGCCAACACAACAAAAGTCATTATCGTTATGTTGGAAAAGAGGCAAAATGAAGAGTATTGTTTGCATTGGCGGGTGGAGTGCAGGGGGTTTGCTGCAGGGGTAGCGGGATGTGCTGTTTCCCACAAGACAGACCAAAAGTTTGCTATCCAAGCTTATTGTTGTTGCTGTTCTTGTTGGTCTTTTTGTGCGTTTTTCCTTGCCATAATATTCATAATGTGGTGACTTGAGCGGGCGTGCGGCACTAGTGGGGACTGGGTGGACTGGGGGAGGGGGGCTGGCACATTTTCGTTCATTAGGGGTAATTTAAAATGTCATTTGCATAGATGTTGGCATGCCGTACGCCAAGAAATATCTACGTGTGTGTGTGTGTGTGTGTGCAAGGTATGGTCGGGCGGTATATGCGGGGGGCGAGACCCGATTTGGGCCGTTGTAATGCGAAGTTAATGGCTGCAACCATAATGCAACACAATCGCATTCACTGATCGTTGCGAATATGAGGTATTACTGAAGAAGAAGAAGAAGAAGCAATAGTCTTGAAGATCATTTCCGATGGGAGCCAGCGCGAGCCTTTTTACAGTGCAGCCACTCCAAGTTTTTTTTCTAAAACTGTTTTCTCAACTAGCTAACCTATTCATCTTTTCTGCCTTGTTTGGTTGCTAGACTATTGAACAAATAGATTCACACACTTAAAAGTTCCTGCTTCTGACAACAACTTTGTATTAAAATTATTTAATTCTGGAATAAGTAAAATAGTCTGACTGTCTGGGCCCTTTTCTTAAATGTGCATTTCTTTTGATGATAGATGTTGTGAATTTATTTCGATATAAAGACTTATATCTGGCACAAACTCAGCGCTTTAACTAAAATAAACTTTGTTGTAGCAACCATTCCTAAGCTGATAATATTTTCCAAACTACTCAAAATATCTTCATAAGCAAACAAGTTTTTGGTAATAAGATCGTTCTTACGCCTGACTATATAAAATAATGAAGCTGGGTATGGTTTTCAAAAAACTTGCACTGCCTATTGGTAAGACAAGTCTACACCACAAGTTTCTTGTGGCTAGCTATGGTGGTTGAAAAGTTCTCGAAGTTCATACAGACGGACAGAAGAACAAACGGACAAACGGACAAACAGACAAATGCTGATAAAAAGTTTAATTAAGGATATCTTTGGTGTTCACTGATCTTCGTGGCCGCATCCACATTACATTATATTGCCCGGCTTGCCACATCAAGGGATACTTCATTTGCATGCTTGCCATGCTCGTGTTCTCGTTATTGTTCTTCTTCCTGTTCTTGTTCCTGTTCTTGTTCTTGCTGTTGTCTATTGGCTGTTGAGTGTTTGCTGTGTCCCGTTCGAAGCTTGCTCTCCGGCCTTCCTGCTTCAGCTCGGATTTCCTCCCACCTGCCATCGCCTGCACTAAGGCAGTAGTTTGTGCAAAAGCTTTTAACGTTTAATTGATGCTTGACAAAATTTGGACAAGCAGCTAGAGCGGAGGATGACACACATACGAGTGCGAGAGCGAGTACGAGTGTGCAGGGGAAACAAGACTCGAGTAATGGTATACGGCATATGGCATATGAGGTTGCGAGTAAGGCAGCCTTGTTGTAAGAGCTGAAGCAACTGAGGCAGCCAAGGGGCAGCAGGACGAAGGCAAGTGATATTAAATTAGACAAAAAAAAAAGAGAAGGAGAAGAGCAGAGAAACGGCAAAAACAATTTTGGGAAATGCTTGTGCCATATTTTGCGAAACTTTGCTTGCTTTGTGCAATGACGTGACTGTCCGACAGACAGACCTATCTACATTCTACATGCCGCATGCCTCGTTATGTCTTTGGCCACTCGTTCTGCCTCTTCACCTGCATCGTTTTATTTTCAGCCTCCCCCACCCCCCTACCTCACCATCCGCTGGCCTGCTGCATCATAATTAAATTTTCCAGCGCTTAGTTCATAAAGTTTTTGATTTTTTCATACACCGTCCCACTACTCCTATTCATTTTGTTGTTGTTTTTGAGTTGCCACACAACAATCAACACACACAGACAAAAGCAGTCTAACTTGTATGCCCGCACACACACACACACACACACACACACACACACACACACACACACACACACACACACACACACACGCCCTGTGCTGTCAACACCTATTTACGTGCATATATGTGTGTGTGACGTCTTGAAGGCCCTCCTGCACCGTACAGTTCGGCTCTCGAGTCTCCTGTGGATGGTTTGTTTTCTGCCATGTTGTCTCTTTCAATTTGCATTGATTAATTTAATAACAATTTGTGACGTTCTCACTTAGTCCCAGCGGCAATTAGATTTCCTTTAGCCATCGAACAGCTCCCTCTTTCCGCCTCCCTCCCACTCGCCCACTCACCCACTCACCCACTCACCCACTCTTCAATTCCCATACATTCCCCTTCACATGCAATTAAAGAAAATTCCAATTGTCGTCACTTAAAAGGTTTCCATACACAAATACTCTGCTGATTGTTCAGATATATTGCTCAGTTTAAGGACGAGGCTATGAATGGATATATAGTGCTCGTATAATTGTCAGGAAATCTCTTTACTTTTATGCCTTTTAGTACAATCAGGAGCCACTTCCATAGTCCTAATGCTTAGAAATACATCCAAAAATATCATTATTGTACAAATGGGCGTTGCGTTAAGTTCATGTTCGAGTTTGTATTGAAATGAATGAAATTTGTAAATAGTCTATTCATTAATTATATTATTATAATAGCACTAAAAATATGGGAATACTGGGATACACTCAGCTATAGAGTTATTAGCTATATATGGAGGACTCTTTAGAATAAGAGACTCTTCTCTGAAACACATATTATTATAATATCATTAAAAATATGTGAATAGTGGGATACACTCAGTTATAGGCTAATTTTGAGAGTCTAATTATTATTGTAGTATTTAATAGATAGTAGAGTTATTAGCTATATATGGAGGACTCTTTTGAAGAAAAAACTCTGCTCTGAAACACATATTATTTATAATAGCACTAAAAGTATGCGAATACTGGGATATGCAGTTATACATTTATGGGCTAATTTTGTTAAGCCATCAAGCATATCGCTTAAGTTAATATAAATACCAAGTTTGATTATTCCAGCTTCTACACTTTTCGAGATCCTTGGGTTCATCCAGACGGACATCGACGCGTCTTGTCGTACTGCTGAAGAATATACACTTGTATACTGTGTTGGGTCTGCTACGCCTCCTTCTACATACGTACACACTAAACTAGTATACTCTTTTATCCTTTGGATAGAGGGTATACATATTTCAAATATTGTAGGGTCTGTCATAATTTCCTTCTTCATATAGAGACCACACAAATATAAATTCTAAGTTGAAAGTAATGCTTAATTTTTTGGCTTCTAAAAATTTGAAATAATGAAGCATTAGACTTAGGCTGGTAACAAAGCGTCCGCAGGTTGAGCCTCCATCGGGGGGATGGAGGGGCATTTGGAGATACTGTTTTAATCTGCGCTAAAATATTTTATTTGCGCACTAAATTAATTGTATGCACATATTTAAATGGCGAATAAAAAACGCTTTAAACTAACGGGCGTGCAGTGAAATCAATTTAAATATTAATGCCAAATTACAGTTTTAGTTAATTAATTATGCGGGCATGATTGTTCTGAATGCAAATGTGTAAAAAAATTGCTGCGAAAATAATTGTATTTAAATAAAAGCTACAATAGGAAGCCAATGCAGCTTTAATCGATTAATAAGCTCGAGAAGAAATTACCTAAAATAGTTGCATAATAGTGGAAGTCCTAGTATTACAAGCAATTCAGGACGCACACTCGCCTCTTGGGAAAACGCCAGACTGTCGGAGCTCTCCCCAAAATGGCAAAAAGTCATTAAATAAATAATTAAACAAATTGTAATAAAATGAATCGGGACATATCTGACCTTAATCGAACAATGAAATCCGTATTCAAGGGAACTTTCAAATAGTGTAACATTATTTTTAAAGGCAAAGACACGTACGATCTAAGCTGTGAGCAGAGTTAATATTTTCTTCTTCCTGATTACCCCGATCAGCTCATCTGTTTGATGGTTGTGTCTGTTACGCCTCTGACTTCAATGGACTGTGAATCGGGGCATAGCTGGTCGGAGGCGTTAATTGGACATAATTGTAATTTGATTAGAGTTTTCCAATTCAGGCTTGTTTAGCTTCATTATAACGTTCTTGTATACCTATGTGTTTATCGACATAAAATAAAATATAAAGAAAAGAAATTAATTGCATTGTTGGGGATTCTTGTCTTCAGAGGTCGGGTAGTGGAAAGATTCCATCACATTGTTAGATAAAGGTGGAAAAAAATTATTGTAATATCCAGCAATGGACGTTCTATAGAATAGCAAAGAGTCCAGGCAAATAAAAAAATAAAAAAATTGATATTTATTATAAATTGAATGCCATATCTGGAATTACAAGATAACTGGTCCTATTGTCTTTCCCAACCCAGGCAATCGAAGCCCTCGCATCTCTGGAAGGCGTTGCAATTCAAATTGGATTTGCATTTCTTTTTGTGGCTGCGCCGGCGCTCGGTCATAATTTTCTTCTCGGCAGCGCACATCAGACGATCCTTAATATAGTTATCCATCTCGAAGTCCATTTCGACGGGAGTCGCAATTTCGCTCGCCTTCGAAGTGGCTGCCGTGTCCAGGCCCTTGATGATCAGACTGAGAAGGGCATGTGCGAGGCGATGGCAGACATCGTACTCGATGGCATCCTGGCTGGTGTAGTAGATGGCTGACTGGGTGGTGGGCTGGACACCGATGGCCAACAGGATGTTGCAGAAAATGCCACGCTGCATCCGAGCATAAGGATCGACGAGCTGGGGAGGAATTCGCATTGTGGTCGCCAGATGGGCTATGAATTTGCTGAACTTCTTGATCAGCACGTTCAGGTATTGGGTGCGACACTGCCGCTCCAGCTTCGTCAGCATACTGTAGTAGAGCTCCTGTTTCCGCTTGAGGAAGTTCTCCTTGCGCCTCTCCTTGGTCTTATTTAGCTTCAGTATTTGCTCGAGTTGTCTGCAAGTCGGCGGCAATAATGGCTGGCGAATTCTAGACAGGATTGGAGATGGGAGTTACTCACTCTGTGGTGATGGCATTGTATTTGCCGAGCATGCGTTTGATGCGCTTCGCTCGCAGCTTGGGGTCGTAAATGTCCTTGAACTGCTCGTAGTTATCCATGAGGATGTGCTTTTTGGGCCGTGCCAGAGCTACGTCATAGGGCTTGGTCCTGGGCGGCAAAGACGGCTGGTAGGCCATCCGTCTCACATACGACTGCAGCATGGCAATGTTCTCCTCCTGGCGGCGCTTCCGATTCTTTGGGCTGCACTCATCGGGATCCTGCTCTTCCTCCACGCTGGACGGCGACGAGGGCAGCGGCTCATCCCAATCGGTTGCATTGGAGCTGGCCATGTTCCGGACTTAGGAATACCACACGGTCTGAATTTCGAACACAATTAATTTTGTCCCAAAAGTGAAGATAATGCCAATAGCACCGCACCCAAAAATCGAGCTCTATCAACAAATCAAAAATAAAGTACGCGAGCAAACAGAAAATTTGTGAGTAACGTTCAATATTCGACGATGAAAAATATAATGAAGTGACAAAATCCAAACTAGACAGCCAACGAAAAGTTAACCGGATGCGAAGTTTCTCCTCAAGTGTGCAACTCAATTTATCAAAGGATAGGATAGGTTTCGGGTAAGCTTTGGCTGCAAAGGCGCTTTTAATAATATTTTGAAGTCTGCGAACCTCATTTTTGTTTTTTATTACCACTCACAATTTGTTACACAAATGATGATCTGTTCCTGACGACTGGTTAACAATTTAAAAAAAGGACAACAGCATAATTTTTGCTTCAAGTAAATGGTAATAAGTATCATTGAAGTGAGAAAACAATTTTACTAAATTGGCAAAACGGTATTCAATCGAATCATGCAAAATCGTTCTGAATATTACGGCTAGAATAGAACATTATAGGTGGAATTCGACTTCTGAATGTCCTTCACCATTTTCGGTATTAAAGTTTGTTTTATAAATAACTGTACATAAAAAATGTTTTCCAATTCAAAAGTGTAATTCAAACTATTTGAAATATTCAAAGTTCAAACAGGTAAGCTTAAGCGATTTATAATGTTAATTTAGGGCTTTCGTCTGGCAGAGTCAGGCACACCGGAAATTGACACCTAAAAGTATGCATTTCTTAATTGTAATTGTGTTTCTATGCCTCTTAGCGTTTAATAATGTTTCACTCACATTGACTTACGCTCGAAAAAACGTGAGTTAATTATAAAATAAGTGAGCACTCAAAAGTATGTATGCCTTCATTAATTTCCCTTGTATCCAAAGGGTAAAAAGGGTATAATTATTAGATTAGTGCAATGTATATAACAGGGAGAAGGAAACATCTCCGACCCCATAAAGTGTGCATATTATTAATCAACATGACGAGAGGAATCAATATAGCCATTTCCGTCTGTCTGGATGAACGCCCGGATTTCGGAGACGGTTGGGCCCACATTAACCGAACTTGACATGTGGACTCTCCTATCTCTTTCGCCAAATTACTGATTTTTTTTGTTATGATTTTTGAAATATAATAATACGGTGTTTAGAATTTTATGAAAATATTCTCAATGTCTAGGTTTAGCAATTCATTGGATTTTCAGGACATCCGTTTAAATTTGTAGGAGAAAAGCATTTTTTGTTTTGCCACAAATGACTGAAACTCATTTTAAACACTAGAATTAATTTTTAAAATAATTTAAAATGCCTTATTTTTGCTGTAATTTTAATTTTTAATATAAGTGTCTTCCTACTTCGGCAGCTTGTTTTGTCAAAACTGAGAAGTTTCTCGAGAAATTCACTCATATTCAATTAACGGTAAAGAGAACCGCGAAACAGGGTGAGAAACAAAAGTAAACAATAAAATGCAATTAGGTCTTATACATAAACATTCGTTAAATATAAATGTCTGAAAGGGCTATTATCTTATATATATTATATCTTATATTGTAAAGGAACAGCAGCATATACATACATATCCTTTAGCTTTACATAAGATCGTGGCATATATAGTGAGTGTATAGCGGATACATATAGGCCGAGTATGGTGAACTACAGCATGTTTTAAGGCGCCTAAGTCGTGTGCGCTGCTCTGAACTATATATTCAGCGTTCAGTTGTCCAAATCGAAATTCAAATCTGACCTAATTTTCATTTTCATTCCATTCAGACGGCAGTTGCTTAAATCTTAAGATGGCTGTGCACATCTTGGGTGAGGATAACCCCGTATTAAGCTCATTTGTAATCATTTGGGCGTTACAGTATTTTTCCGCGTTATCATTGTTGTTGTGTCACTGTTTTTGTTATTGTTCTTGCTGTTGTATTGTTGTTGTTTTTAAGAGCCTTCATAAATCTTAATTTTGGCATATGCGCGAGCCAGCAGGCGCTTGGGTTGTGGGTGCCTTGCTGCTGTGATGGGTGGCGGCAGGGGATGGGTGAGGGGGGTTGTGGGGGTCCAAAATTTGCAATTGCGCGTATCTGCGTAAGGAGCTTGAAAGATGGAAGCTGGGAGCTGGGAGCTCGGAGCACGGGGCGCGTTTCATTTTGAAGTTTTGAGCTGCATTTCTGATGTTACAAGCGGCACCGCCTGCTGCTTTCCAGAGCTGGCCGGAGGGTGCGCCAACTCTGATGATGACGACGACGACGAAGACAACGGATGAGCATCAGCTAACTGAAATTTGTCACAATACAACAATAGATATAGCAAAAACAACAGCAACAACAACAACAACCAAAGCAGCAGAAGCAACAGCAAAATGGCACAAGTTTTGAGCGTTAAATTTAATGCCTGTGCCCGCTTTTGTTTCTAGTGTTCTGGCTGGGATTGCTGGGGCGGTGCGGTGCGGTGCGAAGCGGGGCGGAGCGGGTCGAGGCGGGAGTGACGCAAGTTATGGGGGTGTGTGTGTGAGCCCTCCATCCACTACTGGGCCCTCCATCCACATCCACACCCACACCCACGCCCACGCCCGCAACTAGAGAGGGGGGGTTTGAAGCACCGCTTACATAACAAAATGTGCCAAAAATTGGTCATAAGAATTTGTGCTGCTTTTTTGCCATGGCTTGTTCTCCTCGTTGCTGTTATTTTTGTTGTTGCTTGATGTTGTTTGTCGTTTTGGCCCGAGGGTCGACGATGGCGCATCCAACGCATTTTGAAAGCTTTTAGCTGTTAATGTGGCATAAATTTGTCTTTGTTGTTCCTTGTGGTAGAAATTTTGTGGCGGAAATTGAAATAAAAAATATATATCTACAAAAAAATAAAAGATAAAGAAGAAGCGGAATATTATCGCAGCAAAGCGGAACAGAAGAACAGAGCAGTGAAACGAAACTGAAATCGAAACCAACAGCATTGTCGAGCTGTGTCCGCAACTCCCGAAGGGTCCGAAGGCACGGACAGCTCAAGCGTTTGAATAAAAATTTATTGATTTACATTAAAACGAAAATGATGGCGGCGCAGGCAAATACTTACTCGAACAATGTTGTGTTTAGCTGTTTTATGATTTGAACTCCTAACGCCACACGCACATACCTCAGTCCCCTTCCCTCCCCACCATGCTCGACAGCCTCGTCCATCAACAATTGCCGAGTCTGGAAACAAAATCAAAATCAAAAGTAAAAGCATGTCACGTGTAGGCCAGGGCCGACAAAGGGAAGCTCTGGGAAGTGAGCACAAATTGATATTGATGACATGTCAATGAAATTTATTGACATGCAGCGCACTGTGTAAGTCAAATGCGCCCGCCGCCGATTTGCCAATACTGTCTTGGGGCTTCCCAAAAAATGGCGGCCCAGTTGCCGTCACTTGCCAGACACAAATGGCCGTCGCCCAAGCGTCAAATTGGCTAATTTGTGTAAGCGTGTGAGTATGTCACATTGTTGGCAGGGGAAGGGGAAGGTGCAGGGGGTGGCGGAGGAGGGGAATTGGTAAGTGATTACGATGCTATTTTCAAAGTCCGGACAATAATGGACGAATTAACGCTATTCAAGCCATCATCACATTTCGAAAGTGGAGTGCAAACCACAAATGCAGCCGCAAATAATTAAATCAACCGTCAATCAGCAGATTTCAAATTGTCATCCTGCTCTTTTTTTTCGATTTTCCTTTAGCTGCCCAGCACTTTGAAGTGGAACGAGAATGTTTATTAATTATTGCAGACTGTCAATAACATTGATTGACTCTATGTCACAAATTATGAAATAAAAGAATATTGTTAGAAGGATTATGGTTTCCGCAAAGAATGTTGATTTGCAAACTTCAAGTTGATCAGAAAATTGGAATTGTTTATGAGAACAATAACATCTTTCGAGCAACGACAATCAGCAGATTTAAAATTCTTATTTTCCTCTTCTTTTTTTAGATTTTCCTTCAGTTGCCAAACGCTTTAAATAAAGGTTTAATTTTAAAAATAGAAAGATAATTACATTGATTGTAGGTCCCATTACATTGGTCCTAAAACATAAATTATGGAATCAAAGTAAGTAAGAAAATAATAATATGAGCTTTGTAGTATGATAATATAGGAGAGTCAAAATGAGTTTAAGGAAGGAGTCCACAGGGTTGCCAAAGCTGCTGCATATGTTCCTATCGTAATAAAATATAAAAAATATATATATATCCCAAATCAGGAAATATAAGAATAGTGATAGAAGGATTATGTCTTCCGCAATGAACTTTGATTTCTAAATTTCAAGTTGATCAGAAAGATGATCAGAAAATTGTTCATGAAAACAATAACATCATTCGGACTAGGCTCTCCCTATCTAGTACTACTCAAGGGATGGTCAGACAGGCGAATGATTTGTTGGTTATTTTGTAGTAGCTAACAAATATGTCATGAATATAATGTGACTTCAAAATCACAATTAAAAACGATTCTGTATTAAAATGCATTTTTTTTAAAGCCAATTATAAATGTATTATATTGTTTATTTTCAACTTCACTTTTTTCCTTTGTCTTGCACAATTCTCGTTTAAATTTTAGTTTTAATGACATGACGTGCCGCTCATCTTTGTTTGTTTTATTCACAACGTTTCAGATGAAGGATTCTTTTTAAATTTTCTTCTTTAAAGTAAAGCTTTTGCTTCTTTCGCAAACACGAATTAATATTATGCGGCATTTCATTTCTATCTGGTAACTATCTTAATTAAGTTGTCGATTTAATGTTACTCACTTGGTGAAATCTACTTAGGTTTTTCGTAATGTAAAAACTGTAAATACAAATTGAATTGATTATCAATGGAGAGGTTTTGCAATTTGGATTGAAATAATTGCGATTCGATTGCATTGCAATTGCATTTAAAGTTCTTGCATCGAAATCGAGAACGACAGCGACGTGAGCCTTTTTGTATGTTACCTGCCACATTAATTCACGTTTCGCCAAAATGACATTATAAGAAGACAACTTTCGATTACCACGTGCAATGCTTAATGAAATTTGCGTGTAATCCTTCGCCCCATGTCGCTTTTTGCGGAGCCCATTTCGTAAGTACAGAACCGGCTGGATACACAATCATAAATATGAAAGTAATTCGCAATTCATTTAATCCAACATAAATGATAATATTACGCATTAATGCTGCATGTCGCCCCGTGTGAGTATGTGTGTGCGTGTATGTGTGCTTGCTGGTTGGCTGGCCTACAAAATAAAACGCCTTTTTAATGCTGTCATAATAATTACGACGATATATTCCTATATATACTCGTTTCTGTGTGCAAATGTATGCATTCAGATACTTGTAGGCTTCATTTGAACAGCCCTGACCAGCTTAAAATTTATTTATATATTTATAGAGGCAGGCGCGCATAAAGTGCAAGCGAAATAATATTATAAAATTGCCCTTTAATTAGCATATGCCAGCAATTAATTAATTTGTAAACTCAGCGCCGCAATGTATGCTATGAAAAGTGAAGTAAGGACCTGCAGCGCCAATTGAGTCATACAAGCAGACACACACACACACACACACACGCATACACAGTAACAAACAGACACATACACACACACAGCGTTATTCGTATTAATTTAAAGATTATTGCAATTATATATGCACGATGAATGCGGCAGAAGAGGGGATCAGGGGGCTTGAAAGAGAAACACGAGTATGTGCATAAGTAGGTGAGTAAATAAATTTTAAAAAAAGTCAACAAAATGCATTTAAATTGAATGCAAATAAATGAAAATAAAACATACTGATGTCCAGCATTTGCATTTACTGCCAATTACTCTCAAATTGTCTACAAATGTTTACACAAATGTATCTGTATCTGTGCAGCTTGCTATTTGGCATTATCCAATCAATACCAAAGGTAAACAAGCTGCTTAATTTATTAACGATTGCTTCAATTCGTAACGTTAAGTGCAGTCTCTTTTGCTCTCATTGTTCCGGCAAATAATTTAAGAAATGATCAGTAAATGTTGCGTAAATAAATGCGGGGGTGGCTATTGATTCAGATTCGACTAATCCGTCGAATAAGTATTCCGCTTCCTAAAGACTAATGGCTGGAAAAGCTGTCGCATAGAATGGGGGCAACTTATATGCGTATATAAATAAATTACTGTATACTTCCTAATCATATTTGAATATTTAGCATACGGATTTGGACAATAGCTTAAATGAATATATCCATTAATATCAAACGCGTTAAATAAATGAACTTGCAGACTTATACAAGTATGTGAGGGCCGATATTTCAGCTTTGACTAATTCGACGAATAAGTCCACTTTAAGCATAGATTAAGAACTGGAAATACTTTTTCTTCGGGAAAAACTTTAACAACCAAATCATATATAAATATTGAGCACAGGATTTAAGCAAGAGCTTAAATGATTACCAGCCCTAAAATCAATTATTCCATACGTAACGTTACGCACTGACTGGCTTAAGTTAAAAATAGATTTCTAATTAAGAATCGGCATACGAGGACCTACGCTTATTCAGGTATATGTAAGATAATATCTGTAACTGAAGCGATTGTGTAACACGACAAATGTTCCTTTAATTATTTACTCTGACATTGCAAGAAAGCCAATTCAATCGTCACAAAGTTAATTGACTTTGTACGTTTAAAAGCACAGAAAAAAATCTTTAAATAACTTTTCTAAGCATTTTTATATATCTCTAAGTACGAGTGTATCAATCAGAAATGCTACTGGAAGTTTTCTCTCTGCGATTGTTTCTTATTTCTAAGCATCTCTGAAATCTGCTTAATTGATTTGTTAAGCAAAATTGGTTGCACCTGCAACACAGTAATACGAGTATTTACAAAAATGATTGTTTCAAGAGGAAGGTAACTTAATAGCAATAATTATTCACAACGAGTGTGCCAGCTGTTCGGAGTTCTTTTTTAAAACCCCCTTTCAGAAATAATACTGGATTATTATATTGCTTTTCGAAGTGCTTGTTTTCCTCTGCGATCGCTTCTTATTTCTAAGCATCTCTGGAATCTGCTGAGTTGAGTCGTGAGGCAAAATTTGTTGCATTCCGTTGAACTTTGAAAGTTCGAAAAGTTGCGAAACATTTTGCTGGCAACAAATGTTGAGCAGCAGCAGCAGCAGGGCGCCTGCGCCAGCCTCTGCAGCATGTTGCGAAAAAGAAAGTTGGCTGTTATTTTGATTTGTGCCGCTCTGTTTGTTTATATTTTGCTTTTACTCGCTTGACAGGTGGTTTTATGTGCGCGCATTTGAATTGTATCTGTGTGTGTGTGTGTGTTGAATCTTTTGGGTGCTTTTTGTGTGTGTGTGTTTGTGCGGATATTTATGCATGGCAATTGCTCAATGTCGGCGTCTGCATTGTCGTCTAAGTCTGAAGTGACAGGGCCGCTGCCTTTGGTGCTGCTGCGAAAGTTCATGGCTGTTGCTGTTATTGTTTTGGTGCCACACGCCGCACCACACCGCACCGCACCGCACCACACCACACCACTCTGCACCACTCCGCACGATGCCACGTCATGGCAGAGCAGGAGCCAGTGTGCCGCAACGCATTTGTCACTCTTGCTTGGCAGTTATGTGAATGTTGCCGCAAAACATGTCGCTGGCAGGCAGTTCTTGTTGTTATTGTTGTTATGCTAAGACCCTAGCCGGCTCCCATGAGCCACTTCCCTTGCTCATAATTGTTTTCATTGGCAGCGTTGAGTGCCAGGCTGGCCGACGAGAATCAAGCAGAATATTTAATTCGTGCCGTAAAACATTCCAAAAAAAGCTGAAAAAATGGGGGCGAAAAAAAAATAGGGAACTGGCAGCACAAATATCAACAGCTTTTCTGTCCAATGAGTGCAACTGATACAGGTAGCAGATAACGGGCACAGCGCCCGTAGCTATGCTATGATTTTTTTGCACTGCGCCTTTTGCCGCACAACCATGCCACTTTGCCTTGGCCGCATGCCAGACAGGCCTATGTTCAGGCTCAGGCTCGGGCCAAATCCGGTCTGGGTGTCCGGCCATTATGTCGTTCCTGCGCCTATGGCTATGCAGCATAAAACGCGCGGTGTCGAGTGCAGTCTTTAATCGCTCGAAGGCAACACAAACGTTGCTATAACACCTACATACATACGTGCCTGAACGCAAATTTATTCGCTGTTTGTTCTTTTGTAAAATCAACAATTTTGTCAAAAAAAAAAGAATGGTTACGCGCTCTTAAAGCTGCAATATTTTAACACAGTAATACGAGTATTCAGTGAAATAATTGCTTCTAGTGGAAGGGAACCTGATAGCAATAATAATTTAAAACGTACATATAGTATATGCCAACCAAGCGCTTTATTCCCTCCAACTTCTTTGTAATGCATCGCATTAAAGCTTTTTCTGAGATGTCTATCAAAGATTTGGTACTGAAGTAAATTGTTTTTGTTTTAAACCTTGAGCATTGCATCGTTATGAGTCATATTTTATACGTATTCAATACTTTATAGCTAAAGAAGCAGATCTGCTCTCTCTTGAAAATTGAATTGTTAATAATAATTAAATAGATGTATTTCTTAGTCAAAAGCATATTTTAATCAATTCAACCTTTAAAAATCTTTAGAAATCTTGACCCGTTGCCTTCTTTCATTGTATTTATTTCCGAAGCTTCCCTGAATTAATTTCTTTAGGAAATGTGGCATTAACAAAAAAAATGCAATCCAATCTCGACAAATGAATATTACTAATTTCTTTCATAACCATTTCTTATTATTAAGAAAATTGTATAAAATAGCAAAGGAATTCTATTTGTGCTCCAGAGTTTTTGGTATTTAGGACATTGATTGAACACTAAATCTGAATATGATGGAGTTAATACTGTTGTTTATATCGAAATAGCTCCAATGCTATAGTTGAAGTTTTCAAATTATGTTTCAAATATAAGATCGGACTATAAATTGAAAACAAATATATAGTATTTCAAAACGCAGACAGCTCCTCGGATTGGTAGGTGTTTAACAGTCCTCTACATACTTGAACAAACATGATATATGCTTAAAGTCGAAACGGCGAATGACTAGACGTACTATGTTCATGACTGCTTGCGTCATAGTGTAACTCAAAAGGCTCAAATCTGCTCCATCTCCCTCACACCAAAAACATAATTGCGCACAAAGCCAATTGCTTCTGCTCGCAGCTCAGACTCCGCTGCTTTCATACTAGTGATGGGTCTAAATTTTTCACGTGACACGACACAGAATGAAACAACTCTGAAACTCGTATATAACATCTGGAATATATTTGTCTGTCTGTATGAACAGCGACAACTTTTAAACTATAACAGCTGGAGACACCAAAACTGATATGTGGACTGGTTCTTTCTACATGCACATCGAGTTTAATGCAAACCATATATAGTCTCATTATATTATATATCAGATGAATAAGGCACTCCTGATAACTTTTTTAGCTAATTGCGATCCCGTAGTTAAAATTCGGTGTAAGTTTTTAATAAAATATCAAGATTTTATTTTTATTTTTATTTTATAGCAATGATCGATTCCAGAATCATTTGTGTTCATGAAAGTATTGTTGTCCATAAAATGAACTTAAAATGCAGTCCTCCACAGGGCTTGTTTGTTTGCTTGTTTTTAAAAATCAATTTCCCTTTTCCCTTTACTACTTTGTGAAGCTAAATGTCGGAATATCGCTTCTCTAGGCTGCATTTCTTGTTGGAAGCAACAAATGCTTGCCCCTTTACTATAGCCTTAAAAGTAGATTTCATCCAACTGGCAACTTTAGTCGCAGCCGGTTAAAAATGGCTTATGAGTGCGTCTTTGGCGCGCACGTCGACTGCGACTGCGACTGAGACTGACAGCGCTGCGCACTTGTAGTAACAAAGCGGATACTCATTTAAGTTTATTCACCAGTGCGGTCGGCCCACAAGTGGAGCTGCGTCGTCAACGAAGGCAACGAACGTCAGCCAATGACACTTTATGACAATTGCACTTGGCGGCTTATGAACCATGGCGGACCGAGGAGGTTGCTCTAAAAACAAGAAAACAGAAAAATAGAAAACAAAAACAAAAACAATACGCGAGCAAATGGAAACAAGAACAAGAATGAGAACAAAGCAGCCAGCCAGCCAGCCAGCCAGCCCGAGTCAGAGCCAACAAACAAGTGAAAATCGTTCAGGGAAAACTGCTGCTGCTGTTGCCGCACAACTTCATCTCAAAGGAAATCCGCGTCGGGCGCATGTTGGGGCACAAATCGTAAACAAAATGCCGGAAAAGGGACGAGCATAGACGACGGCAGCGGCCACGTGCTCCACATGATATGTCGCCACTGTTACTCTGCTTCTTCTTGCTGCTGCTGCTTCTGCTGTTGTTGTTGTTGTTGTCCCTATCCCTGCTATCCTTGGTGACGCGTCGCCGTGATAATGACTTTTTGTCTCTGCTCAAATGTCACTTGATGTTTGTCGTCGTCGTCGTCGTCATCATCCAGCAACCACTCGCCGTCTTTGTTCTGGCAGTTTCGTTTTTATATCTCGACCGTCAGCTGCCCCTCCAGCCCCTTCTCTCACCCAAGTCGAGGTCATGCAAGTTCAAAACGCAACAATGTTGAATGCTTTCCGCACCACCTATAACTATAAATGTGCGTTTAACGTCGCCTCCTGATTAATTAGCCATGAAAGTACTGAGGTATTTTATTTTATTATTATTGATGCCACCTCATGGAGGCCTTGCCAGAGCTGTCATCGACTGTCAGGGTGTGTGGGCGAGATGGGGGAATAAAATTTTAGTAATCGAACACACATACACAGGGCAACAACCAACAATTTCTCCCCATTTCCATTTTGAAAAAACCAACACACATATTTTTCGGCAAAATATTTTCGAATTTCTATTTCGGTTTGCCGCTCGCGTTCACTTTCAGATCCAAGACTGAAGGCCTGAACGGTGTGGTCCCCCATACAAAATTCAATTAGACGCAAGAGGAGCGTGATTTTTTGCTTCAGCAATTGGCATACACATGCTGCATGTAAGTGGCACTCTCTCTCTCTCTCCCTCTCTCTCTCCCTCTCTCTGTCTCTCTTTGGGAGGCCTGGGGCATCCTGGAAATGTCTAATTCGTCTATTTCGTAGCTCTCCCACCACTCGGCACCCGATGCTGCGGGCCTGCTGCTGGCAAATCTCTACATCCAACACTTGCTTGGCAATGCCTGAGGGACTCGGCTGTGGTTGCTGAACCGCCGGACACTATGCCTGACACGAGGTACCATTTGCGGGCGCTGCCACAACAGCGTCGTCTGGTGCCGAACCTGCTTCGCACCATACTCAAGCTACTGGAGGATGCGCGCCGGCCGATGCGGGACTCGGAGATAATATCGGCATTATCGGTGCGTTTCCGGCGCACCGATCCGGACTTTCAGCGACAGGTGCGCATGAATCTCCGCGACGCTGTCTCTTATGGCATTCTGAAGCGACAGGCGGACATGTTTATGTTGCGCTCCAAGCGCCTCAACGAGATAATGGCCTCGCTGGTCCCCAACAAGCGGTAAACGGCGGGGGAGGGGAATGCAACTCGACAGCAGACCGAGCTCGATAATTCATTATTCATTTCATTTACAAAAAAAAGCAAAACACACACATTTTAAAACAAGTATGCACACTAAATACGTCCACTGAGAATTGAATCCCCAACAATTTCCAAATATACAAAATTGCTTAGGTTGCCCAAAAAAAAAAAAAAAGAAAAAGTGTCCTGCCTGGTTTGTGTTTTTCAAATGAATAGGTAGAGAATTCTGAGCGAGTAATGGACTTGGGGAAAGGCCAGAATTCAAGCCTCGTCCTATGAGCCTTTTCCTCGTCTCATTCATGTACTACGTTGCAGGAATAACATAAACAAAAACGCTTAAAAAAGGATTTCGCTGAGCTCCACTCTTGCATCTTTTTTAAATCAGAATTTTTTAAAGTTTTGACTTTTCATCGCATTAAGCCTCATGTGGTTTCATAGATAATGCATAGTAATTTTGTATTGAAACGCATTGCTAGTGTGCTCTTTCAAACGGGGTCTATGATGTCCTGTGTGTTGTGTGATGTGTTCCTTCGAGCCCTTCGAAATTCAAGTGTCTTCTTTCTACAGTTTAACATACGCTTCATTTCTTTTCCACCTGGAAGAACGTAGAATATGTCAAATGAAATTGTTCCTCAACAAACTGAACCCTCCATCAACCCATCAACAAGTTTTATTCAAACTATTTGTTATAAATTATTAGACCTTAAATCGAATGCACCTTCATTGAATTGCATATATACTCAAATATTCAATATCCCTCTTTAAGATAACATCTCTACAATTCTTCTGTCAATAACTGTTGATGGCCGGGGCATATCAACCTAATTGAATTGTAGAGCTGCTTCGTTGCTACAACTAATTAAATCACGTAAATGACAGCTTTGAGGCATTATAGAAATATACATAAATGTGAATAAAATGTTTAGTAATCAGACAGTCGTCACTATAAATAAGCGTATAAGTAGGATTGAAACAGCAGCACACGATTAATGGAAGCATAGCATTGGATTTATGCCTCACAGATTGTTCGATGCACAGGCAGAGGCAGAGGCAGTGGCAGCCTAAAAATGTCACTGCAGCAACGCCTCGCAGTATGTTACAAATAAATTATGCACAACAAAAATGCACGCCCATAGATAAAATGGCGCTCGGAAAATAAACTGTAAAATCTGAAATCGTCCATGGCTCGGCCTGGGCAGACGTGCACACCAAATTGCCAAATTCAATTGAAATGCATAATTTATGCGGCGATGGATGCAACAAATATTATATATTGTGCAAACATACTAACACACACACACAGGTGTCTGCGTCAGCACAGGCGACACAGAAGCAAGCAATCGATATTGACGCATTCACATCTAGTCTATAAAATCCACAATACATTTGTCAGCAAGTTGCAGCTTCAAACACTCTCTGGTCTAGAAGAAGCTATGAATAAAAAAAAAAGTCCACAAATAATGGCTGTTACAAAAATTAAGTATGTGATCTTGAGTATCGTATGATGATTCCAAAATATCCTTTATTAGATAAAGTATTATTAAATTCGTATTATATTAAAGCCGGAAATATATCTAAGACGCACTCTGCTTCAACGACCGACTTCTGACTGCTGTCTTCTTCTTCGAACGACAGCTGAGTAATTTCCGACTGACTACTTTTAAAAAAGTGCGTACCGAGTACTGACAACTGGGTGTTGTTCCCATCGTGCTGTCCTTTCTTCTCAGACCGCTTTCTTCTTCTTCGAAGGACAGCTGAGTAATTTCCGACTGACTACTTTTAAAAAAGTGCGTACCGAGTACTGACAACTGGGTGTTGTTCCCATCGTGCTGTCCTTTCTTCTCAGACTGCTTTCTTCTTCTTCGAAGGACAGCTGAGTTATTTCCGACTGACTACTTTTAAAAAAGTGCGTACCGAGTACGGACAACGATGCTGCTTCTGGGTGTTGCTCCTATCGTGCTGCCCTTTCTTCCCAGGCATAGCATGTACTTATTTGTTTGCCCAATTGTTTATTTATTTGTATTAAGATTCAAGACTTGGATTTAATTAGTTATATTTTATAAAAGTAAAAAATCAAAGGAATAATTTTGGTAACTTACCTTTCTGTAGAATTACATGACTGGAGAACGATTACTGCTCAACATCATTATCATGGCGATAATGGGAACAAAATTTGAAGTGCCTAGAAATAGAATGAAATGGAATTATTATCCAGTCTGCTCCGAAAATGGCAAAGAAATTGTATTGTGTTTTTCTAATATTGGTTGAGTGCAAGAACTCGTTTGCGAACTCTTTGTCGGGTGGATGGGTTTAGCGCGCATGTGGGATTCTGCAATTGCGTTTTTGGGTTTTGTCACGTCACAAATGCGCGCGAATGCGTTTGCGGTAAATATTTGTGGTTATCTAAATGAAATGCATTGCATAGTTTTCAGCATTCACACACACACGACACACGACACACACACACACATGAACTACATTGGCCATAAATTTGTGGGCCGCTCATAGTGTGGATTTTTCGCATCGGCTATTTGCATTGGGCCGCGAAATATGCAATTAAAGCATAAATTAAGCGTTAAAAATCAAATATCATTGGGCCAATGATATACACAGAGAAAAAAGCTCAACAGGTCAGCTCACAGCTTTAAAAACTCGAAAATTAGAAGGAACTTCATCGTGCATGTTTTGTTTCAAGGTGCATTTTTTCTTTTAATTCATGCCCATAATGATGACTTGATAAATTTATTTGAGAATCGATACTGAAGGGGTTCCAAAGGAGTTAATTAGTGTTATTCACGGTGGTGTCCAGAGCATTAGCATGACTTTCGAGCTACGGAGAGATATTTTCCAATTTTTTCTTCCTTTCCCATTTTTTTCGCTACTCGTTTTAAAAAACAGTGTTGTTAGCACAAAACATATTTTATTTTAAACAACAGATCAAAGCTCAAAACTGAAGCCAGCTTTTATTATTCAAAGTGTTCCGTTTTTCCAAACTTGTACATTTTTTGTACTTGTTTTTGGATTGCTATGGGTAACTATTATATAAATATGAATTATTTTTAAATTGTTTTCTTTAGTTTTAAAACTGATATTTGGGTATCTTGGGTATCTTTAGCTTTATCTTTATTGTATACCTATGGGATTTATGAGACAAGGAAGGTTTTGCAATTTACAACGATTCTATGTCGAACACCAGGCTGGGGGCCCTCTAAATAGCCCCAATAGGAATTGAGGCGTCCATTTTCTAAGCCATTAATACCTTGAAAGGCCTTCAAAGGAGTCATTGCTTAAGAAAGTGCTTCGCTTTGCAGGATTTTCGATACAATCCAAAGGCGGTCCTGTCAATATTTCCGATGTGATTTTCTAATAAAAATTGAAGCCCAAGAAAGAATATAAAAAAGCAAAATATTTGCAGAAATTATAAAATTTTTAAGACATCTGTCTTTTAAAAAATTCAACGACGTGTATATTGATGGTGTACGATGGTTCTTTTATTTTTTTGAAGCCAGTCATTATTAGCTATTTTTTATTAACGCTATTACTTTAAGCAATGAACTTATTGGCAAAAGGCTTCAATCGACGCCATTATCAAAAGCTATATTTATAGCAATGTCAAAAGAGAGATTTATTTCTACAATTATGCATAATACAAGTAGAACCCTCTTATGATTATAACTTAAGTACATAATTGTGGCCATCATTACACATTGTTGGTACCCTGCTGTGCTACAGTGTAATAGAGTGTTGATTCATGTGTGTATGTATGTGTGTGTGCGTATCTATACATATCTATATATATATATATATATATATATATATATCTATATATATCTATATATATATATATATGTGTGTGCGTATGTGCCACCAAATTGGGAGTCCATGATGTTGTGCGAGCATGCGGGAACAAATGGCAGTTTTGTGGTTGGCAGGAGGGTCGATGCAAATGCATTGCATTTATTATTAATAAATAAGCGATGGCTAATTTTTTGTTCTATAAGAATGCACAATTTGAATAGCAGTAGCATAACAAAATAATCTGAATTAACTTTAAACTGCGCACAAATGTAAATTGTTCAATAAATCAGCATGCGTGCGAGGAAATATTAAAGCACTGAAAATCAAAACAAAAAACAAATGTGGAAGTCAATTGGAACTTCCAACTAAGAGTTTTTTTTTCTAAAAAAAATAGTTTTCAAAATGAGAAAATTTCTGAGCATAGTATTAGCTTGGCTCTCTCCACCGATGCGAAAATAACTGTTGAAATGCCTTTATAGTGAAACGTTTGTGACTTCTCGCATAAAAAAGAAGAAGCTCTACATTTTAGCTAAAAAGCATAACTATTTAAGCTTTGAATTCAAATCATTATGTACTTAAAACTATATAAATAGTTTCTTGATTGTTAAGAGTGGCTTTGAAAAGTGAAGAGAAATAACTGACCTACTCAGATGTGTTTCACTTTTTAAATTTCGTTGTTGTTGTGTTCAGTTCGTAATTGCAAACGGAAACGGAAACGGTTTGTGCCCATAAATTTTCACAGTCCTAACAACAACAGTGCTAGCAACAAAAAAATATGAGGCTAGTCATAAAAAATCACAGCATCGTAAATAAATTATGCATTAAAAGCAATAGCGCCAATGATTTATGCGACTATGGGTATGAAGCCAGAAGGATGGTAAAAAATAAACAACAAAAGCTGCAGTTAATAAACCTCAACAATGCGAGGCCAGCCAGAATCAAAAAAAAAAAAAAAAAAAAAAAAAAGACACACCAGCACATATATGTGCTTACTGGAGAGGCGCACAGTTGACGTTGCATGAAAGTTCAAGAAGCAGTTGCTAGAAAGGAGCTGCTGCCACCGCTCCTTCCTGCCCCGTCGCCACTAGTTGTCGGGGAAAGGACGCGCACAAAGTTCAAGAGCTGCCAGCCACGGACTTGTGCTGAGTAGTGTAAAAGAAAGCGCACTTGTGAATTTCTTATGAGCCAACATATGAGCATTCCACAGGACCTCAGTCGGAGCACGCTAGAGATGGGTTGATGGACTGGACTATGGGATGCTCGGCGGAAATTTGTGAACAAAATAAATAATGAGGTGGCAAAGAATTGCACCAACATACTACCTCAGGGAGGAAGTGCATGTCCATGGATGTGTTTTTAAATAAAAGTATTATAAACAAATCGAACAAATCAAACTATATTTTTAATTTGATGATTAGATATGAAAAATATCACACTAAACATACAAATGGTTAACACTTCAAATTTTGCGAAGTAAATAGAAAAATAGTTCTTAGGAAATAAGTATTTGCGAATTTTTCAATTTTTCCTCAATTTGTTTAATTCTTGTGTTCATTTTTGACTTTAAAATTATTTTAATTGAGGAGCATATAAATCTTAATTTTCTGTTATAACCTTTATAGGGCGATTAGCTAATTTTCTTAGAGCTGGTGGACTGATTTGATCCCAGGATCCCATGATAAACAAATCATTTGCAGACAGTTTTGACGAATTTTAAAACCATGTCATGAAAATAATGTGATTTCAATCACAGCTAAGAGGAATTTTACAGAGTAGTATGGTTGGTTTGGTACGATTTTATTCTACCCTACTGTTTTCTTTTCAAAACCTGCCTGCACAGTAACTCAAATTTGTGTGCAAATGATGTGCATATCTGACCGTTGCCTAAATCATGATTTAAAAATGATTTTTGTTTCTTCAGGCTTAAGTTATTGCTCATTCAAAAGAATAAGCAATTAGTTTAAATAGAGAATGGAAAGAAGAAGTAAATATTACGAAAAGTAATAATATGCCAAATCGCTTATTAGATTGGCAATGCGTTTTTTTAAATTTTATTTTAGGCGTTTACGGATTCTATGATTTTGGTATTGTGGCTGGAACTTGATTAAACATCAAGTCGAGAAGTGTCTACTCATCGCTATATTAAGAGTTTATTATCTTAGTGATAAGCATATTCAAAGCGACAAACGAATTAGTTACGATAGTTCATCACGTTCCCATCCCTAAAGTAAAGGCACAGGCACAGGCACAGGCACAGGCATAGTGAGTGTTTTGTTGCATTTGTGCGCAGCGGAGTTGGCGCGCGACCACGCACAATTAAATCAAATTACCTCAAGTGCACTCACACATGCACTCATACACTCACTCGCCCACTCACTCACTCACTCACCTCACACAACTGTAGCCCTCCTCTAACCTTTGCCCAGCCAGTCTTTAGCCAGAGTTGCCATCTGCATCAGCGCCGGCGTCCGGCAATTAAGCTTTGTGCTTTATGCTTAGCACTTGAAGCAACAAACAGAGCTCGCAGTCCGTCTCCGTCTCCGACCCGCCTCCTTTCCGCTCGATGTGCAGAGGAGTTGACACATGTCCCGCACATTCTAGTTTGCCATTTCATTTCCGTCATTGGTCAATGAACTTGAATCGCGAGCCTTGCACAAAGGGCCGCCGGTAAAGACGAATGAGCGGCTGAAGATGAAGAAGAGGTTGAAGGTTGAAGGGCAAAGGGCGACTGGTTACTGGTTACTGGTAACTGTCTACTGGCGCTCAAAGGAGGCTCAATGGCCAAAGCTCAGTTGACCACTGAGAGCTGAAAGGGCTGGATTGGAATGAAAGCAGCTCTTGAGAGGAACGGGGCGGCAGCTGTAATTATGAAATGTTGCTGTTGCCAATTGAGAAGGTTTTCATTTGGTAAATTGAAAAGGAAACAGTGGAAAACCTTTAATTGAAATCAAAGTTTATCAACCCGGATTGCAACAATGGTGAGGGGGCCGCATGAAAGCGAATTGAAAAGACTATTTTAGCTTGCATGTGAGGACGCCACAAAGTGCATACTCGTATGTGAAAGACATCGTAGTGGAGGGATGGGACGGATTGGGCATTGGGTTTGCCTTTGAATGGACAAAGGACAACACACAAAAAAAGTGCCATGCTGGTGACAAGAGAAACGGGCGTTGACGACGACGACGAGGATGATGAAAGGAGCATAAGAGAAGAATATGCTCCAAAGCCTCAGGGGACAGGCGGCGAAAAAAATTGTACTACCAAGCATGTGTGTGTGTGTGTGTGTGTGTGTAGAAGAAAACCTCAAAATGTGAAACCGAAATTAAATTTACATCAAAAAAAGGAAAAAGGAACAGCAGTAACATGTGAGGATGCTCCCCTCCACTAAACAGCAAAAACAGCGTGGGGTGCTCTGTCCACGCCGTGGTGGGCCAATGGGTGGGTGGGGGATGGTTGGCCCCACAGGGGTGACTGCGCATTGTAATTTTATTAGGTGAGAAATGTGTGTGCGTGTGTGTGTGTGTGTGTGGAGAGGGGTGCAAGCAATACCAACAACAACAACAACAACAAGAGCAAAAGCAAAAGCAAAAGCAACAGCAAATAAATTAACAAAATATGGTGCTGGTTCCAGAAACGATGCCCGATTGCCCGAGCAATTGAAGGCAGCGCTGCCACCACCGCTCGCTGCGTATGCGTTTCCGTTTCCGTTACGTTTTTGGAGCACGCTGCGCATACATCTATCTGTATGCGTGTGTGTTTGTGTGTGTGCGGCTTATCCTGCCCGCGGCGGCACATTAAATTAGTTTTGACACGTAAATGCGTTTAGCAAAGTTCGCTTTTCAGTGGCTGGCGCCCTTGCGCGTTAAAGCAGCCAAAGCCAGAGGAAAAAACAACAGCAACAACAAACAACAACAATAATAATTTTCACCCCTGTCCCCCTCCTTGCCTCCCCCCATCCACACCATACTCACACGCCCATATGCTCAGCCCCCCTGGAAAGCAGCGCCCACTGTTTTATGTTGGCCTTTTATTGCATTTGAGGTGCTCTCTTTTTTTGAAGGGGTGGTGGCGGTGGTGCTGGGGGGTGGTTTGTTTTGCTGCCTTTGCTTCGTCTTTGGCAGACGATAGCGCAATGGCACGCCAAACATTTCGTAGCATAATTCTAGGCTGTCACAAGCTGCAAATACGAGTATGCGAATAAATTACACGCCCGCCAAAATGCACGAAAATTTATGGCGTGCAACAAACGAACAAAACGCAATTAACATGAAATTAAATGCTTGTTATTGTTGCTATAATATTGTTCATTGGCCGACCTACGACCTACGACCCGCAACCCACAGCCCACAACCCACTCGTCACGCCCACAAATGGTTAAGCAATTGACAGGTGTGTGTGTGTGTGTGTGTAATATAGTTTCCCCCTCGTGGTGGGCCCTCTCTCTGTGTGTGTGGACTTGAAGAGGTGTGAAGTGTGTGTGGTTGGCTGTTTATACCCATTCGTGTATGCTTTTTATAGCATACTTAATGGGGTCCTCAATGAAATGCAATTGAAATAAAGAATCGGCTTAGCAAGGTGGATATGAAGTGGCAGTGCTCGATATTTTTCAGATTTATTTATTAGGTGGTGGTGAAGGTAAAATTGATTTATTTTTTAAAATTGCCAATACTGAATCAATCTATAACAAAATACTTATATATGGGTTGGTTACAACGGAGCAGCACTTCGGAGGAATGCTTTTAAAAATCTATGCTCGGATTCATAGCTGATAGCCGGATAAAAGAGGCATATGGTTTTATTAAACAGTTGGTGGTAGTAGAGGGCTCGTGAAAGCTATTATATTTATTGCAGGTCGATAAATATTTAGTGCCACTTAATGCGATAGAATACTATATAGTATTATAAAAGGAGTTAGTTGTGTGATGAATTAAGTTTGTGTAGATATTATTGTGGATTCAGGTGCGTCGTAGTATTGTTAATAACTAAGAGGCCATGTGTGATGCAATAAGTTCTTGATGGGTTATTTTAATCAAACTATAAGAAATACTTTTATTTCTAATGTTAAGGTAAGTCTGTTATAGAGCTATTGGCAGCTCCACATAGACACAAGTTGATCTCTTATTGTTACCAAGTATCTCCTCCGGGACATTTGTTGAGCATCTGATGGATGCCTGCAAAGCTTATCTACAAAATATTGGCGTGTTCTTTTGTGATTGGTATCTTTAGAGCCTCTTCTAGTCTTGACTCTAGCCTTGACTGCTTCATCTCAGTTAAAATATTATTCAAAAAAACAATACACAAATATTTTAGACTGTGAGTAAGTGTTAAATTAACATTAAAACATATCCCAAGACTAACAAATTTCAGCTAAAAACTTACTGATATGCAAAAACTGTAGCTCGAAAATAAGTAGAACATCGCTTATATTTACATTATGTTGGTGGCTGAATAGAGGCGTCAGTTCATAAATTGTTTAATATCCTAAAATAGAGCCCATAAGATTGAGCTTCATGTCCACGCGTCCACTGAATGCTCTACTGAGCTTTGGGCCAATACCATTTAAACTTGTTCAAAAAACACTTACACTTTGCCACAAGCAGCATCATAAGCACCACACGCGCAAACATGCTGCAATGATAAATGACACAAATGACTGAACTATCCTCTCTATTCTCACTCCACCTTCATCCAGTCCCAGTTTGCTAGGAAAGGGGTACCTGCGCTCAAGACAAAAATGACAAAGGATATAGCAACAACAGGAAGCATCACATTACACACACACACTACAACAACTTGTTGTACATACATGCTAGGAGCTGCAGAGTGAGAGTGGGCAGTGGGGAGGAGGAGGATGACGAGGAGGGGGACGGAGGGAGATGCAGCTGCACGGTATTTGTGACCAGTTGGTCCTTTGGCCAGGCAGTTTCTAAGCCAACATCAGCCACCGTTGATGAGTGATATTTATGAATCACTTGTGTGTCCTAAATCATCACAGCCGAGTATTTATGCGTGTAGGTGCGGGTACGGTAGTGGGTGCGGGTGAGGGTGCGGTTGTGGGTGTTGGTGAGGATATGCGTGTGTTGAGCGGCCTTAGTACGTTGTGATTGAGAGAGTCCTTCCGGTTGGAGGGGCGGTGAAACGGGTGTGGTTGCACATTTAGCAACTTAATCGCAGAACACGAGAATCCTCGTGGCAACCGAGAGATAGCAGCTGCAGCATAAAGAAAGAGATGCTGGGAGGAGCGGAAGGGGGGCTAACAGCATCAAAAGGACCAGCTTAAGCGATGAACGTGAGTCTCGCATATTGTGCAGGATAATTGCAGGGCTTAGCATTTTTCTTTTTGTTGCTCTTTTTTCTCACGGCTGTTGTCGTTACTGTTATTATATATTGTTTACACAAAGCACGCAAGTTCAATGCCCTTCACACACCTCCCCCCTCCCCTAATCCTAACCTAACGACTTAAGTAAGTAAATGCTCGATTTGACGCTGGAAAAACTGTCAGCTGATAAGCAGAGAATTCATGAAGTTGCTGAAGAAGTTCCCAACCAGACGTTGCTCACACAATCAGTTTAGTTGGAGCGATAAAGAGTGGACATTACTATATTTCAATATTTATGATTGTGTTGCTTTCCATTAGCTCTAAGTGGTTGTTCCTATTTTAAGTTCAATAAGAATGTTCTTAGTCAAAACGACGACGACCGATTTTAAATTGTTTGTTTCCAGTATTTACATTTTTTAACATTTTTTTATTAAATTTTATTATTTTTATACCCTGTATCCAAAGGGTGAAAGGGTATACTAATTTTGTGCGAATGTATGTAACAGGCAGAAAGAGGCGTGGCAGACCCCACAAAGTATATATATTTTTGATCAGGATGACAAGACGAGTGGATATAGCCATGTCCGTCTCTCTGTCTGTCCGTCTGACCGTCTGTCCGTCTGTCTGTATGAGCGCAAGGATCTCAGTAAGTACAAGAGCTAGGATAACCAAAATTGGTATCAAGGTTCCTATAAGCCCTAGGCAGATCGAGTTTGTTTATTTTTTCTGATACACCCCCCACTCCCCCGCAATTCGTGTTTTTTCTTATAACTTCCGTAGTTCTCGGAATTTTGAAATCAATTTTGGTAGTTATAGCCATAAGTAAAATCGCTGCTCATGCGCTGCCTGCAGCTCTTTCGGCAGCGCTGCCCGCAGCTGTTGTTGTTGTTGCTGCTTTGGTTCAACTTTGTGCTGCATGCATACACGCATATAAACACGCATACGTACGTGATGTAAATGTATGCTGTTAAAACTGAACATAAACATGTATTCTAATTTAATTTAATTAATTAATTTTAATTAATTAATTCATTCATTTTTTTTAATAATTTAATTTAAAAAAAATTTTTTTTTTTAATTTTTCCTTTTTGTGGAGAGTACAGGGTATTTTACTGTCGGGCTTGCTCGACTGTAGCGTTCTCTCTTGTTTTATTTTATTTATTATGAAATTTAATTAGAATTCAATACTTAGGAATTTCACATTATAAAACAAATCAACAAAAAAAAGTCTTCATAAATTTCAACTAAGCTTCAAGTAGTTTTCTTTGTTATCGCGAATCTTAAATCAGACTTTAATATTTTTTTTTTTTTTTGGGCCTGGCATAGCTTATCGCGCAAATAAAAAATTACTTACAGCCTTAAAATTCTGTAAAAACAAATTGGATTAAATTGTATATGAAATACTTAAAACTTAAATAATGAATCTTAGTTTCCTGTTAAAAAAGTTACTTTTTACTGAAGTTGTTCGTTGTCGAATTGACGACATTTTTAGAACTTATGCTTGGGAAAGGCCTAGTCATCTGCACTCTTCAAGAGCTTGGTGACGACTAGAGCTGTAGCGAAAACTGGTAAAAAATAAAAAGCGTAACTATGAAAAAAATCACATTACAAATTTTTCAAAGAACAATCATCTAGGGCTAGTACAGTTTTTAGCTGTACTGTAAATAAGTATCTGTGCTCGCGAACAATCCTGTTTGCGTTTTCAAGTCCCTTGGAATTTGTTTTCCAATTTGGTCAAATTGTCGCCTTATTAATTGATCTTTGAATCCATAATTTATTTATAGTTTATTTAAGTAAGCATGGTTTAGAATTGGAGTCAACTAAACTGGATGGATTAGGAATATTTAAATACTGCTTCCATAATCTTCCTCTCTGAACAAAAACTATGTACTTTTCTCATTTTATCCTACCTATTCATATATAAAAATTATTTAGGTGACAATCAGCATTGCATTTACTCGTATATAGCATAATTATTTTCAGTAACTATGAAGTGTTGTTTTGAAAAAGAGAACCAAGGAAATGTGAGAACAATTTTAATGCTTAAATCTAATTGTTTGGTCTAATAAAGTGAACAAATTGTATAAAGAAGCGAAGCAAACGCATAATTGTACCAGTATAACGAATAAGAAGCTGCACACAAGTATATATGTTTTCAAAATCAGACTGAAGAGCTTTCGCAATGAGAATACTCGGGAGTGGCACATAGCTGGTCAGCAAATTGGGCATTAATATGCAATTCACGAGCCGGCCAGCCAGACAGACTAGACAGCAGCCTTAGCTATTGAGTCATTCAGTTGCTTAGGTATCAAGGATTCAGGGTGCAGTCAGGCAGGCAGGCAGGCAGGCAGGCGCTGGGAGTGAATGACTGAATGACTGGCATCCATGGAAATGTGCGTGGTCGTCAGTGCGTCGCAAGCCCGAAGCATGCCATAATAATTTCGAAAAGTAAAGCGCGACACAAATACAATTATAATGCAATACATAATAATAAAAATAATGAAAGAGGGGCAGCAAGTGGAGACGCCGGCGCGCTGGCCACGGACAAAGCAAAGGCAGCACAGCAAAGGCAGAAAGCGGAAGCGCAAAGGAAGTGCCGTCGCTGTCGTCATTGAGGACACAGCCGCAGTCGTTGACTTTGCCAAGGCATTTTTATCAGGAGCTGCTTTGGCTGCCGACAGTCGACAGCCGGCAGTCGACTGCGCCGCCATGCTGATTACCCATCGGCCGAGTGCCAGTAACAGCGTCAGCGTCAGCGCCAGCATCAGCCTTGTGTTTGTTCATTTCAGCAGCAGGATTGGCAGCAGCAGGATTGGCAGCAGCAGGAGCTGAGGCAGGAGCTGGAGCTGGAGCTGGAGCATCCACGCAGTCATTGCTGTCGCCAGCCCTATGCCCCATACCCCATACCCCATACCTCATGCCTCATGCCTCAATGCACTTTGCCGCCGCCTGCCGTTCGCTCGGCGCCACTTTGTCGCGACGCTTTTTATAATTGAAGCAAATTGTTAGTTGAGTTGGCATTCGCTCGTCCTCAGCATCCTCATCATCCTCATCATCCTGCTCTTGTATGGCTGCCTGACTGGCTGGCTGCGTGACTCCTCGACTAGGTTGCTGGGGTTGATTCTCTGCACGGGCAGGCGCGCACTTTGTGTGATGCCTTACCTCCCCACCCCATCCCCACCTCATCCCATCCCATTCCATCTCGCACAACAGTTTGCAGCGCATTGTCGCATTCCAATTACAAAACAATCTTGATGAGCCCTAGATATTTTTGCCACAATAACAAATAACAAATAGCAGATACAAATGCCAGTTGAAAGGCACATAGCTGGATAATAGCTGTTGGGCTAGTTAGCCGAGTTCAATCTAGTTAGAGTGCGGTTAAGATTCCAGGCCGACTGCTTAACCACAATCACAAAATTTTAATCGTTTAAGCACCGATCATCCTCATCCATGACGCCACAGTTGAAAGTAACTTAGTCCCTTTGCCAAAACTATATACAAGTATTTCGCCCCATCGATTTAATTGCGGGCTGAGATTTACAGTAAAGCTTTGGTAAATAGCTTTGTCGCTCTCTGAAATTGAAATATTTCCATTTATAATAAAAATAGTCTTTCAATCTCAAGAAAGCATGAAATTAAAATACATACGAGTAAGTGCTGAAGACGAACAAACAGTCCCTTACATTCGCATTATAATTGTAAATCCTACATTAGAGAGTTTTTTTAAATTCCTTAGACTTAAGGCTTGTTCTTGGACACTAGTTTCATGCAAATTCATTTTCATTAACTTGATGTTCAATTCTCTGCTGCATTTTATTATTAATTGTTCCCCATACTAGTATTTATCAGATGATCCAACTCGAATTGAAGGCAGAATATGAGCCACTTCGATATGTACTTGTATTGCGTCTGCCTCCTTAACTGTCAAGTGTTCGTCCTTTAAAAGGATCATATATTCACGTTACTGTCAGCCACCAAGAGATGTTTCTTATGGTACTCACTCCGTTGGTTTTTATGCCACAAAACTAATATCCAAACTAATCTCTATTTCGATAAATGGAGCAAATGGGGAAAATTCAGAATCTAGTTGCAATGATAAATCGGCTGTCAACACAGATGATCCAAATATACCTTCCTATATGAATAAATCAGCGCCAATTACAATTGCAAACAACTCTATAGCTGCCGTCAGCATTAATGCATTGTAGTTGTATTTATTCTTCATGGAATAAGCTTTAAAGCCTTTATTATCAATGTGCTGAAAAATAATGCGAAAAAATTGATAAAAGAAAGCAAAACAAATCGGACCAATGAATCCATGTAAAATATTGCTGAAATATTGATTGACCATATACGATTAAAGAAATGGTACGACCATTTGAAAAAATAAATGTGTTTTCAATAAAAGCTCAAACGAATTTTATATAATAATTTACATGTTTGTTGCAAAAACTTTGACTTTTTTACTTTTTGAAGAGAACAATTTTGTGTGCAAACTATTTACAAATTTTACCAAACCTTGACTGTTGTAATGTAAAAATGGAATAGAAAGGTATGGGGATTATGAACTTTAGCTAAGTGTTTCAATGTCCGATCACACTTGTTATTATTCCGCAGCATTTTGTATTTTTGAAATGCTATTAATAGTTAGATACAATGGAAGACAAGAAATGAAAACCTATCCCCTGCCTTTGTGCAAGGCTGCACACATACGTCCTTATATGAGCGGGTGTGTTATAATTAATATCATTTGCAACATCGGTGGTTGTTGTTGTTGTTGTTGCTGATGTCGATGCTTTTGTTGCTGGTCAGCCATATTGTTTACTGTCGCTGATTGCTGCTCTGCCAACTGGTATTAAAAGGCTCAAAACAGGATATGGACCAGAGGCGCAAGCAAACACGCATTCATATGCACGTGCAAGGACATGCCTACCTACATATGTATGTACATACATATGTACCATGGCCATTGTTCGCCTCGGACTGGGCCTGCTATGTATTTGTTTGCCTGCCCGCCTGACCGCCTGCATTCCTGGCTGCCTGCAACGGAAGTCACTCGCTTGAGGTTTAATCACGCTTATGTCCTAAGGCCGCTCATCGACGGTGACCTGGCACCTGCCCCTGCCTCCGTCTCCGTCTCTGCCTCTGCCCTTTACCCCATAGCTATCCCCGTCCCCGGGCCTGCAACTCCCAGAGTTACAGCACTTCTTGTCAGAGCCTTCGCTCCTTCGGTTGGCCACCCACTGGACGTGTGATAATTCCTGCTTAGACTGTTGCCACACGCCGGCCTTAGTTGTTGTCCGATATGAATACACATAGACTCACATGTCGGTGAATTAAAGTGTTTATGCTTCTCTGGAATGAATACAAGAACGCTGAAATTGTTTAAGCGATCAGAAAATTGAACCTATTACGCCCCACAAATGATGTCGGACATGTGTTGTCTGAATCAAAATTAATTTAAAGAGCAAACGAATCAATATATTCTTTTAAAACATATCAAACAGAAAAGTATGAAAAATCAAAAAAATTTTGTTTTAAAACATTGCTTCCAGCATGTTTCGTATATCATTTTGCTAAAATACAACATTGATGATAGATTTATTTATAGTTTAAAAAACTTTGCTATCATTATGAAAAATGTGGAAGCTGTATTCAAAACATTCCTTTTAGCTTTAGGTTGTATTATTAACAAATAACGTAGGCCATGTTTTGTCAAAATCAAAATGAATTTAAAGAGCAAAAGAATCGATATTCTTGTAAAACATAGCAAACTTCCATTCAAAAGTTTCAATTTTAAGCCAGAAAAATATAAAAATCCACGATTTTTCCAACATGTTCCGTAAATCATTTGCCTAAAATACAACTTTGATGATAGATTTATTTATAGTTTCAAGAACTATGCTATCATTATGAAAAATGTGGAAGCTGTATTCAAAACTTTTTTATAGATTTTAGTTTTATTAATGCCCGAAAGTCGATTTAAAGTGGCGTTCATCCTTAGGGATAGCTCTTCAAAACAACATCCCGTTTTCATGCTATTTCTTTCTAAAATTTCACACCTTTTGGCTATTTCTAAATCGCAAATAGTTAAAATTTTAGTTAGTCGTGAAGCAGAGGTATTTTCATAATTATTTATGTCGCTTTGAGACTAAAATTGGAAGTAAATTAAAAATGATGCTTAATGGTGGATAGCTTCTGATAAACAAATTCTATTTACTTTTGAATTGTTTTTCATTTGAGGACATGGACTACTTAGTCTCCTACTGTATATGTTTATGCATATATATATATATGTAAATAAAAATAATATAACAATATAATTATATTTTTCTAGGCGCATGTAACATCACTTAGCATTTGTAACCACTCTAATTTACATACGCATGCATGGGGCAAGGCCAAGAGGCACTTGGTCCGGCTAGCTGGCGTGGCAAGAGCACGTTGCAACGGCACCCTGTGGTGCCACTCATTTAGTAATATGTACACACAAGGACGAAGCCAAATGTGACGATAAGTAGGCATAGCTGTGTACATATGGGGATAAACGGACTTCTGCAAAGCCTCAGTTGTTGCTTTCTGAACAGAAGTGCCGATGGAGTAGAGCTCTTGTTTGGGCCAGCAGCTTCAAACTGGCTAAGTGAGAATTTGCGGCTTATACCCAAATAGAGTGAGTTAAAGCTCTAGATTGCTGACGCTACAGTGACACACTCAGCTCTGCGAAGGATTATGAAATTAATATTAAGTATGGACTTCTAATGATGTACCTAGACTGCTATTGAATTGCAGATGTTTCCCAACAAAACGTGCAAAGGGGAACGTTCTGATCTTAGATCCTTTTCAACGTCAGAGGTAAATGAATCCAAAGTATTTGAGTTTAGCAGTTTATTTATTTCCTTGCGATGCTTTTTCTTGTCCCGTCAATGATTATGGAAGAGAGCTCTTGCTGTTGCAGTTTTGATGCAACTGTGTATTCTGCCACATAATTGTCGGTATGCCCCGATGTAGAGTAGCTTTGTGAGTATAATACTCTTTACTGCAAAGAGTAAGCGGATGATCAGAATGACGAGATGAATCCACCTGTCTGCTGACGTGATAAAAAGAGAGGCATCTTCGTCATCGCACTAACTATAATAACAATATAACTGTAATAACTATAACTACATATATCACAAATCTGTCATAGAAATAACAATAAATAACAAATTTGCAGGCATACATTTTAAAGATAAAACGGCCAAATTGCATATTGACAATGTTCCAGTCATATGTATCTGATGGACTTAAATCACTCGAAAAATAAGTAAAAAATGCTTTCTAGAGCAAGACAAGATAAGTACAGGAGCAGTAGGGTATAGGTGTAGGGTGGGTCATGACCATGGAGGAATAAAGTATTGTGCTGAGGGCGAGAGGGAGAGTATTTAGCTCGCTGAATGTTTCATTTTCTGATAGGGAAATGGGGGGAGAGAGAGAGAGAGAAAATGTGAGATTTATGTATGCATAGATATGCTTGTATTTGTGTGCTGCTGTTTTGAAATTCATTTGCCTTTTCCGATTGTTCAAATTATGTCAAACTTAACAAAATTTTGTTGAATTCGTGATTGAATTCTTTGGTTAATTTAGTGAAAAAACTCAACTTTTCGTCTAATTTTATATGCGCACGTTGCTCGTCTGGCACCCAAAGCTTGGCTGGCACTGGGCCAACATCTCTGAACTGCAACCGACAAGCTGCCAGCGACCAGCAACGCACCAAACTCACAACCGCACAACCCCAGAACATTCCAACACCAAACCCCATCCAATCCCAACCCCATCCTGTTCAGTTCCAGTTCAGCTCAGCTCAGCTCAGCTTAGTCCCGCTCGGCCCAGTGGCAATTGATATCAACAGAAGAGTTGCAGGTGAACGGAACGGTAAGTATGACAAGCAATTCGCTCAGGCGCCAGGCAGCTCGTCTAAAATATAAGTAGCACCAGTTGCCTCCAAACCCAATCCCAATCCCAACCCCAACCCCACATCCAAATGCCAAACCCCACGCTTGGCTACTCAGCTGCGGGCTCTGCCATATTTCATGCAACAAAAGAGTCAAAAGAGAAGAGAGAAAAAAATGAAAAGAAAGGCAAAACGTAAGTCGCATTCTTCTGATTTTTCGCACCTCGTGTTTTCGGCAATCGCCCGCGGTAATGGTTACGCCCATTTGTGTCCCCCTTGTTTATGCACAGCACAATTTTTGCTCGGGTTGAGGGCCAGGGTCTGGCTTATTTGCTCAAGTGTTTGCCTCGTTGTACCCAATATTGTTTTACATCTTTGGGTAAACGGATTTGCGTGTTTGGGTCCAGAGCCCGCGGCAGAAGTAGAAGCAGAAGCAGCCACGCATACTTTTTATTTTCACAATGGGGTTTGACTTGACTTTTGTTTTGTTGATTTCATTCAATGTTTCCTTGCTCGTTCCGTGCTCTGAAAATATTTGCAAATCGTTTCTGGGGTTAGCGGCAACACACAATCCACTAAACTGATTGTGTACTGGGAACTATGGTATTAGAGGAGTTGTAACAAATGAGTTAAGTGCGCTTCTGACAGAAGAATGAAGGGAGCTTGGAGCATGCCAGACAGGGGCTTTTTCTCTTTTCTAGATAAGCAGCTTTTCACGTGCTTCTTATGTTCGGTTTACGGATTAGAAAAATACATAGATATAGATAGAATAATATAACTAAGTAGCTCCAACAGAAGAATGAGCAGAAGCCCATGGGATGTTAGAAGGGTCTTGAGTTAATTGGGCCTTCAATAGAAGATCTTCATAAGAAGAATATTGAGGCGCTTGGTTTCCTTCTTCATCTAAGAAACTTTTCTATTTCTTCGAGATGAATGGGGTATAACTTGAATTAGTTGTAGCAGATGAGATGGGGATCTGCAGATAATAGAAAAGGTTTAATTCTGTTCCCTACACAGAACTATCAGCCTAACTGGCAGGCTATGGAGTTCACATCTCGTAGTGTAGAGATCAGATCGACGATCCATTTGAAAACAGCTACAGATGCTCACTTATCTTAGAGAATAATAACTATGAGGTCTATCTCTATAACTGAAAAGCACTATAAGGTTATAGTAAGATCTCCTATTTTTAGAAACCGGATATTTCCGATGCCTATGCTATCTAAAACGCACTGTAGCTGTTGTCTTTTGACGATTCGCTGACATTCTATGCCTGACAATGTGCAAAAAGCCGTTTGATTTTAGTTTTCAGAACGAAAATTTGTTGGTTTTATTGAACAGAGCATGCGTCGATATGTCAGATTACAGCATTACTCTATTTGATCGGCTAAATTTCATCTTTCGGCAGCTTGAAAACTGGAAAAATTTCTGTAGCGCGTGTACCATAGTTGGGTTTGGGGCTACTGGTCGCTAACCCGCGTGTTTTTTTCATTCTTTTTTTGTTTAAACACGTTAACACACTTCCTTGCCAGTTTGGTCTAACATGGAGAGACTGCATTTAAATTTAGGTGATACACAACAACAACACCATCAACAACACCACCAACAGAAGGAGGAGACGCAGAAGCAGCAGCAGGAGCTGCAACTGGAGCTGCAGCAGCAGACGAGCGGGCAAACGAAGAACTCGAGGCACAGGCTGAACGTGGGCGGTGACAGCAGCGAGATGGCAATGGCGGCAGGCCACGGTGAGGAGTGCGGTGGCGGTGGGAGCGTACATGGCCATGGCCACATACACAGCTATATGGTGCAGCAGTCGGATAATGGCGACTCGGCCGCGGTGGCCGCTTTAGAGGCGGCCATCACCGGCCCTGACGCCCTAGCCAGGAGCAAGAACCAGTTGAGCGAACCGGCTCAGACTCAGAATCAAATACAGATGCAGACTCAGATGCAGACTCAATCGCAGATGCAGGCGTCGGCTGATATGGAGGCGATCAACTGTCCCTACAACATCAACTATCAAGGAAGCAAGCCGTCACCATCGCTCTACCAGCGGGCGGTCAACTCCAAGCTGAATGCAGCGGCCACCGCCTATATCCGACCCTCGAGCTTCCAATATTCTAATCATAACTATTATGGCATTGCGACGCAGCAGCATGCCGCCAGCGCTGCCGCTGGCAATATTGGTTTCGGTGCTGGCGGTGGTGGCACCGGCGGTGCTTTAAACGGCAGTGGCAACGGCGTCGGTTTGCTGCCCAAGCCCACATACAGCGCGCCCGCGCAGTTCAGTATGCATCTGCTGCCAACGCCAGAGACTCATCCGTTTCAGCTGAATGTGGCTGCCGCCAGTTTTGCACCCTCACAGAGTTTACTGGCACTGCCGTTGTCCAGCCAGCTGCAGCCGCTGCCTTGCCAGTCGCAGCCGCTCCTGCAGACGCCCCAGCAGGCTCAGGCCCAGGCGCAGGCGCAACGGTTTGTGACAAAGCCACAGCAATCGCGTTGGCGGCGCCAGCCGCTACCCGATCTATTTCATGCCGTTCTGGGTCTGATGAGGGAGCTGAATCGATCCGTTAGCTATCCGGAGATTATCAATACGTTGGCGTTGCGTCTGCAGCGTCCCGAAGTGGAGTTGAAGCGTCATGTGCCACACACACTGCACGCCGCTGTCAATAATGGATACTTGCGGAAGGATGGCAATCGTTATACGCTCTTATCCGAACAGGAGCAGGTGGAGATTATGAAGCGGAACATGGAGGCAGCTGAGCGTGCCAAGGAGCTGGAGAAGGAGCCACTGTCGTGGCGCAAACGTTGAGCATCGTGCCGCACACACACACACACACACACACACACACACACACTTACATACACACACACACACACACAATTCTGTCACTTTGGTCGATTGACTTGCTTGGAAGCGCTCACTGGATTCCAAGCAACTCTGGTTCTGGTTTCCAATGCGTTTCTATAAAATTTGAATTGTTATGGTTTATCGAATTATTTTTGCTAACTATATTCGGACAAAGTAAAAAATTTAAGTTTGATGCATTTCAAATATAATTTGCACAGCTAGCCATTGTTGTTGTACCTTCTTATCCACGATTAGGTTTTATTAAATGGAAGGAAGGGGAAAGCAATTACTCTAAGTACACCCTGGCCTCTTAAGTCTAACCCCATCTAAAAATCTTGCAACAAATACATGTAAAGCTATCGTGTTGAAGGTGGAACTCCCGAAATATTATTTATTTTATTTTATTGTACATAGCATGGAACTGATAAGTCAGATCTCTTAGCGATGAAGTATTAATAAATGGGAAGCATGCAGAAAACAATTACTCTATGTACACCCTGGTCGCTTGAGTCCAACCCCATCTACATATATCTTATTAACCAATTTAATGATTGTCCACGATGGACAGTTTTAAATAAAAACACATTTCTATATATATACAAAAATATGTCTTGTACCCATAGCCTCTATGAAAAATCTTCCAACAAATAATGATATGGTGCTGAAGTTGGAATGCAACTATTATTTATTTAATTTTATTGTACATAGCATGGAATTGATGGTCAGACCTCTTAGCGATGAAGTATTAATAAATGGAAAGCAAGCAGAAAACAATTACTCTACATACAAACTTGTCGCTTAACTCCAACCCCATCTCTCTATGGAAAATCTTGCTTATTCTTACTTACTTCATTTTATTTAAGCTTGGATTTGAAGAGTAATAAGTCAGACCCCTAAACCACACTCGCTGTCATAGAACAAGCCGATTTTATTTTCTAATGTCATAATATATAAATATTAAAACTTGCACTTAAATGTAAATATTATAATATTAACATTATATTTTATTAAAGTGTCATAATATATAAATATTAAAACTTGCACTTAAATGTAAATATTATAATATTAACATTATATTTTATTAAAGTGACTAAAGAGAGTTTTTAAAAAGATTTTTCTTGTTAAGATTTTATTTCCCGACAAAGTCAATATACTCGCATTATACTAAATTTTCTTATGATAAGACATTATCGTAAAATGCAGAAAAAACTGTAATTATCACTTGTCTCTCATTTCATTTCAGTTTTTCTCAATTATAAAAATTATTATTTTGTTTAATAGTGGGTTCCCTTCACAACGCTCTCTAGTCGATTAGGCATGCTTTCAATTTCTGAGTATCTCAGTATTTGTTCAAATTCAAAGTCCTCAGATTCTATTGAATATATAGTTTTTTCCCCACAGACTTGTTTGTTGTTGCTATTCTACCAGATGGATAGTTAACCTATAATTTATTCGGGCAGTTATTACAAAAGATGGGGCGTAGGGAAATTCAGCAGAAGCTTCAATTATTCTCCTATTGTGGCTTTTCTTCTTCTTCTATATCCATGCTGGGGTTTACGGTCTCTCGACTCTCAGGGATCTCTACGGCTTCGTCCTCATTTGAAGCAATTTCTGTCTCGGCTTGCAGAGACGCCACAGCCGCTACTTCAGCTGCCTGCTCGGCCTCAGCTGATGTCGTCGCCTGGGTTGCGTCTTCATTTGCATTCTGGACGTTCATCACTTCCGTGAGTGTCAATTGTCTGTTGCGTGACTCACGCGGCTCGTTGGGGTCCAAGCCGTTGGGCACAATGGAGTATCGAAAGTTCTTCACACGCAGGTAGCCAGTGATGAGAGCGTCGTGTAGATTGACGGTGATTTGCCGTTTGAGCTCCTCGTCGGAACGCTCCATGCGTTGCGATACAGCCTCGACTATCTCGTGCTGCGTCAGCGGTCTATCCGACTCGGCAATCACCTTCAGTATGTTGCTGAACAGATTCGGGATGAGTTTGCGACGAGGCGCACGATTTTGGCTGCCACGCAGCATTTTCGTCGAGAGTCGAGGCTGGTCGATATTTTTTCAGTTTTTAGGAGTTAGGAATTATTCAAACATATCTGTATACTTATGTACATATATACTCATATACTTTTCCCAGTGTGACAATTGAAAGTGAAAGTTTCGCTTCGAACTGGGGCGAACGACCACCAGAGAGCTTCGGGGCTTGCCATTTATCCATGAGGCAAAGTTCAGTTAAAGTTTGTGGCTTCGATTTCGATTTCATTTCATCTCTGCCTCCATTTCGGCTTCTTCTTGAAATTATCGATTTGCAGTTAAAGTCGAGAGCTGCACGGCAATCACAATCTGTTTGGCCAGCAGAATGAGCTGCGTAGTCGCTGACGATGTCGTTCTCGCAGTCGCCAATCCCAGTCGCAGTCGTCGTCATTTTATTGTCCATGCTTTGGGGCAATAAAGCACAACTGCCGGGAAGGGAGCGGGATGGGGTAACGCTTCAAATTTGCATAAGCACAGAGTTGGGTGGGATTTGTGCAATCAGTTGTCGACATAACAACAACAGCAACAACAACCACAAAGCAACGTCAGGGGCCAGGGACGTAACCGCAGCTATGCTCTAGTCCTTGTCGCTGTTCTTGCTGTGTTTATTGTTGTTTTTTGGCCTTGTTGTTGTTGCTTTTGTTGTGTCTGGCACGTGTCACACAAAATTTAGATAGCAGAAAATTTCAACGGCAGCCGACAGTCGAGCAATACAATAACCGCAACCTGATTGAAATCTACTTGAGTGCAAGCGTATCTATTTATCTTATGGATACGCAGCGCACGTCTTCGCAACGTTGCTGGCTAGATGGCTAGATGTCTGAGTCGATGAGTCGATGAGTGGGCGTTTTTCGGGGGCGTCAACTGATGGGTGGGAATGGCATAACAAGTATTTTGTTGCATACTCAATTCACTTATTGGCTAGCCACAGACAAATCACAGCCTCATTGTCAATTGCGAAAGTCGTCTCTGCAGACGACTGAATCGAAAATGTACATACTTCCCCCGACCTTAATTATATGCAACCAACCTTTGTTCTTCCAAATTCCTTTCTTCCAAAACACTAATATAATTATAGCCTTCAAAAGGGGTATTAGGGTTTCCCTCTTGAAGCCGGAAAAGGCAGTCATGCGAATGGCACAGATTTTGCCTTTATTTTCCTTTTATTTTTCCTCCCTTTTTTCAAAATTAATGTTTAAACACAATTTTGAAAGGAGATGATTACGCCTATCCGTACATATTTCGTGGCACAATTTGCATTTTAAAGCCAATTTAATAATATGATTATCATACCTGAAATCCAACCCGAAGGATAAGCTTTTATAGGTGAGTTGTTTTGAACTCAAAAAAAATGTGACACCAATTTATATTCCTTTTTGATCGCTGACGAATTGGTGACAATTTAATTTTTTCCACTTAGTTTTTAAATGAAAAGTTTTCTAGTGACAATGTCGCTTAAATGCCAAAAATAAGCGAACGTAAAATTATTTTTATTTGCCATTATTTAAAATGTAAATACTATTTACTATAGAGCTTAAATATTATTTATGGACGATAGCATGCAACAGCACAGCCGGTTAAAAAGATTTTGGACTGTTAAAAAAAGAAGAAAACCCGATTTCCGGGCTAATATTTAAAATGATGAAAAAGTAGAGCCTAAAACAATAATATTTCGACATATTTATTACTTATCTACGACACTTCTTGCACTACGAAGAAAGTAAGTACTTTTAGAGAAGAATAGAATCGAAATAAGAACATAATTCAGAATCAAATCATTATCATCAAAGTTATATAACAAATAATGCTCACACAAAGAAACAATTTGTCCCTAGCTAATTAAAATAATTTGTAGTCTCTGCCAGATATGTTTTCCAGCATTGATTTCTATTTAGGCAGCTTGCTAATGATACATCGACTTTAATATTATTTACATTTAATATATTATTTAATATTTAATTATGTAAAGTTGAAGTTTATTTGATGTTGCCTATATTTGCTTGACAGTGCTAGGGAACTGCAATATGTTTGAATATTTTGAGTCGCCCATATTTCAAAATTCATGAAAACCCAATTGTAATAAGAACTGTTATTAAGCAGAAGAATGAAAACTAGAGAAGCAATGAAAGATTTGTTCAGTACTTTACAGAAAAGCTAGTTTTGGGAGAAAGACATCTCTAATGATTTTCTAGCAGTTACTAAGCCCGACTTTCATCAGACGTTTCAGATCTAATTTGTCGTTTGTCGTCAACTAAACTCAACTGAACTACAAATTCAACATTGAATTTAATTTCGTTAATTTGTGAACTCTAAAGTTTTATTTTAGTTGATGATGCTTGTAAATACAAACAAATCCCTATATGTTTGTAGGCTTTGCCCCACGCATATATGTACATATACACGTATGTACATAAGTGTATGAGGATGAAAGAGAAGTGCACTATAGTACAACAACATGTATATTTTCAGCTGCCGTTAAACCGATTACTGCCCCCACAACACTCGTAGTTTTTCTGGCACTCATGACACCTCTCTCCTCATGGCCATGTCAGCACCAATGCTCTATGTCTGTCGGATTTGATTACAAAGTTTGGAGGCTCCAAGCGCAAAAGTTTCGTTCATTTCCATTTCGTTGATAGTATTATTTGACTTACCACATGGCATCGGTGCGTTTAATTATTACTGACAGTGTGGAACAGTGCTGGACAGCACAACACATTTAACCACTTTGCCACCTCTTTGTCCGCCTCCTCCGTTCGCCTTTCTTTCCTTTTTTTTCGTAGCCTCATATGTGGATGGCACAAAAAGCTCATCAGCAACTTTAACTAATCTGGCTCAAGTGATTAAGCAAAGCTGCAAATGTGTCTAGTAACAATTAAAACCAGCTAACCAGGCGCCGTATATCCACTGGCCACACCCGGATCCGTATCCAAACTCCCACACACTCACACACTCGCGCCCAGCTCATATGCAATTAACTGAAACTTTTATACTTTCCTCCGCCTCGCTCATTTGTCGATGGGGCAGCGATGCAAGAATTATGGCGCGCAATCAGGCGAAGAGCGGAGCAGATGGAGTAGCAGCAGGAGCGGTAACTCATCTTGCCATGATACACACACACACACACACACACACACACATCCTTATATACATATACACGTATGGAAAATAATTTATTTTACGATTAGCGGCAGGCCGGCCATCCTGTCTGAGCAGCCATGTGTGTAAGTGCTGCTAGTGTGATGGCAACACTGGCATCTGCTGCTGGTCAACAACAATGGTGGCGACAACGACAACGACAACGACGACGACGACGACGATGCTGACGATGATGATGGCGACGGGCTCGAAGCAATGGCAACATTGGCGTCAGCACTTTAATGCCCATTTCCGGCGGAAGTTGTTATGGCTTGACAGAGGCAGCTCCATTTGTGGGCTCTGGATGAAATGCATTCCGTTAGCAGCTATCGATATAAAGAAGTGGTTTCGGCTTAATTTATCGATGAATATTGTAGTAATATAATACCAATATTGTATATTGGTGGTACGAGGCTGCTAACAACCCCCATAGACCAGATTTGGGATACTAAAAAAATAATTTATAATATACTATTAATATATAGAGCGGAGTTTGAATTCAATAGCCAGAAAATATAGCTTAAATATGGCCTGGGATATCCAAAACCCGCTTGATAAGGGTCAGCTGGCATCAAATATTTTACATAAAACTGGTTCGTTCTTAAATTCCTAAGGATTATAGAAAGTTCAACAATTAGAAGCACATCACATTTCTAAATCCCCAAATATTTGCTTTATTATTATGCTTAAATTTTTAGGAATTCATATAAATTGCTTAACTCTTGAAAATATTAAATATTTCAGCATATAACAAGCTTATGAATACCCATAGTTCATAAATTCCCTATTCTTTTTTTTAGTTGCTGAACTAATAGCCATTTCATTAGTTTCTGATGCCCGTTTAAGATCTCAGCGAAGTGCTTGAAGCCCTCAAAATACTTGTAGTATTTTGTTTTAAAAATACTAACCAAGTCCTTTAAAAATCTAATTTTTCTTTAGTGACAGACAAGATTGAAAGTCGTAGAATTAAAGAATTTTTTGAAGTTTGCAGACTTATTTTTCAATTCCCTTTCTTTTTAACAATATATTTGAATTATTTCCAAAGCAAAAACCATTTAAAAAGTGTTTTATTTTCAAATGAATGCAGATCGGTACTTAATGAGTAAATGAGATTATTTTCCCTTATGATCTGATTGCTGATAATAGAAACGAAACTGGCAGAAATGAAAAAAATACTTCGCTTGCAAGTTTGGAAAAACAGGTAAAAGGAATTTCAAAACTGTTAAGCCATTCCGATTGTAAGTTGTTGTACAATAGAAAGAAAACGTTTCTTGTAAAAGTTTCTGTAATACCTATGAGAAACTATTTTAGTTATGGCATCAATTCGATATACGAGTACATATTTCTGCAAGCTCTTCAAATTCGATTTGTTGGCACACTTGAGCAAAGTTGTGCCATCAATGGAGAGCTCCCGCATAGCATAGTGTCGGCGCCACTGTTTGGTTATAGACATAAATAAACATCGAGGTTGCCATAGCCGTCCGTCTTGTGCCCCTCATCCTTCCCATCGCAGACTCCATCAAGGCGCAAAACACAGGCACAAAAATAATAATATCCCAGCACATTTAACGGAACTCTAAGCGGAAAAGTTTGAATTATTTTTATTAGTTTTGTCTGTGCTGCGTCGCCATAACGGAGTCCACACAGTCTAACACATACACCTAAATACATGAAATATATGTATGTCTGTCCATGTGTGTGTGTGTGTGTAGATATCCTGGGATTGCACTTTGAGTGTCGATTTGCTGTTTGCTGAGATTTATCAAAGCCATGCGTGTCCGCTATCGTTCTAAATAACGGCAAAAATGTTGCGTGCTATTCGCATACCCCCCACAGTTTCATTTACCCCCAGGTCCATCCAAGTACGAGCTCGACCGTTCCGGTCAGCTGTTGTTATTGCCGCTTACTGCTACTGTGGCAGCAGCCCCCAAACCCGCGCCCATAGCTAATCTCATTTGCAGTTATTGGCGGCCAGATTAGCACCCCACATTTCAATGTGTGTGTGCGTGTGTGTGTGTGTAAGAATGAAATTCATTTTGTATTGCCTATAATTTTGCGCCCGGCATGAGTACACAAACAACAATAACACGCTCCCATTAGTCTAAGCTGTGCAAATGCAAAAGATGTTAATAATGATGATGAAAATGATTTGAGTTTAGTAAGTGAGGTTTCTTCACCTACGGATGGGGACTTATATGGTGATATATAGTCATACATATACATACATACATGTGCATGTATGTGTCTAATAATGACGCCATGAGAAAGTTTTGCTTGAGATGTATTTTTTCGATTCGCCACAGATTAGGCGGAGTATTAAGAAAACTGCTCTGTAGGTGTCTGTGATATTCTACAAACCAAAATTATTAAGGTTTGAAATTAAAGCTGATTTACGTTTCAGAAAATATGTTATTATCAGACAAATTTCAAGCCTCCAGCAATATATTTGTCGATAAAGAAAGAGAGTAGTTGTTGCTGTGATTTTTGAACAGTTTATTGAAAGTTATCAACAAATTGTATATATGCATATTTTTAAACTATACGAGTATGTGAATATTTAATTATTGAAGCTATATTGCACTGAATAAATGCATTTGAATTAACAACTCCTAACCTGATACTCATTAACAAACAGCAACACATTTCAAATAGATTATAACATCAAAAGCATAAACAGATAACAACAAATGGCAAATTGGTAAAGTAAAGTTTTCTACCAAAAAATTCATAACTTTTTGACATTGCTTCGTTTTATTGAATAGTGATTTGTAAAAATTGTCCAGTCAATAAAAATTAATAGTAATCATTACTAATATTAATGACTACATAACTTCGTATTCAATCAAAAGTTTGGATAACACCTAAAACTCTGCGTTTCATATAAAATATTATAAAATAGTATAGCGATTAACGCAAATTACACCTACAATCTTCAATATTAATTAAATAAAATTAAATAAAACCAATTACATTTGATGTACATTACGGCCACATCTAGTTTCTGGTTAAAGGTAATAAGTAGTAACAAATTTATAACCATACTTAGGCATTGACATTGATCCCCCAATATCTGTCTCTTGTTCCAGTTGCCTTTATGTGAATTATAATTCCCTTTTAACCACACAAATGGAATAAAAAATGAAATAAGCACGTAATCAAAATATCGGGAGCTATGCAGATTTTTTAGATGCGAATAATAATAAAATATACAAAATGCTTTTATACACAAAGATTTTAAAGGGAAAAGTAAGTAAATTGTTTAACAGGATGTTATAGCCTGTTCGTCTGTCTGCACGGAATTGAAGGAAATTAGAGCTAGAATAAATAAACTGGCTATTCAGATTCTCTGGAGAAAGGGCAAGTTAAAAATAATGTGCAAAAAAATAAAAAAGTTGGAAAAATTGTGAATTGAATGTGAAGTAAAGTTCTTTACAATTTTAGAGTACATTGCAACAAATAGTTGGCAGAATTTTTAATAGCAATTAATGCCAATGCTATTTATTTAAAAGGCTTTGTTATTTATTTTTTATCAACCAAGGCCTTTGCTTTAATAAGCGCATGGACACAGAAAGAGATTCAGTTTGATGCAAAGTTGCTGCAATAATGCAAAATTAAATAACTTATACTTTACTAATTACTAAGTGCTAGGAAAAAGTTGTTAACAACTTTGTTGCACCCTTCATGTTATGGTCCATATCAAATAATAATAGTTTTAATGGGAGTTTGTGCAGAGGAGAAATAATTAAAAGGCCTGAGCTTATGGCACTTTAGATGCTTTTATGAAAGGGAAACACTTTGAGATTAGAAGGACTAACTAAATCTAGTTGTTGGTTCATAAAATCTATATGCACTTTCGCTTTCACGAGATGGGCCACTAGAGAGAGACAGAGAGAGAGAGGGGTCACTTCCTTCTATCGTCACACAGCTCGCCTGTCTGCCTGTAAGCTCCGATAGACAGCTGCCACCGCCTATCAAATTAAGGAAAACAGAATTGCATTATGGCAGGAAGTGCAGGACATGAACATGCGCCCCGACATGCCCGGCCCAGGCCCAGTCCCAGGCACAGACACAGACACACGCACACGTTTCCCCCTGCACTGAGAAGTGAACAATGGCTGACATGGTGGCAGAGTGGGGTGGGATGGTCTGGGCTGGCATGACGAGGGGAGGGGATGGGAGGGGGTGTTGTTGGTGCTGCTACCGAAATTATTCATTGCAGAATGCGGTGCAGACAATTTATGCTAATCAACATCAATCGATTTGCATGCCAGGCGTGGGCAAAGGATAAACGCTGTCCAGCGCCATCCTGCCGGAGCCTAATGTGATTGCCAGGCACTGTAAGCGGCAGTGGGTGCGGTTGAGGGCTTAGCTTGTTTGTTGGGTGGTGCCAACGATGCAAACCCTACCAACGGTTGTGGTTCAATGGCTTACTGCAGTCAAGCACACCACTGTGTTTGCTCTGTTGGCCTCCTCCACCTCCTTCCTGTTGGTTTTGGTCAGCTAAGATGACGAGACCCCCCACCCCCTCCACCCCAAACACTTTGTCCCCACCGGGGGGGTTTGCGGATGGAAAATTGCATCTGCGGCCATACATGCGACAGCAATATTTTCACATGAAAATCATTTTTGAATTCAGTTAGCAGCCAAGAGTCCTGGATACCAGACATCACCAATGAAGCTTCGATGTCAAATATAAGTCGTCCTGTTATTAAGTCTGCATTGTTTTAATATTTTCCGCATTTATGGTTATCGTTATAAATAATTTGGAAAAATTCTGTATGATAACATCGATTTATTGGAAGCAAATTGGCTGACAATTCAAGTTTGTAAAGTTAATTGTATTTGGCAAAGCGTTTTATTCTTTTGAGATATTTAGTTACATTTTGTATTAATTTATTATTTATATTAATTGAAATACTTTGCAATTAAGTAGCAAATTTTTTATTGCGACCACACGTTCATTATTATGAAGCACTGTTGCGCTTTAAAATGGAACTGAGTTAAATTTGTTGAAGTTTTTTCATTGATCATATGCATAAATTATTTTTTAAATGCATCGCGCATTTTTTAATCAAAATTTTAATTTTTTGGCGTCTCTCTTTGGTAAAATCTGCGTACGCCCTTCCCAGCTTAATACTTCCTTGCCGCAGCTTAATTTTTCACAAACATTCTTTTTTGTTTAAAAATAAATAAATAGTAATAAGAATATCCAAATTTGATAATTCAATTTTTTGAAGAGTTGGGAAACTATGAATGAATTTCAGAATATCAGATGAATTTTTAGTTCCGTACAAAATCTGTTAAGCTTTCCATTTATTTTTAATAATGCACGATATTTATAAAATAAAACTAAGAACGGTATTAGGTGTTAAGAACATTTAAGGTTTGAAAATTTATATCTATGAAGAGCCTTTCACTATGCCAGTATCTGCATCGATCGATGGATGCATTTATATAATAAGTATGTATATAAAAATGTTCGTTCAAAATAAGGGGCACAAAAAACATTAGCAGATATTCACCAATCAATGAAAGCCATGATTGAAATTACAATTTAATTGAAATTCTGTTCCAATTCCTTGAAATGGGTAATTTGGATTACAAAATTGAAGGTCTGTTTAAAACAACACGTTTGTGAATTGCAAATGGCAGCAAATCGATGTTTGGAAATATATGAAAAAAAACTGCTCAAAAGCGCTCTTCACAACTACTCTAAACTTGCTGCGTAAATAGGTTCTCCCGGCTGTCCCCTCCAATACCATCACCAGCCGCCATCACCTTCTCCTCTTCCCCTTGGATGGGCGATTTAATAGGCAGCCGCTTGTGCACACAAGTGTTGGCATCATCGCCATCGTCATCGCAATCGCCATCATCATTGTTGGCGCCAGAGATGCGAGCATGCTCATGAATTTTGTCAGTATTGCAAATAAACTTGGCCATGTTGTGGCTCATGATGTTGGTCAACAGGCGGCGCAAAAAAAAAAGGAACGATTGTAAATTTGCTAAATTTTCGCTGTGTGTGAAAATTTTCAAAATGTTGTTGGCGTAAACGGTTAGCTGGCCATTTGAGGTCCTTGGCCTTTGGGCCACAGCACTTTGTGAAATGTGGCAGTTGGCTCTGAGCGTTTAGGTTGGAGAAACACTCTATTGGCGTTAGAAATCATTTACATATGTATATATTTTCTACGAAATTTTGGTCGAAATTCTAAAAGTAAAGGAGACGCAACAGTTCCAACCACCTTTGAGATTTTGGGCCTAAATGCCAACAATGACCAATACGGTCATTTAAAAATTACAATAGCCACACTGTTTTCCCATAATGATACTCAAGGATCCACCCACTCTAAAAGATGTTCTCAAAATATTCATAGTAGGTGAGTTACCGCCAGAGATCGCGTATTTTGCCCAATTTTTGTCTAACTTGTTGGTCCTTAGGCTTGGCTCTGCGCTCATATGCCGTGACCAGCGACAGCAATGGTCAGGAGCGGCGCACCAGCATTGGTCATGAGTTCGCTAGACGTGTACAGCTGGCGGCCAATCGAATGGTCATTGCGAAGCACTACCGATTCGTGAAGAATCGCCGCCTTATGTGGTGCATGACGCCGGAACGCCTAAAGGACTACGATGCCAAGAACAAGCAGCGTGCAGCTGAACAGAAGCGCGAGTTAACTCAAAGCGTGCAGGAGTTTGTCACCAAAGTCAATCCAAATGTCAAGTAATAAACGTAAAGTTTTAATGCCCCATGTTGGGCGCCACTAAGTAGCAAGTAGTAGCAGGTTCTTGTGTTAAATGAGACGCAGAAAGACCGGGTGTTGCAATTAAGTAAATCATAGTATGCTTTCTAATTTGCAACATCCTGATGCCGCAGAGACATCTCTAGACAACAACAACAACAACAGCAACAACAACGACAACATCGTCGAGCAGCAACAATGCGCCAAATTGTGGCACACACCACAACATGTGTCTATGGATATGACATTATGTTGGGGCTGGCTTCCTGCCTGTCTTCCTTGCCTCACCAGCGACGACACGAAGGGACACGACAACTTTCGGCAATGAACTTCAATGCGTCTCAGGCATGCCTGCGTTGGCTTAACACATCCTGCCAGGAAATCCACATGGGCACACATGCACACACACACATACACAGGGACATGCATGTAAGTACATACAAAGAAAGACACCGACAGTGCTCAGAATCGGCAGCCCGAAGCGCATTGCCAGGTGTGTTGGGCACTTTTTGTGTTGGTTCTCATATGCATGCTGAGCATTTATAAAGCGTGCGCTCTGCATTGTCCTTGCCTAATTGTCTGTAAGGACAACAGGCACTAGCAGCAGCTGGACGGAGAAGGAATAGCAGCGGCAGCAGGAGCAGGAGCAATAGCAGGAGAAGGCAGCTGCAGATGTAACAGAAGGATCAGCAACAAGAAATACTGTGGCTTCTACCACAAAAGTTGCATAATTTTTGCAATTGTCGCTGTGCCTCCGCATACCATAACTTCCTTCCCAGGAATTTGCTTCAACACACATACACACACACACACTCCCCCCCATCACAACTCTGCAGGTACACATGTTCGCATGTCCTGCTGTACGAATGTCCGTCCCTCTGTCTGTGCCTTTCAGTTTGATTGTCTGCAGCTCCACAGCTACAGCTTCATTTGTGTCCCGTCGCCGGCAACTTGGCAAAACTTTTGAGTGTAAATAATTGTTGTGCGGCGCAAGAAGAAATATAACCGCAAAAATTTGCTGCAGGTTTCTGTTGGCTTGCCACTGTAGCTATTGTTTTTGTAGTTGCTTTTGTGGCAAGTGCACTCCTTTGCGCTTAGCATTTATGGATATTTATATGCTTTGTGGCATTGGCTTAGCTACAATGCTTTAGGAGTGAGCAGACTTTCCATCTATATTTGTATACTTATCTATTATCGCTATTGTGCAAGAGTGTGCAAATCGTGGCATCAGATCAGAGTTGTCCTCTGGCCCGATCCTTTTCTAATCTGGCTAAGCGTGAAATTTTACAAAACATTTCCAGTAAATGCCAAGCTAATCCATATATTTATTACCTGTATTAATGAGTGCTTTCTTACTCTTCTGACTTATGATGTATACATTTTCTTAGGCTCACTTTAATTATGCACTAAGACTTTACGTTTCATAATAAATCACAAAATATTTCGCCTTTTATAGCCTGTACCCAGAGGGTTAGTTTTGTGCGAGTGTACATGGAATATACAGAAGGAGGCGTGGCAGACCCCACAGAGTATATTTATTATTGATCAGAATGACAAGTTGGGTCGATGTAGCCATGTCCGTCTGTCCGTCCGTTCGTCTGTCTGTCTGTATGAACGCAACGATCTCAGTAAGTACAATATCTAGGATAACCAAACTTGGCATTCAGGTTCCCCTAAGCCCTAGGCAGATCGAGCTTGTGTTTCTTTTCCCCTGATACACCCCCCCCCCCTTTTATATATTTTTTTTTAATTTTCCTTTATTTGAGGAGAGTAGAGGGTATTTAATTGTCGGCCTTGCTGGACTGTAGCGTTCTATCTTGTTTTTGTATAGATTATCCGAAAACATTTATACATGATCAAAAAGATGAATCTTTTTTTTTAAAGACCACATGGACACTTCAAAGCGGAATCATTAAATCAATAGAAAATGTGCATGCAAATTCCTTGATTGAAATATAGAAACAAATATATTATATTATTTATAATTAATTTGTTTTTATGAAAGAAGGAAACACTTTAGGTTGATTAGTTCCCCCAACGTTCTTTCACTCTGCTTTTCCATTTACGTCATATTAGAGTGATTTTTCTTTTTGGCTCTTGTATATTTTTCAGTTCTAGTTGGCATTGAAATTGTGTTCTGCTTGTGTTTATTCCGACTGAATAAATTCTTCTAAATTTCTAGAAGTGATTCCGTAGTAACCTATTTACCCCAATCCCTTTCCCTCCAGCACATTTTCAGTTTTTAACATGACATGCATTAACGGCAATGTTAACAAACACTCTCAGCTGAATCCAGCTGCAAAGGTATTCGTCTACAAAGCGCGTCATATAGCTATTGAGGACACTTCGAATAGCGAATCGGCACATTGCTCTAGCAGGCGAATCAGTAACAGAAGCGAACGTATGGACAACACAGAGGTGCAGAATGAGCAGCCAAACCAGAATCTTCCCTGGGATATTGGCGGCTATGGCGGTCTACAAGAACAGCACCCAATTGGCTTTGGGCTTTGGGTGCCTTACATCTCCCACATGGTCGCTTGGCCCCCGGCGATGCATGTCAATCCAACGGCCCAGCAGTGGCTTTTGCCATCACAGGCATTCCATGGTACTCCAAATCCCGTGCAACAGCCGGCAGGAAGTTGGCAACTGCCAGCAGTTGTGCCTATAAGCTATGGGTATGCACAGACCCCGAATAACGACATTCAGAGCACATCCGAAATCAGTTGGCAAAGTGAGAAAAAGGGCAACCAGAACAGGAGTTACGGCAGTGGTGGTTTCTGTGAAGGAGTGCAGGACCAACAACCTAGGCAATACGGGCCGGGAGCAAGACGTGGACGACAGGCAAACCACAATAGGAGGAACTTCCACAGATCGCAAAGCCAGCCTATCCACAAGGTCAACTCGATGCCGCCCTGGATGTCACGCCAAGGGGCACACATCAAGAAAGACATGAAACCAAGGGCTGGAAACATGCAACGTCCAATGCAGCATTCCATGTCACATTCTGGACAAAAATGCGACACCTCTGCCGTGCCCAACAAGTGCGACCGGGCCCTTGACTGGCGTGCAAACCAGCGTAATTTGCATTATACGTCATTCTATAATCGCCGAGAGCTCATGCCACACATTTTTCGCATAGTTTTTAGAATTATGGTCGAGCAGAAGGACCCGCTGACGTACGCACAGATCGTCCAACTCCTGGCCACACGTCTTCAGCGCACCGAACAAGAGATCAAACGTTACGCACCCTCGATGCTCTACGAAGCGGTAGCTTGTGGCTTTTTGAAGAAGAGAAGCAACCGATTCATGATATTGAGCCACACCGAGCGGAGGCAACTCATGAGGATGCAACAGAGGCGGGCCGAGCGGTTGCAGAACGTCGACCGATCAATATTTCCATCAGCCCGATAATCTATTCGTCTTATTCGCGTCATCCACTCTTTCGCTGCATAACATAAGAAAAGGTCTTTAATACAATACCACTTAAATTCCAAGAAAACTAATGATAAACTCTTTTATTCCGGGGTCACCAAGAAAGTGCTTGCAAACAAGGAATAAAAGAATTCGATCAGCTTTGGTCTGAGACTTTATAATCTTTGGTTCATTTTCTAGCATTATTAATGCTGATTTAATAGTCTAAACGTGTTTCTATCAGTCAGACTGATTGATGAGCCTCCAACATGCTGTAAGGACTAAGAAGGTAGCATTTAGTGTAAGTTTGCAGAATTTCGAGCCGCAAGTGGGTGAAAAGAGCGGGTACAATCGGAGCATCAAAAATCAACATTGTGAACATGAATAATCAGAAAGTAGAATAGATCTGTGGTGATAGCTTTCGATGGGAAAGAGACTAGCTGCAAGTAGCTTCATAATTTTTAAATCACTTGTACTGTGTAAGTTTAAATAATCGAGAGAATCGAATCGAATATCGATGTATTGTAGCACCTATTACTTAATTAATGGAGTAGTACCCAAACGAAATCTTCTTATTTACAGTCAGCCTATCTACTAAGAGAATGATATCGAGCGAACAGAGCTGGCAGAGAAAGTGAGCCAAGTTCCAATCAAACACCATTCCATTAACTACACAAATAGATTAACATTATTATACATTATAGCCCTAAATGCTGAACATTTTAAGTATCCCACCTAGTGGCATAATTAACGTAACTTCCCTAATCTCAGTTGCCGACTCCACTCCTCTCTGTGTGCCCATATTATTGTCAGTTTCGTGTAGTGTGGAGGTCATGGAATTCCACTTGACAGCTCCCTAAACTGCTAAGAGCTGCCGCAAAGAATTGCGCAACCACAGCAACACCTTTTTGCGGCCTGCCAGCTCAGACTGCTGCTCATGACGCGGCGTACAGCCATCACATGCCAGTCAAAACAGAGGCCCCTCAGACATGCCATCAACCATATACCCAACCAGACGGAGCCAAGCACCGCGAGCAGTGATTGGCGGGAAGGGTGGTGGCCAGAGAGGCAATCAACAGACTTTATTCATATCCATTACAGCCACCTTGCTTGGCCTAAACTTTTGTTTGCACTCACCTGGCACGCCGATGTCGGGGCGCATTAATTGCCGGTGAATTCACTTTGAACTTCATTAAAAAGCAACTTAATCAAGTCATGTCGAGCAAAGTTTGCACCGCTTTCTGGGCCCCACACAAATTCTGAATTCTGCTGAATTGAGCAAAAATTATTAATTAGCAGGCGGCAAAGCTTTGCGCCCTCTAAGCCTATATATTTCTTTGCCTTTTATGTATGTGGGTATGTCTGTATGTAACTAGGCCGTGAAAGGGGGGAATGGGCGGTGGTGATGGTGGGGGTGGGGTTGGGGTTGGCGCCCATCACCACTCGCTGGTGTGGAAAACTTTGCCAACATTGGTGGCTGGTGTTCGTTTTTCTTAAATATTTCATATTTAATTGCGCGCGTAAGCAGCACATTTGTTGCCAGTCCAGCCACCATCCCCCCATTATACCCAGTTTCTATTTTCGATCCTCCACCTTAACAATCTAAAGCTCCATCCCATCCCATCACATCCCACGCCATCCTGGTCTAGGCACTCACTTACCTGCTGCTCTTGCAGCCAAATATGCCTGCCACCCGTTGAAAATTGGCAACATTAATAAAATTAGCCACGTCGAGCAGTTCACCCCCCTTCTCACCATTCCCCAGCCCCCATCCTGCTCGGCATTTACAGTTTTCACTTTTTGATTGCCGCCCGTCTGCCCGCCGAGTCACCTTTGTTTTCATAAATGCGCTTTAAAATCTGATTAGGCCCGTGTGCCTGGCTAGCCTAGGTATATTGTATGTACTTGTAGTACGTATAGTATATTCCTATACTTATGTGTGTGGCTGGGTATGTGGTGCCTTAAAGTAATTCCATAAACTGTGCTTGAAGACAACAAAAAACAAAAGCAAGAAAGAACATAAACGAAAGAAAATGAAAGGAACGATGAAAAGAAGCCGAAAAAGCGCGTGCCAAAGTTTTGTTCGACAAACGACAATTTGATGAGGGTTCAGTAAGATGTTACATACATTATGGGCATTATATCAGTACATACATATGTGTGTGTAAATACATGTATAAAAAAGCACAAATACATACGCACTTTTAGATAAACAAATATAAGAGTACGATTACATATGTGCATAGAACCAAGGGAACATTAGAAAATTAAGCTCCATGTCGTACATACATTACTTTTCGAAGGAACTCATATGATGGAAAAATATTCAGTCAAATGAGAAAGTTTCTAATGTTTCGATAACAAAAATGAACACAAATTGATGGCCTTAAATGATAACTTAATAACTAAGTCACTAATAATAAATGTTGTCTTTAATAATATATGTTAACATCTTAATGCGTTACGCATTTGGCCTTTGACCGCTGGCAGGACTTATCTCAGAGTTACTAGTATTTCAGAAGTTATAGCAGCCAAGAAAATATATTGGAAATCGAATAATATTTAAATCAAGGCATGTTTTATTTTGACGGTAGAACTGCTGGATATAAAACCCGAAATACAAAATACAAATATAATCCAAAATAGCTGCAGATTGGAAATAATTTCAACAGCTGTGGAGTTCGCTGATGTCTCCAGATAAGGAGCAACGCCGCAGGCCAAGGATTGTTAGAGTTCTATCTAGTCATGAAAATTGATTCGCAGAAGTCGCTTTTAAATCAAGTATATATTTTATGTAATTGTAAATTTAACAGGAAATAAATCAAAAGTAAATAAATTTTTCTACATAAGTAATTATATTTTTGTTTTTTAATTCAATCGCTGGAATTAAGTTCATTGAACTGAACCAACAAAACAATCAAGCACTTGGCCATCATTTACAGCTAATCCAATTTTAATCGTTCTTTCCGTCCCTCGCCAGCAAAATAATTGCCACGCACTTATGCAACTAGTTTATGCCGCTCAGTTCACGAAATGAGCTCATGAATTCTTTCATCTCTACGTTACAACCAAACCAGTAACAAAAAACGTAAATAGCATTCAAAGTGAGGATCTATTCTCTACACAATAAGTTGTAAAGCTTTACACAAGTCGGTCAAATAAAAGAAATTAGATGTGGAATAGAGTAGAAGATATATCTTACCATTCAAGGTAAGGTAAGGTTGTCTTCCTTGAAAGCATAAAATCACATTTAAACATTATTTAGACACATTTATCCGCAATTCGGCTTAATGGGTAAAAAATTAATTACAATGAAAGATAAGATGATAGTACGGAAACAGTACTGCATCTTAAATAGTTTACAGCTCATGACCAAGGAAGAAAAAGGTTTGTTATTAGAACATAGTGAAGGATTTATAGGATAGCTATGGCGCAGACGAAGATGAAGAAGTGAATCGGCATCGATGGTTCTGCAGAGAAAAGCAATTTTTAATGAGAACTATAGGAAGTTGGAACCAATTGCCAAACGGAAGTAAAATTCTAAAGAATCACCTCCTTGTAACTGAACATTAATTTAGGCTTTCATTTTTTTTTTATAAAAACCACTTGAATTTTTGAAGCAAGTAGATACTGTTTTAAAAAAGCTTAAGCTGAGGTAGCGTCCTTTGCGATTAAAAAAAAAAAAAAAAAAAAAAAAAAATTAATTTTATGATTAATTTTAGTTTCAATTTTTATAATAATTTATTATAAATAATTAATATTGAGATTTGCAAAATGAAGAAGCTCAGCAAGCGTTGTAAGCTTCAAAACCATTATAACGTTTTATAATATTAAGTATTTTCTTTTTGCATTTTTTAATTAATTTTGAAGTATTCTGGTTAACTGATTGGAAATAATTTTGCTGCCGCATGAACGCGGGAACAGCCTCAAATTCGTGTCGGTGGCTGCTGTCGCCAGCAAAGCACATTCCCGTCTTCTTCTCGGCCAGAGCAGGCATTAAAATGTCCTTTTGTCCCTTTGTCTATCTGCTCAATGGCTGGCTGGCTGTCTGGCTGGCTGGCTGGCTGTCATGGCACTGGTTATTGCTGCCATGTCTGCAACAGCATGTCAATTTCAATTTGACATTTATTTCATTGTGTGCGTGTGTGTGTGAGTGTGCTTGTGTGTGTGTGTGTGTGTGTGTGTGTAAGTGTGCGTAATAAGCCACATTCATTTATTTCAAAACCGCTTCGATTGTTACACATTCGTTGCGATTGAATATCCATTCATCGAATGCCTCGGCCTATCAGCCGCACCAAGCCACCAATTCGCCCGCCAGCCCTGCTGTCTGTCTCTCTGTCTGCCCTGACTCTCAGCCTGTTTGTGTGTGTGTGGTCAGCAATTTGATGTTGCGTATGCGTGGCGCGTATTGTCAAGCCGACTGTCCCCTCTAACCCCTCCCCCGGCCCCACCATAGACCTTTCATCCTACAAACCTGTGTGTACGCAGCCGGCAGCTACACATTTTGTGGTTTCCATTGCTGTTTTCATTGCGGCCGAAATCCTTTGCTGCTACCGTTGCCAGTAGTATTGTTGTTTCGCGGGGAGTGGGAGTGCAGAATGGCGGGTTGGTGGGTTGGTGGGGGGAGGAGCGGGCCACGCACGACTACATTGTCAAAGTTTTGTGTGTCATTATTGTGGCTGTTGGCGGTTGTTTCATGTGTGGGTGTTGGTTGCTGGTTGCTGCCTGTTGTCCCTGCAATGTTTGCTGTTGTGGGTTATTAAAAACTTTTACCGCCCAAGCGGCCGCATAAGCCGCAACAACAGCAACAACAGCAACAATACCAACAACAGCAACTATACTTGTACGTAATCATAGCAACAACAGCGTCACCATCACCATCACCCGCCACAGTTGCTCGTTTTCATTTTCATTGTGAATGTTAATTACTACAATGGCGACAACTGGCAGCAGCTCCTCTTAATTCTCAGTTACCCCAGACTCTCCACCCCCCACCCCCCATCCCCCTTCCACCCAATCAACAGACTTACAACAATTCCAGCTTTTCCACATCGCATTGAGCATGTGGGTAATTTTTTGCCTGTCCACCACATAATCAAACTTATTTACTTTATGTGACTTTTATGTGAATTAAGTTGCCGGCTTCTGGTCGTGGTTCGTGTGTCTGTTAATGTGTGTGTGTGTGTGTGTGTGAGTGTGTGTGAGTAAATGTTAAAATATTAGGGTTGTTGTTTACATTGAAAAGGTGCCACAATGTTGCACGAACCTTTGGCCCGGCCGTCATCAAAATTTATAGCGTGACAAGCACTATTAGCCGCAATAGTTTCGAAATTTTACAGTCAATGCAGTGGTTGCCATAAAACTTAAAAAGCATTATTACTTTGAATATTATTTTGATTATGTTAGTATGACGATGTTTAAAGGCTTGAATTCATTTGATTTAAGTATTCATCAACGAACAGCACAAGCCAATAATGATATCAAGCACTGCAGCGCATTGGAGACAAGTTTCGTTTCAGTTGTTTGGGAATCTCTACTCGAATTAATAATTAAGTAGCTAGAAAGAGGCATTACTATTGTACCCTCAAATTTAAAAATCAGCAAAGCGCATTCTACAAGTATTCCCACTCCCGCTTTTCACTTGAATTTAATTCAATATCTTGTTTGAATGTTAGGTGAATAAAAAAGTGTTTCTTAAGATTTAACGAAAATGTTGCATAAGGCTTTAACTGAACTTTGGTTGCGGAAACAACAAGAATAGCAAATTGTTCTTCTGCCACAGTCGCATGAAAGTGGCACGTAGGCAGGCAGTCTCTGCTGCTCTGCGGCAAATCTTTTGTCCTGTCGCTCATGTGGCAGCTTCAACGTCAACAACGACGGCAACAGCACCTGGAGCTGCTTCATTATTATTGTTCTTGTTGTTGTTGTTGTTGTTGCAGATGCATATGAGCATTTATTTTGCAATGCGGTGTGTGCATGCCTGTCTCGGCTGTCTCTGCTGTCTCTCTGTCCACCCGTCCATTTGTCTGGAGCAGGCAACAGTTGCACGAAGCAAGGCCACGCACACCAGTTGACTATGTCAGGTGAGTGCAGAACGAAGAAGAAGAAGAAGAAGGGAAGGCGTACGGAGAATGGTAACAATTTACGAGAGGTTTCTGCGACGATTATAGAGAGGCATGTCTAGAATGTTACAGTGGTCGGAAAAAGGACAAATAACAGATATAAATTATGTCCATGACCATGCCTCCCTGCAAATTATTAAATTTGAAAATTGTTTATGGAAGTACACATTGAAAATGGAAAGGCATGTGTTGGAAGCCTTTTCCAACAACACCAAATACTAGCAGAAGTAATATTTTTTGCAGTCATACTTGTAGTGCTTTTAAAAGAATTATGTACTTGTACTTCTTATTCTTCTATAAAAAAAAACGAAACTAAAAAAACTGACGAGAATGATCTGGCGATGACAAATTGAACCTTGGATTATTATGATGCCACCAAGCAACTCTCTCTCTCATTTTGTAGTATTAAAATGCAATTTGCAATATTTTTATACCCTGTACCCAAAGGGTACAAGGGTATATTAGTTTTGTGCGAGTGCACATGGAACACACAGAAGGAGGCTTGGTAGACCCCACAAAGTATATATATTCTTGATCAGCATGACAAGCCGAGTCGATATAGCCATGTCCGTCTGTCCGTCTGTCCGTCTGTCTGTCTGTCTGTCTGTCTGTATGAACGCAAGGATCTCCGAAAGTATAAGAGCTAGAATAACCAAACTTGGTATACAGATTCTCCTGAGACCGAGAAAGGACGAGTTTGTTCATTTTTTTTAACCACCCCCCCACTCCCCCCCTATTACCGATTTTCTATAACTCCCGTAATTCTTGGAATTTTGAACTAAAATTTGGTAGTTACATTAGATTAGTAATTATATATCCGTATACCAAGTTTCATTATGATAGAATGATCGGAAAGAAAGTTATAGCCATATAACCAGGCCCAATGCACACATACATACATATGTACAAGTACACAAACACGCATAAGGCACGATTCTGATATAAATGTAAATGTATGTATGCATGCATGGAATATTTTATATTTAATTAATTAATATTTAGTTAATTAATTAAATTAATTTAGTTAATTAATTAAATTAAATTAATTAATTAATTTAATTACTTTTTTGTGGGGTGGTACAGGGTATTTAAGAGTTGAGCCTGCTCGACTTTAGCATTCCTTTCTTGTTTTACTTAGAAATAAACTAGAGCCATGGTCGTTTCAAATGCTGGGCTTCTAAAGAATGAAGCTTAAATTCTAACTGCTTTGACGATTGCTGAAAAGAAAATTTATTCGCATACATCGTGGCTTAAATATAAGTTTAAGTTGCTATTTAAAACGTTTTTGATGAAAAAGAAGGGAAAATCTATGGAATGCTGTTTATGTTCATGTGCTTTTTCCAATTTATACGACTTATGGAACTTACTTTGCTACTTAAATCTGAACAGTAAAAATTGAAATAATTGTTGCTTTAATCGTCGTCGTGCCTATTTCAGCTAAATGTATTAATGTCTATTAAAGATGACGATCTTGTTTTCATAAAGAGTTGGGGGTGAGAACAAAAAATGGTGGATTATGTCACAACAACACAACATTTGTTGGTCCCTGAAATCACATTACCTTTCAGTTTAGTGTATTTAGAGAAGAGAGGCATTAAAAATTTGTTCGTACTCACAAAATTATCGGTAATTTTTTTCGTTCTGTTCATTTCATTTTTGAAGTTGCCAGTGCTCAGTGGTTGGTGGCGTAGCCCCGTCACTCCCCAAAAAGAACTACAAACAAAAATTTCGCAGCTGAGTAAGTCGATATGGGCTTTAAGCCATTTTAGGCTTAAAGCCTTTTGCCACTCAACACATACATATATACACATATGTATGTATATATGTACATATTTATTCGCATGGACGGGTTCTTCAATGAGGCCCTCCTGCTCCTGCTGCTGCTGCTGCAGCTACTTCTGTTCCTGTTCCAGTTCCAGCTGCTGCTGCTGCTGGAGGTAGTTGCTCGCATTGTCTTTGTCTTTGGCTCGCCGGCTCGGTATGGTTCGTTTAGGGCTCGGTTCGTCTCGTCTCGTCTCGGCTTGGCGCCAAGTTGAGCACAATGCTCACGTACGAAATAATTATAGCGCAAGTACGTGTTCCGCATATGGAAGCACATGTGGCCAGGACCAGACTTACGCGACAGAGCCCATCCATGGCTCTTGGCTCGCACATGCCTTAGCCCTGCTTTTTCTTCTTTGTCGTCGTCGTCGTCGTCGGCATCGCCATGGCCGCCTCCTACTCACATTTTGTTGCCATATTTATTTTCGGCAAGCCATTTTTAGGCATATTTTCCGGCAGTAACAGCAACACCAACAATTTCCAGCACAACGATGATGAAGATGATGATAATGAAGATGAAGATGGCGACGAGGTCGACGAGGACGACGCGGACGCGGACGATGACGATGACGCTGGCGGCTGTGTCGCGTAAAGTTTGGAAAAAGTTGTTAGTTTTTTCTTTGCTCTTACTTTGTCGCCGTATGTCAAATTGTTTGGGCCCCTCACGTGAGGGCTTTCTTGCAAGTTGTTCCCTCTCTTGTTTTTTTTTATGGTTGTGTTCTTTTTTTCTGCTGTCAAATATTGACGGTTGTTATTTTCATATTAGGTTGGCAGTAAAAGAAAATCGAGTTGCCGGCATTGCTGGTTGGTTTATTGGCATCATATGGCAGCAAGGACAATCCTGATAGCTTAACTTGTCGTTTAATTCTTATTTAGAGAAGGTCCTACTCGTAGTGTGTGTTCAGCTGGGAGCTATTTTATTGCAATCAGTCAACAAATAAGTGAGAAATAGTCGAGGCGCTGATTGAACGCCTGATCGTAAAATGCATATGAGATTGTTTTCATGATTTCTCAAAATATATATATATATAATCAGCTGCTGTTTTCCCTTAATCATCAATTCGAGTTTTCTATTCCGCACAATTTTAGATATGAGCATACAAAACAGTTTAGAATTCTAGCTTCTTGCTAACTATACTTAGAAACGTTTAGACTTATAACATAAGCTTTAAAATAAAAATAACACTCAATGAATGAATGCTCATTTAATTTTGCAAATCAGAAAGTATTGAAGTGACGCTCTGTTATAAAAGATATTATTTTCAATCCTCAACAAAAGTAGAGCCGATTCAGACAAAACCCAAATACTTTCATTTCAGTATCCATTAGATTTTCTTCATAACTCTTCCGTGACTTTTGCTTATTATTTTTGGGAAAGCCTGGTTAGCTGCTTAAATACTGTTTCAAAATAGATTAATTTATTAAACGAATGACTAACGAAAGAAACTTTTGAGTATAAAAATTAAAAAATAGTCAATAAATAATTGATGTCTTGATTGAAGTCGTGCCAATTGCAAAAAGTATTAATAAAGTTGTCATCTACAAGCAGTTAGGAGTACAAGTAAGTGTTTTGTGTTGAACGTAATTGTTATTATTATTAATATTACTGCCATATACTTGGGTATAAATAGTTAGCACACTTGGTTGGCAAAGCAACAACTCCTTCAACTGTGGCGTTCATCCTTGACTGAGCAGCGCCGGCTTCTGGCCAAGTGTGTTGTGGGTAGGAGGGAAGGGGCAGTGGGAGGGGAAAAGCATTAATGGAGGAGTCATGTGTCGCAGCTGTTGCATTCTGTGCCTAAATGTGCGTTTACCCAACCACAAAACGCACACATTCCACACTCCACCAATGGCTGGCTGGCTGGCTGGCTGGCTGGCTGGCTGGATGGCTGGCTGGGTGTCTAATCGCGCCGCTGTTTGGAGCTATTTGCCATGATGCACACAAACATTTATATATACACAGTGTGCAGGTTTATCTATATGTATGTATGTATGTTGGGAGTGGTAGTTGTAGTTGCTTTCGAAGACAGTAGGGACAGTAAGGCGGCCGGAGAGCTGCACAGAAAACTCTCAAAGTTTTGCACAAAAGTCCAACATATGTTACTCTTCATGCATGTTAAGCTCGGCCGGAGACAGTGAGGCGAGGAAACAGTCAGTCCAACAGTTCGCCAGCCTGCTAACTTAGTTTCAGTTGCCACACACACACACACACACACGCACACACGCACGCACACGAATAGAATATGCGCCTCGGCTATGTAATTATAACAAGTTTCTGGGCAATTTTTCTGCCTTCTTTTACTCTACATATGTGTGTGTGTATATGTGTGTGTCTGTGTGTGTGTGTGGGCAGCTCATGGCTTGGCATAAGTTTTTGATAAGAAAGTTATGATGAGTTTTCTTCAGCCAACCACCTCGATCCCCAACCATCCATCCATCCATCCATCCACCCATCTATCCATCCACGCATCCATCCGTCCACACAAGACTGGCACATGTACACGCAGCTGTTTATTTTGGCCAAATTAGTGCAAACACATCTTGTTTTGAGTTGCCGGCCGAAGGAGCTGCGTGGAACATGTGCAACTAATTTCTAGTTATCAAGATGTGCTTCATCTGATTTTTATATTTGTAGGCAGCAGTTGGCCGGCCGTTGCCAGTTAACCCAATACCGCCAACAAAACTTTGTAAGTGAGGCGTGAAAACCAAAAAAAAAAATACATTCTGTGGTCAATACTTGTAGCGCCTTAATGGTCTGCTTTACTGTTTGCCAGAAATTTAACACAATTATTTAATAAGCATTTCATATCATTTAGTTAACCGTTGTTGTTGTGTGTTTCTTTTCAGGAATTACGGATGATCTTCAATTTAAATTCAGCTCTCTTGGTCCAAAATTTCAGTTGCCACTCGACTCGAATCTGTTCCGGCACTAGACTTACTCCAATATTGGCATTGCAAACAGCGATATATACAGGTGGGTACCAACTGCTATATTGGAGTATTTGAAACGTTCAATTGACCAAATGAAAAGAATATCAACCTGTCTGTCTGTATGAACCTGTATTTCTAAGTAGCTTTACGAACAATAACCAAAAGAAGTAGCCGAGTCGATAGAACAGGCTTTTCGCTCTCTATTTGTCTGTATGAACGTGTTTTACGACTACATTTTGGTTTTACACTCCAGTCTAGTCAAGGACAAGTCCTTACTCTTAACATGTATGGAAAAACTGAAGTCAGATTTTAAGCTATACTTTTCAGATTTCTAGTCCAAACGAGATAATTCCAAATACTCTTTCCTCGCTTGGCCGGTACAGAAATGTTTATCGATTCTATTGAAGTTAGCTCTGCTGCCCAAGGCTGTAAAAGTTTTCTAGAGCATCAACAAATGATTAGATTAGATTTGATTTAGAATACAAATTAAAAGCTGCCTTTTAGACAAAGGCTGGAGTGCCTTTACAGGTGTAAGAGCTGTTTGGTCCAGGACTAATCTTAAGGCTGCCACTGCATTGATTTTCGTACTTCACGCCCCAAAGCTATGCAACAATTTTTCTCACTGACAGCTACTCAGACGGACGAGGATGAGGAATGACGACTAATTTACATTTCCGACACAAAATGTTTCGAGTGAGTGCGTGTGTGTGTGTGTGTGTGTGTGTGTGAATATGTTGTTGAGTTGTGTGGAGCTCTACCTCGTTCCCGCCAGCCCGATGTTCTGTCTGACAACTGTCAAAAGTTTATTTATTTGACACCAAAAAAGTTGACACAGACACCAGTCAGACAGTCGGAGAGCCGTAGAGTCAGACAGTCAGATAGCTTCTCAGTCTCTGAATGGCCAACATGGCCAACTGGTAGTATATAAATCGCTCACCTTCCGAACGATGATCCGCATGCATGGAAATGGTAATAGGTGTGGGCGTGGCCACAGCTTGTCACACCAAAATCCGATTTATATGCCTTACTGCCAAAATTGGATTACAATTGAGTTGTAATTATGCGACAACAAAACGTCGGGCGGTCGTCATGGGGCTGGTGGCGGTGCGGTGCGGTGCGGTGCGGAGTGGTTCCGTGCCGAGCTTAGGGTTGGAGCAATTGGGTGGCTGGGTGATTGGGTTGGGCGGCAGGCACTCCCTCAGGGTGGCTCTGCTGTTTTTCATGTTGCCTGCATTTTCACTAAAGTCATTTGTAAGTTGCCTTCCCGCCGCCTGCCCCCCCCCCTGCCTTGGCAGTGTCTGGTTTGTGTCGTCGTCTCTTTTCAAAGTCGCATTTTGCATTAATTAAAACTGATTTAATTGAAGCTTGTCGTTTTGCTTTTAAGCATTTTAGGTTTTGTTGCTTAGCTGGTGCGGGTGATGAGGCTGACGACGACGACGACGACGACATGTTTTGCAGACGACGCATCAACAACGGTGTGTGCGTGTGTGGGTGTATGGGTGAGTGTGTGTAGGTGTGTGTGCGTGTGTTTAGTGTAGCAGTGGGAGTGGGGAGTAGTGGGGGCAGTGTGTGCGTGAAGTGCTTTTGACTTGTTTTTCTGAAATGTGCTGCTTTACAACTGCTTTACAAAAAAGGTGAAAGTTTAATTAAATATGCATCAAGTGTGCGCATTTTGATTAAGGCCTACGGGCTGACTCTGGCAGACTTCTGTCTCTGTCTCTGATGCTGATTCTGGGCCGAGACGAGGCAGCGAGCAACCCGAAGTTTTTGTCTTTAACAAAATATTAGTGAACGGCCAAAGAACGAGGCACCTTAATTGATGTCCCCAACCAATTTAGTCGCAGCAAGCAGATACGTACATATTTACAAAGTAATTGACTTTGACAAAATATTAATGATAGCACTATACGAACTATTCATTTTTAAAATAAACAAATTTATTACAAAGTAATATTGACAAAATATTAATGATAGCACTATACGAACTATTATTTGCTAAATTAAACAAATGCTGTCTCTGATTCTGGGCCGAGACGAGGCAGCGCGTAAGCCCGAATTTTTTGACTTTAACAAAATATAAGTGAGAGGCCAAAGAACGAAGCACCTTAATTGATGTCCCCAACCAACATAGAACAACATGTAGAAAACTCATATGGACTGGAATAATAAATACTGATATAGACAAAATTCTTTAAATTTCAATATGCAGATGACACAAGTATGTAATTATTAAGCATATAGGTCTAGTGTAATCCGCAGATCGAAATATAACAGACTTTGTTGTAAAATCTAAAAACAATTACTTGTATTATAAAAAACTTATAAATTGAAATAAGGCTCCTCCCTCCTTCTTCTCCCTTCCCAATCACTTAAAGCTTGTTGAACATTTTCAATAAATATCTAAGTATAATCGACCTAATAGTAAACCCTTAATTAGAAAAATAGTCCAAACTCGTTCTGCAAGCGGAGCCTCACACCCCTAAACTCAAATTGTTGCCAAAATACATATTTGTACCAAAAGTGGTAGATAAAGTAGATGAGGATTGTTTTGCAGCTGAATACAAAAACAAAAGTTTTCGTTCTAAAACCAATTACGAATGGTGTCAATAGTTGGCTGAGTTAGATAATACTTGTTTGAAGTGCTTGATCCTAAAATAAGGCATGGAAATACCTAATTATTTGAGTAGTAGTTAAATAATATTTAACTATTTAACTATTTAATATTTAAAGTAATTATTTAAGTAGTTTTATTTATGCATGAGTCGTGATTATTGGACATGAGATAGTGCCAGAGGTTTCTCCTCTTCTGGCAACCTTTTATAACTAAAAATATAGCCATTCGCTGATAATCCAGAAACGTGTTCTATCAAGTTAATATTGTCAATAATGAACAACAAGAACAATAATAAAACATTTCTAAGCGCTTTGCATTTGCTTTGCTTTTTTGCCAAACGGCTGAAAACCCAATTTTGAATTTTTGCCTTTATGGTTTCATTAGACTCATGGGTAGATACTCTCTAGATACTTCTCGCTGACAAATGCATATTTTAAGTTTTCCAATTCATTATACACAAACAATTCATGTAATTTCGAAGCTAGAGTAAAGGTTTCGCATCCATCTGTTTAATCTGCTGGGAGTCCAATTGTTTCGTTTGACATTGTTGGGTCCTGGCAAACAGGCCTGGGAACTGTTGTCTTCTCGAAGATTTTATTTATGCCTTTGTGTCACAAACTCAAAGTTGATTTCGTTATTTTGAAATTAAACGAAAGTTGTTTGTTTTTCAGGTATTTTTTTTTCGCCATTTACTAAATTTCGGTAGCATGAATCCCTTTCGGCCACGCCAAAACCAAGCACAGCGCTTTATAATCCACCAACAGCAGTTGGAGCAGCGGCTGCAGGAGCAGGTGCAACTGGAGCAGGAGCAGCTGGAGGAGCTGCAACAGCGACAGGAGCAGCAGTTGCAGACAATGCGGGCCGCACACTTCAATCAGAACCATGGCATCGATGCCTTCATCCAGAACTTTAACGAACATGTACAGCTGCACAACGCCCATCTGGATGTGGGCGGTGGCGATGGTCTGTTCGTGTGGAGCGGTCGTCTACCGCCGGCAATGGGTGCCCAAAACGGCAGTGGCGATACACGCGAGCAGATGCTCTTGGGCCACCTAATGATGCCAACGCTCTGACGATGGTCGCCGTGATCGCCGTGATCGCCATGATCGCAGAGTGTAGGGGATGAGTTGTGCGTGTACGAGTAGTCTCCGTTTTTGAATACCTTCCCGACTGTTGTTACACACCACACATTTGCGTTTGTCGCTCTATTTTCGTAGCTGCATCGATTTCCAATTTACAACACCCACCCACCCATGGTCTATCTATCTATCTGCACATGGTCAACAGTTGCCGTTGTCTGGAATTAACTCTCCTGTCGGCCTCATCATTACTGCGATTATGTATTATTATTATTATTATTTTGCTTTTTGTTGTTGTTTATTTCAGACCAACAGCCGCCGTGTCGCCATTGCGGACGCGAGCGGGCGCGCATGAAATAATTTCCTGTTCAATGAGCAATTACTGTAATAAAGATACATCTCAGCTCTGTTCCCCATTGTCTGTTTCAATGCTACCTCTGTCCAAGGGGTGGCTTCGGGCTACTAGGCTTCTGGCTCCGGCTTAGGCCGCTGCATGAGTTGACAATGCGGCTGTCGTCGACGATGATGACGAAGCAGCCAATGCTGATAATGACGATGAGTTGTGAATGGAATGATGGGGCCTGTGTCCTGTCTGTGGCCGCCGCTCAGTGGAGCGCTCTGACTCTAGCCGACGCATAAAAAGTGGTACTGTATTATATTGAAACTCATGCCCTCTCCATATAATTATATACGCATATTCGGGCGTGACAAGGGGGGCGCATATACTATGCTCGTATGTGTGGGTGTGTCACTTAGCAGGAGGGGGAATGGCAGTAATTGAGATAGAAAAGAAGGAAGTCGAGCAACAAGGAGTAATTGTTATTGATTCTGTGTAAGTGGAAAAGTGCACTTTAGTGGATGGGTAGGAGGATGGCACTATCCAGGGATAGATACGCCAGCAAGCAAGCCGAGGGGGTTGACGTTATAGGAAATGATTCGCTCCATAGAGACAAGTCACTGGCTGCAGATTTGAGTTCCACAAAGTACGCTTTCTTCTCGCTTTAAAAAAAAAATCGAAATGGGAACAGGTCTGCTATAAACATGTATCGATTTATCGACAACAATGCACCCACAGGCACCTGTTACCCCAAACGTGTATCAACATTTTGACAGCAGCTGTAGCCGCAAGCAAAGATGAAACCGATCTGATTCCGCTTCTGACTTCGACTCCAACTCTGACGTTGATTCTGAAGTCACGGCATATAGTCAGTCAGCCAGCCAGTCACGTGGCATATGTGAGCATTATGTGGTCTTCCACTTGCTATTAGCAGCCGGCAGTGTCAAGCTGTCAGGCAGTCAGAGGCAAGAACAGTGGTTATGGGTGACGGCTGATGGGCGATGGGTGATGGGTGAAGGGCGTGCGCCCCGACATGGCTTCGGGCTCTTTGTTTTGCACATCAAGAGCACATTTTATTGCTTTATGCGTTTAATGAAGTGTTGCCGGCATAGCGGCAACAAATTGCCAGGCCAGGGCAGGCCAGGCCAACCCCAACGGGAGCAGCTTTTAGGCAACCCTTCGCTTTCACTTTTGGGTCAGAGCAACCTTTCCACAAGGCAACAACCAGCCAAAACAGCTAAGGGCAGGCCGGCAGCAAGCAGCATATCAAAAATTTGTGACAGCCTATGACTGACTGACTGCCAAACTGCCTGACGGAGCAAAGGAATGACTGATTGATTGACTCGCTGCCTCCCTAACTGCAGACTGCTTGCCTGCCTGCCTGCCTGCCTGCCATGTTGCTCCATCTATTCATGTTTCTGTACATCTCCGACTCCCAACCCAGAACACGTTTGTAATGCATAAAGAATGAAGCTTAAATAAAAGTTGGGAGATGAGAAATAGGATTAACTTGTCACACAATTGAATTTAATTTTCCATACACATACACAGAACGCATCTTAAAAACCCACACCAGCAATACTCGTATTCATGGCATCCACATTCACCCTCTTTCCCATTTCTCGTACTCGTATTGCTGATGCCATTTCTTGTTGTTGTTGTTGTTGTTGTTAGGCTTGCTACGGTCTATTACCTGCACATTGGGGAATACAATACTTCTCTTTTTGAGTTGAAAATGCTTTTGTGGCCTTCAGTGGGCAAAGTTTTTCCTCCTTGTTCGTTGGATGATTCAGTTTTCTTATTACATGAACTTCAGATTTCTCAAAGAAATCAATATATACAGCAGCTTTCGTTTGCATTGTTAGCTGAGATTTGTTGTTGTTGTTGGCCATTGTGATGTGGCGCCAAAACAAGAATTGAAGAATGGTAACATAAATCGAGTCATATATAATCCATATTCTCGACTGTTGTAAATGCTATACGATTATAGTCCAATAAGTAAAAAAGGCTTAAGTAATTGATTTTTTCCGTCTTTGCTGTTAATTTTAGGTAAATATATTCCCGAAATGATTTACTCCACAATATTTTTATTTTAGGGCGTTGGCTACACGACCACCCCAACAATTTGACGATCAACCTGCTGGACAACAACGAACGGACCAGGAGGCTGCTCAGGACCAATCCTCTGGACCTCCCCAGGGACTAGCCAGATACTACAACATCATCATAAATGAAATAATTAATCGTTAATTTGATTTTTTTAACAAATTTAATGATTGTCCACGATGGACAGTTTTCAATAAAAACACTCTGCTAATATACATCCCATAAATTTCAGGGCGTTACTGTGCTTAGTAGGCTCTGGCTTTGGCTTCAATCGAAAACGACACTTACTTAGCAAAAAAGAAAAAGCTATTGTATACAATTTCGGACTTACAACGTACAAGTCTCGTGACCCACTCAGACAGAACCCGTGCGCCGTACACAGTATCCTTGAACATTATTATTGTTTTGATTTAGTTATCGCCTCCATTGCCGGTGCAGTGGACCGTCAACGTGCCATCAAATTATCCGTGAATCGTAGTTTTTGTGCTGTCCGCTACTGTCCCCTATTATGTCCTCCGCGATCACATCTGAGTCGGAAATTGATCTGTGCTCCGTCGATATGTTGCGTCGTCCAATCAAAACCCGTTCCTACTACAACAGCAACAATTCACGCAATCTGCTGCGTTCGGTCGAGACTAGGACCACAAAGAATAGCCCGAAAGGGCCCATTAGCTGGCGGCGTCAAAGTAAGGATAATCTGTGGGTCACCGCAACTCCACCGAACAACAAGTCTATCAAGGAAGGCCTGGCTCAGAAGCGACCTAGCATGGAACCAGTCGCCCAACTGGCATTTGGCTCGGCACCCCAAAGCAATGCGTGCAAGAAACGCCGGTCGCAAATGGTATTTACATCACAGCCGAAGGCCAAATCTACAGGATCGGTAGAGTCGTCAACGTTGTTGCCACTAGCGACCAGATCCTCGCCGCCGTTGCCATCGCCCGAGACATTCCAGTACCGCAAGTCCATAGACATTTCCAGTAACGACATTGGACCCATTTTGGGACGTGGAGGCTGCACCATCGCGCACATCGAGCGCGAATACAAAGTATCCGTTAATCTGGATCGCCACCGCTTGCTAGTGACGGTGCGGGGTTGCGAGGAGACGCAGGTGGTTAGCGCGATCGCCGACATACGCAAAATCATTAAGAATAATACGCCCGGTGCTGGAAACTTTGTCGGCGGCCAGCAGATCATGCCACTGCCCCAATCCAGTAAGCTGCCAGCCACAAATTGGCGCAGTCCCTCCTTTCGACGGTCCACCACGGATACCAATGCAACGTCACGCACGCGTTTGAGTTCTGATGTGCTTCGTGCCCCAGCTACGGAGCCAGCGGTATATAATGAGGCACCCGAGGTGACGGCACTCACCGAACAGGCGGTGATAGACATGCGTGCAGAGAATGACAATACGATGGTGAGTGTTGTCCTGAATCCGGGCGCATCCTCGCAGAATGGGGGGGATGATGAACAGCAGCCGCACCCAGTTATACCGCGACCCATCTGGCTGTTTGATCAGGCTTTTGCTCAGTACGGCAATAACTGGAGTACACTGCTGGGTGAGCGCTTCGAGCGTCCTACGCCCATACAGGCACAGGCATGGCCCATACTCTTGCAGGGCCTGGATCTAATAGGAGTTGCGCAAACGGGCACTGGAAAAACACTGGCCTATTTGCTGCCAGCATTGATACAAACGGAGCGACAAATACGGGTATGCAGCGGCCCTGGACCCCACGTCCTGGTGCTGGTACCTACACGCGAGCTGGCCGCGCAAATCGATAAGGAAATGCAGACTTTTAAGTCGTCTTCATTGCGCTCGTAAGTAAGCATATACTTAGAAGCTAACCCCCATTACTTAAGCATGTGTTGTTTCCCGCTTTCTCAGTGTCCTCATTGTGGGGGGTGGCGATCGACGCGCCCAGATAGACAGCCGCAGTGCACACTTTATTATCGGTACACCCGGTCGTCTAATTGATATGCTGGACTCCCATCAGCTTAATATTGGTCGAGTTACGTTCTTGGTGCTGGACGAGGCCGATCGTATGCTCGATATGGGCTTCGAGCATCAAATTAAAAAGATCCTGAGAGCCTTGCGTACCACTCACCAGACTGTAATGACATCGGCCACATGGCCTCAGGAGGTGCGTCGTCTAGCACGTATGCTCACACGCAATCCCATTCAAGTTTGTGTTGGTACCCAGCATCTGTCCACCACACACAGCGTTAAGCAGACCGTGTGCGTGATCCAGGACCACGACAAATTCCCCCTGGTAAGCCAAGCTTATTGCGGATGGAGCTTCGCTGTAGGTTGATCACATCCTTTAGCCTTTGATCCCCATCTGCCATACTATACTATCAGATGTGACTCACCCCACAGCTTGTTGCCTTTTTAGGTGGCATGGCGTCCACCGATAAAGTAATCGTCTTCTGCCAAACCAAAGCTCGTGCCAGCGATCTGTCGTTGGAGCTGCTGCTGAACAAATACCACAATGCCTGTCTACATGGCGCTATGGAACAGCACGAACGTGTCCAGGCCCTAAGTGATATTCGTTCGGGCTATGTGCGGGTGCTGATTGCCACAGACTTGGCTTCACGTGGTCTGGACATCGAGGAAGTGACGTGAGTAGAGCTTTGTTTAAAATTCGATTTTCCCCATTTTCTTTCTACTTGCCTTCAACTGGCTAGCCATGTCATCAACTTTGACTTTCCTCGCCACATCGATGAGTATGTGCATCGTGTGGGACGCACCGGACGCGCTGGCCGTACAGGTAACTCTATTAGCTACTTCACTCGGAACGATTGGGCCAAAGCCAGCCAACTGATACGTCTGCTAGAGGAGGCCGAGCAAGAGGTGCCTGTGGAGTTGCGGCAAATGGCGCAGCGCTATAATCTAAATCGCCAGCAGAGACGTCGCGATAATAGCACTGGGAGCAGGATGTCCAAAAAGTTTTCTTCATGTGAAGACTCCCCTTCATACATATACCAATAATCGTCAAAATCTTCTGTGTACTCTATTTAATAATGTCACTAAATGAATGGTACATTGTCTGTCTCATTATAAATATACACATTTTCCTATTTCATTGCTCTCCACAAAAAGAAAAGACCAAGAGAAAAAGAAAATATTAGCACTAGTTGATACAATCTTGAAATGAATTTTAAACAATTTTGCTGGGGAGCTTAATAGTTTACGATTTTTATGGGCAATTGAAATATTTCTATACCTTTACTTCATTATTTGTGTGGTGATTTATTGCCTTGCCACAACATTATGCCGATCTGAGCCAACGTGTGTTTGAAAAATATTTTTAAAATTTCAGCTGGCATTCACAAATATATCGGAGTGTTTCAATGGATAAATCTTGCTCTGATTAGTATTTATTGATGGAAAGCAAAACTGAAAGCTTGTGGAGGATATTAGATTATTGGAAAGCTGACCAGTTTTGTAAGATGAGCTCATTAAGACCTTAGGAAGCAAAGCTTACCATTAACTTTTTATAACTAATCATGAATAATTGGGGCTCTCGACATTATTTATGGGAAATTTTGTATCAATAGATTAGTAGACGCAACAAGTCTACAAAGAAAACAAATTGCGGATGGCATCAAACGAAACATCTAGATAGTTGACATTATGCGACGAAAGATAGCATATTTCATTTTTATTTTTACTTATTTATTTATATACAGCTTAGAGGTAATTAAAATTACAGATAAGCTATGGTAGTTGAAGCTATAGCGATGTGGCCTTAGGCTTAACTGAAAAAAAAATATGCATTATTATAGTGAATTTATTTTAATGGAGCCATTTACAGAAGTGATATTGTGGAATTGTTATAGAACTATAATTTATGAATTATATTTGATGCTCTAAAAAACTTTACGAGTATTTTAAAGTTGTCTTTAGACGGACAAAATAGAGAAGTGGAGAAGTGGTCACTTCATTCATAAATACAATTAGTTAAGCAGTAAAGAAACCAATTTTATCTGAGACCCTCGAAAGACAAAAATCGATAAATATAAGCTGGATCTTAATAAGCTAATGCCAGAGGCAATTCATTCAATAATGAAACAGTTGCAAGAATTTGTGACTCTCACGAATCAACGTAGAACTTATCTTAGCCGTAAAGGCGGAGCAAAAATTCGTTTAAATTAAACCATCGGCAAAATATTACTTTAATATCAACATATTGACATAAAAACGGCTTTAAATCACAATTGCAGGTAAAAGCATTTTACAGATTTTCAACTTTAATTTTATTATTTTTATATTCATTTTTCGTTTCAGATTGTGATTTGGAATTGGAAAATGAAAAGACCTAAAGTATGTACAAGTTCGCTATATCTATAGATCACATAAATCTATTCGGAATAATGCTGTCTTAAGATTTTTCCTATTTAAAAACTTTATAGTTCTTCTTGTGGGAGAATCAACTATGCTCTGGTTTCATTTTGGGCCTTGAATGCAGCTTTGTTGCAACGTCAGCCATCAATTTTTCGACATGCGGGCATCCCATCTCGCTTGGAAAAGGCCAAAAGGCTGGTCGAAGGAAGGATGCATTTGCCATGCCACTCACATGGCTGGGAGTCTGCTGATTAGCCAAAACAAAGAGTGGCACACGTTCATTAGCTGTCAAGCAAATGTGGCAACTGGGCAAGTGAATGGATGAAGTCCCGCCATATGCCAGTACTCGCCACTGGATGAGTTCGTTGCGCCCCCCCCCCCCCCCCTCCCCCCTCCCTCAAAACAAGCAGCAACAACTTAATTAAATAGGAACGCTTTGTGGGGTTGGATGGGATTGGAAATAGTGGACTGTGGCATCGCTACTAAATCCTTTCTCCGCCGCACCTTTGCCAACATTGCGTCGTTTTGCTCGCTCCTGTCCTTCCCGTTCTCGTCCTCCCCGTCGCCATCGTCGCCATCGTCGTCGTCGTCGTGCACATAAAAATGTCTTATCCATTTGCCCGATACTTATGCACGCCTGCACTCTAGGGATTAATAAGTGTAGCTTTTGTGCTATTTGGTGTATGCGAGCGAGCGCGTATGTGTTTGTTGTTTCAACCACCGAGAGTTCGTCGCAGCCAAATCAATTTCAACTGTCAACTGTCAATCAGGCAGCAATTCAATCTCGAAATGGCCAGGGATGTGAATGCCCCGGCCAGACCACACTAGATGGAGAAGCGCGACTTTAATTTGCTTGAGTCGTGTAGAAGAACGCATGCAACTCGCTCGCCACCTAAATTATTCAAATGCTCGACTCTTATCCTCTGGCTCTGAGTTAATGTTGCCTTTCGCACGACCAAAAGTCACAAACATTTGTTCAAGAGATTTTTATGAATTACATGACGACCGAGGACCGAGGACCGACGACCGACGACCACGCTTGGGGCTGCATCGAGCACATATTTTAGCTGTACACAGATTTTTATTAGGATTATTACCATTTACAGCACCGCACCACACGGCGCGACAGCACACTGCCTTTCATATGTTTTATACTTATGCTAACAAAGCCGAGAAGCACAGGAGAGAGAACAGAGCTTGGCCGGAACGGGTCCACGTTGAACCCAAGTCGACTCGATGGCGACGACCGAACAGCTGCCGCTTATGGAAAATTTCGCAGTCAAAACACATGTCACGTATTTTGCTCGTAATTATGGCAAACGTGAGAAATTTTGTTAAGATTTTCTTAACACATTTTCTTTCACGCTCGCTCCCCAGCTCCCTGACTCCGACTCCGACTCCCAGCCCTTACCCAGCAATGTTTGCTTGGCTTACACGGGTCTAGGTGTAATTTTTGGCTTTTTCATTTTGCTGACACTATGACCTCCTTTCAGCCTTCTCCGGGTCAGGCTTAGTCGGTTAAGCTGTCACCAAAGGCGTCACTAACAATGAATCGTTTGCTTACAGTTGAATAACACATATGTACATACATGTATATCGAATATAAATGGCCAATGATTGCTTAATAAAAATGTCTATTTGATGTAAAAAGTATTAGCAAATTTTGAAAAAATACGACTTAGTGCATTTCGCCACTAGCATGGAAATAAGCTGTAAACATATTGCACTAGCAATAGCATTTCTAGTCCACCCAAAATCAGTCCTACGTGACCTCACTGACCCAATCTAACACGTAAAGTTGGTCCAATTTGTGCGGTCCATGGATATTTAAGGGAATGGAACCCTACCCCATGGATCAGTTCCAAAATGCCCACCAGACTTGCCATCGTTTTCATTGTGCTGGGCCGTAAGTATACGACGAAATCTATAAACTAAAAATAATTCCCATATTTGTAGTGCTTGCTGTTTTATGCGCGGCCCAGTCAGAGCCACAGTCCCCGCCACAGTCGCAGTTACAGTCCCAAGCGCTGACATCGTCACGACGAGAGCTCATTAAAAATTTTGTGGCTCAGGTCCATGCACTGATTGCTCAGCTCAAGTTGGACTTACAGAACCTATCGGCAAACGATGGTGCGAGGACGAGTGTGTAGAATACCAAAGAATTGCCAGCAGTTGCCCTAGTTATAGTCAAATTTCCTATACATACTAATATACATAGATCTCGTTCATGTAATGGATCATGGTTGAAGCCTAAATCTGAAGTCTATAGTTCAGATATTCAAGTTAATTAAAAGCGTGTTGAGAAGTCTGTCCTACCGAAATCCAAAATCAAAATCCAAAATCGTATTGGCATTAGACATATAGCAGAGGCTGTACACATCTCGTCTGAATCGAGAAAAGACACACTTTTACGAAAACCCCAAACCCCAAAAAACTTATTCGCCTGGCTGCTTTTGGTTTTTGTTCCAAAGATCTATTATTCACTCTGGAGAATGCGCCATATGTCGATTGGGGCCTTAAAAAGTATTTTGCAGACGGAACTAAGGCACATCTCTGATGATGATGATGATTAAGTAAGTTCTAAAGGCGTACATTCTGATTGCCTTCGGAATAAATAATAATAAAGATTTGTATTAAAAAACATAAAAATGTTGTTTTTTTTAAACAGCCCGGGTCAAATGTGATCGGATTTTCAAGCACAAAAATGAATACCTGTTTTGGTAGCGCTTTGTTTCTAATTGGACTGTCCATGTTGTCTTCCAGCTGGTTATTAGGACTAGTGTCATAAAACCACTAAAGAATTGTTAGAGATTTACTTTTGCTTTAATGTCATGGAGTCGACTTTAAAACAAGTACACCTCTTTAAGGTCTTAAGCTCAGTATGGGGTTTCGAGACAATTTCATTTGCTCAGTGAATGATCGATCCGGCAATTCAAATCAAATTAGTTTTCAAATTCTTTAGACTGGCTCAATATCGTTTTTAGGAACTGAGCTCGGTTTTGTGTTTGCTCGAAACTAAACACATCCATATATATATTGGTGGTACCAAATATTTTGCAATACGATGGAATTCACATCAGGTTTATTAATTACAAACTCATGCTGTTTACAACTTGTTCTAAAACATTTTCTTGCTTATACTAGCTTTGGGGCTGCTAGTCCTCCAGCCACACCGCCCACCGCACTGCCTACACCACTGGTCAATCCGGGAGGCACTATGCCGCCGCTAGTCAAGCCACCAGTCAAGCCGCCAACAGGGTTAGCCCCGCCGGAAAGGATACTGCCTGCCCCAAGTGGAAGCCCTTGAGGACGTGCGCTAATGGCCGCAAAGAAGCAGGCTACAAAAAAAAAAACAAAATGAAGAAAGTCCTGGATTAGAATGTCCTTCCTGTTGGATCCTCATTCTATATACGAACCACACAAGATCAGGGCAGCTACAAATGCTTTGTTGAACATATTGGTGTTGTTGAAGAACTTATCGTCGAGTATTCGAACTGTTTGCTTTGGCTACAGAGTGTGCCACTTATATACGAAAATGTTCTCCAGCTTGAGGTGTAGTTTGGCACGTACGGCTGTGACGTCATGGAGCGTGCTCTACATGTTTTGACAATTGTGTTGAACAACAAAAATTGTTAAATTGTGCAATTGTGGCTGAGACTCGAGACTGGGTCAATTGTGTAGTCAGCAATTTAAAGCGCAGATAAGATTCTCGCACATTCAAACAGACACACTTATGCACATACATATGGAATGGAATAGTTTTGAGTCTTACGATTATCTCGACTAAATGCAAGAACTTTTCTAAGCAAACGAAATTAAAACAAATGCTTTGTTTTTGCTTTCTAAGCTGCTTAGATTTTACGACACGATTGTTTTGCAAATCCATCGAAAGGTTCAAAAAGTTTTTAAATCCAAGCATTTCCGCTAATTGGATTTGGAATAAGTAGAAATTATTTATCAATGCTATCCAATGTTTACAAAGTTATTAAAACTATCAGTATGTTCTTTGAAAATGCATTTGATTTGTTCTTTTTATTGCAGAATGAAAAGTCTTTTATGGGGTGCTATGTGTTCTCCATATCTTTCTAGAAGTATTATTTTTAGTTTATTCAACTGCAGCTGAATGGATTTTGCAGTTATAAGATTTCTTCTCATGATGTTTCAATATACTACATACTTGTATATTCTCTGTATTTTCAAATGATTTCAACATTTTCAGTGCGGATTGAATAGCCTTTTATGAATGGCAATGTGTTTGTATTAATGTATCGCCATCTCTTTCTACAGCTCTCTCTCTTTTTCTGCATTTGAAATGATAGGGGCGTTTTAAAAGTTATGGCCATCGTGTGCCAATATTTTTTGTTATAAATGAAAATTATTTCAACTTTTATAATACATAATGAATAGTCTTTTAGTGCAATGTGTTTTTGTTTGATTGTTTTTGTTAGTGCCGTCTCTTTCTACATCTCTGCCTGTGCAGAGCACCCAGTATGTTCCGTTTCGCTTTATCGATTTATATACGTTTCGTGTTTGGCTAAGTTGTTGTTGTTGTTGTTGTTGGAAATACTTAGTTTTAATGCAGCTCGCACATTTACTTTTCGTCACGTCCATTTAAATAATTAAAATTATTTGTACCGAGCTAAAAAAAAAATGTTAGTATAAAACCGTAAATTGTATTTGTAAATAATTAAAAGGACTTTTTTGGATGCATATTTTTGTTGATTTTCATTTGAATGGCGCCAGCAAACGTGGTCTATTCCATTTAATGCGGGCTATTAATGCTAATTAGTTTCCATTGTTGTGATGGCACTTGTCAGTGTTTGCAAAACGTATTATTATTATTATTATTATTATTATTATTCAAATAAATATCTATCGATTGGCTTTAAGGGGTAATGCATGGAAATTTGCAGAGGCCAAGCACTTAGACTCCATTGGCGGAACCAAATGAGCTCCAGAATTGCTTCCGGCATTGACTGCTGTACTACATTTCCGGCTATTGGTGCCGGTTACATAGGTCAAGAAAGACAACAAAAACAATGTGCAGCGACTGGTCCGACAAGATAATCAGAAGAAGTAGCAGCACCAGAAGAAGCGTTAACGGCAGCAGCGCAGCGCAGCGATAGCAATTGTTACTGATTTCGATCGCGTCGAAATCAGCAGCAGACATGATAAACAAATTGCCAAACTCACGTACAGGCCACACGTTTCCGGCCTACGTGTGTATGGACATGGATATAAAAATGAGCCAGCTGATCATTTTGCAAATCAGTTTAATTAACAAAATTTATAGAGCAACAGCAACAGCAGCAGCATCGGAATCGGAATCGGCAGCAACATTAGCGGCAGTCCAGAAATACCAAGGCACGACGACAGTCCAAAGGCTAATTAAGGAAGGCTGCGACGACCACAGAGCCAGAAACCATTTCGATTTCGACTCCGACTCCGTTGTTGATGATGATTATGATGATGATGAACAAGACGATGATGTTGTTGGCACGTAGACATTTAATTGCGCTCGTTGTGGTGACAACATTAGGTAATTAGTTGAGCTGTGTGGTCGTCGGGCTTTAATTGATTCGCTTGTTATTTTTGTTTGCATTTCTATTCCTGCTTATTCACAGTCTGCCAGCAGTGCGTGGCGCAGAACTCGACATTTATTGCCACAATTGTCAGCTCCAATAACACCGTGGAGTCCGCAAATGGGACGCGTGTGAATGAGACAATATCGATAAATGTTAGTGAGATAATAGCTGCGGTCGAGGCGGGGATTGCGAGCAATGAAACAACAACAACAGCACCAACAACAACCAGCACCACCACCACAACGACGACAGCAGCAACAACAACAGTTGCTGTCGACACAACAACGGCACCAGCAATAACGACGACAACAACAGTGGCTCCTGCAACAACCGAAGCTCCCCCAACAACAACGACAATAGCAGCGCCAACTACTACAACAACAACAACTACAGCAGTGCCAATAACAACAACCACTCCGGCTTCAACAACAACCACAGAAGCAGCAACGATACCAACAACTAGCGCTTTACCAACCACAACAACAAGTACAACAGCAGCACCAACAACAACAACAACCACAACTACTCTAGCACCCGAAACAACAACAGAGACAACAACTGTACCAACTACAACAACCAGCACGACAACATCTACAATAGCGCCAACAACAGGACCAACAACAACGTCAACCACAGCACTGCCAGCGACACCGGAAACAACCACAACACCTGCTCCAACAACCACAACAACTATAGCTGCCACATCGACGACAGCAGCACCACCACCACCAACAACAACGACAGTCGGCACTGCGCCACTCAATGTTACAGTTACGGAAGTCTTGAATACAACAACAGCAATACCAGTTATCTCAACCACACTAGGAGCCTTCCCGAGAGCACCTCTGCCACTGCACAAGCGCAAGCACAAGAGGGGTCGCAAGGGTCGCAAAGGTAGAAAGAATCGTCGTCGCTCATCCACCACAACGACAACGACATCAACAACGACGACTACAACGACAACACCAGCCCCCTTCACTCCACCCATAGACCTCAGTGTTGGCGACGATGCCAGCATATTCGATGAGATCGTGGCATTGAGTGCCAATGGATTGCTCGAACCATTGCCAGGACTGCCCCTCCGTTTGGGCAACATCGACAATAAACGCATCCGACAGTAATCGGGAGACTGAGAGTACTATGCCATATACGATATACCCGCACAGGGCCTACGATAAATTTAAGCTTTTTTTTTTTAATTAATACTAACTACAATATGTTTACTTATTTATTTTTGTAACGTAATGTTTGTTGACCAACTATAATAAAATTTGTTCAAAATGATAAACAAAAACCGATGATTGTTTCCATTTTCATAACAATTGTCTGTCGAGCAGTCTGATGTCTATTGTGTGACGATTTCCAGATTGAATGAGTTATGACAATAGCAATGGTGATGACAGAGGCGCATATAAATATTAAACAGTTCGTAAATTAACCGAAACAAACTGCCATATCAGCAGAAAATGAAGAGTACAGTATTCGCCAATTATGCACGCACACTCATGTTACACAATTAATACGATTTGCAGGTGGAGTGTAGAGCTAAGGAGAAATGTTGGAGGGGATTGAAGGAAAACTAAACAGAACTGCTAAAATGTTTTCTCGATTCGAGGTCAATGGGCTCTGTCAAATAATTTATTATTCATGTGCTATAAAATTTAAAACAAAAAATTAGCAAGCTTGCAACTAAATAACGAATATATTGCCAGCTATTATCATGTTCCTTCAATTGTATTCAATATATTTTGATTCCGTACCAAAATCTGTTTTCACATTAATTGCTCAACAGCTTTTTTGAGTAGTGACTCAGTATTTTAAATTGTAAGTCAATTAACTAAGTGAGATATATATTATAATTTTATAAATTAAATAAAATATCAAATAAATTTCAATATTCAACAAAAGTTTTAATCAAGCAGCTATAGCTGAAAGCGTAGTTTTATTAGAAAAATTATTTGATTTCCAAACACAAATGTGACATTTTGAAAACGAAATCCCTTTTTATATTATTATTGAATCATACTAAGCAATATAGCTTCAGAGTGTTAAAAAAGAACATCTTCAATAATTGGGTTTTCGTATCGAAGATGTACTGTACTAATTATTTATATGCATAAAAGCTTTAACCAGCAATTAACATTCATTAATGCATCGATTAATGAAACAGCAGCTATAAACTACTTTGCATCATTTATGGATTTTAATTGTGGCAATTATATAAATGTCAACAGGTTTTATAAAAATTGAAGATCGGCATTATGTTGGGATTATCTGTAAAGTGAGAATATTATTACACAATGCTTCTTAAATTTATTAAATGTAAGTAGGAAAGTGATTAAATTTACAATATCTATCTAAAAATGAAAGCCTGTTTCTTTCTTTAAAATATAATTAACTGTATTGGTTGAATTGGCAGATAGATAAGCAGATAGATAAGTCGATTAATAGATAACACTAAGCTATTCATTGCCTAAAACACAACTCCTGATCGATAGACAGACCGATTTCTCAACTGAGCTTCAGCTTTCAAAATAAAGAATTATTAAAATGTAATTATGTATGTTCGGTGGCTGATTTTCGTATCAAATAACATCGAAAAAAATCGACAATAATATTTAATACAAGCAAAACAAATACAAAGCAAATTTTTGACAGTAGAAATATAAATAGATAGATAGATAGATATTAATGTATACGAATCGAATGGGAAATTGTATCCTATTGGCAATAACTACAATATCAATCGAGATCGATAGACGCATTGCCTCGAAAAAATGAAGAATGATTTAAGCTTAAACTCTATCTCTGGCTATGACAATAAACTAGCAACAGGAACAACAAATATTGTTCAGAGTGAAACAAAAACTCATAAACACGCAAAGACATGCACACACACACACACATAATGGCAAATAGCAGTTGGTGTGCAATTAATTTAGCAAACTGTTTGTCTAACACAAATAGCAACACGCACACCCACACACACACACACACACGTACACCCGCAGATAAACAAACAAACAAACACACAAGCAAACAAACCGCAACCCAAGCAGCCAACACATACAGCAACAAAATGAAGAAAACACTTCTATATGCATATACTCCTGCCCAGGTCTACATCGAGCTGAAGCCGGAGCTGAAGCTCGATTTCGATTCCAAGCCAGCGCATGAGTCCAACAGGCAGCAGCTGCAGACTCTGGTGCTTCTAGAGTCCATCGTCCAGCAAAGGCGCACTAAACAAACACAATTTAACTTCCACTTTCAACACATCGGCCACACCCCCGGCCCACTTGGCCCTGTTAGCTGCGCGGTGACGGCGCAATAATGGCGAGCGGTCAAGTCAATTAGCGCAGAGCTCCTTTAGCATGAGGGTCCTGGCTGCAAACAAACGCCAACAACGAGCAGCAGCGAGCTCCTCTTTTGTCCTTAGTCTATGCTATTGCTGTTGCTGTTGGTATTACACTCGTTGCGGGTCATTAAAATCTGTGCCAATGTTTGCCATTTTGTGCCAGCTTGCGCCATTTTGTTGGCCCTAAAAAGTTTCGCACCCTCATATAAAAATCAAATGGAATTGTTGCTGCAAGTGTGCGAGAATTATTGCTTTTGGGGGCGAATTGGATTCACATGGAAAATAATTTACTCACTAATCAAAGTGACAGGCTGGCCAAGTCTAGGGGGAGTGGAGCGGAGAGTTGGATTAGATTGGATTGCTACACTGGTGCAGTGCATTGAACTGCTATTTGCTCGTCGTCTTCATTGGGGGCTGTTATCGAGGGCCCAAGCACCGCATAGTTAGGTATGTCCAACTTTGTCTAAGTCAAGAAACTATGTCAAGAGAGATTGGCGGACACAGCTGCACGAAGCACGTGCTCTGCCTCACGATTATCAGAGCTTGGCATGCACGTGCCCGTGGGCCAAGCCACGCTTGGGTTTATAAGCAGCGTCCGCAAGCCACAGACCACAACAGAGAACTCTAGACACAAGTCAAGCGAAGACAAGACCTGAGAATACAACCGAAGACAACATGCAACTGTGTAGACAAAACCTGGTGCTGCTCTTGGTCGGCTGCATGGGTGAGTTTAAGAAGTTCAAAATCCACAACTAACCCATATAAGTGATAATTATAATTGAATCCGCAGCGCTGCACGCGGCTCAAGCATTTCTAATGAAACTGCCCAAAATGGAGGACCCGGACCAGAAGGAGCTGATAAAGAAGCTGGACTTTCTGGACCTATTCGGTGCCAAAAAGGAGGCTAAGCTGGAAAAACTGGAGAAGGAGTGGGAGAAAATGAAGGAGTGGTTCGACGAGAAGAAGCAGATGAAACTGGAAAAGAAGAAGCTCGAGCCAGAGGAGGAGGAGGAGAAAATCGAAGAAGAAGAGGTGCCCAAAAAGTCAGCCAAGATAGCCAAGAAGCTGAAGAAGCTGCTGCCCAAGAAGCTTAAGAAGCTGCCGCCGGCGCCACCTGCTGCGCCAGCGTGCTGCGTTTACGCACCACCAGCCCCACCATCCCCGCCATCTCCGCCAGCCTACGAGTCAGAGGAGCAGTCCGAGGAGGCACCAGAATATGAGCCCCCCAGCTCCTGTCCATCCTGCAGCTACAGCAAGCCTAAGTACCAGCCCAGCTCCTATGATGTGCGCGACGATGACGAAGCGGGCGTAAAATACTTCACCTAAGGGGCTAATGCGAATGGAAGCAAGAGGGTTGTTTTGGTTGCCCATATACATATCTAAGAGTATATATAGATATATATATCTGTGTGTGTATATATAAAGAATGTATGTCGTATATGTAATTAAATTCTTAATAAATATGATTAAAATGCCCATGGCAAGAGGCAACGTGGTTGGGGACCTACACCTTCCCGTTTGCCTTATTGCCCGCATATCATTTGCATATAAATCGAATTCCCAGTTTTTGTTCCCATGCGTAGACAGCCAATATTTTATACATTTTATACATTTTGTGTCAACGCATTCTTTCCCCCTCTTCTCCGTTTTTTCTTTTTTTTTTTGTTTTGTGTGTAAATGTGTGCCGACACATCACAAACTGGGCTCCATCACCCAACAACCACCCACACAACCACCAGCGACATGTCACCGCCACGACGCTTCATCAAAGTTGTCAGTAGTGGTTTTTGGTCGGCCGAGATGAAGGCGGCGGCAACTTCATGACATATTGCGCGCATTATTTGCATAAACCGAGAATATTCTACAGACACGCCCACCACGCCCATCACGCTCCCGCCCACTCTCCAGCTGCACACTCATAAAATGTTCGCAAAGTGGTTTATGTTGTCCGTTGTCACGAAAAGATAATGCGCGTGTCGGTGCTAAGTACTCGCCTACCTACTTAATAAATACGTACTATATTTGTACATACATACATACTCGTATGTGGCCCGCTCTGTGTGTAGAGGTGTCGAATTGTGCGACATGGAAATGGATTCGATTTCGTAATGCGACGCCATACTGCATACCCATGCCCAGGATCAAAAAACAGATTATGAAGGGAACGACCCGAGAGATGTCCGCCCATAGAGCCAAAAACTCCTCACTGAATCCTTTCAATCAATCAATTCATCAATTAAATCAATTCCTCTCACAAACCGAGTGGTTCTGTTCTGTTTCGTGTTGAGTATTCAAATAGTCAGTATTCAGATAGTCAGTATTCAGATGCATTATTACATTAAAAGAAAAAGAAGTCTATTTAAATTGTTTCTTTTACTTCAAAATATTTAAAGTTCTGCATTCTTATATTGTTTTCGCTATGTTTTCAATTTGATCCACATATTAAAGAACTTTTTAAAAGTTAAAAGATTACAAAAGATGTAAGAAATGATTATTTGTATCCCAGGAATGCGTTCTTCTTTTTAGATAACCCATTTTTGAGTTAATTTAAAACAAGCGCTGTAAGAAATGATTATATTTATCCCAGGAATGCGTTCTTCTTCTTAGATAACCCATTTTTAAGTTAATTTAAAATAAAAGATGTCAGAAATGATTATTTTTATCCCAGGAATGCGTTCTTCTTTTTAGATAACCCATTTTTAAGTTAATTTAAAACATATTAAGAAAGATGACAAAAGATGTAAGAAATGATTATTTGTATCCCAGGAATGCGTTCTTCTTCTTAGATAACCCATTTTTAAGTTAATTTAAAATAAAATATTTCAGAAATGATTATTTGTATCCCAGGAATGCGTTCTTCTTCTTAGATAACCCATTTTTAAGTTAATTTAAAATAAAATATGTCAGAAATGATTATATTTATCCCAGGAATGCGTTCTTCTTCTTAGATAACCCATTTTTAAGTTAATTTAAAATAAAAGATGTCAGAAATGATTATTTTTATACCAGGAATGCGTTCTTCTTTTTAGATAACCCATTTTTAAGTTAATTTAAAACATATTAAGAAAGATGACAAAAGATGTAAGAAATGATTATTTGTATCCCAGGAATGCGTTCTTCTTCTTAGATAACCCATTTTTAAGTTAATTTAAAATAAAAAATTTCAGAAATGATTATTTGTATCCCAGGAATGCGTTCTTCTTCTTAGATAACCCATTTTTAAGTTAATTTAAAATAAAAGATGTCAGAAATGATTATTTTTATACCAGGAATGCGTTCTTCTTTTTAGATAACCCATTTTTAAGTTAATTTAAAACATATTAAGAAAGATGACAAAAGATGTAAGAAATGATTATTTGTATCCCAGGAATGCGTTCTTCTTCTTAGATAACCCATTTTTAAGTTAATTTAAAATAAAATATGTCAGAAATGATTATATTTATCCCAGGAATGCGTTCTTCTTCTTAGATAACCCATTTTTAAGTTAATTTAAAATAAAAGATGTCAGAAATGATTATATTTATCCCAGGAATGCGTTCTTCTTCTTAGATAACCCATTTTTAAGTTAATTTAAAATAAAAGATGTCAGAAATGATTATTTTTATCCCAGGAATGCGTTCTTCTTTTTAGATAACCCATTTTTAAGTTAATTTAAAACATATTAAGAAAGATGACAAAAGATGTAAGAAATGATTATTTGTATCCCAGGAATGCGTTCTTCTTCTTAGATAACCCATTTTTAAGTTAATTTAAAATAAAATATTTCAGAAATGATTATTTGTATCCCAGGAATGCGTTCTTCTTCTTAGATAACCCATTTTTAAGTTAATTTAAAATAAAATATGTCAGAAATGATTATATTTATCCCAGGAATGCGTTCTTCTTCTTAGATAACCCATTTTTAAGTTAATTTAAAATAAAAGATGTCAGAAATGATTATTTTTATACCAGGAATGCGTTCTTCTTTTTAGATAACCCATTTTTAAGTTAATTTAAAACATATTAAGAAAGATGACAAAAGATGTAAGAAATGATTATTTGTATCCCAGGAATGCGTTCTTCTTCTTAGATAACCCATTTTTAAGTTAATTTAAAATAAAAGATGTCAGAAATGATTATTTTTATACCAGGAATGCGTTCTCCTTTTTAGATAACCCATTTTTAAGTTAATTTAAAACAAAAGATGTAAGAAATGATTATATTTATCCCAGGAATGCGTTCTTCTTCTTAGATAACCCATTTTTAAGTTAATTTAAAATAAAATATGTCAGAAATGATTATTTTTATACCAGGAATGCGTTCTTCTTTTTAGATAACCCATTTTTAAGTTAATTTAAAACAAAAGATGTAAGAAATGATTATTTGTATCCCAGGAATGCGTTCTTCTTTTTAGATAACCCATTTTTAAATTAATTTAAAACAAGCGATATAAGAAATGATTATATTTATCCCAGGAATGCGTTCTTCTTCTTAGATAACCCATTTTAAGTTAATTTAAAACAAAAGATGTAAGAAAAGATTATTTTTATCCCAGGAATGCGTTCTTCTTTTTAGATAACCCATTTTTAAGTTAATTTAAAACATATTAAAAGATATAACAAGTTAATAAAAAATTATAAATAATACTACCAATCTAAAACATAAGACAGATGAAATGTATACCCAAGGTACAATGCATAAAATAAATATTTCTAATAAAAATAAAATAGAAATTTAATTAATATAAAAACACAACTGAAAGTCAAGTTATTCGCATTCGCCAGATGATAAAGATGCCAAAAAGAATAGCCCAAGACACTTAAATAATTAAAACATAACAAAAATTAAATGAAATTCAAAATTAAATTAAAATAAAATGATTTTTGCTGGCCGTTCTGACTTGTTTGCCAGGCAGCGGCTAAATAGCAACTGATTTTTATGAACAACATTTCGTATGCCAAGGCAGTAGTGATGTAAATATGCATCGATACATCGATGTATCGATTTTTACGCTAGCGATTGTTTTCGATTTTAATTCGATGTTTTTAGATTCGATGTTCCCATCGATTTTTACGATTTTACAGACATTGCTGCGCATCATACTGCCAAGGAGTATCTTGTTGTACTTGGGACTTCTATGCTTTCCGAAAGGCTTATTTCAGCGGCTGCCAGGGCAGCTCTCCAAATTAATATTCTTTAAAAATATTAATATGAATATATGAATATGAATGGAATATAAGAAAACTTTGTAATTATGAAACGTTTTAAATATAGGATATATTTTTGAATTACAAAACGCCAAAATGAGCACCTAGTTTATTTTTACACCCCGTAACCAAGGGGTGTACTCGTTTTCTGCGAATGTAATATGCACAGCAGTGGGTTTTGGGTAATTAAGACTCTTAAATTAAGAGTTGAGCCCGCTTGACACTATGTTATTCTCCCTTGAAATTAAACATTTTCATTAAAAATCGATGTCAGGTTTTTCGATACATCGCTGCATTGATGTTTGTCATGGCGATTTTCGTTTCCGATGTATAACATCGATACACATTTCGGATTTGCATCACTACAAGGCAGTCATAACTTTCTCAAGGCCTACTACTTTAAATTTTGTGATTTTTTGTTGTTGATATTTAAGCCGCAAGGACCACTGCAATCACGTGTCCTTTGGACTAGTTGTCAAATGACAGGGTTGTAAAATTCTTCGCTATGACGAACTAACGAACCAAAAACAAACCAACTTGTCCTGCTTAGGAGAATGCTTTTAGATCTATACTCGAAAACTACGGCATATATGATCATTAGAAGAAAAACAAAAATGGACACATGCATAAAGGAAGTTTAAAACGAACTACTAATATAGATCGGCGTATCGAGGTTTAACTGTATTTAAAATGAAATATTCATCTTGTTTTGATGTCTGCCTGAATAATCCCCACAATATACTTATATTTGTCAATTTTATCCATAATTGGAACTTAATGTATCTAGTAATTTAAAATTGCACAAATAAGAATAAGTTTTGTAAAACGGTAAAATACGAGCTCTACCCAATACTGGCTTTATTGATTTAGTCTGAAACACACACACACATATACACATTCAGATAAAAATGTGTTGTTTTGTAATGAAAATGTTTGACTAATGCGATTGTGTCTAATAGGGAATTGCTAAAACTAATGGGTACTATGGTGACGAGGATGAACTTTATACTTTCTTCTTGTATATGCAACATAATGTGCTTTGCCCGTTTTAGGGAAGCCACTCTTCGGCTTATAATGATTATTAGCTATTGATTGACCTACATTTTCGCCCATTCTAGGAAATCCTCCTTCTTCCTTTCTTCTTATTTACGAAAATCCAAATCATCTGATCTATTCCATTCATGGACAAAAATATTAAACTATATTTTGATCACATTTGTAAAACGTTTCGGATTAGCAATACCTGTTACTCGGGAGTATATGAAACATATTGTTCATAAAATTGATTATTTAAATCAGCTGCAAATACCATGGGTGGATATAGTTACTCTGTAGCGATGTACCAACATCGAATACAGTTCTAGAAGCTAATGGCATAGATGTACAATAAACTTTAAAAGTTTATGCAATTGTTTTCAATAATCTACCGGTATTGATGCTAAAAATCGACTCCAAAGTAGCTTAGATTAAGTCGCATTATAGCCTTATTTTGTACATACTACTGTATACTAGAATAATAAATTAGTTTATTAACTGAGAGATAAATTCAGTTCGTGTACAAATTTCCAAATTGTTCATCATTGTTTGTTTATATTTAGTATACTAGCCTGTATTTGTTTAGAATTCATTTCAATTATATACCTTTAAAACAATGGCAAATACACTCATAACGCTCACTAAGCTAAAATGCTACATACACTTAATTCCATTAAGCCGAAAATGAACCCCCTTCGAAGCCCCCTCGGGATTGAATGGGAAATGTAGGCAAGTGTACGATGTAAATATTTTGTTCGATGTGCGTAAACTTTGGCGCTCTGTTTAGCAAACAAACATTAATAAATATGTATGAAATCATATTTGTTGTTATTGCTGGCTGGCTATTGCGAGCTGTTCTGTTGACTTTTCAGCATTTTGCCAATGCAGCAGTTTTGGAAAAATGCTTACCAAAGCAAAATGCAGCGCCAGCTATTTTTGTAACTTGTAAGCACCCGAACCAACCGACCCAGTCGACCTTCCCCCCCTCCCGCCAGACCAGTTCATATTTTAATGCAAATATTTTGGCTTGTTGATTCGCCATACTTTTGCATATTTTTCGTATTATGCCGCGATTGATTTTGGTTTGCAATTGCATAGTTTTGGGTGCACTCACTGCTCATTAGTATTGGATATATGTATGTGTGTATGTACTATTTATCCGAGTTTAGCCATTCGGATCAATTAGAACGCTAGCACACAGCTAGCAGCTATTTTCTACTGCGCTCTTTATTGCATTATAAATAAATTAGCTAGCCTAGGTCGTTGGAGGGCCGTGTGCCCCGTGCGGCAGTTAGCAGTCCCATAGTTAATCAGAAATTCTCACAGAACTATTATTATTTTCGAATTGTGATTATGGGCAGTGGAGGCCAGAAGGCCGATTCCGGCTGCCAGTAATTGCAGTCAACTGTTACACGCCTGGGCTGACCACAGGCCTCCCCAATCTCATTCCCATTGCCATTGCCAATGCCATTCCCATTCCCATTCCCATTCCCTTGCCAATCCCAGTTGGCAAAACTTTGGCCCAACTTTTGTCGCCCCAAAGAAGCTGTCTGCTCGTTGATTTTGTTTTTTTCTTGCGTGCAGTTACAACTATGGCAGAAAAAATCAAAGAGAGATATATACTCGTATAAAGTTGGCTCGCAATGCGTGCCTACAAACTTTTCCACAGCATTTTTATACCCCAGTTTCCTTGGCTCATTTCGCCACAGTTTGGGGGTCAATCTTGTTAATGTCAGTTGGGCTGCAGGCATCTCCAGTTGCGAGGACAACGCCGGTGATTGTGATTGTGATTGTGTTCGTGTGTTGGTGTTGGTGTCGGTGTCAGTGACGGCCGTACACTGTCTGCCTAATTTCAGTGAGTCTGCGTTTTGGGCTTTCCCAGCCGCAGAGCCTGACATCAAAAACCCACACAGCCCTCAATTGCTTGCGCATTTCTTTTCCTTTATTTGTTGTCCTTATTGTTGTTGTTGTTATTGCGATTTCTCGCCAATGCCACTGACAATGCCAATGTCTGCAGTAAATCCCCACAATAACGAACTCTTAGAATAGAATTTTTGATTTTTAACAAACTTTCAATGTAAACGTAGAGTTTCCAAGAAGTCCATCATTGAATCAATGTGTGCCCAAGAATTAGACCTTGCAATTTATCTGTTTATTATGTTTTATATTTAAACATTATTTACAGTCTTATAGTGGACTTTCTAGTACATTAATTGAGCAGTATTTATCTACAAAAGCCTACACATGAAAACAATGAGCGGTTTTTTTCGATTTGTAGTCGGCAGTAATATTTTTAAAACCAAATCAAAACAGCTTGTTTTTCAGCACTGCAATATAAGCAAGTTTTACCAAAAAAATCGACTACAGGTCTAGTGCAATGAACGCTTTTTTAGTCATTTAAAATGATTTAATGTTTCCAGGATGATTTCGAAGTAACAGCATCCGACTCAGGAATAGAGTTTTCAGCCATGTGAACTAAATGAAGTACATATGTTTAAGGTATGGATGCCATTGTCAGAACTGGATCATTCGGGAAGCACCAGCTTCCAAATCGAAAATAATCATTTTTTGAAGTCAGTTAAAAAGTAATACACAATAAGTTTTGAAAAACAAATATTTTATTTCATTACAATAAACGACTTGAAATGTGGCTTTATTTATTGTTTAGATTGAATTTAGCAGCGTTTCACATTTGAAAATAAAACAAGATAGAACGCTACAGTCGAGCAAGCCCGACAGTAAAATAGCCTGTACTCTCCACAAAAAGGAAAAATTAAAAAAAAAAAAAATTTTTTAAAAATAAATTATTAAAAAAAATGAATGAATTAATTAATTAAAATAATTAATTAAATTAAATTAGAATACATGTTTATGTTCAGTTTTAACAGCACACATTTACATCACGTACCTATGCGTGTTTATATGCGTGTATGTATGCAGCACAAAGTTGAACAAAAGCAGCAACAACAACAGCTGCGGGCAGCGCTGCCGACAGAGCTGCAGGCAGCGCATGAGCAGCGATTTTACTTATGGCTATAACTTTCTTCAGAATTGACCTATCATGATGAAATTTGGCACACGGACACATTAGTACTAACTGGATGTACCTACCAAAATTGATTTTTAAATTCCGAGAATTACGGAAGTTATAAGAAAAAATACGAATTGCGGGGGAGTGGGGGGGTGTATCAGAAAAAATAAACAAACTCGTTCTGCCTAGGGCTTATAGGAACCTTGATACCAATTTTGGTTATCCTAGCTCTTGTACTTACTGAGATCCTTGCGCTCATACAGACAGACGGACAGACGGTCAGACGGACAGACGGACAGACGGACATGGCTATATCGACTCGTCTTCTCATCCTGATCAAGAATATATATACTTTGTGGGGTCTGCCACGCCTCCTTCTGTGTGTTACATACATGCGCACAAAACTAGTATAGCCTTTCACCCTTTGGGTACAGGCTATAAAAAATAGCCTGGGATAAGGCTTGGAATTTTTCCCCAAATGCAGTAAAGATTCGAAATTTGTTCAGACTTCTGTTTAGTTTTAAGCAAACAGTCATCTACTAGACAGAATTTAATGTTTAATATTTTTTACCGAAGAAAGTTAGACAAATGAATGGCTTTACTGAGGCATTAAGCTGGAATCATTCTTCCACATTCTAGCAGAATATGACGGATAAGTAGAACCATCTAGTACAATACAGTAGTAGTATAGCTTAGTAGGGTGTGTGTTTTGTTCTTTTCACAATTTCTCTTATAGAGGTGCGACTGCGCTTTTACTATAAATTTGGTATATCTGTCTGTTTTGTTCGTTCGCTTGCTCGCTCGTCTGTCTGTCTGTCTGTCTGTTGGGGTTGCGCCCCCGTTGAATCACAGTGTGGATAGCCGGGCTGTAATCGCAATTAAGATAATCAAAAAAGTTTTGACAGTCGACTGTCAATGCGTTTTTACTTTCATTTGGTTGCAGTGTCTGCAAGACTCTTAGCTTGGTTTTCGCTATCTTTGTGTGCTTTGTGCCATTTTCTCTGCTACTTGTACTTTCCTTTTTTTCCCTTCTGTTGCCTTGCCATTTCTTTCTTGGTAGGTAAATGCGCCGCAATGTATGCTGCAAAAAGTTTTCTGTGCTCAATGGCCAACGAGTTGTCGAACATGCACGAAATCGTTGTCGCTAGCGATTTCGATTGCCTACAATGTTAGTGTATTGGTGTGCGAGTTGCGGGAAAGTGTTGGGTGGGGAGGGGACGCTTTACAACTTTGCTGGTCAAGCAAAGTTTCGCAGGTTCGCTTTTTTGTTGCCTTCTTGTGGGCTGCGCTTACTTTTGCTCTTCTTCTTCTTCGACTTGCTGCTGCTCGTGGCTCAGAGCTGTGGGCTGTGGGGAGTGGACTGTTGGCTGTTGACTGCCAGCTCGAAGCTGTGAGCTCTAGAAGGGCGTCTTGGTTGTGCGCAAGCTTATACGGGGAAATGTTTTTCTTATTGCATACTTTGCGGCTATTATTTTAAGCTTTTTGCTTTGCTTGATTTCGCAAACGGGCAACTGAAGTTAAAGAAGTTGATGCTGTAGCTGAAGCTAAATATATTTATGTAGCTGTAGCTGAAGTTTTATTGCTTGCCTGTAGCCTGCGGAAATTGGTTTCTGTTTATGGCGTCGCTTTCATTTCGTCCAGTTGGCAATTAGCGGCAAGAAACCTGCTGCAACCCGACTTGAAGAACGCGCTTAAAGCTAGAGCCCTACCTATATTCATACGATGGGCAGCTTGATTGATAGCTTGCTTCGGACCAGCAGCTTCAATACAAAAGTTAATTACAGAAAATGTTGCATGGCAGCCAAAGAAGAGGCGAAGATAAATCATTGCACGTTTTCTGGCGCGACAAAACAATCAATTGTGGCACCCAAGTAGTTGGAGAAGTTGCCGCCATGTCGAGATTTTCCAACTCATAAGCAACGAAATCAATTCTAATCAAATAAAATGCTGCATATATCAAGCCGGCCACAAGCAAGAGCAGGTGAAACTCAAAGGCAGTGCCGCAGACTTTTCGCCACACACACATGTGTATATACAAGTATATACAAATGTATAAATGTATATATATTCGTGCACACACACACACATGGTATGTGCGGAAGCGCCATTTAGCACGGCACACAAACCGGTTTCCGCCATGCGGAAGTTTGGCACGAAACCAAACGAAATGGAAGGCCCAAAAGAAAAGAAAGTTGGACAGTGAACGACCCAACTCAAAGGCAATGCGAACAGACAGCAGACGCAAAGACTGCTGAACGGGCCAGACAAGCAGACGGAGGAGCAGACGACGAAGGGTTGCAGCGACGACGACGTCATACACGCACTTGGATGCCAGACAAACGGACAAACGGACGCTTGGACGGACAGGCGGCAGACAGACAAATACTTAGATAGATATATGTACAGACAGACAGTGGCATCGGGCGATAATCAGAATGTGAATCAGAAAACGTAGCATAGAAATTCAAGCGGCAGCCCCAAGTGCCCGACTTTGTTTGGGGTCAGTCTATATACGATGTTGTGCCAGTGAGTGTGTGTGTGTGTGTGTGTGAGTATTTTGAGACACACTCCACGCATAATTTATGCAAACTAAATTTCCACTTTAACATTTACTTTTTGCGTCTGACGCTGCTTATCTTGTACCATCCAATACCGAGAGCTGCCGCTTCCCTACCCCCTGCAACAATTAAATGAAACACGGAATTTCTTGTCGACTGCCAGCAGACAGTACTTGGCATTATTTATGGCATCTTCCATTTCTACTTTCGCTCCTTGCTTTTTTTGCATTGTTTGGAGGACTTGATGCTAAAGCTTTAGTTACACAGCGTCAGTTTAGGAAAATGGCGCAGAAAAAAGGAAAAGCGCCGAAGAAACAGGAACTAAAAGTTATGCCCCAAGCATATCTGACTAAAACTGTTAAGCACAATTGCTTTTACCTAAAAAATGCTCCCTTCTAATACTTTTCTGGCATTAAAGTAATGTAATTATTGGACAGTACGTAGCGTCGAGTTGTGGAATGGAGATTAGAGTTATAGTCGTTTTTTTTAATATAAGTACATATACATATTGGTTCTTACTCTGATAAGTAGTTCCTAATGGATACTCTAGAATGTTTTTTATTTTATTTAGGAAATCAACACCTAGGGCTGTTGATAAATATACAAAAACTATGATTTATATTATAATATATTATAAAATAAAATAAAGATATTTAATAATACAACGTTATAATTTTAACTTAAAAGATAAGATAGCCTAAAAAAAACTATACAATAACGTCTATTAATGCCTCCGACCCGTTGCCCCCAATCTCAGCCATGTTTGGTCAGAGACCTAACAGGCTTAAAAAAATAGTAAGTAGTTAAGGAAAAGTTATTCTACTTAATTCATAAAAGTATAGTATAATTTATTATATATATTTTTTCGAAAACCTATGAAAACCTACGCTTTATTAAAATCTGTATGAGTTGGAAAATAATTTAATTGTAGGAAGCCAACTGCTCCTATGCTAGTAAGCCAGGAATTTAGTGTTAAAGTTAAGACCTAAAGGGCTTGCAAAGACTGGGGCGTCATTGCAGCCTAACCTGTAGAGAAGACTGTTATATGCAGATAAGATTATATCTCTTTAAAGTTATGATTGGATTGAGGATTTTGATTTTATATATAAAACAGTTCTTCTTAGTGTTTCTGAAGTGAAGAAGTATGTTTGGTTTTAGACTTTTTTATCTTAAGTTGAGAAGGAAAAAAAAGTTGAATGCTGAAGGCAGCTTCAGCACGAAATAAAAATTATAAATAAAGATGAAAATGACAATGATTGCGTTTGGGGGGATGTGGCCACGAAATTGGAAATGAGCCCAAATTACAATACCCTTTTGGTAAGTGCAGCGAATTGATAATCGAAATGAAGTCAAACAAATCAAACCAGAACGAGAGCCAACCCCAACCCCAAACCCGAACCCAACCCCAACTGAAACCAACCCAAAAGCCCAAGACGGAGCCCAAAACAAACTAGTGTCCATTGAGGCACAAAAACCGCTTGGATCAACAGAATTTCCAGCGATGCCGTCTTCATGGACATGGCATCATCATTGCGCGCTTCGATGGCTCTATAATTTGGTTTGCTTTTGCTTTCATTTTCATTTTAGGACGTACTCGCAAGCGCAACAACAAAAGCAAACAAATTAAATAAAGTTAATAACAAAATCTTGTTTTCAACGTAAACAAAAAATATGCAAATGACTTAATAACATGAATAAGCAAAGCGCAATGGGCAGAAACAACAACTTAGCTGAGCGGAGCTATGTATATAGATTCGTGTACATGAAACCCTCTCCCGTCCCCATACCCGCTTCCAGCCCCATTGCCGGTCCGGCGGGCACGCGTCCTTCTCATTTAAAGCCGGGCTAAAATTTTGGGCGCTTATGGCGGCTTATGTAAATAGAATATAAGTTCAAGTTGTCGGCAAGTCATTGCATAATTGCTAATCGGAAGGGAAATGGACAGAAGTTTGTGAGTGCTGAGCGCTACTTAAATTTGCATAGATTTGTTGAATCTATTAAGGACATATCGCACACTGCAGCTACAAACAGTCATATTAGTTATGCGCATATTAGTTATCTGGTGGATAATATTAATTAATAATACTTATTAAGTTTCAAGCGCAGTGAATGCAAATTGGTATTTTTACTGAACAATTGTGACCTAGAATCGTTTTCTTTTTAAGTCACAAACTATTAATGGTTGAACTGATTAATTGCGTACTACTTGTAAGTATTTTAGAATATTTATTTGGGTAGAACAAGAATACGGTATAGGATTGTGAAATTACTGACAACTATCTATAGTTGATCTCTGTTAGCAATGTATATACATATATCCATTGAATTAAGCTTAAAAATTCAAACATTTTCATTGTGCAATGATGTTGATTGTAGGGCTTAGACGCTGTGCATGAGTGAGCGAGCGCGCGATATATTTGTACATATGTTGTGTATATTCGCACCATTCTGGCTACTTAGATCCCGCAGCAATGCCGTCACACAAATGAGAACATCGAATAACGGACCCGAAGCCTATGCTGAAAACATTGAACGGCTTAAAAGAGCGAAGGTAAGGGAGAACTGTGTGTTTTTTATTTATAAAAGTGCATAATTAACATACCGAGTTGAGTTTGCAGTAACCAGCAGTTATATAAATTATATTTTTGTATGCATTGCATATAACACTAACGCGTGTTGGTTTTATTTTCTCTTGTGCGTTTGGACAATCGAGTGACACAAATCACTCAAAACAAATTCACTCAAAACAATCCACTCAAAAAAAAAAGAACAAAAGAAGAAAGCAAAAAAGGATCTGGCCACGCCGCTATTCACTCCAACCTCACATTTCACATGTATAATGCTAATTAATGAATCATTTTCACACGGATTTTAATTTTAAAAAAGCGAAAAGATTAATTAGGCATAGAAATAAGTTTGCTTTACATTTTGCAGTTGTTCTCTTGCCAATTCGCAGCTGCCTCACATTCGCAAATTTAACCAAAATGCACTTTCACAAACTAATTATGTGGTTGCATTGAAAAATATTCAATGTTGATGCATGGAGGTTTAGTTATCAGCCATGTGCGTTGATCAACATTGAATATTTTTTAATAATAACGCGATTTGTATAATAATAACAAATAAGTCACTTTTATTTGCAAATAAACGCCCGCGCTTAGAATACTGCTCCTCCCGCCGACGTTTGAGCAGCGCTGTGCTCGAATGCAGACTAACGATGACCGCTTATCTCTCATCCTCTCCGGCAATATTTAACTGTATTCGCGCTCCACTTTCTTGAGGCCGGTGGAAAAAAAAACAATAACAAACCCCCACCACTGTCGCAGATCTGCCGCAGAAAAAGGCAGTGGGAGAGAGAGAGAGGAAATGCGTTCTCTCTTACGAATTATGATTATTACGTATGAAAGGAGTATGCTAGGGCTATTGTGATTTTGTGATTGTTGTTGTTGCTTGGATTTTGTAATTATGAACTTTTAGGTCGTGCTGGTGTTTTGTTTTTCTCCCGTCTGCTGGGTGTATAGAATAGAACAAAGAATTCAATAAAATGCAGGAAATTAATTAACATTGAAGCGCCACTACAAACTGGAATTCAAAAGGCGACACAATTCAGCTTTAAAATTGCACTACAAATAATTACATGTTTATATTTAAAATAAAATTGCACAAAGTCCATTGCCAAATTCAAATCTAATTTAATTAAAGGGAAGCTAGCAGCTAAAGCTTTTCAAAAAAAAAGTGATTGAAGAGGCTTACACAAGTCCAATTGTTGGTTTAAAATTTAATAATTAATTACGGATTATAGAGTTGACTGCGCCCAGCTTTTTTACATACAAGTACATTAGAAACACTGCGATGCATTGATAACCTTTTAACCCACACTCCTTCCAAAACTCTTTGCAGAACAATTGGTTTATTATATATTTTGCTTTTTTTCAACAATTTCCATTTGAAACAGTTACCTTTTACTGTGAGTCGTCATTTGAACGAAATGTCGACATGATATTATGGAAAATAAATGAAAATAATAAACAAATGCAATTTTCGATTGTTCCATCAATTATTTTTGTCCTTCATCGGGCTAATTTGTTGCATTTATTTGCTGAGCTGTACAGTTTTTTATCGTCCTTAGCATTTCTGCAGGAGCTTTACTACAAGTATTTAGAATAGAAGAATAAAATAAAATATAATCGTGTAGAATGGTAGAGTATAGAAGAGCAGAGAGTAGAGTCGATGTAAATGGAAAGCAAAGACCCAGAATCTTAAGCGACATTCTGTACTAAATAGCTCCGCACACCAAAGGACAAACTTAATTTGATGGTACAAGTACGAGTTTGTTGGCGTATCCCTTCAAATCCGGGCACTTTTTTCAGCCAGTTCTGTACGGTAGTGTGCATTGTAAAGCACACACGGTTGTATACATAAGTTACATACTTATGTTGTGTATACACATACATAAGTATCTACGTATATACTCGTATGTGTATTATGCCATGTAAGCCGTGTCAGCAGCCATTGCGGCATTGGCCAGCAACTGGGCCTGGGAGCGACTGTCCAACAGACAGTCTGCCGACTGTCCCGACTGGCCGGCCAGTCAGTCAAGTGTAAAATTAAAAAATGTCAGCAGGAAATTCCTTTGGTGTCGCTTCAATGCTGCGCATTTTTTGTTACACATTTTCGCGATTTTTTTTCTTCGCGTCGCCTGTCAAATCGACCCTCCACCTCTGCCTCCAGTTGCCGGGCCAGCTCGGGGCAGGGGGCAAGCTTTAAACTGCCCACCATAAGACAGGCACTTGAACGCAACTTGCTGCCCAAATTGTAGCTCACAATTAGCGTCCATTGATGCTCATTGCCGGCAAGTTAACACCAACCGTCCGTGGGAATGGGCAAGGATTCGGGGATTCGGGGATGACGCAGATAACTTTTGAATTTGGGCGCCGGCTGACGTGCGGTTTCCGTTGCCCAGGTGAGCCCAGTTAAGGCCCAAAATCCGTAAAGCAAATCCGACAGGCAAATCTGTGTAATTTGTGAGTTGCTGGCAAGCGTGAAACATTTTTGTTTAAGGCCCAACAGCCGGAGGCCTCAAAGGCCATTGGACAGTGCGGGATGCGGGGTGCGGCAGTGGGTTTGGACTAATGTCAAAATTCAATTGAAATTGAAAAATTTGCCAGAAAGGGAAATAAAAACAAATAAAATTATGTTAATGCCCACAAAAACACACGCACCGAACGATATGAAAGCGAAAGGACGCTCAGAATGGGAATGGCAGCGGAACGAAAGACTGCGCAAACAAATTCAGGAAATACACCATAAAAGGGGGGTTGTTTAACTGGGGGGCACACATACCCGCACCCCCAACCCCAGCTACACACACACACACACACACAAACACACACACACACAGAGAGAGAAACATTCTTATCACATAACATAACTGGCCGCAGACTTGATCTCAAATAACAAAAACACAAGGGCGGTGGTGAAGACGAAGACAACAAAGGGGAAGGGGCAGAGAGATATACATACGAATATATCATATGTGCATATTTACGAGGGCTGATGCAAAAGTCTAGAGAATGTACAATTCTTTAAATGCCATTAGCTGCCTTCATCAGACTTTTTATTATATTCAGCTTTGAGAATGGGCTCTTTTTTTTCAATCATATATATACTATAAGTTAACACCCAGCAACATAACACCCCACATTGCTGCCCCCTTCTGACACCCGCCACTGTGGCACCTTCCGTACTCCGACCCTGACCATCAGCAGCGAACGTTGACCCATCAAACTGCAGCGGCGCTGCCACGTCCTATATTTTCTATATTTCGACCTAGGAATTCACAACTAGTTCAAGTAAATCTAAATAGACTATCGGTTCCAAAATGAGACATAAAGTCCTTAAAACCAACAAGCAATAAAATAATAAAGAGTATTAAAACAAAGAGATTTAGTAAATAAATAAACACTAAGAGGTAACCCATTATGTGGGTGACCTTAACTTATATATTGATAATCTCTGAGTGTCCAAAACTTTGCAGTTGCAGGAGGGGGCTAAGTCATAAGCAACATCATCGATCGTAAATATCGTCGCTAAAATCGTCTGTCATTAAGTGAGTTTCTCCTTTGAGAGCAATTCTTGAACTTTGATCTGCTTTTGCTTCTGGTTTGTTTATTGCTCTGAATTGGCTCCAGTGTGACCGTATTTTTCGATCAACTCCACCCATTGAGTCGTATGACAAAAGTTAATTTTGATTGAGGGATGAAATTATTAGCTTCAATAAGTTTCATTTGTGTATCTTCGTTTGAAGGCAAAACAAAACTACTACAAAAACTTAAAGAAATAAATAACTAGTATAGCCTTTTACCTTTTTACCTTTTTTTAAAAATAAAACTTTGAAATTGAACATTTTTCAGTAAGGTAGTGTGCGAGAATTTTATAAGACTTTTTTTGTATATATTTTAAGTTAAAAAAGAACTGTTTCATGGAGTACTGAAGTTTATTTTTAGCTAAGTGCGAGTCTCTTCTTAAAACTTTCTCAAAATTGTGGTTTTCAGCTAAACACCTGGGCTTTTTATTTTTATAAATGTATATCTTTAATTATACTGTTTTTATTTACAATAACTTAAATTAAACTTATAGAAAAATACAAATACAGCTTAAACTAGAAGTTTAGTCTTATTGGCAATCTTCTTAACCTGCATCTTTTTTTCTTAATTTAGAATTCAAGTTTGTTTGGCTTGTATAAGCCCATTTAGCTAGACTGCAGAAAAGTAGAGGCTAGTTTGTTTTCAAGAAACTATTTCTTAGAATAGGAAGAACTAAACGATCAGCTCTCGCATGTGTGGCAGGGGTGGTGCTGTTTGCAGCCAAGGGTTTCTGAAAACATAATTTTGCAAAGATGTGGGCGGCAGATAGCCAGACTTGTGGTCGTTCTCTTTTTAATTTCAGAGATTTTAAAATGCAAATTTGATACCGTCATGCGGCAGAAGACAAATTTCGGATGAAAGTGAAGGTAACTCGCATGAAATATGAATGGCAATGGGGCGAAAGGGAGTGTCCAAATATCGGCGACATAAATGGCAAGAAGTGTGAACCGAAATTGAAGTCAAAAAACTGCAAAAGCCGACAATTTTAAGGTATACTACAAAAGCAAAAATAAAATATTATTACTTATTATTGATAGGCAGACAAATAATGGAAACTGAGTGGTGTTTTAAAATATATTGTAATCGTAATCATTTTTCTTCATTTTTGACACCCCATCGCTGCTGTCTACCAATGTATGTATTGATATATGTATAAGCCCGTGTGTATATAGTTTAGGAGGGCGGGCGAATGTACATAGCATTTCTATTTTTTATGTTTCGCTCGCAATCGCCATAATTTTCAATATTCAATGCCCGATATCGATTATGCGACAGCCGACAATATAAACCCGATGTGCCGACAGGCATAAAAACGCACATAACAATAAAAATAAATAAAAAAGAAGCGGGGGAAAAAAATGAAACAAAATGTACGCGTCGTGCGACCACACAGAGTGGTGTGGAAACATGCGTGATTCCGCAACTTCTGAGTCAGGTGCGGATCGAAAAATCTCGCAATAAAAAACCGAATGGCTGCTGACTCGACTAAGTCGGAAAACGAATTTTATTATAATAATGTGCTTAGCCTAGGGGTGGGCGTGTGTCTTTTTTATGCACACAATCGATACCTCAAATTCATTCGATATCTGCTACATTGCAATAACATTTGTGGGTTTCTTATCATTCAGCTATTTACATAAACCACGAAATATCGGTTGAGTAATTCAATTCTGTTTACAATACTACTAATTATAACAAGGTATTTACATAAATATTCTCCCGGCCATGAGGAATAAATGTAACTTTAACTTATATCAGCTTTCGGCGTCAACATACTCCCGGCCTTGGAAGCTCCTTCCAACAATCATCTCGTCAGTCTGATATCGGTAGTGGGCAAAGCTTGTGTATATTCCGCTTAAACAATCCCGCCTTTGTTTTCACCGTGACGACCCGAACAGCTCCGTCAGCGCCAGGATGAACTTCTTGGATTCGCCCCAGTACCCATTGTCCTGGGGGAGTATTGTCTTCTCCAATAAGAACCAAGGTCCCGCGTTGTAGATTGTTGCACGTCGATGCCCATTTTCTCCTTTCTTGCAATAAAGTTAAATACTCCAGCGACCAGCGTCGCCAGAATGAGTGATGCACCGCTACGATTCTCTTCCATCGATTCGTTACTGATAATTTCAGAATATCCTCATCGCACGCTTCGGTCATAGCGTTTAACGGACGTCCGATTAAGAAATGACCTGGCGTTAAGGCTTCCAAGTCATTTGGGTCTGAAGACAATGGACAGAGTGGCCGCGAATTCATAACGGCTTCAGCTTGTGCAATGGCCGTGGCGAGTTCCTCATAGTCTAGCGCCGTTCCATTAAAGCACCGCACCAACAGCTGCTTAGCCACCTTCACAGCGCTTTCCCAAAGCCCTCCAAAATGGGGCGAGCGAGGGGGTATAAAATGAAATTGAACCCCGAGGCTGCTGCATTGGTTTTCGATTCGACGTTTGCCAGTTTCGTTCCACATACGATCAGTCAGCTCTTTTACTTCACGAGCTGCGCCAACAAAATTTGTGGCGTTGTCGCAAAATAGCTCTGCGCTGAGTCCACGGCGCGCAAAAAAACGTTTGAGGGCGGCAATAAATGCATTTGTGCTAAGGTCCGACACGAGCTCCAGATGGCAAGCCTTTGTCAGGAAGCATACAAAGACACACATATACATCTTGGTTGGACGTCGTCCTCTCTGGTGGAAATGCATCCAAAACGGGCCGGCGAAATCCAATCCTGCTCGTTGAAACGGATTCACACCCGTTTGTACTCTGCTCGCTGGCAGCGAGCCCATAATCTGGTTTGCCGCTACTGGGCGCTGGCGAAAGCATGCCAAGCAACTCCGCACTGTCTTGCGAGCTAGCTTTCGAGCATTAATGACCCAGTACCTTTGTCGCACAAAAGCGCATAATGCATGCGCTCCGGCATGCATATTAGTTCGATGTGTGTACTCAAATAAAGCGGTTATAACAATATGATTATTCGGCAATAAAATTGGGTGCTTTGTGTCAAATGGTACATTAGCTTGAGACAACCTGCCACCTACCCGAATAATTTCTATCCCGTCAATTACGTCTAGGAACGGATTGAGCGCTTGTATTTTCGCGGATCGAATAAGCTTGCCATCGTGCAATTTTACGATCTCTTCGTGAAAACTCAAACTTTGCAAATTAAATATTATGTAGTTTAATCCACCCTTTACTTCAGAGGCTGTCAGCGGCTTGGATTTAGCTAATTCAATTTTTGATATGACCCGACGCCAGCGACAAATATAGCCAAACACGCGAGTCAACTTAACAAAATCTCTTGCATATTTACATTTGCTAACGATATCCTCCACAAGCCTTTGGGGACTGGCTACTAATGTGAATTTAGAATTACGTTGCTCGGGAAGTGAATCAGAGCGATTCCAATGCACCGCGGGCCACTGATCTTCTGGCTGCTGCAAGAATTTAGGACCTTTCCACCACAGCGACGAGTTTCTCAATTCGCTCGTATGCAGACCACGAGACACTATGTCTGCTGGGTTAAGTTTCGATTCTATCTTAAACCATTCATCTATACTAGATAATTCGTGGATTAAAGCGACCCTATTTGCAACAAAGGTGGTCCATCGGCTAGAATGAGAGGCAATCCAATTAAGCACGATGGTAGAGTCTGTGAAATACCTGACGCTAGAAACATATCTAGGAACACACTTCTTAACCTTGGCCATCAGCTGGACCAAAAGTCTGGCGCCCTCAAGTTCTAAACGAGGTAGCGATGTGACACGAACTGGTGCTACCTTGGATTTTGCCGCCACCAAATTGACAGATATGGTTCCTAGCTTGTCTATAACCCGAGCGTATATGGCTGCCCCAAAGGCACGGCAGGACGCATCCGAAAATCCATAAAACTCAACCGTGTCTACTTCCCCTGAATTTGGGATGACAGCTCGAGGCAACGAACATTCGTGTATGAGTTTTAACTCGCTACGATATTTTTTCCACTGTATGGCATGACTGGGTGGCAAATCCTCGTCCCAACCCTGCTTCAATAGCCATAACTCTTGCATGAAAACTTTACCTAATATAATAATGGGGCTCAAAAACCCAAGCGGGTCAAATAATTGCGCTAGCTCCGATAATACTACGCGCTTAGTGACCACGTCCGAGCACTGCGCACCGTAAGCGAATTGGAACTTGTCACTAGTCGACGCCCAACGTATCCCAAGCGTTTTTGCAGCGTCGGTAACTTTAAGTTCCAACGGCTCGGTGCTCTCATCATGAGAGGCAAATTTGAAATTAGAGCGCCATTTATGAAGTTCAAATCGCCCTAACTTTAACAACTCTGTCACTTGCTGTTTTAACTCTTTTAGCTCATTAATGGAGTCAGCTCCGCAGAGCATATCGTCCATGTAAAAGTTGCGCTTCACTGCTTCACTAGCTAAAGGATATTGATGACCAGCCTGCTCAGCTAAATAATATAAGCAGCGAACTGCCAGGAATGGTGCTGAATTTGTACCGTATGTTACAGTTTTCAGCCGCAGTGTCTTTACAGCTTCAGTACGCTCTTGTCGCCACAAAATACACTGATAATTACAGTCACCAGATTCTACTAAGATTTGTCTATACATCTTTGAGATGTCAGCTGTAAGCGCATACTTGTAGAACCGGAAACGAGTGAGTATATCGAATAAGTCCGGCTGCAAGGTAGGGCCTACTAACATGATATCGTTCAATGAGAGCCCATTGCTCGTCTTGCATGAAGCATCAAATACGACTCTTAATTTAGTCGTTGAGCTTTCTGGTCGAATTACTGGGTGGTGAGGCATCACGTATCTAACATTCTGTACCTGTTCAGACCCTACCTCCTCTAAATGATCCAGCATCCGATATTCTTCTATGAATTCTGTGTAACTCCTTTTGAGTTCTGGATTACGAATGAGTTTTCTTTCAAGGTTCAAAAACCTGGTGAGAGCAATACTATAAGACTCTCCTAATTCCTCTTTGGGTACTTTAAAGGGCAGACGTACCACGAACCTATTAGCAGCTGTCCTTCTCACAGATGAGACAAACTGCGTTTCGCACGTCTGCTCAGCCTCTGTATACCTGTTTTCTGGCTGTGAAATCTCTTCACACTGCCAAAATCTTTGCACCAACTTGTGCAGTTTTCTTGTATCCTCTTGGTCGGAACTTGGTACTCGACTAACAATTAAGGCATTCCTTTCACTTGTTATACATTCACCTACAACAATCCAACCTAAAAGAGATTTTTGAAGTAATGGCTTATTTATGCCCATTTTAATTTGGCCTGCTACGATAAGCTTAAAGAACAAATTAACTCCGAGCAGCATAGATATTTCATTAGCTGAATCGAAGAAGGGATCTGCCAGCTTTACTTTTGATGGCACGAAAAAGCCTTCTGCTGACGCGCTTGTTGCCGGATTGTATCGCGTTATTTCCTGCAATACACTGAACTTGTCTGTAGCTACGAAATTTGTTGCCCTGGACTTGATGGTAGTCTGAACTTCACCTAAAATTCTCGACTTGGCATTTCCTATTCCATTTAGCGAGTATTGAACATCCTTTATATTGAGTTTCAACTGTGATGCCAAACTGGTGGTTATGAAATTCAACTGACTACCTGAATCTAGTACGCATCTGCATTGCGAATATTTACCGTTCGAATTCTGCACAAGAACTACCGCCGTTGCCAAAAAGCTTGTTGTCCGACTTGGCAGTATCGCACTATGCAGTGAGCTAGGATTATCTTGCCTACTGACAGGACAATTGCTTGAACCTTCCACTTCCATTGCTGATCTATGAAGCAACTCATGATGTGGCTTGTTACAAGCCGAACAACGCTGCGCGCTGCAATCCTTTGTTTGATGACGCTTACTAAAACAGACAAGACATATTCCAAATTTTTTAACTTCGTAATATCTTTGCAACGGTGACAATGACTTAAACTTTGGGCACATCTTCAAGTGATGTGAACTCGAACAACTATAACACAAGTTAGTTGCAGTATTTCCCAATGCAGCAGTTAGACTGGCCCTTTTGCTGTCACCCTTAGCATTTGATTTGGCAATGACTGCCTTTCTGACTTCTCGCCCGGCTAGATTAATTCCTCTATTGCATAAGAATTGTGCTAGCAGCTGCCAAGAAGGTAGCTTGGCGCAATCATATTCGCTCTCCCACTTCTCTAGTGTTTCATCGTCCAACTTGCTACGAACCAAATGGAACACGAGGGCCTCAAGAATTTCCCCTTCATTGCCTAGAGATCGAAGGGCTACAAGTTGCGAATTCACTGCATCTACCAAACTGCCAAGTGACTCTGCGTCTGCATTCTTAAGTCGACGAATATTGAATAGCTCACTCACATGCGATTGTACGATAATAGCTTTATTTTCAAAACGATCCCTAAGTAACTGTAAGGCCTTCCTATAGTTGACTGCAGATAATTCCAAGCACTCTATAGTTCTCAATGGGACAGCGCTTAGACATGACTTCAAATGAATAAACTTTGACAGCTCATCAATGTCATGGTCTGCCTCAATCAAGGTAGTGAATGCGTTGTACCAACTAGTCCACTCTGTATATTTGCCAGAGAATTCTGGCAGCTTCAACATTGGCAATTTACCTACTCGGGAAACTGCAGCACCATTTAGCAATGTTGAATTGGCCGATGGATCTGTTCCGATTACTGAATGACGCCCCCTTTGTGTCAAGTAGCTTAAAATCTTCGCCTTTATATCACAATACATATCTTCTATAACTTGACGTGTTTCGTATTGGCTGGCATCTTCAATTTTTGTCTCAACTTGGCTCTGGATGTCACATAATTGCGTGAAAATTGATTCAACTAAGCTCAAGCGCGCCTCTAGCTCTGCTGCAGTCATTGACTGGCAATTGTTTATAACATAATCTTTATTACGATTAAGAGAATTCATTAAACTTTCGCGCGAAGAATAAAACTCCATTTCTTTCATGTTTCTTTTTGGAGCCATTTTATTTTTATTCAATTACCCCTCAATAATAATATTAATTAATATTAATATTATTATAATCTTAACCAGATTAATAGGAGCCACTAGAAATTTTGACTTTTTTATACAAACAAACAACGAATTAGTCCCACTGTACCAACTGTACGAGCCTACAGACGAATATATGACCAAATTTAATGTTCGTGTAGGTATGTATTTATGTGCGTTTAATTATACCGCAACAACTCCTATCTACGCCAACAACAACAACAATGTTTGAGAGCAGCAACAGCTTCAGCTATTCTAACTGTTTCTCAAGAAGAACAGCAAGAATTTCGTTGCCTTACTTTTGATGCTCTCAGTACATGTGCACTCAAAATCAATTCAAGGTTAAACGGTAAGTAGTTGCCGCTTGCATTTACGTATACATACATATATATGTATGTATGTACAGCATATGTATATGAATTAACCTCTTCGCGAATTTTTCACAACACGTGTCTCACCAATGTACCACTGTATGCCGCGTAAATATTTCAATTATATTTTACTTACAATATTTGAATAGTCAACACATCAAACTGAGAATATGTATATGCCGTGCAAAAATACTAGGAGCACCATGCAGAAAACTACTCACAGTCGAATGTTAGAGTTGAAGCTGCACTCCAATGTGCACCAGCATCCAATCTCCAGGCTGATATATGTCCAAATATGTTAGAGCTCCAACAATGAGCTCCAATCGGGTTAGAACTTTGTCCAAGAAGTCCCTGCTCGGGCGCCAAATGATTCCGCAACTTCTGAGTCAGGTGCGGATCGAAAAATCTCGCAATAAAAAACCGAATGGCTGCTGACTCGACTAAGTCGGAAAACGAATTTTATTATAATAATGTGCTTAGCCTAGGGGTGGGCGTGTGTCTTTTTTATGCACACAATCGATACCTCAAATTCATTCGATATCTGCTACATTGCAATAACATTTGTGGGTTTCTTATCATTCAGCTATTTACATAAACCACGAAATATCGGTTGAGTAATTCAATTCTGTTTACAATACTACTAATTATAACAAGGTATTTACATAAATATTCTCCCGGCCATGAGGAATAAATGTAACTTTAACTTATATCAGCTTTCGGCGTCAACAATGCGAATAACCCTTTCCCTCCGTTCAACAACAACAACAACAACAACCCCATGTGTAGTCCCCTGTCCCAGCCCTCTGTTATTTTAGACTCAATTTAAATAAGCGTTAAGCTGCAAATTGTTGTTGGCCAGTTCTGGGACCAGCAGACTCAAGTCGAGTCGAGCCGAGTCGAGTCGAGACGAGACAAGTTGAACCGGAAAGCAAAATAAATTCAACTGGCACGCGTCCCGCTTGTTCTGCATTGTGCCGACAACTGTAATGCACTTGCCAGTTACATTGTCTCATTGTCACGCTTTGCTAGACTTTGCATAATAAGATGACACTCCGCACAGAGAGTCTCCCACTCCTGCAGCACATCCTTCGACTCAGCCGCATCCAGCCCATCCATCAGATCCACTCAACTTTAAGTTTAAGTGAAGTTCCAGAGCATATCTCTCCTTTACCTCGACCTTAGCATGCTTTGTCTGTCATCTGGTCGCTTGGCAAGTCCTTTTTGGCAGGAGCAGAGGCAGCAGAAGCAGAGACAGAAGCAGAAGCAACGTAGATGCTGCCGGCAGTTCAAGTTTCTTAACCGAAAGTCAATTTATCATAATTTAAAATATATTTGACTTAGCTTCCTGCCGGCAAACTAAACTGGTGACGCGCACATAACAGCAAGTTCGTCCTCATGATGGTGGTGGCAATGGGGTTGGGGTTGGAAGTTGCGAGTTGGGATTGGGGATTAGTTGGGTCGGGGTTGATATGTACAGCAAAAAACGATCTAAACTTCAAAGCTAACGACCTTGTTGGAGGCACATGTGTTGGTTGTGCCTTCAGCCTCCAGTCTCCCGATCTGCCAGCCATCATTCTCAACAAGTCTGAGGCAAGTCCTTGCCAGCCCTTGCTGCGTCCGGTGCGTAATCGCATTAGTTGCACATTTCATAGCCTTGACAATACTCTATGTAAGACAAGGTGCATGTCTGCTGACAGGCAACCAACCAACGAACCAACCAACCAGCAGGAGCCCCAAAGAGAGCCCATTAAGAGCGTTGACAAGTTGTAATTGTCGCCAGTTCTGTTGCCTGGCTACACGACTACACAACTACAGGACTGCCAACTAGCTAGTGGCGACAACAACAGACAACAATAAACAGACAAAGGGTTTCGTGGGAGGTGGGGAATGGGGGGGCTATGTTTTCAGACAAAATGGAGCACTTCTAATGACGCTAATAGGCTTAGCTCTGCCATTGTCAAATGCTGCTGCAGTCGCCGAACAAAAGATGGCCGAGTCCCGGTCCCAGTCCCGGTCCCGGTCCCGACCAAACAAAAGGCGCAAACCCAAAACTGTAATACTATACTGTTGTTTTGAGCCGAGCCCACGAACATCTGTCTACCTGATTTACACACAAAGTAGCATTCCTTTTTGTTATGACATTTCGATTATTTTGTGGCTTACATGCAGGCTTGTATTTCGATTGCATTAGCCACCCACCGTCCTCTGTAGCAAGGGCGTACGCAGCTCTTACAAAAGTGGGGAGCAAAAAAATTAAAATTTTGATGAAATAATGTACAATGCATTTAAAACAACAAGTCCAACTCAGTTTCATTTTAAGGCGAAACAGTGCGTCATAATAATGAACGTGTGGTCGACTTTATATGGCAACATTTTTTCTAGGGGGGTATCAGGGGGGCCGTTGCGTACGCCCTTGCTCTGTGGTATCATAGTTTTTTTGCTTTTAGTAATTTTCAGTTATTGAAAATGTGAGCATTAGCTGATTTCGAATTTTTTTCTTAACTATATTTATTGTATCGCTGCCAATCGATAGCTTTTGCGTATATTGCTGTAGTCGATTTCGATAAAAATCAAAGCAATGGCTTTCAAATTTGTAACTGTTACATTGCTGTCAATTGAATGAATTTTCTATCAGTATGGCTTGCTTTCTTTTGGAAATATTCGCTTTTAAAATTAATGCAGTAGTTGATTTCGATAACATTTCAAAACAACGGTTTCCTCCCCTTGAATAATCAAAATGAAATAAAACTGCGAACCATTTTATGTTACAGAGAGATACAGCTAGCTGTAGAGCTTTTAAAAGAAAACAAGTAGAAAATTTGAGCAAATATTGTCCGCTTTAGTGCTTCACTGTTATCGATAACTGCTTAAAATAGTGGGCCATGCAATTAATGTAAGCCGCCACTTTTTTGAGACCTGAAGCAAACACTAAACTAAACTTCCTCATATCAGATGTGTACTTCAGGCCATCAAGACGTTATTTTATTTTACTTTTATTTCACTTTCTATATTTATTTATCTTCCATTTTGAACAATTTATTTGTATTATTTATATTATTATCTATATATATTATGTGCAGTGGGTTTCGCCTCAAATTACGCGAAAGTTACTTGGCCATTTAATTAGTGCTTTATTATTATTTTTTTTTTTGATCAATTCGATTATTTTCTTAACTCTTTTACATTGGATTTTATCTATCTCGAACCTCGGCCTCCTAAGTTCGCACTGGAAACCTGCTTACAAATATTTCGGTTAACAGATTCCACCAGAAGCATATAGATTCGACAAACATTTTCAATTATTTTCATCAATTCGACTCAGTTTGGACGCTATCTATCTCGAAGCTCTGCCTCCTATTAATTGAATCCGAAAGTTTTTCATCGTATAGTTAGGCTTGGCAGTTTCCACTAAAAACGATGAAAACATTTGGAACATAGTTCCGCTGCGATGCCCAAATATCTAAATGTTTAAAGTTATTCGAAAGCTAAGCTTCAGATTAAGGATAACTTAACAGCATTTAGCCGTATTTCATCAAAGTACAATATTAGTTGAAGGGATAACAATTATTTGGGTCAAAAGCGTGTTAAAACAAAGATTACTTCTCATTCAGTTAAAATGGTCGTTTGCCTAATATCCGGAAGAGTTCCTAAGCATTACTTGGGATCACAAAAATTGGGGCAGCAACGAGTCGAAAGACTAGGCAAAAGGTGAACAATATTGGTTAAAGGACTCGTATTCGCTTCGCAACTATTTTTGTACAAGTAATTAAATTCGGTTAATAGAGTTACAAACAAAATTCTTTTAGATTCTTGTGTCACAGATGCATTAAATATTTTCAGCGACACGAGACGAGACGAATCGATCTATACATGTCCGATCCTCCGTTCGTCCGTCTGGATGAACTGGTTTTCGGAAGCGGTTGATCGCACATTAACCAAACTTGAATTGCAGACGCTCCTAGTCCCTAGTCTATATATGTTTATTTTACTTTTTTGAATTTTTTTTGACGAGAGAAATCGATCTAGACATGTCCGTCCGTCCGTCTGTTGGTCTGTCCATCTGTCTGTCCGTCCGTCTGTCCGTCTGGATGAACGCAAGGATCTCAGGATCTCCTAGGTCCGAGAAAGGACGAGTTTATTTTATTTTGTTATTGCCCATAATTTTCATAATTTTCCAATCGGTAGAGACAGGCCACAAAAGGCAGACGTGCGTTAAGTGGTTCGTCTTCAAGGCTACTTTGTATTTTTTTAATCAACTCAAATAGTGTTGATTAATAAACTCTTATGTGAAACCTTTTTTTAAATATAGTACTCGTTTTTAGTAGGCCGCATGAAGCTGTCAGAGCATTTGAAGTGCTTAGCTACGTTGAAATTATTTCTCATTTCAGTTCTGTGCGGCAAACAGTTCACAACTGCCGCAGCAATACATTTTTCTTATATTTTAAGTTTTTGAATTGACCATTTTTGTTTGTTTTTCTTTTTTAATTATCTAAAAGATGTTAAGTGCCTTGGGCTTTTCTTTTTGGCATCTTTATCATCTGCATGATTCGTGAAGCAAATTTAATTTGAATTTATATTATTATTTTTGTTGCTGTTATTATTACTTTATGATCAATATATAATTATTTGTTGATATTTTTATTTGATAATTTATTTTTTTCTGATATGCTTTGGCTATATATTTCATCTGTCTTATGCTTCTGGTTGATTTCCTTTGTCCTAGCTCTCATAAGAGACAAAGAATGCAGTATGCAAGTACTTATCGATTTTTGCTATTTATTTCCAATCTACGATTTATTTTATTTATTTATTTATTTTACTATCATTTGTCTTATTCTTTATCTCCCAAGTCGATGAAAATCCCACTCAGATTAGTTAGTTGGGAGAATATTTTTGGGGCTAACTGGGTTAGGTGTTGGTTTTGTTTTGTTTCTTTAATATTTTGCATTAGGAGTGGCATAATTTTATTTATTTATTTATTTATTTATTTCTCTTAGTGTAGACTTTAACTACGAAATCAAGTACCGCCCGAAATCTTTAATGAGCTCTAGTTGACTAAAAATAAATAAAGTAATAGTAATAGTAAAGAAAAACAAGAAATTAAAAATAAATATAAAACAAGTGGAGAAGCTGAAGTGGGGTGTCCCGACTTTGAAATACTCTGTACACATGTGTAGAAAAATGATAGAAATTTAAAAAAATTAAAAAAATTAAAAATAAATGTTTCGATCGATTTTACCTCCCTTGGTATTCGAATTAACGTAAAGGAATTGTTTCTATGTGAGTGTATGCATGTCTATTCATGTCTATTCGTGTCTATTCGTGTCTGTGTAAGCATGTATGCAGCACAAAGTTCAACCAAAGCAGCGGCAACAACAACAGCTGCGGGCAGCGCTTGAGCAGAGACAAAAAAATATATGTAGCTATAACTTCCTTTAAAATCGGCCTATCATAGCTGGAAGCCCTGTAGAGTCTAGTGCACTATTTTGTCACCTGTCGATTTATTTATCTCCCACTTCAACATATTGATTTAAAATCCTAAATTGCCAAGAAAACTCAATCAATAAAATCCAAAATGTGGAAAAACCCTAAATCAATTCTTTAGTTGGAAATACAATTAGAAAAAAGTGAATTCGATCAAGAAGCATTTTGTATTAAGGCTCACATATTTTTTTTTTTTTTGGGCAATTAAAAAAGTGTTCAAAAACCAGAGTTTCCAACCATTTTTGGTTGGAATAGTAAATGTTAGTAGGCCTTGGGGCTTTTGTGGCTGTCAGAGCATTCGAATCAATTCTCATTTCAGTTCTGTTTGGCAAACAGTTCACAACTGCTGCAACAATTTTTTATTTATTTTTTGAATTTTAAGTTTTTTAATTACGATTTGTTCTATTGCGTCCATTGTAAGTGCTTTGGGCTCTTCTTTTTGGCATCTTTATCATTTTACCGATTGAACTTTCCTCTTTTTTGGGCAGTGATGGAAACCTAAATCACTCTACATTTATTTTATAGTTATATTTTTGATTTGAATATTATTATTAAACATTTTTTATTTTTTATTTGTCTGATGCTCTTAAGAGATGGGCTATTATTTCTTTCCTTCCCGTTTTCCTGGATGTACATTCCAAGTTTGTTTTTTAATTGATTTCTATTGAGGAGGTGGTGCAAGACGAGACATGATATTTTTTATTTTTTTGATAATTATTACTAAATATAGTTTTTATTTGACTGTTCATTTGTCTGATGCTCTTAAGAAATGAACTATTATTTTGTTCCTTTGCCTTTTTCTGGATGTGAGACTCACGCTTGATCTCTATTGGTTTCTGTTGAGGAGGTTGTGGAAGGAATGCCCTTTAAGTGTTGAATAAATTCATATTAAAGGTAGTTGGAAATCCGTGAAGCCCTTCATGGCTCACAGTGCTAGTGCTGTTTGATCGCTGACATATTCTAGACGGAAAGTGTCCCAACGTCGATGTCGATGTCGACATGCCGAGTGACAGTCTCAACTTGCGCTATCCATCGGCTCTGCAAGTAAATCATTCGCTTCATTTGCATTTATCAACTGCTGCTGCTGCTACTGCTGCTGTTCCTGCCGACTAACATGGACTGCCACAACTACAACAACTACAACAACTACAACAACTGCTACTACTAGCGCACAACAACAATGACCGGCCGGCCGGCCAATGGCCTTCCGCTATGGTGGTGACTTTTACAAACGATAATTAATGAAATCTGACAGTTTGCACACGCAACGGGTGCCCGTCTAACGTGGCCAGCAATGGGGTTGCATTTGTGTGGGGGGTGTGGGGTGATTTGGGGTGGTGTGGGTGGTCTGGTTGGCTACATACAATCACAGCTTGACTGGCCAGCACATTTAATGGCGACGGCGACGGCAACGATGACGCCTTGTTGGTCATCCAAATGCTAATGGCCATGAAACAACAACTGGAACTGGAACTAGACATGGGTCGATGAAGAGATGCTCGGCATGTTGGTTCGGCATTTGTCGAGTGTATCGATGAGAGGCCACGGCGACAGTGACTGCGACAGCGACGGCGACAGCGACGCTGAATGCTCTTAATGAGAAATCGTTTTAATTGAGTTTGCATGTTTATGGCTGCCTTTCACATCACCACAGTGGCGGCAACTTGAAGCCTCTTCCAGTGGCACTCCAGCTGCATACCTTATAGTTAATGCCCCAATCCCAATCCCAATATGCGCAATTACTTTAAAAGCCGCCCTCAGAGCCAAACTCTACTATGTACCTTTGGCAAAGGCACAGTGCGACCCATCCAGGCGATATGAAATGAGAAAATATCAAGTTTTGGACCTACAGTGGCGTGCGAAAATTGAGTGTTGGTTCGCCTAAAAAAGTTATTAGCAAAGCAAATGAATCCTAATTTTTTCCGATTATACTCTTAATATATCTTCACAGATCCATGTACAAAACAAAACATAAGCATGCAATGTTTAACGTAGAAAAATTAAAAACAAAAACAACTAGCATGTACTCAATATTGCTCATTTTGAAACTTGTTCAGTGACCATTAATTATACTCTGTACATGAAATGTACAGAAGTATATTAGGTTTGCGGGAGCTGAAAAATGTAACAGGCAGAAGGAGGCGTGGCAGACCCCACAAAGTATATATATTCTTGATCAGCATGACGAGACGAGTCGATCTAGCCCTGTCTGTTTGTCTGTCCGTCTGTCCGTCCGTATGAACACCTGAATCTCAGAGACTATAAGAGATAGAGACACCAAATTTTCCACAAAGATGCCTTATGTGTGTACGCTGTGCAAGTTTGTTTTATTTTTTTGATTTAGCTTTTTTACTTGTTTTAATTAAGTTTTTTCTACTTGACATACTTTCGACTAAATTTTCTGTAGAATGCTCCTTGATCAAAAAGTTCCACACACTCTAAGTCAACTGATTTGAGGTTTTTTTGTTTTGTTTTTTTTTTTTTTGCCACATCTGTGTCCTAAACAAAATGGTATCGCCATTGCTTGACATTTAAGATTTACAGGTGTTTTCAATTTTTGCAGGTTATGGATTTCATTTCATTTATTTACAAAAATTGGCTCATAAATTTTGTGTGTTTCTACAATTAGTTAACAATAATACTATATAGAATATAGGGTAAAATCCCTTATCTAATTAATTAGATATGTGTGGTGCCGTGTTGGTTTCAAAGGACCTGAAGTTCCTGCACAGTGCCATCGTTATTCGCGAATTTTTGACCGAGAACGAAACAAATACCATCCAACAGCCATTGAATTCACCTGATGTGGCTCCCTGTGATTATTTACTGTTTAATCGAGTTGCAAAGACAAAGGAAGGAATGGAATGGAAAAATCTAAGACGGCTCTGATGGCTATACCGAAAAAAGAGTTACAGAAATGCTTCGAGAACTGAATCAAACGTTGGTTAATAGAGAATAGTTTGATTTGAACTTGTATTTTGCATTTTCAAAATATATTCCAAGAACCGCAAATAATGAATATTTTATTATTTTTTTGTTATTATAATTATATTTTTTTTTAACGAAAAAATCATTCCCTTTTAGTAACTTTGAGAAAACGGGGAATTTACCAAACTCCTTTCATTATCTATGAATTTTCATTTTTAATTTTAATTTTTATTCATTCATTTTATTTTTAATAACTTAAAGAAGAAGAATTAATCAATATCTTTTTTTTTAGGATTTTTTAAATTAAATTAAATTTTAAATTTTATTCATTCCTTCAAAATTTAATGTTTCCTTTTGAGTTTTACTTTACAACTTAACTAATATTTATTATTTTTAAGCAAAAAAAAAAAACTAATTAAATAAAATAAAATATTTTTTTTAAGTAAGTTTTAATTTTATAGTGTCTTGGATTATTAAAGATATAAATAAATGTTGCCTTTATTCCCTATGAAAAAGGCAAGGACAATTACAAATTGAGGTTTATTTTTGATAAAAAATTATAAAACATAAAGAATAAACATTATTTTGTGAGTTTTTATTTTTTTTGCTCAAAAATAATGATTATTATTATTATGATAATATTGTAACCGAATGAATTAAATTTAAAAATAATCATTGTTTTATAACTTAATTAATAACTCTGCTTACAGTCCCTGATATATTCGGGGAACTCTTCGATCAAGGTAGCGAGTTATTGGAATTCAATTCCGTGTCCATTCCATGTGGGTTTTTAGAATCTCTGTGGACTATTTATACGAAGCTTCGTTTCTTCCATTTTTTTATATCCACTATATACTTAGTATACAAGTACTTATCCATGTGTTACACTAAGAAGCAAGAAGAGCTACGACTATCATCATGTCTGTGTCGCTTGGCAAAACATCGTACTGTGTGCTGCGTGTGGTATGCGGAAAAGCCAGTCCGGCCGCATATTGTCATGTACAATGGCATCGTTTTGTGGGTGGATCGTCCCTCCCACATGGACAAGGACGACATCAAATGTAACCGCATGCTGTTGCCGCCGATGCCGATGCCGACGCCGACGCCAACGCCTCCTGATGATGAGGGTCAATTGTCCATTAGTGTGCGGCTGCAATGGGGGTTTCCCCTCCCTGCACGCATGTGGCGCTGTCGCTTGTCGTTTGTCGGTTGCCGCTGTGTGTTGTTCATAAGACTGAGTGCTATGTACGAGTATTTTTGACAAGCCACCCTCGCTATTAAAACTTGCGGCTGGGCGCCGTCCATTGCATAATTATTTGTTGATTATGTAAATTTTGTGGAAGCGCTGCCATGCAACTTTGCAGGCATAATGCGTCAAACTTCATTAATAGCTGCTTGTCGTGCATCAATCAAACGCAGCTTGAATAGCAACAGCCCTGCATCATTCATTGCCTTGCATATTTATTCACTCGATGAGTTTTCTGTCTCCACAAATACACAGCAGGCAGAGCCATAGCCATAGCCATAGCCAGACAAAATATGTAGTAGCATGAAGAAGGAGAAAAAGAGTTAAGAGCCCAGACTTTTGGTGTCAGCAGTTTTTCTTTTCCCACCCGTCTCGAGACAAAAGCGGACGCGACTCTTTTCTACTTCGTACTCATCTTGTAGATGCTGTTGCTGTTGCTCCTCTTTCTCTCCCTCTCTCTTGCTCTCTCACCTCTCTCTCGCTCTTTTGGCAACAAAGCAAATTGGTGTAATCTATTTTCAGGCGCATCAGCTGCTGCTGCTGCTGCTGCTTTCGCTTCTTTTGCTGCTTCGACTGCTTCTACTGCTGTTTGTTATCAAATGAAATGGATTTTTATTAGATTTCTCTCTCTTGTAAAGAAGATTTAAATTTATGTTCCTTTTTATGCCCTTGCAAAGGGTGTTATAACTTAGTCCGACGTTTGTAAAACAACACACAATTCTGGCTAGGTTTTCGCATTGCGTTTTAAGGAGGATTACCGCCTAGCCACACTTTCTCGGAACACATACTTTAATTGCTTTAGATGCTTCTTTTTTTTTAATGGTTATTATTTAATACGTCCTGGATAGCATTTGTTCGCTCTGTAAAGAAGATGTGACAATGGAAAAAGGTTGAGTGGCAAATAAAGTTCGATTCAGAGCTTAGTCGATCAGGCTGCTCCTTTGCTCAGCAGAGAAAATTGTTTGGAACGCGCTGCTAAAAATTAAACAACACACTAGTTCCTCAATAGGAAATCATAAAATTATTGACATTTATGTGAAGTAGTTTCCATTTATTGCCTGAAAAAGTGATTATGCGAATCAGACAGTTTTTATTTATTTTTTTAAATCTGCAATTCTGTTTATCCAAACAAAGCGCCAGAACATATACCTCCAATAAGTTGTCGCTTGAATTACTTTAATTGTTGGATCTAGTCTAGTCTAGTTTGGGGATTTGTTGTAGTTCTTAAGAGAGCGTTTACATCAAGTATTTGTCCATTTCTGTAGCCTTCTGTTAAGATGTTCCCAATTTAGGTTAACTAAGCACTAATTATTTAGTTCAACTAATAGCTGCCTGTGTGCTTCTCATGTGACAAGCAAATAATTTGCACATCAATTTATTTAAATTAAATTAAGGCATCGAAAGGTTTATTTCCCTGCTTCTTATGTTTTGAATGCCATTCTATTATGGACATATTTGTGCAAATAGTTTGCCAGTCTGATCACATTTATAGTCAAGCCTATTCCATTTCTGAATTGAATTGAATTGAATAGCTCTTGCAAGCCCAAAATGAACATCATTTTCCAATGCCTTTTGTTAATTTTTTACATTATACTTGTTTTGGCAATCCTCTTAAAACCAATACCTCATTTTTCAAGAACATTAAAATAACAAAAATTCAAATATTTGCTGTAAGTGTGAATGAAGGTAAAGGTTCTTGCATATATGAATGAAAGGCCATGCTGGCAACAAGAGTACTAAAGGTACATATATTATAGGCTTTTGTGCATAATGAATAATAGCCAATAAATATCGAATGTATGTGTATGCCAGTCCGACCACATTTATATTCTAGCCTGTTCCAAATCCTGCAGTGAATTTAATTTTGGATTCATATCCAATAAACCGATTGAGTTATGCGATCGTTACCATAATAAAGTAAAGTGAGCTAAAGGTGTTTTTTTTTTCGAAATTGCACACATTACTTTATTTAATGCAAATTTAATTAATTTAACAAATTCAGCTCAGCTTTTTCCTCGAATCAAATGTTTAGTCGTGAATGTCCACCAATGAATAGCATCCTTTGTCCATCTCTTAGCTACTTCTTTGCTGACTTTTTTTTAATGCAAATTAAATGAATTAAACAAATTCAGCTCTGCTTAAATATCCCCCATTGGAGAGCTTCCATTGTCCATCTCTTAGCTACTTTTTTGCTTACTGTTTTTGGTTTGCAAAGATTCTGATACAAATTTTCAAAGCATTCTTTTTTCCACTCCTCAATTGTCTCTTCTTCGAATGGGTTTTTAAATAGAAATCTTCAATCACGATTTTCATTTTTTTTCCTTTTCAACATCACGGCCTTCATCGAGTCACGCTCACGCTCTCGACTCACGCCCATCTCTAGTGTGTACGGTGGATAGTCTGAACCAAGTAGTATGTATTATTTATTAAGAGTCTTTGTGCCAAGCCTCGAATTCCAACAATTTTATGGTCACATGTTGCTGAGGCTGTAATTTTATGTGCGGTTGTCTAAATTGCGTTCTTCTTGCCACTTCCATCGGCCCCTCTCAAATGGCAGTTGCCGTGTCTTTGTCTGTTGCAAGCTTTTATAGTTGATTAAGGCATATCAAATGTCAAATGTCACTAAAGTCGACGGTCGACGGTCGAGTTGTAAAAACTAAACAAAAAGGGCGCGGGGGTTGTGCGACCCTATTGGATTGGGTTTTATGGTGCGGCAGCGCACAGGTGAAGGCTTACAGCCCCACCGGCCCAGCCGCCGACACCACCCCAGCATACATAGCTCATACGCCGTACCATAATAAAAATAAATATAAAAAACACAGAGAAGAAAACATAAGTAAAAGAAAAAAAAAAGAAGAAACCTATTTTAGATGGCGCGTATATTGCATTGTCTGCCCTTCCAGTCCCGACTCCACCATTTGTCTCTGAGCTGTCTCTGAGTTGTCTGGCAACCGACTCAATTGCCAATGACGCAATGATGGCAGCGCAACGTGCTTGTTTCTTTACAGGAAACGGAAATTGAAGCATAAAACTGCCAAGCTGCAACCAACACCAAGTCCCATCCCCACCACCAACAACCAGCAACCAACCACTAACCAAACCAAATCAAACCAAACCACAGCAAACCGCACAACACGGTTCACTGAAATGTAAAAAGCGTAACTCTCAAACGGAAATAAGTTTATTTAACGTGGAAATATCGTACATTATCTTTGCCATCTTTGCTGCAATCAAACGGCCTCAGATATTTCTGCTTTGCTGACTTGCCCCAAAAAGAAAAAAAAGATAAACCAAATGTGGTTAATGAATGTTTAAATGAGTGAATGATTAAATGAGCTCTAATCTAAAATACGCTCTGTGTTACAAAAATTACAGATTAATTAGCACACCTAATATTTCAAGTATATACTATTCTTAAATAATATTAGTAAATGCATAAGATAAGATAAGGATAAGTTATGATAAAATAAGATAAGATAAGATAATATAAGATAAATTAAGAAGAATTACCGATAAATTAGCACACTTAATATTTTAAGTATATACTTTTTAAATAATATTAGTAAATACATAGGATAAGATAAGATAAGATAAGGATAAGTTAGGATAAAATAGGATAAGATAAGATAAGAAGAAGAAGAATTACCGATTAATTAGCACACTTAATATTTCAAGCATATACTTTTACTTAAATAATATTAGTAAATACATAAGCTAAGATAAGGATAATACATCTCAGCTTATCTTTATAGTATATAAGATGAATGACTAAATAAGTAATAATTTAAAATGTGTTGTTACAAGAATTACAGATTAATTAGCTCACTTAATAATTCATGTTATACTTTTACTTAAATAATATTAGCCAATACATGGGATACGATAAGATAAGATAGGGACAAGACATCTTAGCTTATGTATCTATATATATATATATTTATAAGATTCCCATGTCACGCTGTTTCTCCTTGATAGTTAATCAAAATTCACATGTATCAATAACTTCGAAGATAAGATAGTAGCAGTACTCCTGTTACTAAAATATATCACAAGTTTTAAAATGTTTAATTTTACGAGTACGTCAAAAGTAAGACTGACAAAAAATGCAGACTGAAATAGAACGTCGAGTAAGTGTTAGTTGCTTCTTAAAGTATTGAACGAAAGTGTGTCTGTTGGCCAATTGATTGTAAAAAGGCTGATGAATTACCTATTTCTCTATTCTTCGAAACTACTGAAGACTGTGGTTTAATCGGCTGCACTCAAAATTTGCGTTGATTCTTATACAAGTATATAGCGAGTAGAGTCGCATACAAGTTTTTTCTCAGTTTTCTGCATCAACTTTTGAAGCAACGTGCACTTTAAAATAATTGAAGAACTGTAGAAAGATTTGTTGATTCTTTAAAATCAGAACTAGTTTTTTTTAAAGGAAGACAAGCTTCTTCTTCACCTGGAGGAGGAAGAGAAGAAGGCCGGATCAGCATTACTAAATTTCTAAAAGGCCACCAGTTTAAGCGAGTCCTCTCTGGCCTCCACCGGGCTTTTCCATAATGATAACGCGCTCCTTGTTGGTCAGCAGTGAATAAAAGCCCAGTATAGTAATTCTTAAAATCATTTTAATCATTATCTACGAATTTATTTTTAATTTTTCGATTTATTCGGAGGCACTTGAGTCAGCCATGTGCAAGCAAAATTGATTTTCTGTGGCATATATATTTTGAGCTTAAAATACCACACAGCTGGCCACCCACGCGAAAATACTTTAAGCGCCTGTGAGCGCAGGACTTACAATTCCAATTAGATTTGAAACTCAGGAAAGCTTCAATTAGGCAGCTCGGCGTAACTTCGAACAGGTTAGTTGGCAGCTGGAAGGCGACAAGCGCTAAAAATATAATAAATGTCAAACAATTTCTTGAACAAAAACACATACATACATATGTACATGTATATAAAGGGGGTGTAGGTATATGTGTGTTAGAAGGCAGTCTGTGTGAGAAGGCAGCGAGAGCGAGCGCTGAAAATTTTAATTATATTTGCAATTGCAATGCTATAAATTTTCAGCACAAGCACAAAATGACACACACTCATACACACACACACACACACACACTCATACACACACACGCACACACGCAGAGCCACAAATACAGGCACGCATAGGAGCCGCAAGTTTGCAGAAGCGCGTGAAGCGGCGCTCAAAAGTATGCAACACAGACGCCAGAAAGAGAGGATATGGCTATATGTGTGTGTACTCTAAGAGTATAGGAAGGAACAACTACACCTACACGCTGGCGATAGCGATTGGGATGGCAATGGCGATAGCGTTAGCGATGTCGTTGGCTCAGACAACCGAAATATGTGGCAAGATATTTTAATATGCCCAGAGAATAAACACAAAAAGTGTCAGAGTTGTCGTTCCTTTGGTTGGTTTTTGCTTGGGGGGGGGGAGGCGGGTGGGGGGATGGTGATGGAGTAGGTGGGTTGTGTGGGTGGATGGGTGGATGGATGGGGGGTGATGGTAAAGCAAACGTTAAATTAAATTGCAATTTGTGGCTTAATTTATTTTTATCGCGCTCGCTTATTGCGTTCAGAGGCGGGTCAGAGGCGAGAAGCGCGGAATGAAGTGCAAAGAAGGAGCCAAAAGTTAAAGCATGCTTTGTGGCTACACACCCACACCCACACGCACACACACACGCACATACACATACGCATATGTTGGTATATATGAACGTATGTGGTAGAAGTAGCACCTGCGGCTGCCGTTTGCCGTTTTGGGTAATGCTATTATTGGAATTTTAATTTCCTATTTTAAAGCTGTCAAGCGCTTAGCACTAGCATGCACACACATAAATGCATATGTGTGTGTGTGTGTGTGTAGGTGTATAGGTAGCTCTGTGTGTAGCAGAGTGTGGCGGGGCGCTTAAATAAGTACGCTAGGTTAGACAAATAAAATGCTGCCAGCGTGCGCTTCGCATGTCTCTCTATATGTTTGTGACTGTTTTTGTCTGTGAGTACACTCATACATATGTACATACATATGTATATGGATGTGTATGTGTGAGTGCGTGTATGTTGAATGCTTCCTTCCAATTTAGCTGTGCCTTTGTTTTTGCTGCCTGCTGGTGTGCAATTTCACGCGAAGTTACAGAGCATCAATCAAAGCTAACGCCCCTATGTGCTGGGGTATTGGTGTGACAAACAAAACCACAAGCGCACCACCCCCACCCCCACCCCCAACCCCCCACCAACCACCAACCACCACTCCTAGCAACAGCCACCTGAAGCATAGTAGGTATCTCGATATATGTGTGAGTGCGTGTGAAGGCAGACGTCTTGAGAAAAGTTTAAGTTAAAGCTGTCGAGCAATCAAGGATTTTGTCAGCTACGGTGTCGTCAGAGCAGAGCTATGGAAATAATCATTTGTACCAAGCGGGACTTAGTTATAAGGACATCCGTCACCTCTCAGTTGCCATAGGCGCAAAGCCCGACAACGCTTTGCATGCAAATGCACCAAATAAGCGAACGTCCAGAACGAAATTGCAAAATAAAACCATTGCAGACTCTGGCTTTGCTGGTGTATCTAGAGACAGGCAACAAAGAAGGATACGCAAACAGATATTGCAAAAATATACATATCTATAATATTATTCGTGCCAACTTTATTTTATGTTGGCCTTTTGAAGTGTTTGGCTGCTTACTGCAGAATAATTTTTTTTTTTTTTTTGTATTAGCAGAGTGTTTTTATTTAAAACTGTCCATCGTGGACAATCATTAAATTGGTTAACTAAACTTGACAATTAATTTATTTCATTTATTGCAGGATAATGCAACGTCTCACAGCTCTTCTCACTTTTAACCATCAACAACTCCTCATAGTCCCTTGACTTGGCTAATTTTCGTAAAATGGCAATTTTCCTTGAGGCTATTTAAAAAGCTTTTACCAGCATTCTGATGTCCTAAATCACCCGTGTACCCAAAGGAGAAAAGTGTATTCTAGTTGAATTTCGAATTAAACAAACCTTTGCCTTTTGTCAATATTGTGAATTCTGTGTTAAATATTTTTGAAGAGTCCCGCGTTTTAAGCCATCTTTAGATCAGGCTCTTAATCTTCTCTCAATCGCTAAAACTAATCTGATACCCTTCGCTTTGTTATTAATACTATTATTTATTATTTAAATCTCTTATTAATTTAATATTTACTTTTAATTCTAACCTCTATCCATGCGATGCAAGTATTAGGTTACTTTTAAATTAGTGCGCTAATCATTCAATATTTTTAGATCGATTAAGAATACATATTATACATTTTTAACTAAATACATTTCTAATTTAATGTTTAGTTATTTTTTATTTTTAATTTGAACGCAGCATTTTAAAAGTTGAATTTTTATTTCTACATAAATTTCAAGTTTATTTGGCTCCTTTTTATTATTGTTATTACTAATAGTTACAAGAATGGTTTTAGGTTATTTTCATTTAGTTAGTCTCTTGCAAGTTACGATTAACCAACTAATTAAATCAATTTAAATTTTTCAAACAAAAATGCTATATACATTAATATGGAAGAAATTTGAAATGAGAAATAAATAAATCATATATATACTTAATTTAAATAAAGCTGAATTAAAATGGATGTGTGTATTGTAATGACTAGTGTAATATCTTAAAAGTAATCTCTTACTGTAATGCTAGAATAAGTTAATAAATAAAAATTAAAAAAAATCAATTATAAATCATACAATATATATTAATATTCAAAATAAAAAGAGCATTTTTTAAACATTTTTTTTCTTCAATTTTTCTTTGTTATTTCAAGATGAAAATGAAGTTCATTATTCATTGGTTTCGAATTTGATTTATTCCATGTTAAAAAAGTGAATGAAATAACGGGATATTTATTTGGTAGTTCCTTTCGAAACTTTAGAGAGAGTCTCGAAAGAGAATTAGCATTTAGCAAATAAATGTATAAATAAATAAACTTTGGAATGCCGTTGCATAAGGAGGAGGAGAAAAGGACAGAAGAGAAGTCAAGTCAGTGATGACACCACAGTTGAATCAAAAGAATAGTGTTATAAATGACTGCCGCTTGAAATTTGGCAACAGCTCGCAATCTAGCATTGTGCGATTTCCCTCTAGTATTGACAGAGAAATCATATTAAAGTGGCAAGCAATATGATATACAGACCCAGAGCCAGACCCAGACCCAGCATCGGGTGACGATGGCTCTGTTTGTTACTTGTGTGTTCCATTTATTCGTTCATTGTAGCCAACAACTGAAAAAATACAAAGTTTAGCTTTTAAACTCTACCAAACCCAAACCTAAAGCCTAACCCACACACACACGTATAGTACTGCGAGGGTGACACCTTAGTGGCGTACGAGTATCAAACGGAGCTATGCGGAACGAACACGTGAGAATGCGCGCTAGATGCCAACACCAAAGACCCAACACAACCAACACCCAACATGTCAGAGACAATAACTTCATCTGGCAAACGCCGAGGAGCAACAGCAACAACAACAACAACAGCAACTGACGTTGTACTTTGTAATTTGAAGCCAGGGCGCATTGGCCTGCCCCGGCCCGGCTCGGCCCGGCTCGGCTCGGCCTGGGTGGCTGGATGTGCAGAAGCAGGCAGGAAGCAGCAGGCATAATAGGCGTAAACCGGAAGTTAAGTGTAAAAATAATAATAAAGGTGTGTGCTTGTGTGAGAGCCATTGTATCGAGCACCAGCCCCCCAAATATGCCCGCTGCACACCTTTGTGCCTTCGGGGCCGAGGAGCATGACGATGACGACGATGAGGCCGACGCCGACGCCAACGCCGACTCTGACTCTGACTCTGAGGATGGAAATGACGACAGCAAGCCCCGCCGCACACTTTTGAGTTTTCCTTTTCGACTTTTGCTATTGAAATTTATGCATGCCTGTGTGTATATATATATATATATATATATATATATTTGTTTGTGTGTGTGTGTTTCTGTGTTTGTGTCGCTACGCGCTTCTTCGTTTAGGGTAAATGTCTCCCCAAGGATAATTCGGGCATGAAATTACAATCGAAGTGTTGCAAAAGTGTTGGCGCCTTTTGTCTACCATTGTAACGTTTCGCAATAACAACAACAACAATAGCAGCCATTAAGCTGAGCAACAAAAAATGGAACAATGGTATAACAAAAAGAACCGAGAAGAAGTTGAATGTTGAAAGCACAGCCAGTCCTGTGCCTTTTTGTGATTGCACGTGGGTTCGAGGGTTCAGAGCTCGTATCACGCCCCCACTTGGCATAGGTTTTGCAGGTAAGCAGCAGAGGTCGATCTTCCACCCCTCACCACACTGCGGGCAACTCACTGGGCTTTGCAGAGCTGGGTAGCTGGGGGAGATGGTGTGAGCAACGTTTATGGTCACTATTTATAAATAGCTTGTGGGGGCGGGGGTCTACTAGTTACTATTTCTGTGTCCATCATAATTATGTATACAAGCATTCTCTTTTTCCCTCTCTTTCTATCTCTCTCAGCATCTCTTTGTAGACTCGTAGCAAAGCTTAATGGTTTAATGGACTATAAATAGATTCACCTATAAGCATTAAAGAGATGACTGCAAGAATTATCTTTCTCTCTCAGACTCTCTACCTTTCTCTCTCTATCTCTCCCTTACCTTTTCTTTGTAGACTCGTAGCAAGCATTAGAAGTATTAAAATTAACTCAGCAAAAAGTATTAAAGAGGGGTCTCCAAGCATTCTTTATTTTCCACTCTCTATTTCTCTCTCTCTCTCTCTCTCAGGTTCTTTCTGTTCACCTCTCTCTCACCCCCTCTTTTTACACTCTTAGCAAACTTTATTATCTCAGCAGCGAACGATGCATTGTTATAATTCTATTTTAAGATAGAGTATTCGGGAATATTACTTGAAAAGTACTTTATTTTTCCTTTAGTTGTATTTCTCGTAAGAATTATCTCTGTATCTCTTTCTGTCTACAACTTGAAGCAAACATTAGAAGAATATAAATAGACTCAGCAATAAGTATTAAACGATATTTCAGTCAGACGTTAAAGTAAAATATTGGTTAATATTACTTGGGAAGTACTGTAGGTATAGTTCTCGGAACAAGTCTCACTCTCTCTCTTGTAGCCTGGTAGTAAGCATTAAGGCAACAAGTATGAAAGAGGAGTCTTCCTTTCATATTCCAACAAGGCATGCATTGTTTTAGTGAGATGTTTGGGAAGAGCATTGGAGAACATTACTTGGGAAGTAATTTAGTCAAAGTTCTCGTAAGAATTCTCACTCATTCGTAGCAAACTTTAAAAGAATACAAAAAGACTCAGCCCTAAGCATAAAAGAGAGGTCTGCATTTCATATCCCAGCAGGAAGGGATGCGTTATTTCAGTCAGACATTAAGGTAGAGTATTGGGAAAATTCACATAATTATAGAGTTGGGCAGTACTCTAGTTATAGTTAAAATCGATATCAGACTAATCATCATTAAGGAGACTTGGAATAGCTGCAATAATTTGATTATCAAGCCTCTTTAGAGCTTTTACGTTGCCAACTAAAACGGACACTAATTAACGACTACTGATTAACTAAACGACTATTGAGCTTAGAGTGCTTGAGAGAGCTATGGGGGAAGTACTTTGATTTCTATGCTCTGGCATTGTTTCCTCAATTTTCTTTGCTCACGCACTCGAACGTGGCCCGGAGCGGGTCTGAATTGGTGGCAGCTTCAGGTTTCCCCCTAAGCTACGCGTCGAATCGTAAATAACAGCAGCGACGAGCAGGAAAAATGCAATTTTGTTTACGCTTTTTAATTTTTGCTTTATTGTGTGCAAGTTATTTCCTAACCCGTGTGGCAAGCGTGTGTCCCCACACTCGTAGCTCGCAGGCAGGAGGCAGCAGAAACAACAGCACCACTTACATAATACACGTGAGTTTCTGGCGCCCCCCACACCCACACCCACCGTCTCCATGCACCCCCCAATCGACTAGCAGCTTCTAAAGCAGCTCCCGCGGTGAAAAATCTAACGTTTTTTCCACCGGTTTCTGGTTCGCAGTTCTTTCCCGGCTTCCATTGTTTCGAGCTCTTTCTCTTTCTCTTTTTTCCTTCACTTTCATTTTTGTTGTTGTTTTGTTTTGTTTTTTAATACCGCCATATCTCTCATTTCATTCATTTTTGCATCGCCATACATGTATCTATCATGGGCCAAAACATGTACTGCTTTAACTTGGCCCCGACCTGCCCTGCCCAGGATAGATACAAAACGCTGCTTCTGCTCCCGCACTGTGTAGAGATGAGCAACGCAACGAGGTTTCTAAAGGACAAATGGGGACGTTACCATGTTATAGGTAAGTAATGAATTTCTATAGGTAGGTCCGCCTGTTCGTCTGTATGAACTCCGTTTACTGTTAAGCCATAACAGCTAGAGAAACCAAACCTAGTATGTAGACTTATCTTAGCCATATACAGAGCAAGTTTATTACAAAACACACAAAGGTTGATTATCTTATATGGCTGCTATAAGAGCGATCGGCTGAGAAATCACTTCTAGTAGGAGAAAATATCTTAACCAAGCTTTGTATTTATAATACTCTGGAGTTGAAGCTGATGATAAGTAAAACATACATATATTCAAAATTTGTTTTTTATGAGGATATTTTAAGTATAATTAACATTCATGAGTTTTTAATAGTGTCTCACCATAATTTGAATAAAAATTCTACCCATTCATTGATTAATCTTCAAAGCAGATTTTTCAGTCCATAAACTATCCAACAAGTGCTGGAATATTGCAACCTCATTTGTGAAGACTATGATTTATTTGTAAAAAACTTGATAGCTACCTAAATAATATGGAAGCTCGCAGGTCTAGAGAACCCATAACAAAGTCGTAGACACGCAAATATCGCTCATCTCTGGCGCTCTGCTACTCTGTTACGTTTTCCATCCCTCACCTCCATCTATCTCTGGACCAACGTGCGGTCGGGCATTAAGGTATTTGTACGAGTATGTATGTATATGTATATGCTTACATTTTTATTCTTTGGCCAGAACCCGAATAAAGCGCTTGATTTAGCTGCGAAGCTGTATTAGTTTCTCGTATTGCCACGCTCTGTTTCCACTTCCAACTAGCATGCCCAGTAGTTTTATACAGATTTCTACAATTTTCATGCGGGCAGCGAAAATTGAATAAATGCTTGAGCTTAATATTCAAACTACCTCGTCTCTTCAGCACTCCCCCCCACTTAGGGTATTAGCCAGTTATGTAGTTGAGAAAAAAACGAAGCTCACAGTTAGCTACAAATAAAAGAATGGCTCTCTTAGCTATTCGCTTACTTTTATACAAACTCCCAGACCTAGCATAGGCATTCCCTAAAATATTTAACCAACCAGAAGACTATAAAAATATTAATATATAACAAAGGATTAATAAACAATAATTTCAACAAAATAAGAACAACTTCAAGCTATTCCAACACAAATTAATATGCGCTAAAAAGTTTAACAAAAAATAATTGAAAGAATCGTCCAAATCGCTTTACATACTAGAATTTTTCCTTTCTCGGACTTAGGAGGCATATCATTTTTTTTTTATCCCACCACACCGAGTTATGTTACGTTTAACAGAAGGAAAGATCAACATAAGGAAGAATTTGTATAGTGTATGAGGGGTATGCTACGCTTCCTTACCTCTTGGGTATAGGGTTCATAAAATAACAGACAGTCTGGCCAGACATTCCCCATCTTTGGATTTAGATTCAACAAAATCAACATAGAGTAAACAATTTGAAAACAAATCGGTTTGTGCTGTACTAGAAATTTCTAAAAATGTACAAACTTTGGAGGATGTAAGAGCTGTAAAGAAATTAAAGTTAAGTATTGAATGATTTATATGTTGAAAGAAAGGCAATAATGAAGAATTAACTGTAAGTCGTGTGTGAAACTGAAAATTCACAATTGAAACGATTGTTTTCGATTACTGTCGTAACTGATTTGCTTATCAAGTGCCCTAACTATAGCGATATAGGATTTATCTTCTCCTATATGATGAGCAGCTTATTGGATCCTTTATGCTATATCTTAGCCTCCTTTTGCATTTACATCGGACAGTTTGGTTTTGGGGTTGACTGTACCTTTGGCCATTTATTTCATTTCATTTTTCTTTCATAATTCTCAATATCTGGAGCATGCAAATATTATTGCGGCACTGATAACATTAAATTTAATGGCAATACTCACTCAACAGTCTGTGGTCCATGTGGGGCACACAACATTTGTTCTCGAGCCGCATGCGAGTATGTGGGAGTCCTGTGACTCATCAAAGACACATGTGGCCACACAGACAGAGCAATGGTGGGCATGGGCAAGAAATAAAAATGCTTTCACACACACACACACATACACATGCAGACAAACAAAACACAAAAACCAAATTACGACCTATTTTTCGGTTTTAGTCCAAAACATGGCCATACATAAGCAACCCCCCAGGCCAGCGGTTAAGCCCAACAGGCAGGCCAACGACCGTTGTTGACTCACCCGCACACTTTGTGGGCTGCCCCGATGATGCTGCACACACACACAGATAGACACACACACACACACTCGCACACATACCCGTACATAGAAAGTCTATAAAAATCCACAAATAAAATGTCATTTGCCTGCTACGTGCCTGGCATCTACTTATAAACTAAATTAAGGATAACATTTGAAAAATTTGCACAAAATAAAATCAAGCCAGAGTAACGAAGAAAGCCAAAGCTAAGCCACCCCCAACTCACACCCCCACCCCTCATCCCAACAAGCCTAAGAACACATAGAACGCTGTGCTGAATGCTTAAGTTGAAAATGTTGCCATCGCCTTGGCATTGCTTTGTCTGAGGAAGGACGAGCGGCGAAAAAATAGAAATAAAATATACACAATAATTTAAATTGCTTTACAATGAAACCCTAAAATGTCAATAGAGCGGCGCGCTATTTGCTTTTTCTATTTATTCACCAGACGACGGCGTCGCATCCAATGCCAATGGCCGACTGAATGGCAGACTGCAGCCTGCACAGTACAGCCAATGGACAGATGGGGAGAGGGTATAGGGCAGCGCATGCTGCTCGTATTTGTATTTGTAAGAGTATACTCGTAGTCCTCAGAACCACCGCCCTCTCGTCTCCCTTAGTATGCAAAGTGGTGCCGGTTTTGCATTTTTTGGCTACTCTGTTGGCATTTCTTTGCCTTTGCCTTTGCCTCTCCCTTTTGGCTTTGGCTTTCCTTTCATTTCTTGTTCTTCTGCATTCTCTTCCCCCATCCCAGCCACCCCCATCTTCATTTATCGTGAGCACATTGAATAGAAGTGGATAATAAAGCGTATGTACATGGGTTGACAACAACGATGTCATCAGCATCATCATCTTGTGTCCGTCCTCCTTCTGCTCGTCCCTGTCCATGAGGGTGTGACGGCAGCGTGTGAGTAATGACGGCTGTCTGTTCCCCTTCTTCTGCCTCTGGCGCTTGCCAATAATATGGCTATTCAGTATTAGGGTTAAATACTTGATTCAATATTCAGAACAGGTTTGAATAATGCCGCTTCAAGAACTCAACTGATAATTTGTTGCAAACATTCGAACATTGCTTTCTAGTTAACAGTCAGAACTTGGTAGATAGACGCATAGCGACATTTCATTCAAACAATTTGTTATATTTAGGTGAAATGCACGTCTTATTATTATTATTGTTTTTTTTTTTCTTTCAAACATTGCTGAATTGAACTGATAATTTGTTGCAAGCTTTCGAACAATGCTCTCTAGTCAAAACTTGATAGTCGCATTCCTGACGTTCTCTCTTATATTTAAATAAAATCCTCTTGTATTGAACAGATAATTTGTTGCAAACTTTCGAACATTTCTCTCTAACAACTTACTCGCCATAACATTTATATACTCTCGATATACTCTCATTTTTTGCATTCTCGTTATTATTTAATTGACAAATTTTGAATATTGAGATGAATTCTTAAGATTTGAGCTACTTTAGTTATTTATCAGCGCTTGATACATCAGTTCTTGGCGTTCTCATCAATATCCATCTAAAAAATTGGTTTCAAAAAATGTACTTACTTCTTCTTCTATATAGCTTTTAATCATTTCTCTCACTCGTCATAGCTTGAAACCAGCATTCTCATCAGTTTTCAATAAAAATAATATTGTGTCAATATTCGTAGCAAATTTGCATTACGCTTAAAGAACTGAACTGATGGAATCTTTATAAAAATTACTCTCTAGTGGCTTGTCAGAGCTTGATAGTCTTCTTCTTATGTATTGTTATTATTTATTTAAACAATTGATTATATTTGAGTGCATTTTTTAGGAAGCAATCTGTTCAACATTGCTTTCTAGTTTCAGCACGTGCTTTATCAGAAAATGATTAATGGAAACCGCATTTCCACATTTTTGTGGTCCAATTCATTCCGAAAACGGCACTTGCAGCTAATCAGAGATAAACTAATCGCTAGCTTCTGTTATTTAGAATCATTTGTGCTTTTTTAAAGGCATTTTAGATAACTAGTTATATCTACTACTCGGTGATATCTTTTCAACGATGAATGAAAACGTAGCTACTTATTTTGTAGTATTTAATAGATTTCAACTATTCTTTAAAATATACAAGTATAGTATCTACAAAAAGATGTTTCTACTCTTTCTAATTTCTATGAAAATATTAAAATATTTTAAAGATAAACCATCTGCTTGCTGTTAGTTACAGTATTGTGTATAATAATTGAAATATAATTTTGAAATGTTACTTTCTGGTGGTCTGAGTTTTGATGAACATTGTTGCCAGTCTCTGGTAATAGTGATTGGCAGTTTATTAATCAACAGAAACTAACAAAAAATATTTAAAATGCAATATTTTTCTAATTCTGAAGGCAATATATTTAGAAGCCATAGCTCCTTGGCATGCTTGTTATCAACAAATTTGGTACCCACTCGATTGTCTTTGGCTTGCTTCTGCTTTTGATTTGACTGATTTAACTGAACAGTAAAAAGTCCAAATATACCAGGCAGGTGTGGACAGACACCATGATTATACAAATCGTCCGTTTGAACTGTGCGTCTGTATGAACACAAAGAACTTTTGAACCAAATTAGCGAAGAATATCAAGCTGGGTATGTTGACTTGTCTTATCTATACTTGTATGTAAACAAGAATTCTTCAAATTATATATAAATTCATCATCTATATCATCTACTCATATATGAATGCAGAACTGCATAGAACTGTGGTATATTAAGATTTCTCAAGCGAATTAATTTTGTTTCTAAAGATGCTTGTAGTACAGTGATTTATTGCATTATTAAGTCTTGACAAATTATACATATATAAACTCATCATGACTGTCATAGAACTGATCGGTGAAAAAAACACACCTATTGAAATAAATAATTTGTGTGTTTATCAAGATTTATCAAGCAAATTGATTTTGTTTCTAAACATAGCACAGTGATTCATAACATTATTAAGTTTTAACAAAATCTCCACACTATATCGTATAGCTGTTATAGGAACGTTTGATAAAATTCAATTTTTTTTTACGTAACGACATCACTAATAATTGAAGTTTTATCGAAATCGATTAACCATACCTTTTAGCTGCCTTAGGAGCGTTTGGCGTAAGAAATTACAATTTAGTTAAATGACTGTAGCGGGGGTGAGGGTATTCAAGAGTCGGTCTTTTGCTAACTTGTTCGTGTCTTTAGCTTCTAGTCTACCCCCTACTTGTTGTCTTTGCCAATTACAGAGTACTTCTTATTCGCTCTGCATACTACTCGTACTACCCAGAGTCGGGGCACTCGACAAATTTGCTATGCATAATCGTGTCTCGAAATTAAGAATACAATTCTGTGTGCGTGCGTGTGTGTGTGTGTGTGTGTGTGTGTGTGTAGCGGTGGTTTTCGAAAAACATAAGGGTGGCACAATCGACAAAGCTATAGTTGTCTTTTGACTGTGAATGCTGATGCGTACAGCATATACCCCAAGTAATGAATGGGAGCGTAAAAGCGGGTCATGAACCCTTTAAGTCAAAAACGTTGAACAACAACAACAACAACAGCAACAACTTGGCTAAAGAAGAATATGAGTACCAATGGTGTGCAATTTTTGTGCAGAGCCATCACATATTCTGGTCTGCCACTGCATTTCATATTTTCAGAGAAAATCCAATCAAACGACAACGCACGCACGTACAGCGTGCTAAATATTTTAGCAGAATTGAAAGCATAAATGTGCGAATATACAAACGAGTATAGTATATATAGTATGTATATATTCCACACACATGGATCAGAGATGCGCCACACGCACCAACCGAAAACAGCCGCGACCCATAAACTCGAACCTGCAACAGTGTTTGCCAGGGCCAGCATTTGCACTGCATTTAAAAAACATTTGCGGTTTTTATGCTTAATCATCATCATCATCAGCAGCAGCAGCACTACCCGCCCCTTAGTAACTGCCCCCCTCCCCAATAAAGAGCACAAACAAGAACAAGAACAAGAAAAAAAGAAGAAGCGTCAAGTCACATGCATTTGGAAATTCCCAGCACGCTTGTATATATTAATAAAAATGCATTAGTTCACATTTATTTTGGACATAAAACGTGTAAAAGTAAGCAAAAGACAGGCCAACCAACCAACGACCCACCGACCCACCGACCCCCCGACAAGCCGACCAACCTCAGGGGGCAGCTTGAGGAAACTGGAGATTTGCTCGAGCGCGCTCAGCGGACTATTTGGCAACCGGGAAGCGACAAACCGCCCGAACCGACAGCCCAGCGACTACTCATTTAAAGCTTAGGGACTTTTACTTTTACTCTCTATCGTTTGAAAGCTAAATAATGTACATGACAAAAGCAACAGCGACCCCCTCAACCCCCCCCCCAACACACACCCCTAACCCACGCAATTGTTACCAGTGTCATGTACCAGAAACAGAAACAGAAGCAGAACCTGCGACCAGGTCGTTACACTCAGAAAAATAAACGCATGTAGCCGCCTATCCATACGTAAGCGAGTGGAATACGAAATATATATCCATCAATATTTTTCACATTATTTATTTATCTTTTAATCTTTATTTAAGATTACTCCTAGGTTCGGCAAATATTAGATTTTATGATAGCTTTGACCTTGATATTTGTGAGTTTTTATTGTGCCCAATAATTTCCTGAAATTGCAGTCATAGGGCCTATATATTGGTGCCTCCCCATAATCTGAAGCTTCTTCAAAATCGGTTCCCTATATCATATTTTTCATTTCAGTATTAATTTCAGTATTCTCTTTTTGCGCCCGAATGTATCTAAAAAGCTTTTCTTAAATCAAGAGCAGTAGTTCTTGGGTTTCAGGACGAAATAAATACACATTTTTAGAGTCCTAAATCAAACAGAAATCTTCGACTAAAAAAAAAAAAAAAAAAAAAAAAAAAAAAAATAAAATCCATATTCGTCAATAAAAACTAAATTAGAAAAAAATAGATTTTTGTAAGATTTCTAAATTAAAGAAAATCATTTTCTGAAAATGTTACTTCAAGGGAAACTACTTCTATATAAACGAAAATGTGTCCAAATCTTCGGAACTCAACAGTTTTCAGGAAAAAGATTTGATTTTTGTAGGATTTCTAAATTAAAGAAAATCATTTTCTGAAAATGTTACTTCAAGGAAAACTACTTCTATATAATAGCAAATGTATCCAAATCTTCGGAATTCAATACTTTTCAGATAAAAGATTTGATGTTTGTAGGATTACTAAATTGAAGAAAATCATTTTCTGAAAATGTTACTTCAAGGGAAACTACTTCTATATAATAGCAAATGTATCAAAATCTTCGGAATTAAACACTTTTCAGATAAAACATTTCAGTTTTGTAGGATTACTAAATTGAAGAAAATCATTTTCTGAAAATGTTACTTCAAGGAAAACCACTTCTATATAAAAGAAAATGTGTCCAAATCTTCGGAATTCAACAGTTTTCAGATAAAAGATTTGATTTTTGTAGGATTTCTAAATTAAAAAAAAATCATTTTCTGAAAATGTTACTTCAAGGGAAACTACTTCTATATAAACGAAAATGTGTCCAAATCTTCGGAATTCAACAGTTTTCAGATAAAACATTTCAGTTTTGTAGGATTTCTAAATTGAAGGAAATAATTTTCTGAAAATGTTACTTTGAAACCATTCTGCATACCAGAAAATGTGTTAAAATCTGGGGACTCTTAAAGTTTTCAGATAGACTAGAACACTTATTTTTCTGAGTGTATTAGTGGCTACCACCCACCGTGCAACAACCACCCACGCGACTCGTGTACTTTCGCTTTCAGTGCGCCCGTGTCGACTGCGTGCCTCGTAAATTTAAGATATTCGTAGCACGTGCAAATTATGTACAATAATAAAAAAAAGAGAAGAGAAAAGAAAAGAATGAAACCAACAAAACGAAAGTAAGTTGAAAATGGGCGCGAATGCTGTACAAAAAAGTTGTAGCTACAAGTTGTAGAACTTCACGGGGCCACCTGAACTAAGACATGGGCTGTCTGGGCTGATGGGCTTCAATACAGAGACTCGTAGGCACATGTATACTTAGTACATGACTGTACGATACGATATAGTACGAGTAGAATGATAGAACGGGGAAGCGGCAGACAAATGGTCGCACAGTTGGCAGACAGACAGACAGACAGACATAATGTAGTACTTCCGCTGCCAACAGCAGCAGCGGGTGCGAGTCTCTGTCTCTGTCTCTGAGAAGTACATAAACTTGTCTGCGCCTCAGACTCGGCACAGCTTTGTGGGTCTTAGGGTGCTTGTGCTATTGATTTGTAGTTCATTCCAGTGTTTTGCAACAACAAAAAAAAGAAGGACATCGAGCCATAAAAATACGAATAGTTCAATGTTAAAGGTAGAGGAGTGTTGCGGTTTCAGATTGAAAATTATCAATAACTTGCGAAATCTTAATAACTGGGATAGCTCTTCAATATTTGCAAATAAAAACTAGAACGTAGAATTGAGGACATTTTTCATGTTATTATTCAATTCACACTATTTTAGATATAGCTACTCAGCGAAAAAATATTGTCAGCATTTAAAATGAAATTCTTAAATGTATATATACTTATATATATCTTGCGATTTCAAATTAAAAATGATCAATAACTTGAGAAATCTGAACAACTGGCATAGCTCTTCAAAATTTGAAAATAAAAACTAGAACGTAAAATTGAGGACCTTTTTCATTTTAATATGTATTTAATTTAAATAATATTAATAATATATAGCTACACGGCGAAGAAATCTTTATGTTAAAAATATTCTTAGCATTAAAGATAAAGATATTGCCATATGCTGTGTACAAGATGAATTACAGATGGATTCCTTCACATTTATAAATAATGCCAGTTTGCATATTTAAGGATATTTATGAATTAATTCAAAATTGGCACATGGGGATATAAAGGGTTAAATGTATATTACAAGTATTGATCTAAGAGCTAGATTCTGAGAACAAAAACCACACTGACTTCATTATTTCGACACACAATTGATAGCAGAAGCTTGTGGTTTGTGCTCAAATTTTTTAAATATTGAATGGGACATAAGAGTGGATAATAGAGCAGACAGAAGGACAGAAATCTTTAACGAGCTCCAACATAAGGAGATGGGCGGAAAACAAATTATTTTTAAATTCACTTATACTAAAAAATTTAAAAAAAAAATTGAAAATTTGCTAACTTTTTTGTAAAAATTAAATAAATTCCATCAAATTTTACTACAAAATGTATGTTTTTAAAATGAAATGAGCAATTAATGTATATATATATTAGCACATATATTAATACACATCTAATATGTGTATTTACTGGCAGCGCTCTTGCATTGCGAATCGAAAGCTCTCTCAGAGAGGCGGAGTAATAAATATGTTATGTGTTACTTACAGCTGGTGGATGCACGTCCAAAAGATCTGCTGCCAGAAAGGTTGCTAGATCAAAAAAGAAACGTTACGCGAGAGAGGCGGCCGATGGCACTACAAATTGCGGTAAATCTTCCTTTCTCTTCTTTTTCTTTTTTCGTTATTTATTTATTTTTTGCGCACTATTAGTTGTATATACTTTTTTAGAACACAAAACACAAACACAAAAAAAAAAAAAAAATAAAGGCCACACGTGCCTGCTCTTTGTCGATTTTAGAAGTTATGCCTTTTGAGGGTTAGGGGTCGCAAACAATTAAAATAAATGCCGCACATCAAGCTGCCCAAGCATTATTTTCGTGGCCATACTACAATTTTATAAATTTTGCTTATCTAAGCCTATTTTTTTTGTCACTTAATTGGGTTCTGGCATGGAGTGAAAAAATAACAGGCGACTGTCGATCTTAGAGCACGGCGGAGAACTGATGCCTATACCGGCTTCACAGTTGAAGTGGTGCAGAGAGGTTCCTTTTAAACGGTATGCTCAGACTCCACTTGTAGCGCCAATTCTGAAATTAAAAGAGAGACCTTATTTTAGCAAAAATATAAATTTGAATAGAATAGTAACCTCAAATGTCCCCTAATGGAGTGTATCTAGCTGCAGCTTCGAACGCTCGTTCTAAAATAAATTTCATTTATACGAGAGCACAGTCGACAGATTTAAGAGCTGTAATAATTATTATCTACGCAATTTATGTTTTGTGTATATCAGTTTTATTGAATGCTGCAAAACATAAGTACAATACACATAAGTAATTATCGCGGAAGGACACTAAAAATGGCACTGCCTAACAAACTATTACATAGCCCATAAATGAATTTCTGGCCACTATTAATTGAAATATCAATAAATGAAATAGAATGCTGCAAAAGAGATGATAAAAGTCTAATAAGTTTCACAAAATATTCATAATCTATTTTACAAATATTTATATATTTGAATTCCCATTCATGTTTATAAACTCTTTCTGACTCAACAACAAAAATTTAATTACTTTTTGTCTGTCCGTCTGTCTGTCCGTATGAACATCTGGATCTCAGAGACTAAGAGCTAGAGACACCAAATTTTGCACAAAGATGCCTTATGTGTGTATTCTATACGAGTTTGTTTTATTTTTTTGATCCCCCCCCCCCTCCACTTCCCCCTTATGCGGGTTTTCCCAATTTTCCATTCGTATAATCGCCTATATCTCGGAGACTATAAGACCTAGGAACACCAAATTTTAGTCCAAGATGTCTCATATAAAAACACGCAGAAAATGTATTTTGTATTTCCCTCCCTTCCCTCTCTCCCCGCAATTAGTGATTTTCTATAGCTCCCGTAATTCTAAGAATTTTGGACTCATATTTCCAGTTAGTGATTATAAATCCATATGTCAAGTTTTACCATGATAGACCGATTTATCAGAAAGTTATAGCCATAAATATAATTGCTGTCCAAGCACTGTCAACAGCTTGTTTGGTTTATGTTGGTGCTTTGGTTGACTGCAAACATGCTCACACAGACACGAACAGACACGAACAGACACGCATAGACATGCAAAATTTGTTTTATAATTTTGTTAATTTTTTTAACATTTATAATTATTCTAAGCATACATATGTACTCTACTTGTTTTATTACGTTATAGGCGTCTTACCACAGCAGTTGGCAGCATTGTTGTATTAAGCCTTCTAGCCTTGGCTGATATAAGTACTTACGATTACTTATTTTGGGAAGTCAGCTTTAATTTTGTTCACGGTACATAAAGTTTGCGTAATGCTGAATGTTTCGGGGATTGCTGACCCGTCATTTTTCCGAGCAAGTCCAGCTTGGATCTGCCTTACAAATTGGGTCCCCACGGCGATGGTGATGGTGATGGCGATAATAATATTTAACAGTCTGCCATTCTTACACTCTGACTGTTATCATGAGGTGTGTGTGTGTGTGTGTTGGAGGGGGAGGGGTCTCCAAATTTATAATTGCGTCCATATTTTCTTACGGGCTTGTGTCAGCGGCAGCTTTCGTTTGTTGCACGTTTCATAACCATAACAAATTACTCAGGTCATCAATTATGGGCGCTCGCTCCTCACACCTCCACCAGCCCAAGCCAGCCCAGCTCAGCTCAGCTCGGCTCGACAGTTGAACTTTTTGGTGCGGAGTGGAGTGGAGCGGAGCGTCGCGTCGTTGATGTTTTTATTGCTTTCATTATGATTTCAAGTTGAATTGGGCACGTTTCTCGACCCAGTAGAGCCCGTGCAGAGGGGGCGGGGGCCAGACAATTCTGAGGCCCATTTGTCTAACTCACGACGCTTGACTTGCTCTTCGGGTGTTAATAATGTTATCTTTTATTTATATGAGTTTACCTTTAAATTTTAAGAGCTCTGCGCCACTGTTGTCGTCTGGATGTGTGTGTTTTTATACTCTGTACATGAAATGTACAGAAGTATATTAGGTTTACGGGAGCTGAAAATGTAACAGGCAGAAGGAGGCGTGGCAGACCCCACAAAGTATATATATTCTTGATCAGCATGACGAGATGAATCGATCTAGTCGATCCAGTCCTGTCTGTCCGTCTGTCTGTCCGTCTGTCCGTCCGTATGATCACCTACATTTCAGAGACTATAAGAGATAGAGACACCAAGTTTTGCACAAAGATGCCTTATGTGTGTATTCTATACGAGTTTGTTTTATTTTTTTGATTCCCCCCCCCCCCCACTACCCCCCTATGGGGGTTTTCCCGAGTTTCCATTCGTATAATCGCCTATATCTCGGAGACTATAGGACCTAGGAACACCAAATTTTAGTCCCAGATGCCTTATGTGAATATGCAGAAAATGTATATTTTGGAATTTCCCTTCCTCCCCCCTCTCCCATGCAAATTGCGATTTTCTCTAACTCCCGTAATTCTTGGAATTTCGAACTAAAATTTTGCAAATACCCCCAGTTAGTTATTATGATGATATGATAGACCAATTTAACAAGAAGTTATAGCCATAAATACATTTGCTGCTGTTGTTGATGTTGCTGTTTGGTTGACTGCTAACATGTTTTCACAGACACGAATAGATGCGCATAGGCATACATACACTCACACAGACGCAATTGCTATGTAAATGTACAATTATAAACCCTTTTCGTGAGTTTGAATACCGAGAGAGGTAAAATCGATCAATTTTTTTTTTTTATTTTTCTTAATTTTTTTTTTGTTTTCTATAATTATTGTAAACATATGTACAGAGTATTCCAAAGTCGGGACAGCCGACTTTAGCTTTTTTACTTGTTTTTTCTTCTCTTTTTTTCCATTCAAACTTTTGTCTTAAATGTAATTGCATTTTGTTTACCTTTTTGGCATGGGCTCGTCAGCGGTTTTGATGTCAAAAGTTTGCAAGCTTTACAATTGCCTACCCACACAGATATGTACTTCTGGTTTGAAAATCGTGCCCGCGTGGCCAGCATTTGTGTGCTGTGGAGATGGGTGGTGTGGTGTGGTTACAATTTGGAAGAGACACGTTTTATGTATATAATAATAAATAATTCAGTTATATTTCAATAAATTACTTAAACAAACTTTCTTAAAAAGATTGCAAAACAAACAAAGTGCCATGGACTATGCGCTAATGTAATACGGAGAGGAACAAGCACCAGCTAGGGCTGCCGTCTAGGGCCGGTAGACGTAGGGACCGCCACAGTTCTTCAAGCACATATAGTTGGGACGAGTGCGCCACTTCCGGCAATAGCGACGATAGCACTTATTGGGGTTGGGAGTTGACGGCTCCTCAGTTGGTGGGTCAGTTGGTGGGCCGGTTGGCGGGTAAGTTGGTGGCTCAGTTGGGGGCTCAGTTGGTGGCTCAGTTGGAGGCTCAGTTGGTGGCTCAGTTGGGGGCTCAGTTGGGGGCTCAGTTGGTGGGCCAGTTGGTGGTGCGGCAGTTGCACAATTTTCACCCGCTTGACTTATTATCGTGTTCAGTAAGCTTATTTGCGCCATTATGGTCGCATCAATGTTAATCAGGCTGCCGACATCGGTGGCATCATCATCAGCTGTAAATGCATACAAAATATTAGTTAATCGCCCGTAAAAACATATTGCTATCAATAGCCGCTACTTACTTTCAACTACATTGCCCAATTGATTGCTTGCACCACAGCCGCTTGACGTGACTGTGTTCAGCAAACTTAATACAGCAAGGACTTGAAGGTTGATGTTGACCAGCTTCTTGATGTTGCCATTCTCGTCCAGAATGATTTTGCCAAGACGGCCGGGCAGTAGAGCGCCGCCCAGACCCAAGAGGCTAAACAAAGCGTTACCCTCATGATCAACTACTTGCACCACGTTGCTCAGCAAACCAGTAACGGTTTGTAACACGCCGTCGACCACTCCGCCTACACCTAGACCGTCAACTACGCCGCCGACAGTCCCAACGACACCTTCGACAGTGCCTCCGACAGTCCCAACGACACCTTCGACAGTGCCAACGACACCACTGAGAGTGTCACCGAGAGCCCCGCCGGTAAGCCCGCCCAGTAAGCCTCCGGCACCGCCCGCACCGCTCGAGCCACTGCCGCCCTCAGATCCTCCTGTAGCCTCCACCTTATTAAGAATCGGCAAAGATGCAAGCACCGGTACATTCGCCCCGATAAGGCCACCGCCAGTCGAACCTTTGGAAGATTTTGCTGCGAAATACACAACAAATGAGTTTCTTTGGCTTGAATAGCTGATATATTCTCTTACCAATTAGAGTGTTGCCCAAGTTGTTGCTCGCACTGCCAGCACCACTTGTGCTTGAAGCACCAGAGGCAGAACCACCGGTGGCTGTTACACTGTTGAGAATGGGCACAGCAGCCAATATAGGTAGGTTCACGTTAGCAAGCCCACTGCCACTCGAACCTTTTTTTGCTGTGAATTAAAAGTAGGAATACGGATTGCTGGGGCTTCTTAGAGATCAAATATTATAGACTCAATTACCGATCAGAGTGTTGCCCAAGTTGTTGCTCACATTGCCAGCACCACTTGTACTTGAAGTTCCAGAGGTTCCAGCGGCACCAGAACCACCGGTGGCTGTTACACTGTTGAGAATTGGCACAGCAGCCATTACAGGTAGGTTCACGTTAGCAAGCCCACTGCCACTCGAACCTTTTTTTGCTGTGAATTAAAAGTAGGAATACGGATTGTTGGGGCTTCTAGAGATATAATATTATAGACTCAATTACCGATCAGAGTGTTGCCCAAGCTGTTGCTCGCACTGCCAGCACCAGAAGCACCAGAAGCACCAGAGGTTCCAGCGGCACCAGAACCACCGGTGGCTGTTACAGTGTTGAGAATTGGCACAGCAGCCATTACAGGTAGGTTCACGTTAGCAAGCCCACTGCCACTCGAACCTTTTTTTGCTGTGAATTAAAAGTACGAATACGGAATAAGTGAGGCTTCTTAGAGATCAACTATTTAAGACTCAATTACCAATTAGAGTGTTGCCCAAGCTGTTGCTCGCACTGCCAGCACCACTTGTACTTGAAGTTCCAGAGGTTCCAGAACCACCGGTGGCTGTTACACTGTTGAGAATTGGCACAGCAGCCAATATAGGTAGGTTCACGTTAGCAAGCCCACTGCCACTCGAACCTTTTTTTGCTATGAAATAAAAGTAGGAATACGGATTAGTGGGGCTTCTTAGAGATCTAATATTATAGACTCAATTACCGATCAGAGTGTTGCCCAAGCTGTTGCTCGCACTGCCAGCACCACTTGTACTTGAAGTTCCAGAGGTTCCAGCGGCACCAGAACCACCGGTGGCTGTTACAGTGTTGAGAATTGGCGCAGCAGCCATTACAGGTAGGTTCACGTTAGCAAGCCCACTGCCACTCGAACCTTTTTTTGCTATGAAATAAAAGTAGGAATACGGATTGTTGGGGCTTCTTAGAGATCAAATATTATAGACTCAATTACCGATCAGAGTGTTGCCCAAGCTGTTGCTCGCACTGCCAGCACCAGAGGTTCCAGCGGCACCAGAACCACCGGTGGCTGTTACAGTGTTGAGAATTGGCGCAGCAGCCATTACAGGTAGGTTCACGTTAGCAAGCCCACTGCCACTCGAACCTCTTTTTGCTGTGAATTAAAAGTAGGAATACGGATTGTTGGGGCTTCTTAGAGATCAAATATTATAGACTCAATTACCGATCAGAGTGTTGCCCAAGTTGTTGCTCGCACTGCCAGCACCAGAAGCACCAGAAGCACCAGAGGTTCCAGCGACACCAGAACCACCGATGGCTGTTACAGTGTTGAGAATTGGCGCAGCAGCCATTATAGGTAGATTCACGTTAGCAAGCCCACTGCCACTCGAACGTTTTGAGGATTTTGCTGTGAAGAGATCGGACATGGTATTGGGAATTGAATTATTTGGATGATGCTGTATAAGCAAGTTTGATGTAAATGTTACCTATTAAAGTATTTCCCATAGAGTTGACCGCATTACGACCACCAGTAGCACCACCAGTAGCACCACCTGAAGCACCGCTAGCGACGACGGTATTGCCAATCGGCGCACTAGCCATTATGGGGACAGACGCACCAATGAGGCCAGAGGTTTGAGGCCCATTTGCTGCAAATTGAAAGCAAACAAACAAATTACAACCCAATCGAATAGGTATTGGATAGCGCTGAGTTACCTATTAGAGTATTTCCCAAATCGTTGCGTGCGTCAGACCCTACCGTGTTGATGGAGTTGCCGCCGCCAGATGGCTTGTTTAGGGCACTCAGTACTCCTAGGCAAACAATCGCCGGCACATTCATTTTTAGGAGATTTACGATCCAATTATCGCTTGTGGCCGCGCAGGTAGGTGAGGGCTGGCCATTCGCTATGTTTATCAAACCATCGAGGAGTCGGGTAATCAAAATAATAATGATATCTTTCTTATTGGCAACGAGGCTAGGATTGGAACCCACTGCAATGGAGATGTTTTATGTTGGTCATCTATTATCAGAGAAGCCATTATCCATTTAGTTTACTTACACTGAGCCAGAATTTGTGCAATGCTCTGAACCTCCGCAGCGGGTGTTGCACACATTTGAAGCAGAGCGTTTAAAATCACATTCAACTGCGGCAAGGGACGGGCCTTCAGGAACTGTATAACCATATCTTGATCTGTAACAACAGATGTTTGTGGCACTCCTTGTTGTGTGGCGAGGGCTGTGCGGACGCTGCGACTGCCCTCAGACGATGCCTTGAGTCCTGTGCTGCTCTTGATAATTTGGACGACTTCCTTCTTGGAGCACTCGATGCCATTGAAGGAGCAGAGCGCGAGGAAAGCCTTGAGCCCCAAACTGAGATTCGTCTTATCCATGCTCTTCTGAATTTCGTTGATGATGCGACCGCAAGTGGCGCCGCTGCGTGCACCAACCAGTACATCGACGACCACATCTAGGGGTACTATCAGCACCACCTCCTCGCCCTTCGCCCCCTTTGGCGAATCTTTGCGAAGCAGCGAGTCCACAGTATCCTGTTGCTTTTCGCTCAACTTTATGCCGCGTGCCTGCATGCTAGCCAGCAGCAGATCGGCCAGATCCTTGGCCGCCAGGCTACCCACATTGGTGGTACGCTTCGGAGTCGCGGAAATTGTTGGGTCCCGAGTCGTGGGCTTGGCATCGTACGGTATGAGGAAGCAGGTCGATAGCAAAAGGAATAAATTAAGACGCCACATCTTGTCCAACTGGATCAATGAGCGCTCTGCGTTTAGTATTCTCGTAACTCTCGTAATGCCCACTGCAACTGAACATTTGATAATGGCTATCGAGCCGATGGAGCTGCGCTTTTATGCAAATCGATCAGTCCAGAACTTGATGCTCTGCTGCTGCCTCGGCCGGCTCTGCTGCATCTTTTTGTGCAGATTCTTATCAGCCATCATTGTGGTCTGCTCTGTGAGTAAATGCGTGATGCGAATCGGTCTCAGTTCTCGTTGTCGTTCTCGGCTCACACATGGGTGATAGCGTCCATTTCTCAGATAACGCCGTACACATACTTATATACAGGTATGTAATTATGTGGGTAATTATGTGACTTACATATGGCATCGGCATGCCGCAAACGTGCTTGCGACACACCATTAAAGCGGCACACGCGCATTTTTGTTGCATGTTTTGTCATCACTTTATTTCTCTTTGTACGTATCACAAAGATGGGTTCTGTGCGTAAACAACAGACGCTGCATAGACATACTATTATGTATATGTATATGCTAGTACTAGATACGATAAAGCCAATTTTGAACGTCATATATAACAAGAAAGGAATGCTAAGGTCGAACAGGCTCAACTCTTAAATACCCTTTACCACCCCACAAAAAAATAAATTTATTTAATTTAATTAATTAATTAAATTAAATTAATTTAATTAATTAACTAAATTAAATATAAAATATTCCATACATGCATACATACAGGAGAATCATTCAGGAGAATCTAGATACCAAGTTTAGTTATTCTAGGTCTTATACTTTCTGAGATCCTTGCGTTCATACAGACAGACGGACAGGCGGACATGGCTATATCCACTCGGGTTGTCATGCTGATCAAGAATATATATACTTTGTGGGGTCTGCCACGCCTCCTTCAGTGTGTTACACTCGCACAAAACTAATATACCCCTTTTACCCTACGGGTACAGGGTATACAAATATTCACATTTTACTTTAGATCCTGCATTGGCTGTTATGTGCGCTATGGTTGGAAATCGTGGATCAAGGACTAAAAAAAGGCGCACTTGGGCACAAAAGGAAAAGTTAATCCTTAGACTGCTGCTTTGGTCGAGAAGATTGGTGTGGCAGCCAAGTGCCTGAGAGTGAGAGCTCAACCAGATTGGCAAGAATATTACCGCCTTAGTTTCCCCCTTTCTATAGAAGAAACAGAAAGAACGCACTGGATCTGAGCTCCTAATAGAATTATCTATTTCTACACCGGAGTTAAAGTTTGGCAAAGATTTAAATATTATTAACAACGTTTTTGCACCGCTGTGGTGGTCATGGCTTTATTCGCCTTTCGCCAAACTTTTGGATACGATTCGCAAAAATGATTTTTTTTTTTTTTAATTAAAATTTAGTTAAATACAAATACAACTTAAACTAGGTGTTCAGCCTTATTTACAATTTAACATTTATAATTTATATAAATCTGTTGGGACCATAATTGTTGTATTTGGAATCGTCACTAAAAATATAATTTCCAATACACGGATCGGGCGTGCAACATTATTATCCATTGGTAATATTAAAATTGTTGTAAATATATATACACCTAATTCTGTATTTACACGTTCTTCTTTTACACGATTTTGATACAACACGGTTTGAAAATTATAAATTCGTATATATTTCTTTAGAGATAAGGAACCAATCACCTATTTTTGCATATGATCAATGTCTTTTTTTACACGGTTTTACACGGTTGCTTCTGGAACCAATCTACCGTGTAAAAATAGAATGAAGTGTATATACGTCCGAAAGCTTAAAGTGTTTGTGATGGCTATAATAGTATATTGAAGAGCTTATATATGTAACAGAAAGAGGTGTGGTAGACCCCATGTTATGAGTGATGCGTCGATATACCCGTGTCCGTCTGTTCAGCTGTCCGTCCGTATGAACACCGATAACTCTTCTACCCTAACAGCTAGAAACGCCCAACTTGGTGTGTAGGCTTGTCTTATCCATATGCAAAGCAAGTTTATTGCAAACCACATAAACGCTCATTATGTTATATAGCTGCCATAAGGAAGATTGGTTGAAAAATCACTCTTAGTAAGGAAACTTATTTCCAATATGTTCGACGCTAAAATAGGCATATATTTCCATATAGAGATAGTAGAAATACGTTATAGCCGACTTTAAATATCCATTAATGCGTACACAAAGAGTGTAACCACAATTTGTAGACTTTAAAGTGGACGCTTCTTATACCCTCTAACTAGTCTTAATGCCAAATGAATGTAACAGCCAGAAAAAAACAGAAGACGGCCTGACAGGCGCCATCTTATATATGTATATCTACATATGATCAATGTTACCAGATGAAACGATAATGGCATTCTGTCTGTTTGTCCGCATTTGAACTTTTGAACCATAATAGCGACTTGGACTTGTCTTATCTGTACGCAGAGACAGTTAATTAAAAACCACACATATAGCTGCCATAGAAACGATTGGTATAAAAATCTTTCTTAATAGAATAACTTTTTTGTTTTTAAAAAAATCATGAGAAAATGTTGTAATTTATAAAATTTTTTCTTGTCGTAGGAAATAATAATAAATAATAATTATATAATTAATGACAAATTTCGATAATTAAGCAAGACAGTAAAAATTGCTCAGCATACGATTTCCCATTTCCTTTTCTTTTCTAGCAATGCGACGTTGGGCTTTCATAAATTGATAATAAACTACTACCCGATAGTCTCCATAAAAATAAATAAATAAATAAAAATGTTAATTAGTTTAATATTATATCTCATAATATTCTGAAGTTTTAAAAATATCGGCTTAATATATCATATAGCTGTCATAGAAACAATCGATGCAGAAATCAGGCTTAGTGCCATAAGCTTTTTTTATTTATTAAGTTACGTTATTAAGTTCTTTATAGTGTCTCACACTAATCTGAATTATTTTTATCAAATCGTCTTACTCTATATAGCTGCAATAAAAACTATCTGTACTGAAATCACACTTAGAATACGCATACACCTAATAATAATAATTCTGTTTTTACACGGTAGATTGGTTCCAGAAAAAGTCATTGGGCGCGTTCCCCAGGTCGTAGCGATTTGTGATTTGTGATCGATCATATTTTCATTACTTACATTTTCCATTGTCCATTATTAATGTGACCAATTATCTAAAACACAGTGAAACTTAATGTTTACCTGCGACTGTGACTTTTTGTCAGAAAATACTAAAATCACAAAATTTTTATAAAACAGTCATCACAAGCGGTTTCCAGATCAAAATTCAACAATCGGAAAACATAAATCACAAATCGCTACAACCTGGGGAAAATTTACATAAAAAAAAAACTGTGTAAAAAAGACATTGATCATATGTTATTTTAAATATATAAAAGTGTTTATTTTCAAACCGTGTTAAATCAAAACCGTGTAAAAACAGAATTATGTGTATATCACACAAATGTCATGGAACTGTTGATTTCATTTAATTGGCTTTAGCGGACAAATGGTTGGGTGCAGGGTATTTAAGAGTCAGACCGGCACGACTTTAACATTCAACTCGTCAAATGCAATTGAAAAAAAAAAGCAGTAACACAATTGTGTTGGACAGTGTAGAATGAACACCGATTTGTACGGGTTTGGTTGAGTAGTTGAAGCAGAGTCTGCAATTGGACGGCCGTGCTTGTGGCCTTGCTTGCCATGTCTTCAGGTTTCAGCAGCGCCCATTGATGCTCATACTACTCGTACTCCATACATTCATTCATTCATTCATTATTTCGCTTCGCCGCTCTTATACGCCGCACGAGTGGCATTATGAGCGCAATTGAAAAGCTCGGCTCAGTCGCTTAGGTCGGTGCATTGACATCGCAGTGCCAAGCAAGTGATGATAGCAGCTGGCCAAGCTCTGGTGCTAGGTCAGCTGGGGTGTCCAGATAAACGAGAGCCGAACAAATACAACAATTAGAATCGGACCCGGTCAACAACAAGTGTTGATCTTGGCCCCATTATCTGGCTGTATGTAAGTTGCGAGCCAAGCACGTAACTCTACTTGCATATAATTTTGGCTTGGATTCGCTGACAATTCGGCCGACTTCCGCATACAGATTGTTGCACAGCGAAAGCTGCAAAGTGCTGTATAAATACCCCAAACGAGGCTATGTCATGGCCAGTTAGAATTTTGTGAAACAAGCCAATAACATCCGCATCCCCAACGACATGGCAAGCAAGCCAAGCAACCAACTGTTCGCCCTTTTATTTCTGCTCCTCGCACTTGGCAGCTATACTCGCCTCTCCATGGCACAGCCTCCAATAACTTTCAACAGCGTAGACCGTGAGCCCATTTTTAGAATGCTTGGATCTTTCTTAGACTTTTTGGAGAATCAGGAGATGAGTGCAACCACCGTGGCGCCCAGCGTGTCAACAACAGGTGCTGGCGAGCCACAGCTGAACACCACAGTGGTTGACGACACATCAACAACAACAACAACAACAGCGGCGGCGGCGGTCTCAACGACTCCAGAGAGCAGCAGCACTCCCAGCACCACCACTAGTGCCACCACCAGTACCACCACCAGTACCACCACTAGCACCACCACACCACCGCCTACAAGCTCCATTGTCGGGGCACCCATCACAGCCAGATCTCGCGTGTGCTTCAAACGTTTCTGCTACAAATTCAAGAATGATCGGGGCTATATCTACTGAGGAGCTCAGGAACTACTCATTATCGGGGGTATCTTAGACTTGTAGCAGAGCACCACTCTATAAATAAATTGAAAAACTATTAACACAAAATGATGTGTGGCCCATTCATTGAGTTTGAAAAGCTAATTGAAAGGCTTACCAATCTGGATGCACAGTTCAAACAATTGCTTAGCTAATAATATTTGGCATATACAAATAAATATTACTACAATTATTACAACCACTGACTATATACACACACTATGTATGTACACATATATGTTGTATTCATAAAAAGCATTGCAAAGTTTGAATAAAGTTTTTGCATCCAAACAAATTATTTCAATTAAAAGTTTTGAGCAGAGCACTTAATGCTGACAACTTTGGCGTTTATGTATACGCAAGACTTAATTGTGCCGAAAATACGAGTACGAGCTATAAATGTTTGTTTCAAAAAACCACAAACGCACACATACACACGCACACACAGATGGACAGAGAGACAGAGAGACAGACAAAGCTTTGCGGATTTTCATTGAGTCCTTAACAAAACAACAAATTTAATTCGCATAAACATTTATAAAACTTATTGTACATATAGTTGTCGTTGCCAAGCATCAATTATTAATCCTCACTGCGCCTGTATGTGTGTGTGTGTGTGTTTTTTTTTTCTATGTTAGTGTACTTCACAACCACAAAAAAGCCACAAAAATTTTGATAAAACACACAAACACACCTTCAATTACGAGCACTGAGCTTGGATTTCATTGAAATGCATTTCCATTTCACTGCAACTCGCATATTCAAATACTATTTAAAATACTATTCAAAATTCATGTTTTTTTTTAATAAATACTTATCCATCCTTACTTATACCAGCGACCGCAAATAATGAACATTTTGTGTTTTTTTTTTACGAAAAAATCATTCACTTATACTAGCTTTGAGAAGTCTTTTTCTTATGCTTATCTATGAATTTTCACCATGATTTAACAATTTTACTTTTATTAATTTCCTCAAAATTTTATGATTCATTTCGAGTATTACTTTTTTACTTAACTAATAATCATTATTTTTGAGCAAAAAAAATAAACTCGTAATATAATGATTATTCTTTAACTTTTATTTTTTTTATCACAAATAAAACTCAAACTGTAATTTTGGACGAAAATTTCTTTAAGTATGTTTTTTCAGCCCTGGCTTATTGTTTAAGGATATAAATAAATGTTGTCCTTATTCCCTACAAAAAAGGCAGAATATTTACAACATGAGGTTGTAATTATTTCATTATGAGTTTCATTTTTTTTTGCTCAAAAAATAATTCCCCCTCGAGAAATAGGCCAGCATTGTTGCAACAGCTAGAGCTGCTAAATTTGACGGCATTGATTGCTTTCAATTTTTTTTTGTGATTCTCTTTACAATAAATTCGATTAATCCTTAGCTGAACAAAATTTAATCAAATATTATTTTTCAATTAGATCATATATATATTCTGAGTCGATTCAAACATCGGGAATGCCTCGAGTGTTGAGCCCAACATTCTATTTTGATTGTAGTAATGTGCAGATACTCTTCCGATAAACAAACATCAATCTTTTTAACCTAATTTCACCTTTAAGGAATAGACTATGCATTCAGTAACACTAATTATGGTGTCCACAAAGCAAAATAAGAGAATTACCAGAAAATTAAGAACTGATGTTTAAAATATTGATTAAAAGTTTCAGCCAAGACCAGGAAAGGTAGGAAATACTACTACCATCGCCCACATGAAGACTGCATCTGCTTGACAAAACGAAACTAAAACGCGATGTCTCAGACTGTCTATATCAATCATTATTTCTGTTAGACGGGCCTAAATAATATGTTGAGACTGACCATGTCAAATCACTACAAGTATATCTCTGCACTGTTATGGTATAGACGATATGATTTTAAATAGTTTTTGTGTAAGAAAAACTAAAGATATGGAAACCAAACTACAAATAGAGAATCTAATAAATTTTCTTCATTCGTGATTTTCCAAAAATTACTTTCTAATAAAAGGCAATGCAGTAAAAAAAAGCAGTCCTTTCCAATTTCTTAAATTCAAATATGATAATAATATGAAACCGTTTTGAAACATTTTCCATTGTTCTTCAAAGTATTTTAAGCAAATAGTTAGGTAATATTGTTCTTTTTAGGCTTTATATTCTTATACCTACATCCTATGTACCTTTTTATACCCTGTACCCAAAGGATAAAATGCTATACTATTAGTTTTGTACATGTAACACACAGAAGGAGGCGTGGCATAACCCACAAATTGTATATATGCTTGATCAGCATGACAAGACGAGTCGATCCATGTCTGTCTGTCTGTCCGTCCATAACTCCCGTAATTCTTGGAATTTAGAATTTATAATTTGGTAGTCACATCCAGTTAGCGATTGTATGTCCGTATATTAAGTTTCATTTTGATAGATCAATAAAAAAGAAAGCTATAGCCATAAATATAATCTCTGCCCAAGCTCTGTCTGCAGCTGTTGTTGATGATGGTTGTTGACTTAATCCTGTACTACACACATATGTTTCCACTTAAGTATATATGTACTGAATAATTTTTATTTAATTAATTAATTTAAAAAAAAAAATGTACAGGGTATTTAAGGGATGAGCCCGCTGGGCTTCAGCATTCCTTTGTTGTTTATATATTTTTGTATAAATGCCAACTAATCAAACGCTTTTTGGTTTCACAAAAAAAGGTCAGTTTTTGTGGCTCACGCTAAATGCCACTTTGTGTTGGGCTGTATGTATATAAAATTACTATATTTTCTTGAAATCAGCGTCCAACGTAGGCATTGGAATAAAAGTTCATATTTATGGCAATACGTTAAGGCCTTCTTCCCACGCAAGTTGCCTTGATTGGACCCTCGGTCCTACAATTCATGGACAGCTTATTATCAGGGCACGTGCTACGCCCCCGCGCGGCTTCACTATTTAATTATATTGTTATTGTCATATGCGTCAACAACTTAACAAACTTATCACTGGGTGGATTAAGTGGCGGCTGTGGCAACAACTGCGACAACAACGGCAAAAGCAACGGCGACGACGTCATGAAGTGCTTCAAATTAGTTTTATTATATAAACAAAAAGAGGGGTGCGGCGCAGTGCGTCAGAGAGTTCATCAAAAACCGCCAAGGCTGCCAGCCCCCTCCCCGGTCACGTGTCAGTCCAAATGCCATCAAATGAAGACAGACGCCATGCTGTTTGTTTGTAGTTCTAAGCTTGGCCTTAGCAGCCACACAGCCACACAGCCAAATATCCAATTACATTTTAATTATGTTTACTTTAAAGCGCGCCAAACTCTATCACACTTTCCCACATCAGTTAAAAAGGGATCAGTCGCTATATAGCGGACCACAATATTAGCCGAAGCATGGCCGCATTATTCCTAATTCTAATTCAAAGAGGTCTTATTCTTTAAATTTCCTCAGAGTCTCACAACTGTTGTTACTTCTGAAATGAGATATATGCTCATGATCGAGTTCATTTCAGATCGGTGAAGCACATTTTTCAACGACATTCCATTCACTATTGTGTGATCTGAATTAAAATATTATGCAAATTTGCTTACTTTCCGGAAATGGTGCGAATCGACTCATTTATCAAGCTCTTTTAAATGATCCCACAAATCTAACGACTATTTTTGTGCCATTATCGTTACTTCGACGGCATTTATTTGGCTTTTACGATTTTATGTCTTGAAAAACAGGATGATTCCGATAAAGGAGAACAACAACTCATAGCACCATCTCATTACTATAACTGTCATACTGTATTGCAGGAACATTTTATAAGTTCGACCGATATAGACAATAAGAAGCATATACACATAATTCTATTTTCACACGGTTTGAAAATGGAATTGTAATTTTTTTTACGATTTTATTCCATTTAGCACGATTTAAAATAACACAATAGAAATAAATAAAAACACAAACAGCTAGAAGCCATACAAAAAAAACAAGAAAGAGCACAAAGATAATATGTACATACTTGTTTCTCTTTCGTTTTGTTAAGATTATCATTTTAATTTTTAAGCTTAGAGTGCAGACCTTTCTTCTGTTTTCTTTAAGAACTATGCTCGTGTAAATACACATTATATATGTGATTTAAACAAATAAACATGAATACTTTTTAGTAAAAAATTCTTGTTTTTTCACAAATTTGAATAGGTTGTTTTTGTTCTTTTGTCTCTTTTGCAAGGTTTTTTCTGGAACCAATATTCCGTGTAAGAACTTAGGTGTGATTTAGTTGTATGTATATTGTATTGACCGATTCATACATTTAATCGGAGTAATGTCAATCTAAAAAAATAAAAAACTCCTTTGAGTAAATTTACTTTGTTTTTTTTTTTTTTTTAATTTGTACTATAGTTTGTGTACTTCTACCAACAATTGTCCTTACAGTTAAACAAAATACAAATTATTTACATACATTATTTACAAATTAATATAGAATATAAAATGTACTTGAAGATTATAATGTAATTTAAACATGGAATCTCGTGGTGAGATTCTGTGAGTGATACATTTTCAATCTTCTCTTTTTTGGCCTAGGAAGCAATTGCCTCGCGACATCCAAGGCGTTTCTCATAGATTACTTGTATAATATTAACATAGATCCTTTTTATTGTTCCTAGTGCGCATATTTTATTTTATTTTATTTTATTTTATTTATAATTTAGCTTGCGCAACTCATATTTTGTTTAGAATGAACTTTCTTTGCTGAAATAAATATAAATTGAATTTTGCCGGTCACAATTTTAAAATTAGTCACAATTTTATAGTCATACTTTCTATACTGAATAGCTATGACTAGTACCCGATTTTCCCTTTTAATATTGGCGGTCGCGGCGATAGTTTCAATGAAGTTCAAATAATCTGGCTGAGAATAAATGTGCTGCATACTTTTAGGGTTGCATGAAACTTATTTCTGAAATAAAGTGAGGAAACTAACCAACATACATACAATGAGAAAATGCAATATTTAGCCAAGACACAACCCCAGCGCAGTGGCAGATCAATGCACATGTGGTTTAAAAATAAGTCTAAAACAAACAAGAGAGAACGCTACAGTCGAGCAAGCCCGACAGTGTAATACCCTGTACCCAGGTAAACTTCCGTCACTGAGTTATATGCGCCCATAGCAGCAGCAAAAAGAGGAAGAAGAAGAGCGAACTTGTTGCTGCAGTTTGTGGGGGTTGTACTGTAGAGAATTTGTTTCGCTAATAACTTTTCTCAGAATTGACCGAATTGGATAAAATTTTAAACAACAGTAGACAATTATATATAAATTATGTGTGCAAAGTTTGGTTGAGGTAGCATTTGAAATGTGGACGCTATTGACGAAATTCTGTAGCGGGGGAAGGGGGGGAAAATTAAAAAAAAAAAATAAACTCGTCCTTACTCGGACCTAGGAGAATCTGGATGCCAACTTGGTTATTCTAGCTTTTATAGTTTCTGAGATCCTCGCGTTCATCCAGACGGACAGACGGACAGACGGACGGACAGACGGACAGACGGACGGACATGTCTAGATCGATTTCTCTCGTCATGCTGATTCAGAATATATATACTTTATGGGGTCGGAGATGCTTCCTTCTGAATGTTACATACTTTGCACAAACCTAATATACCCTTTTTACCCTACGGGTACAGGGTATAAAAAGGAATGCCAGAGTCAACTGTGAAATACCCTCCACACACTCCCAAAAATAAGAAAAAAATGGTAAATTAATTAATTAATTAAATAAAAAATGATTCAATACATTATCATAAAGTGTAAGCATATGTGTGAAGTAGAGAATTAAGTCAACAACAACAACAGCTGCGGGCAGAGCTTACATTTATATCTATAACTTTCTTTCTAATTAATCCATCATAATGAAACTTACAATACAGATACATAATCACTAACAGCATGTGACTACCAAATTTTAGTTCAAATGTCCAAGAATTGGGTGTTATAGAAAATCACGAATGGAGGGGGAGTGGGGAGTGTATCGGAAAAATGAACAAACTCGTCCTTTCTCGGGCTCAGGAGAATCTGGATACCAAGTTCGGTTGTTCTAGCTCTTATACTTTATGAGATCCTTGCGTTCATACAGACAGACAGACAGACCGACAAACAAACGGACACGGCTATATCGACTCGTCTTGTCACCCTGATCAAGAATATATACTTGTATACTTTGTGGGTCTGCCACGCCCCCTTCTGTGTCTTACATGCACACTCTCGCACAAAACTAATATACCCTTTTACCCTTTGGGTACAGGGTATCCCAAAAATGATTTAATGTCAAACCAGTTGTGCGCGAACTCGCTTTTGCGCTCACGAGCCCATCTCAGACGCTTACTTTCTCCGCCGTGTTGTTGAGATAGCGTTGGGAGAGATACTATATAAACATAGATGTATGTACTTTATGTCTATAGTACTGTCTGGAAATTTAATCATTTTCTATAGCATAGAGTGCAGCTGCTTCATTTTATGGCGCTGTTGTTGTTGCCATTGGAGTGGGAGTGGAGTGGGTGGCCCACTACCCCTTGCGTTGTCACCAAAGCCATTCACGTCGCCATGCCCGGTAATGACCCTCATCATTATCGGCAACAACTTCAGCTTCAATGGCGTTGACGACGACCACTCAGAATGGCCGAAAGTGTTGTCTTGCTGGTTTTTACGGAGCCAGTGCCAGTGCGAGTCTCTGGGCATCCGCCTGCACTGGCTACTCCTTTTTTTGTGCCTTGCCTTAGCGTTAACATTTTACGAGCCGGGTTTTGGGTTGCAGAATCTTTTACGACTCTGCCAGCTGTTTTGTAGCAAACATCGATTCCGACACACTGTCCATATAGTATATACATATGTATATGTATGTATGTATATGTGCATGCGCTCATCTTATTGTGTAACCCTCTCGTATTATGATTGCCGCAAATTTTTATTAATATTTTTATTTTACTTTTTCATCGACTTCTTTTATAACAGACACTTATTTTTATCGGTCACAGCGACTAAAGAGAACATCCATTTCATGGACCTCAGTGTACATCTGGAATGTACTTTCGGAAATTCGATTGGGGTGTGGGGAAAGAAAACGCAAACAACCGCTGGTCATACATCAGTTCTTAATTCGAATTTTCCAGCACTTTTTCGTATGTTTCTTTCCATCTTTAAATAAAGCCGATATATATTAAAAAAATATGTCTCCATTTAAAGGCGTTTTTAAAATCTATTTTGCATTTTCGTGATATCTGGCCCTCTCCACAAGCTGGTTTCCCAGTATTTTCCTAATTGAAAGCCCTTTTCAAATGAATTTTACATTTTCTTTATAGCTAAAGAACGCCTTCACGAGGTATTTATCCAGTATTTTCTTAATCCGTTTTACTGATTCGCTACCTTTAAATGTAGGTTTTTTTTGAGGATTTCGTATGCCATTATATTTTTTTTTATTAGTCGGCATCATTTTTGATTATTGTCTCATTCGAACGATTGACATCTTTATCATTCACAACCTATTTTTGCGGAAATTTCCGACACTTTTTTTGTCGCATATAAACCGTTTTCACCCTATAGCTGGCCCAATGCAGGGTACCTTGGAATAACTCTTAATTCCCTGCATTACGGGAAGATGTTATTTCTGTGCACTTAAGGGTATTAGCCAGCACTGAGTAATCTATAGGACATCAATACCTCTCGCATTTAAGTCACATTTCACTTCGCGCCAGTGCTGTCATAATTTTTTGAGCAAAATCAGCTAAATTGCAAAAAAATAAATCTAATAAAAACTAAATTCGAGCCAAAATAAGCTAAAAAACAAGCCGGTTTTAAAAACACTATTTTCTTGGTTAAATTTAAGGAACTATCTGTTTTAATGCTTTCATATAAAGTATCTAGAGTAACTTTTGATCTTTTCTTCTTCTCAATATAATTCGAAGCTGCTATTTCCATGTATTTAAAAGGATTTGTCAAATCAATTTTATTTTAAACCTCTTTGAATCGATGCTTTTTAAGGATATTTCAATTCCTTTCGCAATAGAAGTATTTTCCAATCACAACTGATTCTAATTCTTGATTCCTTTAGCCATTTGTAGTAATGTCCGAATGAGTTTAAGTCTTAAGTCAATAGAATTCAAATTTTAATTCCTCTTGCATTAAAAGCATGGTCCATTCGTTTTCGTTTACCAGTATTATCATAAATGAAATCTTAACAAGAAAAAACTAACTTCTAGCTTTGTGGATTCTGCCTGCATGTATATAGATTCGTCGTTTTTAAAAGAAAGCTCTCTTTTAAAGAACTACCAAGTATTTTCCGCATATTAAGTGTCTTGTTAAAAGTTTTCTCGACTTGATGGCCCTGAATACGATTATTTGAACTTAATTTGCATGCCTCGAGGCATCCTGAAGCATATAGAATAGAAAGCCACTTGAGACAGACAAGCCGAATAGCGAGCATATCCGTGGGCCTTTTCAAGTTTATGCAAGTGCCTAGCGCAGGATAATGACCATTGTTTTTGGTCGAATGCACGTTGTAGAGCACTCGACTGTGCCCGAAAAATGCCAACAAAGGACGAAAGGGGCCAACAATGCACACAACCTGAACGCTGGACAAATGTGTGTGTGTGTGTGTGTGATATGAACTGTAGGCCATACAAAAGACTCAGGCAGAGAACGCGACAATTGCCGACGGCTCTATTAAACATTAATAAAAATCGCATTAAATGTTAAACGCAATAAAACGCCTGATGCAATTTTCATGTATGCCGTGTATCGCCAGCGTGGCGGCACACACTTGAGTTTTTGTTACAAGGATTACAAACTCAAATCCACTTAGCACATGACGCTTGCTCGCTCGCAACCCTCGATGGCAACAACAACAACGACAAAACAGAAAGGGGCAATGTACCTTATTGTCTTCCTTTTTGTCAGCACCATTGTTGTTGCCTCGTCTAACGTTTAGCCGTTTCAGGTTCATTGTTGTCAGTGGTTGAAATTGCTGCTTCCTTTTTGTGCTCGCCTGCCTGCATTGTCCTTTACACGTTGCTGTAACATAATCCTCTTAGTCGCGGCAGCAGCGTCCAAGTACGTCATTCCTGCCATATTGCCATATTGCCATGAGTATTGACGCCTCTTATCTATGGGTGTGTTGAGCTGAAAATTGTGCTAAATGCTTCGCTCAATATGTTCGAAGGAGGCCCGTTTGACGGGGGGGCAAATGATTGATTGATCCACTGATCGATAGATCAATCGTTGTGGCGATCATAGCACGTCAAGTGATGTATTTTGTTAGAAAGCGATCTCAACAGCCATGTACTTGAATGCATAGCCACAATAGATTTTTGTATAAGTTAACAGCTGTTGACAAAAACCATTCTCTACACCATATAGATAATGAAAAACATAAGCGCTACTACTTATGATGAACAGTTTTTAAAAGAAACTTCAAGTCACTTCCTATAAACATTTAAAACTCTTTTACAATTGTGTTTAGAAAAAGGGTTTCTGTTAAGACTAGATGTGCTCAATCAAAAATTGTTTGAAAAACTTTTACTTTTAAAATAAAAGAACCCACGTAAGTTGAAATATTTCTACCATCGATTTTTCACCGTAGTGTGTTTTAGTAAATTTATAGTATAAGTACACAATTCAATTTCAAGTTTAATATTAAAATATTCAATTTAAAGTGTGAAGATATTAAGTGATGATTTGGACGTTGTTTAATTCACGCCACAGGTTTATTTTTTATAATTATAAAAAAAATTCCTTTCCCACTTCTTCATCTACTCTACTGTACTTAACTCTTTATTTTATATAAATTTTTATATATATATTTTGTATTTATATATATATATTTTTTTTGTATTGAACCATTTTTAGCGGAAAGTAGTTTCCAAAATCTTCTGCTATTATTAATTAATTATTTAAACGTTTTTTCTGCTTTTTATATGGTTTGGATCAATACGTATACTAAAATCGGGGGTTGGATCAGAAAAAATGAACAAACTCGTCCTTTCTCGGGCTCAGGAAAATCTGTATACCAAGTTTGGTTATTCTAGCTCTTATACTTTCGGAGATCCTTGCGTTCATACAGACAGACAGACAGACAGACGGACGGACAGACAGACGGACAGACGGACATGGCTATATCGACTCGGCTTGTCATGCTGATCAAGAATATATATACTTTGTGGGGTCTACCAAGCCTCCTTCTGTGTGTTCCATGTGCACTGGCACAAAACTAATATACCCTTGTACCCTTTGGGTACAGGGTATAATTAATTCTACTACTATCTCTCAGTGTAGTACAGACTGTAACTCATTCCCCTCTAAGTTGTAGGTGCATTTGCAGCTATATCCGATTTTTCGGAAACGGAAGAGCAAATACAATGTGATATGTAAATAGCGGCCGGGTTGGCAGAACCAGCTGAGTTTCCGTCTTAGCGGTTTGCGCAAACAAATAAAGGCCTAGGAACTGATACGATGCGATTCACGAGTACCCCATGGAGGGCTTGAGCGAGCAACTGAGACTTCATTTCGGCATTATGTAATCAGCAGCGAACAAGCTGCCTTTTGTTTTCTTTGTTAGTCTCAGATATTGTTGTTTTCTTTCCTTGTACAATTTTTTTTTTTTTTTTTGGTTTTTTGTTTTTACGACCTGACAAAAGAAAAGCCGACCAACGACCCCCAAGTAGTGCACAAAGCAGCCGAAAAAATTCGCTAGAAACCACACAAAAAAAATAAAATACTATAAAAAAAAAGAAACGCCACGCGGTAATGACAAATATTGACATTTCCTTTAGAGTGCGCTCATTTCTTTCCTCCCCTCTCTCTCCCTCTCCTTCTCTCTCATTCTCTAGGTAATTTTATACGTCGCGACGTTCCTTTTTGGAACAAATAGAACACGAATACAGAGCGTCAGAGCCACGTTTTGTGAGCGCACTCCTCATCAATAAATAGCTCGAAATGCGACCAGGGCTTGCCCAAATATAAATAAGTTGTATGCTAGCTGGCTGGCTGGTTGGTTGGTTGGTTGGTTGGTTGTTGATATATGGGAACATATATGTGGAGTATTGGACTTAATTGTGTGATGGGGCGGGCTGGCAAGGCGTTGCTAATAGATAAAAACGATCAGATTACTTAGCCGGCATTTCACACGCTACTTGCCACAAAAGCAATAAGCTTGAAGGGGCAGAGACAGAGGCAGGGCCGAGTGCAGAGACTACATACAATTGGTGGTCAACAACATTGTGGGCTCAAATGAGAATTGGAAACCTTTGCAACCGTCCAATGGTGGTTTATCAATAAAAATAATTAGCAGCCTTATCCAGAACTATAATTTCTATAACTATTTCGTTTGTTTTGAAATATCATTAATCAAACGGAATTGAAAACATCTCTCGCATATTCTTATACCTTTATATAATCTCTTGCAAATTACTTTTACAATAAATGAACTATTTCTTTACGCCATATTTATTTCAATAATTTTCTTTGGTCATTTAAAAAAATTATAACCAAAATCTTATCTGAACTACTTATGCCATCTGCTGTAAGCTAGTTTTTCGAATACCTCAAACATTATATCTTTTGAGGAAAACAGTACTAAATTCAATTAATCATTTGTTTCAGACAAAAAGTTGCATTTCTATAAGCAGTACACAACTTTTATGGACAGATACGGTATTATTAAAATATGTCGCAAACGTACTCCTACTATTATATTTCGTACAATGTAGTTTGAAGTTAATCGGATGAAAATTGTGGATTTTTCATACAAACGTTGGAGCCCGTTTCCCCCCCTTTGGAGGTCGAATTTTCCAAAAACCCCTTCTTAGTGCTCACTTTCACTGTGAGAGGGATCTTGTGTCCAAATTTCAGCTTCCTAGCTCTTACCTTTTAGGCTGTGCGTTGATTGCCATTCAGTCAGGGCAAACTGTTTTATATATAAAGCGATTTTTTTTTAATCTAATAAGACTAGTTTGTGGCAATCAACTGCTCTCGATATATGCTTCAACTTTAAGTACATTTATATTTTATCCAAATATCGTCTAATAAACCTACTAAGACACAATGTTATCCAAAACGACGGCCTATTCTTTTCAGTTTGTGAGTCAGTCGGCCAAATGATTTTTCTAATTTTTCTCTCAAAATATATTTATTATTAAGCTATGCTTTTGGTATTAAAAGCTAAAATATACACAAACAATTTTTTAATACACTAAAATTTTGTCAAATGCCAAATCGAACTTGGAATATTGTAGCAGCGTATCTCGTTCAGAAATTCTAAAAGACAGTTCAATAGTTAGTTATGGACTTTTGAAGTTTTTCTTTTGAACTCACCCGTCAAGCGATTTATTAATCGACTATCCCTTTACTCTGATATAGCTCGATGTATCAGCTGAAGATAATATTTAGTTCTCACCTTCTCATACACATCATTGCACCTTTCAGCCTCAATGATAAGTCGTTAATTTTTTCGATTTTGATAAATGCGTGGCCACGACAACGATTTTTAAAAGTTTATCAAAAAAACATTCAATTGAAATGTTTGTTTTTCCCCCGATTTCTGAACAAACCATTCATTGTTATTCCGCTTTTGAATTCTTTTCGGATTTTGCGTTTCCCATATACTTGTAGTGCGCCATTTACTAAAAATTTGAATTATCCGAACTGCTGTTGAAAATTCTAGTTGTTAGATCTTTAGTTCTCTTCTTCTCTTTCACATTACACTTGTTATGTTCTTCCAAAATTTTAAGTCGGAATTAGCGTCCTTTTGCTAGGAACTGAACTATTAATTTCACTTGAATTCACTTATAATTTGACTTCTGCATTTCTAGAGTCTGTGCGCACGTTTGTTGCTGCTGACATAGAATTGACGATATACACATTTTCAGATCATATTTGTGATCTTACCTGCGCCATTGCATCGGTTATCCTATATACGACGAATTTAGTTTTATATTGCAATCGATATTCACTAATTTTTGAGTGAAGTGAACAATTCTCCATAAAATTATACTTCTAGCATTTCTCAATTTCAAATATTCACATTTGAAAAATTAAAAAAAAACTAATCCACATAAATGGATAAATAATGCATTCATAGTCCATCCATTTGATTAGTCCCCAGTTGAAGATCATGCATCACCATGTGTGTTCGTTTGTTGCTGCTTATATCGGAACCATAAATATATATATATTGTTAAAAATCGGGTTTCTGAACTTACCGGCCACTGTATTAACCAACGAAAACATTTTGTAAATTGTTAAATAATAATAAGGCAGAATTTCTTGCCATTCCGTTAGTTTTTATAATTTCATAGAAGTTTGTTCTGAGGTTTTTCTGTAATTGTAATTTCCTTTCCTAGTGTAAGGTCTGTAAGTGTCTACAGATTTTTGAATCAGATTAGTCAGATTCCATCCCACTCGATATATAAATTGAAACTTACTTGTCGAGTCAACGTAAAGGAACATAAACTTTCAGCAACCAGTTTCGATTCACAGTCATTTTAGAATTTCGCATTATTTTTGAATATGTATTATAAATGGTTTTATATCCACTGTCTTCAATTCGTTATGTTTAAGCTCCAGTTATCATTTAAGTACCTCTCTTCTTAGTAGTACTCTCCATTCCATGTGCAAAAGAAATAGAGTCATTCTGTAGGCGTATCTGAATTTTGCCTTCAATTCGTATTGTACGCCTCTTCTTTAGTGACAGTACTACTTAGTGACAGTATATATATATATATATATATGTGTGTGTGTATGTATTTCTGTGTGTTAGTGCTGATATATAGATATGTAGATGAATTATGTTTGTATGTGTATTTTTATTTGTCACGTGTTGGCAAAGATTAAGATTTTGTTCGAACTTCCGAATTTGCTCTTAATGTCTGCATTTAGTGTCATATCTCTCGACGTTATCTCACAACGATTTATGTTTAGAAAGTAATAGTTTTGGTCCTTTACTTATATGTGTATGTATGTATGTTGTGTGTTGGTGCTAATATATAGATATGTATTCTCAGTAAACTCAGTAAATGTCTGTATGTATGAACGTTTGTTGCTGCCAAGGTAGAAAGTAAAACCTAGAGTTACATCTCTATTTTAAGATCGCACTTGTTCTCTTACCTGCATTATATGTTTTTTGGTGTCAAATCCCATGTTTTCTTATATGATGAGTAGGTATAAAGGTGTATATAGTATGGTCCGTTATCTATCTATTTAAGCAGTAGATAGTTATACATAAAATTATTTTTAATGTTGTACTCACAGAACCAATACCAAGTAATTATATGAAGTGTATGCTGTGCGTACGTTTCAATTATGCCTTTAGATAGGTGTATGAGGTATATCCAGTATATCCACTTTTCAACTCGTTTAAAAAATAAAAGTATTGCCAGCCTCCAATTCGTTTCACAGTGGAAGTGCTGCAAACAATATTTCTGATCTTGTCCGCACACTACACATAATACACATACCTGGAACTCAACTCCAGAGTATTATCCCTGGTGTGTCGGTAAAGGATTAATCCTTTGGAGTCAACTTCTTAGAATCAAATGCGTTTTAGTAAAGTGTTGTGTATAAAATGTAAACCTTAAAACTTTTAACTTAAACCTATAACAAATTAATTTTTCTCTTTCTGTTGTTTTCTTCCCAAAATCTAATGTAAAACTGAATAATTTGTGTTCAGGCCTCAGAACATTAAATTGACAGCGCAATGCTTGGCCTACCCAGTTAGTTCAATTTTATCAAACGTGCTAAGTACGATGGGCCAAATCGAACAAATTTTTAAACACAATTTATTAGTACTATGGGCGGCATAGCTGATCCAAGTGAGTCTTATTTTAGCCATGTATTTAGGTATAATCTGAATCAGTATATACGAAAGATATGATAGAGTAAGCGCTAAATACAACAGGTAGGAGGAAGTGTTATGTTTGTCCGTCTGAACTCCTAGAACTTTCCAACCATGACAGCTAAGAATGCTGAACTTAATATGTAGGCGTGTCTTATTCATATACTGAGCAAGTTTATTACAAATCGTATATAGAATAATTTATAGGAACGATCAGTGCAAAAATCACTCCTATTGGAATAACTATTTTGTTTTTAAAGGCATCCTAGAATAAGTTTGTACTAAAAAGTTGTGCACCTAAATATTAAGGTTTATGAAAATCGGCTTTCTGTATCATATTTATATATAGTAGCTGTCATAGGAAGGAGCGGTGCATACATTAATCTTAGTAGCACAAACTTTCTTTTTAAATTGCAATATGGTAAGAAAATCTGATATTTATATGTTTTTAATAGTGCCTCACCATAATCTGAAGTTTCATTCAAATATGTAGTATAGCTACCATAGAAGGCATTGGCACAGCAAGGTTTTTTTCAGTGGAATGGTTTTAGGGGCGAAAAAAGTGGCATCGAAGAGTCGGGCAGGAGCAAATTCTTAAATGCTTAAATAAAACAAATAACATAAACCCTATAAGCTTCCTGCTATGCGCAAAAAATTATGCACAAGCTAAACACTCGATATTTGACTACACTACACATTACTACGGGAAGTTCCATTGTTTTTTTATTCCGGCCAGTCTGTCTTCTTAACTCATTCGAAACCATATAAAAAAGTATGAACATCCTGATACTGTAGTACTCGTAGCAATGGTAACCACAACAAAGCATTTCGGTGCTGGCCCTCTTCCTGCTCCCCCCCATACTTTTTTTTGTGTGTCCTGCCTGGCCACTCCGTGTTCGTAATCTACACGTGGCTTCGTTTTATCTATCAACATGATAATAATTATAAAAATTCCAAGATATAGACGGCGGCCCACATGTTTCTCTGCGTGGGTGCACTGAACAAAAAAAGGATGTACATTACAATTTTTCATTAGAATATCAAATGATGTCAAATGTTTAATATCAGTAATATCAGAGTATATGACGTGTCTGGTTGACAGAAACCCGCCCGTAGCAGAAGCAAAAAGAAGAAGAGCGAACTTGAAGCTGCAGTTTATGGGTGTAGTACTGGGGTGAACTTTTCTAAGTATTGACCAGTTTCAATTAAATTTATAACAAAACTAGTTAAAGGCATATGGATTATGTGTGTTTGGTTTGTGTAGGTTTGAAAATGTGGACATTGTTTGCAAAATTCTGTAGCGGGGAGAGGGGAAGGAAAATCTAAAAAATAAAATAAACTCGTATAGACTAGGAATTACGCTCAGCCGTTTCCGAAATCCAAAAAAAAGAAATAAAACAAGTTATTAATTTTAAAAAAAATTTTAGTTTCAAAAAGATTACAGCCAAGCTGTGCGAAATATAAATTTGTAAATACTTGTCGATCTAGTTGGAAATGCGGTTTCAGATACAGCGAAAACTCTTTTAATAGACGCCCGCTTTTTATCCAGACACAAGAGATCTCTCTTAAGCGAACACCTTTTCTAAATCATTCGTTTGCTGCACTAAGTATTTAGGTATCCCCCTAAGCGGACACCCCCCTTGGGCGGAAACAAGTTGGACGACAAATACATTCAATTAATTTTAGTCTTATATAATAATTGCAGTTGGTAGTTTCCTTTTTGACCGACTTCAAAAAAAGGGTGAACCGATTTTGATGGTTCTTTTGTCCAGTTCCGACAATGTCATCTATCTGCAAACTACCTTAAACATATCTCATTTTGTCCAAATATCTGAAAATTATATTCCCGAACAGGATTCTGTTACTTCAGGAGCATTCTCGAAACATAAACTCACTTTTAATTACAAAACAAGAAAGGAATGCTAAAGTCGAGCGGGCTCAACTCTTAAATACCTTGCACCACCCCACAAAAAACAAAAAAGTAATAATAATAATTTTATAAAGTTAATTAAAACAAGAGAGAACGCTACAGTCGAGCAAGCCCGACAGTGTAATACCCTGTACCCAGGTAAACTTCCGTCACTGAGTTATATGCGCCCATAGCAGCAGCAAAAAGAGGAAGAAGAAGAGCGAACTTGTTGCTGCAGTTTGGGGGGGTTGCACTGGGGAGAATTTGTTTTGCTAATAACTTTTCTTAGAATTGATCGAATTGAATAAATTATGTGTGCAAAGTTTGGTTTAGGTAGCATTTGAAATGTGGACGCTATTGACGAAATTCTGTAGCGGGGGAAGGGGGGGAAAATTCCAAACAATAAAATAAACTCGTCCTTTCTCGGACCTAGGAGAATCTGGATGCCAACTTTGGTTATTCTAGCTTTTATAGTTTCTGAGATCCTCGCGTTCATCCAGACGGACGGACAGACGGACAGACGGACGGACGGACATGTCTAGATCGATTTCTCTCGTCATGCTGATCAAGAATATATATACTTTATGGGGTCGGAGATGCTTCCTTCTGTATGTTACATACTTTGCACAAACCTAATATACCCTTTTTACCCTACGGGTACAGGGTATAAAAATGTATTTAATTAAATATAATATATTTAACACATGCATACAGGCATATGTGTTTATGTACAATTTCAACAGCACACATTTACTTAAGAATCGTGTCTATGCATGCTTGTGTGCAGTAAAGAAATAAGTCAAAGCAGCAACAGCAGAGCTTGGGCTTCGGCAGAGGTTATGTTAATGGCTATAACTTTCTTCATAATTGACCTATCATGATGAAACTTGGCACACAGACACATAATCACTTTATGGATGTATTTGCCAAATCTGAGTAAATTCCAAGCAATGCAAATAAATAAAAAGCTTTTTTTTTTTTTTGGTTAAAATTTGTACTTGTTTCTTTAAGCTCGTGTAATTTTGTGAAAGCAATAGACATCTATTTTCTCTCAGTGCGTAATAGTGTGTGTGTCCGCTTTGTGTCTCAGTACTCGTAATGCGTTGAATGGCAGCGCATTATCCACACATTCCTGGTTCGCACTTGCTTGACTGTGCGCCGGAGGTGAAGCCCTAAATTTGCGGCCTGGCCGGCAATGGGGTGGAGGGGAGGGGGTAGGGGGGACGTTTATGTTGGCCACGTTGGCATGAGAATTATTTTGTTACATTTTTTCGAACGCTGCTTGCCATTGTCGTCCGCCAGAGTTTTCGTCTGAGTGTAGCTGTGGGTGTGTGGGTGCGAGTGTGGGTGCGAGTGTGGGTGCAAGTGGCTTCAAAGTAACATTGTTAAACCACACCACATGCAGACATACTTTGTGTTTGACCACATGGCATAATGAGCGTGTCCAACACAGACAGCTGGGCGGGCGTATGGGCGGTGCGTCTGCTGCTTCCACAGACGAGTACACATATGCTCGCCCATATGTGTGTGCAGGTGGGGGCGTGACCAACTGCCTGTCCAGGATGTTTGTGGTCGGCCAGCAACCGGCAGCAGGCAACGACCGTGATAGCAGCACAATACTTGCCCCATTTGCTTGCATTGTACTTAGGTGTAAAATTGAAATGTCCTTAATATGGCTTGTGGGCGCAGGTGGGCGAGCGTTTGTCCTAGAGGTGCGCGAGCGCACGAGCCCTGCTCTTGTTGTCCTACAAATAATATTCCCTCTGCTTGCAACTCCTTTTAACCGCAACCGAAGTGAAAGTTCGAAACATAATCCACCCACTAGCTCCACAAACACAATTCAAATTCAGCACTATAACAATTGGCCAACTTAAGTTTCCTTTAACTCAAAAACGTCAACTTAAGCATTTCAAATAAATATCAATCTTTATACAAAATTATGCTATATAAAGTTCAGAAAAGTAACAGTAAAATAAATTTCCTCTAGCGTTACAACTTCAGAGCCTTCCCTACGTCTTCTTTCATTTGAGAACTAAGAACAAAAATAATACGCGTAAATGATAATGAAAATATCAGAAATGCTTTTGTGTTGACGCGTGTTGACGTGGTGGTTTCCAAAATCTTGGAGCTCAGACAGACAAACAGACAGACGAGCGATTGAGCATATACCTATTTATTTTATATAACTTTTCTTCATATTTTAAGTTGCAAAAACTCTTGCGATTATTCGGATTTTCTTTGGCCTACAATTCAGAAAGTCTCCATTAAAATGGATCGCCTTTTTACCCTCAATTATCATTATATACTGGTAAATAAAAAGGAAAGTATGTATGTACATATGTTCCCTATAGACTCCGAAATTGCTCAAATTTTTTGGCAATATTCCATGTAGTCCCGTGGCTGATCCTGTGAAGTTTCAAGGCGATTTTTTTTATGGTTTTCTCATTTTTTTTGCAAGAATTTTGGTTTTTCATAAAAATTACTCCATCAATAAAAATTTTCCAGCCTGAAAGCGTTCGTTGCTCTGGCGATACATGTATATGTATATGTATCAAACTTTGTGATTTAGGATTAATTCTAAGTTACAAATGTTAAAATAAATAAATAATAAATAAATAGATTTTCTCAATTATTCTTCTATATTTTTTTTTTTTTTTTTGAATATGAAAAAAATGAGTTCAGTTCATAGGCCAATAAGAATATCTATTATGGCATAAAAACAATCATAAAATAGCAATGCATTATGCATGCAAAACAGATTAATCTAAGAAGAAGAAGAATGAAAGAAGAACTTTGAATCATTTAATACGGTACCCGCAGGAGAGGTGATAGTTTGTAACTTGTTATCAAACTTGTTGTCTTCTACTGCTGTACCTGAATATATACTTAAGGACTAGGGTTTTAATCCCTAAATTGTCGAATATTGAAAAGTCTGAGGGAACTCAACACGAAGTATTTAGAATGTTCTTTCTCCTAAAACACGTACCCAGTTTGCGTTTTCTGTGTGGACTCGTGATATTTTCACGCAGCAGCCTCCATCGCATGATGGTTTCGGTGATGGTGGGTGTCGTGGTGTTGTGGAGTACAAGACCTAACGGCACTTGTAGCCTGCTTTGAGGCGCAATTAACATGTACTCGATTGTGTTATTGCTTTTGATGTGTTGCAACTTTTCGAAATTACTTATGTGTTCATTGAAGTGTCGTTTACTTTGCCAGTGAGACCAAAGAGACCCAACTAAACAAGTCGATGCTCACACGCCTTCCTGTACATACGAGTACTACAATGCCAATTGAAAATAGTTTGTATTTCGCTTTCGGGCGAAACCCCTATGCTACGGTTCGACAATAATTTCCTACGCTATTTGCGACATTTTGCAGACCAACCCATATTTTCCGTCCAACGGATACCAGCTGGGCGTTGCCCAAAACTAAGTTTCGTGTTCCTCATCATCAGCTGCCCAGCAAGGCAACATTAGCAGCAATGCTCCTGCTCATGTCTGCCCCCCCAGTTTCACTTTTTCCTTTTGATCAGTTGCCACTGTGTGTTGCAATTTCACTTTCCATGCCACATGGCGCATAGCAACCGAGTCCGGCAGAAAAGAAAACTGAAATGGCGCACAGCCGCTATGCAGTTAGCAGACATACACTGAGAGAAGCACGTACCTCCTCTTCCCTACACAGGCTTTAAAAAATATATATTACAGAAGAATTAAACGCTTTAAACAAAAAATCAATGCCGAATTAATCATTGTTATGTTAGCTTTAATACTTAGTTTATTTTAAAATGTATGTTGGGCGAATTAGTAAGAACTAATAGGTTTTGGTTGAGTTCCAATATAGATTTGAACACAAACGTTTTCGTTACTAAAACTGAACGTTCCTATACACCGTATGAAGGCTTTATATAGATTATATACATTTTGATAAGACAAATCTATATGCGATGTTTGAGACTCCTAGCTACTATGATGGAAGAGTTCTCGTTGCTCATACTGACAGACTGAAGGACGAACTGACATACTCGAACATGCTTAAATATGCCTTAACAAGTGATATGTGATCGTAATTTTTTGTATTTCCAGACAATAATATCATTAGACATTCTTTAAAATCTTAAATCTAAAAATTTGTAATTAAAATCTTTGTAGAACAGTTCTTTCAAATTGAAGCTAAGACCTTGGCAAATACTTAATTATTTTTTTTGCAGGTTCTTGATTAATCAATAAATAAATATATATATATAAGTAGTATATTCGTTTCGCTCTACAAATTAAACTCAAATTCTTGAGTTCATCAGGTTTTTAAAAATATAATCACATTCTTCTCCAAACACGCAAAGATTCTGCTGCTTCTTTCGCCCAGTAATCTGAAACTGAAAATCCTGTGAAACGAATTTCTACTTTTACTTAAAACCATATCATTTATCTCCAGAACCGATCCATTTAAGGTGCTTTCATTTTAATATTCCCAATGTTTAAGTAATCTACATATGTCTTAGTTAATAATAAAATAGTTTTCTTTGGCCAATAGGAATTACATTGCAGGCCGATTCCTTGCATAAATATATTATTTTAAAAAGAAGAAGACGAATTACTTGTTCTTAATTTATGTTAAGATGTTATTGTGAAGATATTGAAATTGAATGATGGTGATGGTTGAGTCGAATTGGACCATACTACCACCAGTTTTGGAAAGAAGGATCACCAATTATGTTAATTATTTAATTCTTTTAATTCGTATTAGGCTACTAGCATATCATATTTGTTTCCCACCTCATATAGTATTTATATGTTACTTAAAAGCCGAAAGGCGAGATTGCAATTTGACCATCAACTATTCTCTGAGTGCATATACAGACGTATGTAAAGAATGTGTGTGTGTGTGTGTGTGTTTGTGTATTATGTACTCCCAATTGAGAATTGATGTTGCTGATGTGCCATGCCAAAGGGGCCCAATGTTTGGCTGACTGACAGACTCGGTCTGACTGAGTTGGCCATTTGTGTACTTTCGCTCTTTGTCCCGTTTTTGGGGGTTTGCTTTCGGTCTCATGTGCGCGTTTTGTGTGCGTTTTTGGCTTGGTCTCAAATGTCCCGGCGAGCAGCTCGCATTGCATAACAACAACAACAATAATAACAACAACGATAACAACAACAACACACAATACATTGCGCTTATATTTGTGTGTCCGAGGCCAGCACAGGATTAGTGAGCTACATTCTTCTTTTTTGTGATGACGATGGCAACGCGACCGCATTGTATTGTCCTCGCAATAGTTAATTAAGGGTTTCACATACAAAATGTCACCAACAACAGCAATAGTAATAACAACAACAACAACACCAAAAAGGAAGAGTGTGTGGAGGCCGTATATTGAACCAGAAATAAGCCAAACCCACCATTCCCACCTAGCCAAGGCAAGCCCGACCGGGGCTAGACGAGAACAAAAGTCCAGCCACGTTGCAGCAATGCTGTCAAGGCTACGACCCACACACCCACCCTGCAGCCTCCAGAGCTGAGCTGAGCAGCAGGGGCGTGCCACCCGCGGCGCGACAGCGTGGCCATAATTAGCTGCCGCTGCCGCCGCCGCGGCCTGAGACGGTGATTGCGGCACAACCGAAGCTAATTATCTTCACCTATCCGCGCACAGAGGAGCTGGCCCTGGCCCTGGCCGGAAGCCATGGTAACTGGACATTGCAGCGGTTCAAGCTGGTTCTGGCTGTTCTGTCTGCCAACTCCGGTACGGACATTGGTTAGCCTTGCGTACTACTTTCCGACCCATTCGAAACTGTCAATGCAACTTTTTGTTGCTCTCTCTCTCTCTCTCTCTCTCATTTCAAGCACACATTTCTTGTACTGACAATAGAGAACTTACATATATAAACAGAGATCTTACTATAAGTAAATAAAATAAACAACGCCATACTTGTATCTATTTTTCTTATTTCATAGTCCTCCACATTATAAATTAATGGATGTTATTTTAATAATAACAGTAAAATGAATCTATTTCTATATCTGTACTAATATTTTAAAGAGGAAAGATTTGATTGTTTGTATGTTTATTTGAAACTGGAAGCTACTGGACCGATTTAAAGGATTCCTTTACAGTTGGGAAACTACACTATCCCCGGGTGACATACTTGTATATATTACATGTATTTGCAAAAAAAAAAAAAAAAAAAAAATGGGGATCCTTACTGAAACGCCAATGTAACACAAGGTGTTAAAAATTATCTAAAATATTCCTGAACAGAATGCTGTTAGTTCAGAATCCTCCTCCAAAACATTATGTCTCTTTAAATATTACTCGGATCATTTATTCAGGGTAATTTACGATTTAATTTATCTCGAGGTAAATTCTACCTGATAATAAATATCTAAACAGTTTAGTGAATTAGTAATTCTTATAATTTGTCAATTCCATTTTTACATATAATATATAGGTAATTCTGATCAACAGTTAAGCAATAATTAAGTAAAACGAAGTTGAATTGGTAAATGGGAAATTCGACCTCCAAAGAGGGGAAAACAGGTTCCAAAGTTTCTATGAAGAATCGGAATTTTTCAACCGATGAAAAATGACATTATTTACAAAAAAACGTGAAATCGAATTGTTTGAGATTATTCTGTCAACCCAGTGAGAGCCAATATATTATATAAATATTTACATCGCGAAAATGTAATTTATTTAATTAATATTGTCTGTGATTTGTTTTGTGAATATTATTATTAGTAATGCCGTGACCAAGACGATTTAATTTTTCAATTGCAACGGTGCAACTAAAATTTTCGATATGATATATATATTTATATTATTAATCACTCCAAACTGCCTTACATTTATGAGTTGGGTCAAATTAATGAACTATGGAATTATTGAATTATCAATTCAGGGAAAAATCGAAAGGTAAAATTAGACAAAACTCTCTACTTACGGGCATATGTTTGGCAAAATATAACGAAGAACATGCACCACCTGAAAAACAAAAAGAAAACAATCACTATAAATCACATAACAACTCAATTCATATATTGTTTCCTTCTTCAATATTCAGCACAACGGATCAAAAAAACAATACATGAGTAGACTAACTGAGGTATACATCAGAGTACCTCGTTATCCTTACTGATCGATTCAATCACATATCATCTTTCAGAAAACGATATAGAGAGCTGTAGGTGCTATCTATCTATTTGTTTTTTCAAGATAGGGAAGAATTTTAATGTATATTAATGCTCTAACCATTCCAACTGTTATGCTGTTCATTTTGTAGAAGGAAATAAAAATGTACCGATTTATTGTTACTATGTATTCATTTTATATTTTTCCAAACGCTGTTTATTATTTTTTATTTCTTATTAACTAGACATGTTTTAATAATAATAATAATATGCTAGGTTTCGGTGCGAACATCAAAATTGGGATAAGCCCCGGCTGCTGTCGTTTCCTTTATCTCCGCCGACTTGGGCCACACGTAGCTCTCAATCCAGTCCACATAGGAGGAGACGCGCGTATATATACTTGGCGGACCGCTGGCGCAACCATGGCCCAAGGATGTGATGCCCACAACATACTTAAAGGGCCCATGGTCCATTAGTAGCGGTCCCCCCGAGTCACCTTGGCAAGTATCATGCGCATTGGCGGGATCACCGGCACACAAATGGGTTTCCGCCACTCCTTTGGGCAGCAAATCCTTTTGATAGTGCGGCTCACATTCGGCTTTGCTGACAAAGTTCAGCGGCACCTTCAGGAGCTGTGCTGAGGACACACCCGCTGTTCAAGTAGAAGTCAACATAAATGCGCATTGAAAATCCCAAACAATGACTACTAAGTTTAATTTATGGATTTATAAAAGTTGCTCAGCATTAAGTTATAAATTGTTTGTTTTTTTTTTTTTTTGAAGACAGCCTCCAAGTCAACTCATTCTTTGCAAATCTTTGTCTGAATTTTTTGAATTTTAGTTTAATTCTTTCATCACCAATATGCAATCATCATTTCAAATCAAATAGTTCAAGTTCAGTTGTGAGCTTAGAAATATGTTTGAAATATTGAAATGCAACGAAAAGATATGGTTTTTCTTACCAAATCGTGTCTGTCCGTAGCCAATGGCAGTAAGTTGATTGGTGACCAGATCGGGATTGGGCCAAATACAAGCTGGTGTTAGTTTAGGCGGCTGAATCGTGTCCAGCTCCAACAAGGCGATGTCATTGTAGGAAGATCTGCCATTATAGTTGGGATGTATGATCACGCGCTTGATCTTGAAATCTTCGCCAATGTTGAGTGTCAAATTATCTCCACCCAGACGCACTGTAGCGGGCAATGCACTACGAACAGCAAACAAACAATCCAACACATTAGAAGTAAAATTTCGTTGGAGAAGGGGGGTTTCCAGCTCTTACCCTCCAAAGTCGATGCAGTGGGCAGCCGTTAGTACAAAACTATTGGAGATAAGTGCGCCGCCGCAGCGATAGAAAATGCTTTCGTCGAAATTTGAACGCCAGCCGAGGGCAGCCATGTAGGGGAACTCCCGATAGGTCGTTGGTTTTCCGCCATATACCACGGTATGAAAGGCGATATCCGTAACATTGATTGGCGCAGGATTATATGGCTTATAGCAGGCTAAATATGTGCCAGAGAGAGATGAGTCTTGATTGATGAAAATTATGCCATTTCGGAATGGGTGTACCTAATAAACTGGGTCGCGTATTGTTGGGGACTAAGTGGAAATCAATGAAATCCGGCGTCGTTGGCAGTTTAGGTGTTGGCCTTGGTGGTTCATCGAGTTCCTGCTTACAGCAGACATAATGATCGAATTTGATAAAGTGACACGTTTTCGGTTCCACTCTATCCTTTTTCCAACGCTCTAGCGCTGTGGGACAATCCTGTATCTTTTTGCATTTGCCCGGCAAACTCTGCTCCTTATCCAGAAAGCAATCATCGTAGTTTTCCTTCGGATAAGTAATGGAGCGTTCCGACTGGCAAACTGCAACATACAGTTTTAAAAACAGAAAAAAGAGGAATGTCGATATACGCGGAATGGAATGAATCCGAAGGTGAAAATACAGCACCTGTGCCAACTGACAGCAGCACGAGCAACAACAACAACAACTTAAGCGATGGACAGCTTTTCCGACTGCCTGTCATTTTTTTTATTCCAAATATGCTTTTCCAACGGCTTTCCTTCTGGATAATGCGTTGCGATGCGACTGCTGTGCGGCAAGTTTGTCAGCCAACTGATCGCCAAGCGCCTCGTTGAGTGTAGTTCGTGTGGACTCTGGCTTCTGTTTCTATTATTCGCGCACATGTTCGCACTTAAAAACCAACCGAACAACTTTAGCAGGCTCCCTCCCAAGGCATCATTAGCGTATCTGTTTTATGAGATGACGCATATATTCGGGCAATTCTCTCAAAGTCAGTGACGCGTCGATCGGCATGCGCCAAAAACAAGTCACTTGGATGGGCGTCCCGGTACCGGTTAGCGAACGGGGGAAACACCCGTACACCCGTACCATCATCGATAACAAGCTCAATGCACGAATCGCTGCTGCCATTGAACTTCAATGAGCACACTCAATACTCTGCTGCGCACTATGGTTTTTTTCCCCTTTTTTTTGGCAGAAATTCCAAAAAAAAATGTTGACCAAATATAAAAAATTTTATTATAAATTGCTTAATTAAGCGAAAATTAAATTAATTCCTGCTGATATGGCAACACCATTTTCTTGGCGCGCAGTCAAAGCTACCTGATTGTGTGAAACACAAGTATTTGTGATTTTGGTAGCAATTTTTGGTAGACTTTCAGAGCTTGCAGAATTACGAAAAGAACCCACAAAAGTTAAGTTAATAATGGAAAACGTTAATCAAGGTATGTAAAATTATAATCCAAAACTGTTTTTAATATCGGTAAAAGTAAAATCCTTCTCCAATTATATTAAAAAACACATGCCAAGTTGTAATCAAACTTTAAAGCGATTCAAAAACAAGAAAGGAATGCTAAAGTCGAGCAGGCTCAACTCTTAAATACCCTGTACCACCCCACAAAAAAGTAATTAAATTAATTAATTAATTTAATTTAATTAATTAACTAAATTAATTTAATACATACATTTACATTTACATCAGAATCGTGCCTTATGCGTATTTGTGTACTTGTACATATGTATGTATGTGTGCATTGGGCCTGGTTATATGGCTATAACTTTCTTTCCGATCATTCTATCATAATGAGACTTGGTATACGGTTATATAATAACTAACCTAATGTGACTACCAAATTAGTTCAAAATTCCAAGAACTACGGGAGTTATAGAAAATCGTTAATAGGGGGGGAGTGGGGGGGTGGATCAGAAAAAATGAACAAACTCGTCCTTTCTCGGTCTCAGGAGAATCTGTATACCAAGTTTGGTTATTCTAGCTCTTATACTTTCGGAGATCCTTGCGTTCATACAGAAAGACAGACGGACAGACGGTCAGACGGACAGACAGACGGTCAGACGGACAGACAGACGGTCAGACGGACAGACGGACATGGCTATATCGACTCGGCTTGTCATGCTGATCAAGAATATATATACTTTGTGGGGTCTACCAAGCCTCCTTCTGTGTGTTCCATGTGCACTGGCAAAAACTTATTTCCCAAAATCGCGGCCTTGTACTCATCTACAATGTAGAAGGAAGCGTTTGTCCAACCCCTGTGTTTTTAAATTCTTTCATAGATTACACAAACCAAGTATAGTGTCAATCGAATAAAAATTGCAAATTTTTCATACAATCCTCGGAGCCCATTTGCTCCCCTTTGGTGTTCGAATTTTCAAAACCGCATTGTTTGTTATTTGTTTTTGCAGTTTTTTTATTATCTTTTTTTATATAGATTATTAAAAACAAATTGAAGCTGATCGGTGGAAAAATTAAGATATTTCAAACAAACTTTGGAGTCTGGTTCCCCCTTTGGAGCACTAATTTTCCAAAACCACCATCACCCACCCTCAATTTGAAAGGGTACCTGAGTCCAAATTTCAGATTCCTAGCTCTTGCCGCTCTTGATCACCAATTAATCAGTCAGTCAGTCATTCAGTCAGTAAGTCAGTCAGTCAGGAAAAACTGTTTTATATATATTTTGTATACATAGATAGTATTAATGAACTGCCTTTTTGCCTATATATAATTCTATCACACTATAAAGTCCACACCATGATAGAACGACATATACTCGTATATGTATGTATATAAGTATGCTCTTTTATCCGTCTGTATGAACATCGATAACTTTTGAATCATAGCAGCACGGTAAGTTTATCACAACTCCTTTTAACCATGATTATTTTCTATAGCTGGCATAGGAACGATTGCTTTCAAATAACTCTTAGTATCAAAAACTCTGTTATTTAAAACGATATCGCAACCAAACTTTCTATTTGTGAGTTTTTTATGGTGTCTCAACATAATCTGAAGTTTATTCCAAATCGTTGCACAGAATAGAATATGCCTGTTATATAAACAATGGTAAGAAAACATGCCTCATAATATTCTAAAATGCCTAAGATCGGCGAACTACTAAGTATTATATCTTAAAGCAGAAAAAGAAACGTTCAAAGGTCACTTTTTGTGTAAAAAGAAGACTCTTTCGTTCAACATTTGAATAACGTCTAACAATAATCTGAGATGTTAGATCAAAATATGTCCACTTTACTTGTATACCTGCCCTAGAAACTCTTACAATAACGTTATTTTAAGTTGTAGGACTGTAGGACACGAGTCAGAACCGTAAAGCAGATAATAATCTATAAACAGGTAGACTTTGGATCTTTGAAATATTAGCACAAGCATCGAAATATTTCATTAGTTGCTTGATTGAAAATATTGGTAAGCCGGATTCGAAATCAGAATCATTTAAACGCCTACCTTAATATCAAGCATGGCTCCCTCTATGCTCTTGGAATCATTTAGTTGTAATCTTGACAGGCGGCACAGGGCCGGAAACTTTTAAAAACGCACACATACCAGCAAATTTAATTAAATCAGATCCAATGCACTGTGCAAAAAGAAGTTGAAGCTGAAGAAGGAGAGGGAGAGAAAGAGGAAGGAGAAACAACAACGCAACAGGAAACAGCACATAATAATTTTTGGCAATGACCGAGTCAGCAAGCGAGCAGCGGACATCGGACATTGGACATCGAGCGACCCATTTACGCATAACGTGGCAAATGCTTTAAAACAAAGACAAGGGACGCTGAGGATGAGGACGCTGGCAAGGGAGGGGCCGACCTGGATAGGACTGGGCAGGAACACAGACAGACCACTGGGTACTCGGCACGGGGGAAGCGCGTGCGAGCTGTTTGTACAAATCGGATGACCACCAACCGAGCGCGCCAGCCAAATGGACAATGGGACGGCCACGCGACAGCCAAAAGGTCAACAGACAAATAAACAGCGCTCGTGCACAACTTCGAGTCGAATGATGAGGGTCGCTCGACGAGGTCAGCTAGTTGGCGGCAATTCTCATTACTTTTGCGGGCCGGCCCAGGAAACAAATCAAACGAAACGCTGAAAATTCGCATAGTTTTTAATTTTGCGGTTCACATTGACAGCGGAAGTCCAAACATAACGAGGGTGGGCCCCAAGGCATTAAATATTTGACAAAATTCGGGGTTGCTGGCCATCCACTAAAGGTCAACTGTTAGATATGCCCATTTATTCAATTAATGGTACGGCTTTAAAGTCTATCAATAACATTTTCTCAACCTGTTGGGGGTTGTACGGACTTTAAATGTGTCTATATTAGATGTTTGTATAATGCCTATAATATTTCGCCATCTCTAATAGTAGCTTCCATTTAAGATATTCAGCTTTTTTTTATTTGTTCATAAAATTAGGAAAACTTTAACATAAGTTTCTTTAAATATGTTTTAGAAAATTTCAAATATGCCATTTCAATTTATAACATAATTGCACCTTTCTCGCTTCGCCTTCGGTTCAAGTTAAAAAAAAAATATACAAGAATGTTCAGCTTCTCGGAGACAGTTCGTCTTCGGAAATAAAAGTGTATTTATACATTTTACAAATATTTATTTAATATAATATGCACTTTAATTTGCAGGAATTTATACAAATCGAATCCTATTTATGCCTGGTTCTTAGCATCTTTGTTTTTCAATTAATTAGTCGCCATTAAATACTGAGCACATCCTAACCTATAACTGCGTAGTCTGAGGCTCCTGAAAGTGACGGCTTGTTTTATAAACTATTTTTAGAGGCTTTTATAGCTATTTATAGCGGTGTTTCTAGCTATTTTCTAGCGGGGTTGCTATCTATTTTTAGTGGGGTTTCTAGACATTCTCTAGCTGCTCAACATTGTTTTTCTTGCTATTTTATAGCGGACTTTTTATCTTCCATAGCGGGTTTTAAGCCATTTTCTAGCTCTATAACCAAAAGTGATAACCATTTTATAGCCATTCTTTTCAAGACATAGCCAACAATCATTGATGAATAATTATTAAGGCTCCATCCTTAACAATCTAGAAAAAAATTAACTAAAATTAAATCATTCCAATACAATACATTAGATTTCACTTCACACACAAATTATTTATTTTCATTTATCATTCTTTACTTTTTCTCAAAACTCACCAAGCTCTGACTTTTAATTCAGGAAGCTGTCTTAACATCAACTAGCCTACACAACCCAGAATTCAGTCTACAACACACTCTCTACCGAGAAGGGTCACAAAAATACAAAATTAATCTTTAAAAAAAAAGTGGAAAAAGTGAAAAAAAAATTAAAAAGTGAAACGTTAAAAAAAAAGTTGGCCGTTTATTCAATTTCAGGGGTAGGCCATACCAAGAGTATAGCAGGACTCATGTCTATCCCTCAGAAGCTGCTTGAACTTATTAATCAAATAATCAAAGTAAGCTATGAAATTTCTGACAGGTGAGTAGAATATAAACTATTTTGAAAAAAAGTAAGCAAACAACACACACAATCGCAAATAGGGAAGCCAATATGAAACTATTACGCTGCTAGTCTGAGGCAGAGCCAAAGAGTTCTATGAAGGAAACATATACGGAGGCAACATTTCCGGTAATTGCGAAGACTGTTTTAGCTTGCGAGTAGCACGTCAAGAAGCTTGACAGTTTCCTTCTCGAGATGAGAAGAGATGAGATGCTAAGATGAGATGATGGACTATGAAAGATTGACGGGATTTTTGTCGCAATCTAACACAACTCCAATTCAAATTTTGACTTCTGGTAGGTGGGATTAAAAGCCACATATGTTTCATTGATGCACAGTTTCTTTTTAAAGAATTCAAGATCTTACGTAAACATTCTAAGAAGACCTCAAGACATTTGACTTATCACATGTCGAATTGGGAGTCAAAAGGTGGAAAGTAGGAAGAATGTGACAATAACGTTACTAACTACCCATGTTTCTATTTTATGTATCATCGAACAGCAGCTTGCCTGTCCTGTATGATCCGAGATCCGAGAAGACTTGAAGCAGATTGAGAAAAGCGTGAGAGAAATCAGGAGCTAGAAGAAGGAAGCCATCAACGAGCTGGAAACGGAACAGCAGTGGTTTTGGTGAAAAAGACAAGTCAGAGTTAATTATGGAAGACTTTCGACATGTAGCAGTCCTCAAAAGCCAAGGAGGAGGTGGAGGCTTTAGTTATCTTGAGATTCTGGATATATGTTCCAACAATTGGAGACATAAGTAAACTTTAGATTCTGGATATATGCTCCAAAGAGACGCATACAAGGGCTTGAGAGCTGTGTAGATATGTGGTTCGGTAAGAAGTCGGTAAACGTTTATATAAATCTGCTGCTGTGAAGGGCAAGTAGCCGAAAAGTCTATTTTTGCTTCGTAGCAAGATCATGATAGAGTGAAGCGATGCTGCACGATGAAGCTGTGGATTGAGATTTTGCCAGCTGAAGAAATTGGTTGCACATGGCGGGGACAATTACGAGAAGTGTCCAAGATCGTGTGGTTTTTTGTTCTTCCCTCGTCTTCAGCGACCATCGGGGGCCACAAGTCGCTCAGTGTAACTGCTTCGGGAATCCCAGCGATCCTGGTGTCGGTTATTTGTTTGGGCGAGCTGAACTCAGGTACTTCAAGTAGTGTCTTGACCTGCCGCGCACATCCTGTCTTGGAGAATGAGTTCGTGTTCTTTGCCAAGCGCCAATTGATCGCGCTCTTCTTGGAAATCAACTGTTGCGAGATGAACGACAATGCAGGGCCGCATTGGGAGTTCCACAACATCTGGGTATTTGCCATACGAGTGCTGCATTCATATTCGTGGTGAAAGGTAAAGGAATGAACAGACAATTGTGGCTTTTGGGTCGGATTTTGGAGAGGGTCTCCAGAAGCCAACCCAAAGATATGGTTTGTAATATTTACTATATACCACTGCTGCTGTCCTCAAGAATGCAACACTTGCCTGGCAATACTAATCAAGATATGAGTCAACTGTTGAAGTTGCATCTGCATTGTCGTGCACCTCGTACTAGTTGGGTGCCAAGAAGAATGTGATCAGTTGCCGCTTGGCAAAGAACATGAACGCTTCCTGCAAGACCTGGTGCCAGCAACGCCAACCCGAATGAATCATCAGAAAGTATCTGTGGACGTCTCGCCCAAGCAGGTAACCCACACCAAGATCCTTGGGACTTGCGATGAAGTTACACTGAGGTGGATTGGGGGAACTGTGGTTGATGGTTAAGTTTCAATTCGTACCCAATCCTTCTTGACAGCCAAATAGGCGGCTCGCGATCTACGGCGCCATTGGCAAACAATTGCTGAAGCTCACGGAATTATTCCACAACCTCATCGTGCAGCGCTGTTTGGCTCAATGAAAGGCGTAGGATACGATTAATGATCTGTGGTTCGCGTAACTAAGACGCAGCAAACACAGATTATTAGGTTGCTTGGGCTTTAACGGCAACAGCATTATATATATGTTTATTGTCTTCCTGCCATCAACGTGATTGCTCAGAGACGTCTACTCTGTTTTCGAAACCAAACCTGTCTCCTGCTAGTGCAAAGCCCCAAACAAAATTTAAACTAAGACTGGATGACCGACATCGACTTGGATGCCCTCAGTTGTCATTGGCAAGGAAATTATTGAAAAACAAAGACTAGGCGAGGTGTTTACAGCCCCATTTGGCATGAATAATAAAAATTAACTGTTGCAAGAAATTTAAGTGTTTTAAGTCATTTTAATAAAAAATTTATGAAATTTGTAACTTTTCAAATCAATATTATTTATATTATTTATATATACACAGCTAAAAGGTAATTAAAATTATAGACAAGCTGTGCCAGTTCGAGCTATAGCGACGTAAAATAAAAATAAAAATCAAATTGAAATAATATGAATTATTAGAATGAATCCATTCAGCTGTTTACAGAAGGAAATGGATGAATGAACATATTGTGTGTATAATTCGATGAATTCGATTTGATGCTTTAAGAAACTGAACGAGTATTTTAAAGTAATCTTTAGAAATGAAATAAATGCATGCATGAAATTATTAAAAGACTTTTGAATAGGATAGGAAATAAACAGTCCCCTTGCTGCCACGTTCTAGGTCCACAAAAAAAATAATTTTAACTTATCCTTATCTAAGTGTCTGTTTTCGTTACTCCCTTAAATATTTGAAAACAGATTCTTGAATTTTTGTTTTAAAAACTTATCTCAATTATAAGTGAAATAATGAAAATAATTCATTTTACAGCTCCAACAATATAAAATATGATAAGATACGGAATTAGAATTGTAGGAATGTAGTTTTGGGACTTTAGTATTATAACGGATCCCATACCATCATTACAGTGTTATACATGTTTTCACGATTCCTGACTGGTTTAACCCTTAAGGAGGAGCGCCAATAATGAGTATTGTATTATTTTAAAGCGAAAAAATCATTCACTTATAGCATTTAGCTTTGAGAGCGTGAGAATTGTAAAATAGGAATATTCACCTTCATTTAAAAACAAATTAAACAAAAATAAACTCGTCCTTTCTCGGACCTAGGAGAATCTGGATGCCAACTTTGGTTATTCTAGCTTTTATAGTTTCTGAGATCCTTGCGTTCATCCAGACGGACAGACGGACGGACGGACGGACATGTCTAGATCAATTTCTCTCGTCATGCTGGTTCAGAATATACATATGTATATACTTTATGGGGTTGGAGATGCTTCCTTCTGCATGTTACATACTTTGCACAAACCTAATATACCCTTTTTACCATACAGGTACAGGGTAAAAGCTCTGATTTCGGCAACGTCTGCCGTAATTAATTTTTTTTAATGAAAATATTTTCTTAGCCAAAAACTGTACTATAGGAGTTCGTTTCGGCTACTTGAGTTTTATTTTGGATAAGAAAAATACGACTTGTAGAATAATCATTATTTTATGAGTTTTATATTTTTAATAATGATTATTGGTTGAGTTGTAAGGTAAAACTCAAAGTTAATCATTAAATTGTAGGAGAATCATTATTTTGTCATTTTTATAACAACACTTATAATGATTGCAGTCCCTGGGTTTTCGCTTAAAGTTCAGTTGCAGTTCAGTTGTTTGTAACATCGATCTATAAAGTCAACATTTTGTGGCATTGCACAAATGAAAGAAAAATCAACTTATAAAGCGCATGCTTAAAAAGCAATTTATTATTGTTCCGTACAATTTCATTCTTGGTCTCGATCTCTGATGACGGACCAACACACCGGCTGTATTCAGTATTCAGTTTTTTGGGAGCCATTGTGTGTCGTGTGTTCAGCACGAAAACAATAATTTATCATTTCTTTTTCAATGGCGTATGGTGTTTTATCTGCTTACATCATTAGTCAGTCCAAGAGTGCAATGCAATGCGATGCGATGCAATGGGATGCAATGGGATGCGATGTGATGCGATGCGATGCGATGGGTACCGATGCCCAGACAAAACCTGTCAGTCAATTGCGCTTTGTGGCTTTGTGCCCGCTTTTCAACGGTTTTCAGGAACACAACCGTGGCCGTGCATTGAAATGGAGCGAGGGCCGTAACGCTGCCATTGATGGTGCTACGGGGTGGGGACAGACTTTGAGAAATCGTTATGCCTTTAATTGCTTATAGAGTTATTAACAATTTTATAATCATTAGTCTGCGATCGGATCTTGTAATTTGAGAAAAATTTGTCTTTAGGCCTACACAGCCACAAGAACAACAACAACAACAACAACCAGTTGATCCACAAAATGTTGGCGATGCTGGTTCCAACTACCTCATCCAATCGATGCAGGTGCGTGCAGTGTAAGTTGAGCTCTAACCCAGCACAAAATCGAAAGCCAGGCAACGATTTGTTTCTCAAACTTCTAAGACCACCCGTAGCGACTAGAGAGCAGTTCCTCCATTTTTTTGTAATTTACTTAATAAGTAGTATAGAAGGAGGGCATTATCACTACATCGACATTCTTCTGTCACATCTAAGCATAGTTTAAGATTTAAGTTATTCATTTATTCCCTTAATGACAAGTTTTATTTCGCAAAAAAAGAAATTAATCAACTTCAGCGAATTCTATAACATTTTTCAAGTTGATACTGAATATTAAAAACCCATGTTTGTAAAATATATTTATTTATTTTCACATTATTTGCCTTTCAAGTACTTTTCTTGAGTCATAATTAGCCATCATGTGAATATCCCATCCGCCTTGTTACCTTTTCTTCATTGTTTTTATATCTTGATGGAAGCGTTTTTCTTATTCTTCACTAAGATCTCCTTAATCATTTCTATATGGATATGGAGGTAGTGCACTTTTATGCTCATACTGCAACCTACATTTTTGAAGTTTTGAAGCATATCCTCTATATAGTTATCTATGATAATCAGCATGACGAGAAAAATCAATATAATATATCCTTCGGTACGTCTGTATGAACGCCGAATTCTTTTGAACCCAAACAGCTAGGGACGCCAACTTCGGTAGGTAGACTTGTCTGATGCATTTGCAAATCAAGTTTATTCAAAACTTTGTATAAATGGCCTATATTTTTAATAGCTTTCATAGAAACGATCGGTGCAAAATTCACTCTTGCTACAATCAATTTTCTGTTTTAAAAAATATATTGAGAAGATTTTGTATTTATGCGTTTTGTACAGTACCGAAGCGTATTATCAAAAACTTTTCTATTTATTTTGATAACAGGTCTCTCTCTCTCTCTCTCTCCAAACTTGTATCAAAATCTATGCACTATATCATATATGTAGCTGTATTATGATGATGACTGGTACAATAAAATGTATTTCAGTCATTCAATGGGGAAAATGTTGGCTACAGGATTTTCAAGCGTTGGACTCGCACGACTTTAATGTTCTGCTATCTATATAATTGGGTAAGAATATTTTTGTTTGGTTCGATTTCCAATGAGGTACAGTTTCCCGATTTACCCATAATTGTGCCTACAAAACTAGGGCATTTAAGTGTAAATATGCTCCTGTTCGAAATCCTATTCCGAATTATTCGAAAATGAAAACTTCATTTGATTTTGTCGAACTTAATTAATGTAGTGAAAGCTCGCTTAGTGAGTGTACGGCCAAGAAAGTTTTTACTGTATTTCGTATTTATTTTCTAATGCATCTTTCAATCGTTGGAATTCATCACTTACATTATAGTTCCAAAATCTTATTGGTAGATCAAGCGACTTACCCCTTCGCATTGATTTTCGAAATTCTCATTTGCATTTGATTCTGGAAAACCCTATTTGGCGACTCTAATATTCTAGGCTAGTGTAGCAAATACTAGAATTCATTCAGTATGTGTAAAACTTTGATTTTAGGGTTAATTTTGTGCTTCTTCTTGGCTTTGATTGGGATTTCTGCCCCGATCCGCGTCACGCACTAAGCGCTATCTCCATTTAATTTCACACACGCTTGCACAGCACACGCACAACACATCAAGCATTACACACACACACACACACAGAGACAGACACACACATGTACAGGCAGGCAGGCAGTATGGAACACAGTTAGAGTTCAAAGCCATTAGCAAATTAAGCACGGAAATGCGTGTGGGTGTGAATCCAAGATAAAGATAGAATTGCATTGTATTTTGGCGATGGCAGCGATAAGCTAACGGGAAGCTGATGGCATACAGATCTAATAGAGATGTGCGTGAGCTGGCGCGTGATTTGTGTCTCTCTTCGATATAAATCGATCGATCTATGCAGCACTCTTTCGAATATTCTTAGGAGAAATGTAATCCCGCAAAAAAATGGCTAAAGTTTAACAAAAAAAAATTAACAAAAATTAAAAAAAATTTTTTAAAATGTTTAACAAATATTTACAAATTATAAAATAATAATAAAAAACATTTTGCAAAATATTCAAAAAAAAATACAAAAAGAAATTAAACAAATTAAGTGAATGCAATAGCAATCTTTTGAATTCTGAAAACATAAACACCATTCTAAGTATGCCACCGATATTTGTTTCGCTAATTTAGTTCCTTAAACAATTAGCTCAGCTTTTTTGGCAAGTACTCGTATAATATCTAATAATTTGGTCAACATTTTTGAAACACATATAAGCTTTTAAAAGTAAAAGAACTGATTCTATTTAAGGTTAAAAATAAAGGATATTGAATTGACTTTTTAGAGATTCGTGTATTAAGCCGCTGTAATAATGGATCAAAAATTATTTTATTTCTAAGACTATATTCTATCCAACTCAACGACCTGCCTTGAAAAAATATCAATTGATTCCAAATGCTAAGGTAGGTAGCGTGCGTGATGCAAAATTCATAGTATGGTGACAAAGGACAGCGTGATCGTGAAAGTGTATATCCTATTGTGTCACGCGCCCATCGCTTCGCACGCACATACTCACATGCAGAGAAACTCGTGCGCTCATCAATTCAAATGTATGGAAAATCGGTTTACGCTTTACAAAAATGGAAATAAAATTAACACACTTCAAATCGGCGATGGCTATAGCAATGGTGATGGTGATGGCGATGGCGATGGCCATGGTTCTGCCAACGGCCAACCGACGAGAACAATAAATAAAGCGTAGCGAAAGTGCGACACGAACGAGAAAATAACAATGTTATAAATCACTTATTGCTAAACGAGGGGGTGGGGCGAGGGGTGAGACATTTGTGATGGTGATGTTGCAGCCGTTGATAAATTGCCAGGCAGCAGCAACAACAACAACAACAAATGCAGCCACAATAGATGTGTATCTGTATCTGTATCTGATAGATACGCAGTTACATTTACAAAATTGCACAAAAATGCACAGAGCTGTAGATTTTCGTCGTTTAGCTAAATGCCAGACTCGGTTCGCAACTATACTACGAGCATACGCGTATGTATGTGTCTAATGTGTCTATACATATAGCGCCGACCTGACCTTAATTTGCAGTCATCGGCAGCGGCAATTAATAGCAACCGCTGACCAACCGATCTGCCACAAAATCATGCTTAAGCTTTAGCAACACGCAGCTGTGACGATGCCAGCAACATGTTGCCGTAGTCAATTTCGAATATTGTGCTGCGCAACATTCGAAGTCGAGCAACAAGTGGCCGCTTGAGTTGCCAAGCAACATTGAAGTGCCGCATAGTTAAAGGCAAATCAGAAACATCCAACACTTTAATGGGTCTAATTTAAACGGTTTTCTACAGAATTCAATTGGAATATGATCGTACTGTAACACATACTATATGTAATAGCTTTTATGGAGTTGGAATATTTTTTCCAGTGAAAACGTTAGTTCACTAAATGGCTTGTTGAACATTATGGAAAGGACATTTCTTTATTTCGCATGTTCGCATTAAACTCAAACTGGCAATAAACTATAGCATATTTGAAAAGATTTTATTGAACAGCCAACAGTATCTGCTGAGAACATTATGTTTACCGGTTTTTTTTTTTTTCTTCAAATATAAATAATATTGTATCACAAACTATTACAAAATAAAAATTCCAGAATGATAACAATATAAAGCTACAAATGCTCAGTGAAAGTAAAGGCTATCTTACACCAAAGTGTGTCTTAATATATACTTATTTCTCTACCTGAAACAATCCTGAAATCCAAAATGAAATTGGAAATGTTCATAAATTCGAGCAAAACTTGCCCTTAGTAACAGCTCTGCAGCAACATGTTGCTAAGCGCTGACGCCACTTACTGGCATGTCGGCAACGCGGTTGCCCAACACTAAAACGTTTAGTTGGGAAACGTAAAGCATTGCGTTCACAACATCGCTCTTGCTCTCACACACTTGCCAACCCTACGTGGCGCTCTCAACATTTTGGGTGTGTGTCTGTGCCTGTGTGCCGTGTCTGTGGCTGTGTCTGTGTGCGTGTGTGTGTTTGCGTTTTGGCCGGCTGCGCAACTTCGAAAAGCAGCGACGGCATTCTGCTAGGTTTTGAGTTTGGCGTTTCAGTTGTGTTTGAAAGGCGGATGCGTTCAGTTGGTCGCAGCTCGTGCTCTCCTCTCTGTCTCTCTGCCATTGTATATTCGTTCTGTTTTTGCCAACGCTCTCAACAAATATTGTTAACTGTGCATCATAGTAACGGGCGCGCGTTCTTGTTATTTAGCGTGCGTGTGTGTGCGCGTCAATTAGACAATGAGAATTGGTAATTCCTATATTATATTTTTTTGTATTCCCCGAGTTACAATTTATGACACATGCCGAAAAAGTTTAAAAATAAACAGCAAAGTGTGTGACAAAAACCACAAACTAACACACAAACGTGTGTAGGAATATATATATATATATAGTTTTTTTTTACGACGTCCTAATCTCAAACGCTGCTCTTTTACTAAATTTTTTTGTTTTGTTGACTCACGTGCGGCCACAAGTTGGCCCCAAAAGTTTGTGTTATTTCGCTAAAAACTGTTTTTTTGTTGTTGTTGCTGTTCTTGTTCAAAATAAAACACTTAAAAGCCACGCAAATGTAAAAAGTGCATTAAATTCTTTGTTAACTTAAAGCGACGCACATGAGCAGTAAAGAAGAAGAAAAAAAACATGACTCGATGAGTAGAAAAAAAAACACAAAAAACTGGTTTTGACCCGCTTCGAAAAGACGCCTAGTCCGTCGTTGTCGTTGTTGTTGCTGTTATTAACGTGTTCGGCAATGTTAACGCTCAAAAGCGTTGCCACAAATGCAAACAATGCATAAACTTTAACAAAAATACCACAAATGGAAACTCTTGAATGGAGAATGCAACAAACATAACAAAAGCGAAAACTATGTGGAAAATTGCAACGCTCGCGGCAGAGACTGGCCTAAAAAATATTGTCAATTGTGTTTGCAAAATGTTGTTTTATGTCGCCTATTTTATTGTTTTACTTTCCTGTTCTTTTTGCCGCGGAAAAAGTGTCCAAAAATTTGCATCGGATGTGGCCTGCAATTCCCGGAGCTTCAACTTGTTTTTTTTTTTTTTTTTTTTGCACTAATTGTGGCACCCTGGCGATATGTGGGATTCAATTTATAGAAGATAAAGAAAAATGAATATTTTAGTGGACGTAAGAGAGACAATGTGTCCCGCAACTCCCATAACAGACGCGCTTTCAAAGCGAATTGTGTTTTTCAATATTTTGCGAGCTCTGTCTTTTTAGCGTTTTTTTTCTTACCGCAGAAATGAACTCAATTGTATTTGGACTTATGAAGAAATATTGAAAGCAATTATAATTTCCTAAAGTTTACGATTGTGGTTTCCTCTCATAAAGTATACATTTTCAGAGTTTCAATTTCAATTAAGATAGTTAATATATTGAAACGGTTTTCAATTCACTCCTATAAAATATGAATTCCTCCTGAAAGAAAAATGCATTTTCTAAAAAATGCAATTGCAGTTTTTAAATGAGACGACAATATTCTTCTCAGATATTATTATTAGACCTGGCACGGACTGTGTTTTTCAACATTGCCGAGATCTGTCAGCTGTGTACCGAAAAGAACGAACAATATGCTTTTTATTGAATGCCAGCTCAATAAATCAATCAATTTTTTATTGCATAGAGATTATTGCATGTCCATTTTTCTCAGACCTGGAATTTTTTTTGTATTCTTCAATATTCTGCAACAGTACCAAGGCTGTTTTTAATTCATTTGTAGAAAGGGAATTTCAATTTTCAATTACGATAGTGCAGTGAGTTTTAATTCCTCCTATAAACTATAATAATTTAATTTTTCGCTTTTCATTTTTGGCTGTGAAAATGCAAACGAAATTTATTTGAAATGTGTTAGGAATTGTGAATAATTTGTGGCTCCATTTATAAATTTGTAAACATAAAGCATGCCCATTCAATAATCGTCAACAATAAAAATTGTTTTAATATAACATGGATTCTATCGTACCTCGGTATGCAGACTTGCTATAGGATTTTTTGAACCTTTTCATATTCAGAAATTTATTTAGCTACGGTCACACGTGCCACCAATTTTTACACAAACTTGTGTTATTTTAAAAGTATGCTTTCAAGATCAATTTACAAAGAAGTTTGTTGAACAGAAAATGAAATATCAGCTTAGAGTTCTTCTAAGTTTTCATTAAAGTCACATTCGACTAAAGATATAAATGTACGGAAATTCTTCGTCTAAAATTTTAGTGCTATTTAGAACTCTTTTATCAAGTGTTAAAAAGATTTACAGAACGCATTTAATAAACGAAAACTTTATTCGCAACACAAAAGCAAAAGAACACCATTCCTATGGCATTAATTAAACGAAAATTCCCTTTTCTTAAAGCTCAAAAGCATATAAATAATCTCTTCACTGTCTGATACTCTAGAGAAAAAGGATAGATAAAATTGTGAATTTGTAATAAATTCAAAAGCACAGCGTTTTACAAAGATGCGGACTCTATCTATTTTTGTAACATTTGTTCCGATTTAGAAATTTTCAAATTTAAAAAAAAAACTCTTCAAGTGAAGTATACTTTCCGATTCAATCGATATAAAAATGAACTTTCCAAAAACTTCATTTAATAGAGGCCTTGTAAAACGAGCAAAGTTTTTCTTCTGTATAAAATTACCAAGAAAACAAGCATTTCAAATAGCTCCGATTAGTGCTGGGAAACACATAAGGATTAGGATAAAGCAGCTTTGAATATAATATTCGAAGAAGATTGCAGAAACCATAACTATGTTGGAATCTCAATTCAAGCGAATTTAAGAACAATGTAGAAAAGAAGTCCGGCAATAATAGAATTCAATATTCACTCTTCTTAAAATAGTTTTAATTAGAAACATGCAGGACGTTGTACGCTGGAACCAGCAAGTAATACTTCATTTGAAGGAATTCCTTAAGGGTTCGTTTTATTAATAAAGAAATGTTAACAATTAATATATACAGAAACAATTTATTGAATCTCTTATACTTATGTTCTGGGACTTTTAATACTTCGGTTCGAAAGAATCTGACAGAATGTCTAATACCTTATATGAAATGATTTAAAAATAATTATCCCATAATCTTTTAATACGCTTGTTTACAGGATTGCGGATTACTTGATCATCGAATTTGTATTCAAATAGTTTCGAATTTTTTATCTTTTTCAGCTAAACACTCAATTAGTTGTCACTTAAAGTAGAGCTGATTGAAAACCAGCTAAGGTTAGTGTTAATGAATATCCTGAATCAGAGATACATATTTCCGATTTTCATTCTGAAACGATTTCATATCCTGTGTTGGAGAAACCCAATTTAATTGTAAAATTTGTATCCATAATTTTTATCCAGTTATGAAAAGTCCCCAATTACATAATTGTCGTATAAACAACAATTGAAATAAACTTCATTATAATCGTGGCAGGGGCTTAGGGCTCAGGTGGTATAAATATTCCAACAAACACGTAGCAACCAGATAGTAGTAGTACTTAGTAGTACAAATTACATAATTTTGTGTAATTTTGGACAAATGGTGATGGTATGAGAGCTTCCGCTCGCATGATTAATGCTCTGTTTGAATTTAGATGGACTTCCTGCTAGGCGATATTTTGTGCAACCGGCTCAAGCGACCAATCAATGTCTTTAAGCTAATTGCACGTATTTTTCCTTGAATGCCTCTCTAAGTGCCTTCCAAGTAATGTCCGCCCACTCGGCAGGCAGCGTACGAGTATTGCAATTGTTGACTCTGCCCTCGATTGGCAGCGCGGCATTATAAATTCAGGTGCTGAAAATTGAAGCGTGCTACACGAATATGTCAAGGCCTGCACTGAATATCGATTTAGCATTTGTGCATGCATGCTTGTGCTGGCACTGGCACTGGCGCTGGTGCTGGTGCTTATGCTTGCACCGTAAGAAGCTTAAGAGGGTAAATGCAAATGCAAATTGGAGTGGGAGTGGGAGTTGGAGTGTGGAGTGTGGAAGGAGAGAGCATTGAATTAATGCACAAACCTGTTGCACTCTCAGGACATTTGGGCATTCATGAATATAAATACATATACACATTTGTTCCTATGTGTGGGTTAACAACATTTTTAGGCCATGTGAGTCAGCCAGCCACACAGCTGGCAGCGTGGGTGCTTATCGCAAAGTCAGTTTTTACAAGTACAATGTAAAAAAAAAATGCCCGTAAATAAACAAACAATTGGCTAATCAAGCGCACTCTCCCAGCACTCTCTCTCACACACACACACACACTCACACACACTTCTGTGTGTGTGTGACAAAACGTGACTGCGGTATTTCAAATCGAAGGTGATAAGAGAGAGGCCGGGCCACCCAACTGCTTCTTTGCCGCACGATAAGAATCAACAGCAAGAACAAAATATTTGAAAATCAGGCAAATAAAGGAAAACTCCTCTCCACCAATAAATATACATACTGCATACATACATACTTATATGTACATATATAGTAATATGTGTGTATGGTATGTACAAACAGACGTTTGCTATTTAAGTATGCGGACAAGCACTTGGTCCCGTGTGTCTTATTATTTATCTGTTACTTTTGCCGCGCGAGTCTCTCCCGCTCTGTCTTTCCCTCTCTCTCTCTCTCTCTCTCTCTCTCTTTGTCTGCACGACGTGTTTCGACTTCAGACAGTCAACAATTTCCGTTACAAAACTGGCCTGAGAACAAGTGGTGTGCGTATGTTGTTAGCCGCGGTAGCAACTGCTCGCTTTGCTCATACACTCTACTGGAAAGTCTAAACGCATTATGGATACATTTTTTATGATCAACATGATAAGACTGATCGATAAACGATAGCTTTTGCACCATAACAGCCACAGAAAAAACAAGAAAGCGCAATTTTCTTACAAAACCTGCTGTTTTTCAAAATATCCTAGCATTCATTAATCTAGAGTTCAATTTAAATCGGTGCAAAAATGCAAGTCTTTAAGCTCTTTAAATCAAAATCGGTTCCGTATATCCCTTTCAGACCCTGATGCATCAATTGTGAGGGTAGGTTCTGTCCAACATATTTCCATTTACATATGTATATTTAACAAATGTTTATAAGACCTAAACACTTCGATTGTGCATGTTATTGTTTCCATTTGTTTCTCACATTGAACATGAGTAAATTTCTCGAGAAACTTTTCAGTTTTGACAAAATAAGCTGCAGAAATAAGAAGACACTTCAATATAAAATTAAATTAAAAAACAGCGAAAAACTAGCGAAATTAACGCATTTTAAATTTGTCAATAATAAATTCTAGTGTTTAAGAAAAGTTTCAGTCAATTGTTGAAAAAAAAAGAAGAAGCTTTTCAGCTAACATTTTAAGCGGATGTCCAGAAAATCCATGAAAGATATTTAATTTGCGAAACCTAGACATTGAGAAAATTTTCATAAAATATAAAGATATAAGCATATAGCTGTCATATGGTCGCAGCAAAGATTACTTTTAGTTGAAGCAGATCTGAGGCGTAGTAGGGCATGCAAGAGTCGGCGTCGCGCGACTTAAGCGTTCTACTCGATTTTTGTATTTTGTGCTGCCAACTTAAAAATGCAAAGACAAAGCGCGCAAATGTTACTCACACACACAAACACACGCACACATATGTACATTTGCTCGCACTTGTGCCCCTCATACACACATGCATATGTACATACACACACGTAGTTTTGTCACACTCCACACTCGCACACACACACACACACACAGTCGTACTCTCTCAGATAATCGCACTCTCGCCACCGAAATCAGTCGTGTGTGACGTATTTGTGTGACGGCAGCGACGCTAGATTGTTTTTTGCCGCTGCTGTTTCCTATTGCTTATGGCGCAGAGTAAAGGCCAACATTTGGCATTTCTGATGTTGCCTGAGAGTCAAAGTTGGCCCAGAAGAAGTTGGTGGCAGTTTGAACTCGTTGGGGGCAATCAGCTACTAGATACTTGAATACATACACGTACAGCGCCTGCGAAGTGTTTTGTGGCAAAAGAAAACTATTATCGTACCGTCTTTTGTCTGCAGCACCATTAAGTTTGAAACCTTAACTTACTTTTTAAAGTCAGACGATTTCCTTTCGACCTCCGAAAATGTTTACTGTTGAAATAATATGTTGAGAAAATATCCTGAGAAGGTCAAAAATAAATCAAATATATATAATATATATATCAAATATATATTATATAGGAATGGTAATTCAGCAAGAAAAGATTATATTATATCTGTTCACAGCAATTTGATTTTGTTGCAAGCGAGCAAAACAAAGATGGGAACAAAGCAAATTCTTTTTTCAAAAGAATATAGTATTGAGCCTCCATGCAGTTAAAAAAAGTATTGTACTTTTTAAAATGTTGCACAAATCGCTTCGAGGGCTACTAGCTCTTAATGAAAAAAGAAGAGAATTGTATCAATTGTACCAAATACATATTTCATGACTTGTTTTCTTATATGTCTGTCGTTTTCTAATAACCTTTAAACATCACTTCCTTTTATTACTTGTTACTTGCCAATTGGTTAAGGACCTCGAATAAGGAAAGGAATACAAGTATTCTTCACTCCTGAGGAGCATTTTTGTTTGTTTTTTTTTTTTGTTTTTTCGTTTTGTAAATCACTTTCGAGTGACTTTAGTTTCTGTGCCAAATTAAATATAAGAAGCAATTTGAAAAAAACATACCAAACTAATTACTTTGATTTTTCTTTTCACTCTCTCTTTACAGCTCCCAGTCGTAACTGAGCCCTGAGAGCACTCAGTACCGTGAAAAGAAGAAGAAGAAGAAGCAGGGGAAAAGCGAAACTTTAACTTCACTCGAGAACACCCAACAACTTTGCGGAGCAAATAAAACAAGTGTTGAGCCGTAAAGCTCATTGCTTCAAGTGTGTCAAAATCGTGCGAAAATTGTTAAATTAAAATCGCATTAGAGAAGTTAATTTTTTTCAATTTTTTTTCCGTTTATGGTGCAACTAAACAAAACAAAACACAAAGAAAAAAAGGAGGAATTGTGCGCTAAATAATAAAGAAAAAACAACACAAATTAAAACACATACTACATATATAGATAGCAACTGCTTGAAAGACGTGGAAGTGACGCAGTGCCGAAGTGTGTTAAGCGAAAACTCGAAGCAACGACAACAATAACAAAACAGACGCAAAAATGGGCCAACAACAACAGCAGAGAGCAGCGCGACTTGCCACTCTCTACATCATACTCTGCAGCTGTCTGACTATAGGTGAGTGGCTTCTTGCATTGCAATTTCGCATTTGTGCGTTTATAATTAGACCCCAGTGGGACGGGATGGGGCGGTACTGGACGGGACCGCACCAGACCGGACCCCACCAGAGCACTGCGAATGAAGTTATTTTGGCAAAGCGAGTCGCGGCAGGGGGAACGGATTTGGCATTTTGTGCGCATTTAAGCATAAATTGCCTTAAAATTAGAAATTTATGTTCGATCGTGAAATGTGGAGCAACACAGCTCAATTTCTAGCTCTAGCACATTATTGGGTCTAGCGGATCGTTCATCTTAATGTCTTTCGACGGGGTCTACTTGTATATACATTAAGCGAGAAACAAGGAAAAACAAAAAAAAAAAAAAAAAAAGCACAGTCTTTATTGTGCGCATTCATTTTATGACTGATACAGTGATATGCTTGTTATACTTTAATTTACATGAATGCGGCACATTGAACCAGCCAGCCAACCAACCAACCAACCAAGCAACCTCTTCTATAAGCAGGTGATAAAACGATTTCGTCAAGTAATTGTGAAAACTAAATCCCACAACTGTCATAGGAACAACTACCTGACCATGAAAATGTATATCGCAAGCCCAAAACAAATAATTGCCGAGGCCCAGCAACAAGCTGTGAGATGGAACTACAGGCTTATCAGTCGAACTGCTCCTAAAATGGTAGTGTCAATATTTGTGCTCGCAGCCAAAATATGGCCCACTATCAGGCATAGAACTATGCTAATATTATAAATTCATGTGCATTAATTCTGTGATTACAAACAACCTTGCGATTAAACGCCAAACAGATATATAATGAGTACAGAGAAAAATGTCATTAGTATTTTTCCCAAAGTCATTTATTTATGCCTTTTGTGGCATCACAAAATGCGCAAATACTTTCAAGTGTAATGGCCCTATCACATCACAGAGCAGTCCAATTAAGATGGCTTGACTTATGGCGCCCAATGAAGGGCCCAACAAATTCATATTCTTATCTGGTAGTAATCTTATTTAACAGGGCAGAGATGCATCTAGATTTTTCTTTGTAACTGTAACATTATACTATAAGTTAAAGCGAAGGACCCAATCAATTTTTATTTATATCTGGTAGTAATTTTATTCAATAGAACAGAGACACATCTAGATTTTTCTTTTCAATTTACACACATATATTACTGTAACATTAAAAGTTTGGGCGCCAAATGAAGGGCACAATAATTTTTATTAGTAATTTTGATTATTAGAGCAAAGGTTTTTTTCACATGCTCACATAATTGTCACTCTGTAGCCAAAAATCCCCCATTTGAGTTCGAAATACTTTGTGTGCAATATACGGCTTCGCGGCTAATTTCAAGTTCATTGAGGCACTCTGGAAAACAAATATAATATACATTTTAGAGCCCTGACAAGGCTTTTTAAAGCTTTAAAGGCTTATCACATACCTCATATAACAATTACAAACATATATGTACTTTTTACCAGTTCACAACAAGTTAGATAATTCCAGAGACGTAAAGATAAAGACAAGGATTTACATCGGTTGTATGACTGGGGTTATGATTTAGAAATCTGTTCACAACTAATCCAGCACCACACCGACTCCAAAACGAAAATGACTGGATAAGTGATTTAATTTTCCACTAAGCACCAGGAGCATGGGCATTGGTACCAAACGCTTCTCGCACACCCCGCTGATGACTCCGCGCGTGTCTACGGAGCCGCGAAACGTGAAATGCCCCTTGGGTATGTCGCATTGATAGCACAAACGTGTGATTGCCTGCCGCTTCAATATGTTGGCATGCATATGTACGCTGGCCTTAAGGCTCTCCCCATAGCTCTGTGTATAGCACATCTCCAAAGAGTTTACATTTATCATGCCGGACCATAGTCTGCTGCCATTTTCGTAGCGCGCTAGGCCAGAGATAGCAGCCACCTCGCCGCCGGGCACACAATCTTCGCTTTGATAAACCAGCTCCAGACCTATCGCCAACTTGGGGACAATCTCCTGCAAATAGGAGGCCACAGCAAGTCCCGTGCGTCTCTTGAAATCAATGTTGCTCACCACACAGGAGCAGGTGAAGTCATCCCCCATATAATCCACACTGAAATTGGCATCCACCAGTTTGGATTCGATTATGGCGGCGCGCAATTTCGTGCGCAGACGTGGCGTCAGGTAATTCAGTAATGTGGCCGTCAAATTACCAGCCGTATCCATCTCACCCGTCAGCATGGGGTATGATTCCTTGGTGAAGGCCGCGGCCCCTTTACCCGCATAGGTGGCATTGAAAAAGTACTTAGAGTTCTGTGGTTTGCCCAACTGTAGGGTGTGCCCAATGAAGAAATTATTGTTAACTGTCTTGTTTACAATAAACTTGAGACCCTCAAAGGGCGTCGGCTGTACATCCCGACATTTGCGATGGATATCGCCAACACAGCCAGGATTTTGTCGCTCAGGGTCGGGCTCATTCTGCTGCATCGCTTGATCCCCCATGTTGATGGCAGTAATTGTGTTACTGCCACTGTTACTGCTACTGATACTGCTACTACCGCTACTGTTGTTGTTATTGTTGTTGTTACTGGTGGCCGGTATGGCTGTGGGATATGGCACCGACAATTGCAATTGTGGCTCAATTGATTTTTTGCCTTCGGGATATTCCTCAATGCGCGCCTGCTCGTTCAAGCGATCCAATTTGATTTCCATACGACGATCCGAAGCTTTTGAGTACTTTTGAGTACCTCGACCAGTTGGTAAGGTGTTGTCATCGCCCTCGTTGGCCATGCGTATGCCGAACAGACGAAAAAGCTTGTCCCTGTCCTCCTGGCTGTAGGGTTGGCTGGCGAGCACATTCCCCATGCTTGCTGGCTGTGTAAGAGATGCGATGATTGATATACTTTGCTATGTACATATGAATGTTTGGGGTTTAACCAACAACAACAACAACAACAGTCTAGACGGCTGGCCCCACGCACTTTTAGGCCACAAAACTCCCAAGCCGCTCACACGGCTAACCAAAAAATAAATAAAAATAAAAATAAAAAAAAACAGCAAACAATTACCACATCCGCTTAATTTGCCGAAGCATGTTTTTTTGGCCGCCTTGCAACATTTCGTTCTAACACAGAAAACAAAAAAAAAAGTGGAATTAATTAACGCAACTTTATGCCCTTAGCCCCCTCTCTCCTGTTGGGCCAGTGGCCTGCCTTTTTAGCGCTTTTTAGCCAGTTGCTTAACACAGTCGAAAGTTTGTGCGAAGCACCAGAAATTAATTGTCGTCAGTGAGCGGATTGGGTCGGGTTAGCCAGCCAACTATTCAGTGAGTGCGTCGTCTGACGAAAGCTGCATATCATCGTAGTCCAATTTATGTTTCAAAACGTGCCGGAGACAGTCAAGCAGCCATAACTTCTAAAAAGCAAAGCAGCGGTAAACTTTTTGTTGGCACTAAGTGGGCTTGTTCCATATATTTTTTATATTTATTTTCATTTTTTTTTTTCTTTTTGGCTTTTTTGGTTTGGCTCCCAGCATAAGCGCAAATGTAATGTGAAACTTTGTCCGACCATTTCTAATTAGGCCGGCTCAAAACTGGTCTAATTGCTTAGACTTTTCTCTGATTTGAAGAGAAAGAAAGGTAGACAATAAACTGGATTGTCTACTTCCATATGTAGGGTCCCATGACGGCAATTTTAAATTTTGTGCTAACGGCTAAGCCACCTATATAGGCCAATTGACTGCCCGAAAATGGAACCTAACACAGCACTGTGCCGATGTCTATGAAATACTTGTAGTTGTCAACTTTCTTGTAATCTATTTAGATGTGAAGAGCTAAGACAAGCTTAAAAGCGTCGCAACTAATGAAGAATTTAATTTGATTGATGAATCCAAAAAGATTGTATTACTCTCTCAACCACTTTACAATAAAATTTTAGTCAGAAACGAAGTCTTAAGTTTAATTTGCTGCGAATTGAATTAAATTTTAAGTCTTGTATTCGTTTTGTCGTTGAAATTCTTATTGAAGAATCTTGATTGAAGAATCCAAAAAGATTGTATTGCTCTCTCAACCACTTTACAATAAAAGTTTAGTTTGAAACGAAGTCTTAAGTTTAATTTGCTGCGAATTTATTTAAAAAGTGTGTTGAAATACTTAAAGCTCTTATTCTAATTAGCCACCAACTAATGAAGCATTTAATTTGATTGAAGAATCCAAAAAGACTGTATTACTCTCTTAACCACTTTACAATAAAAGTTATGTAGAAACGAAGTCTTAAGTTTAATTTGCCGCAAATTGAATTAAAATGTAAGCCTTGTATTCGTTTTGTCGTTGAAATTCTTATTGAAGAATCTTGATTGAAAAATCCAAAAATGTTGTATTACTCTCACTAAAAGTGCACTAAAAGTTTAGTTAGAAGCAAAGTCTTCATTTTAATTTGTTAAAATACAAAGCACTGCAGCATTAGCTAGAATTGAAGTCCTAAATTCGTTTTGTCGTTAAAATACTTAACGCTCTTCTTCTAACTAGCCATCTTCTTCGAAGAGAAGTTGAGTAAAGATGAAATGCGCAGCGCTACAGAATTACTTATTATCGAAGTTTGTGGAATTTTTATAATTGTCATCGTTCTCTCACGCATAATCATAATTAACCATGAAAAGTAAAGACCAGTTAAGTAATTCTAAACGATGCTGAACTTCGAGTAAGATGAGATGATTTTGATGCATTGCATCAGTCCCTCAACAACTTTGAAGTTGAAAGTCAGCGACCCTAGGCGCTCAGACCTTGTTGCTTTTGTTGTGCGTTGTAGATACGTGTATGTATGTATGTATATCTATATATATATATATATGTGTATATATGGACAGGTCGGCTTTAGCTTATGGTCAAGCCAAGTACAAGCCCAATGTGGTGCCCTCTTTTACTCTTCTTTATTATTGTTTTTTTTTTTTTTTTTTTGCTGTAACCACTTGAAGTAACTGGCAGAGAAGAAACGCAACAACAAGACAGACAGGAAAAAGGAAATTCCAATTATGTTGCAAGTCTCTTGCCGTGCATAGAAAAGAATTGTTGCTTGTCTTTTATGCTGCCCTCGCCGCGCCTCCACGCCTCCTCTACTCTGATGCCTGCTATCCCTCACTCCCTACCTCCAGCTCTCTCCCTCTTTATCTCCCTATTCGTTTCTCGTTTTAATTTTAATCCAGTAAGCACTCCAAAAGGGCATTTTGTAGTCCAGTGGAGGCCTTCTATCTCCCTCTCTGCCTTTCTGTGTAGCACAATTGTCTTTTGTTGCACATTATTATTATTGTTTTTGTTTTTGCTGCTGCTGCTGCTACTTGTACTGCTGCTGCTGCCGTTGTTGTTGTTGCTATTATTATCAGGCAGCATTTGTAGCCATTTGTAGCCGCCCGCTTTAAAATGTATTTTCTTTAATTAAAAAGCAAAACATTTGCTGGCAAAAAACGCGCGGATTATGCGCCGGCGCCAAAGCTGATGCTGATGCTGACATCGAAGCGAAAGCCGCTAACGCTATAGCACCACACCCCCCACCCCTCCTCCACCCCCCTACCCCACTGCAAAAACAAAAGGCTTAAAGTGTGACGTGCCAGTTGTAAGTGGACTTTGGGCCGTAGGCGTGGTCGCGAAGGCGTGCGCGTAAACGTTGCACAGCTGTATTTACCAGAAGGATTTAATATAACGCTCATATAGTATATACTATAGTATATACTTATATATATATATGTAACATGTATATGATGGCATGCATGGACGGTGGAGCTTTGCGTAGTCGCATTTTAAGCTTCAAGCGTATCAACCAGCAATAACAACAGAACAGAACAGAATCTGAACAAAGTTCTCACGCCCATCTGCCTATCTGGCCAACGGCGCTAACCACTCCCCCGCCGAACTCTCGGCCCATCAAATAGTTGGGACTTTAGTTGAAATTATTGCATTTGCTGCAAAAGTGTTGTTTTTTTTTTTTTTTTTTTTTTTGTTCTTCTTCTCATGATTAACTCACGACTCGACTCGACTCGAGCTGCCGTTGATAATGACGATAATGATGTTGATAATATAGTCGACGAGCCAGCGAGCCAGCCAGTGCGGACAGATCCAGTGTGCATATGTATTTCTGTAAGTACATAAAGGATTATGTATGTATATGCACACACACACACACACACACACACACACACACACACACACACACACAGAGAAAGCCACAGAGCAGCCGCCATGCATATATATTAGCATAATTTTGTGGCAGCACTTGACTTGGCTTTGTCTTCCTCCCGCCCTTAACAGCCCCCCCACTAGTCCCTAGTTCCTCAGTCACCCGCCACGCATTTTTGGCAGACAATTGGCGAGGCTCTGGACTCCGCTGTGTCGGGTCGGGCTCGAGTTTGGGTCTAGTGTGGTGTCTGGTTTGGTTTGGCTTGGTCTTCTCTGTGGGCCAGGGCGTTGCGTTCGCCCTGACAGACAATTAGTTGAAGTTGATCCAAAAACTTGCGCATAATTAGCAACCATTGTTGCATGCGCGCCACAGCCATTGAGATTAACTGGGAAAGATGGCAGGGGCTGGGCTGACGGCCATGCAGCTATCTGTCTACTACATAAATTAGCTGCAAATGAGCTGCGGCTGCTGCCGATGTCATGGAAAAGACAAATGGACAGCACTGCCAAAATATATTCCTAAATTACTGGATAAATTCTGCATCTATCCAAATGAGATTACATACAATATTTTGCACAAAACCATGAGTTATGACCCAACGCCCCATATAGGGCGCGGAAAATAATGCATGACTTGATTTTTGCACAGTAAATTGCAGTCGACTTATACTATATGAGCCAGCGCCTAATGTAGGGCGCATAAATAATTGTAGCCTACATAATTTTTCCCCAAAAATTTGATTCGAAGCACATCATTTTGTACAATAGATCACAGTTTATTCAGGCTATATGAGGCAGCGCCTAATGTAGGACGCATAAATAATAAATAATAGCCCCCAAAATAATTTGATTCCGAAGCACATCATTTTGTACAATAGATCACAGTTTTTTCAGCGCCCAATGTGGGGCACAGATCTTCTGCTTGAACAATCACAACCCTGGCACGCAAACTCAATCTCAAGAGCATGTTTCAACGTTCGCTGCTCCCACTTTGCTACTTCATTTGTTTTCAAGCTCAAGTGCAAGAAAATTATCGTACAGATTATAATTATTATGTTTGCCGCTTGCTCGACATTCCAAAAACAGTGCGCAAAAATGTGAAACGCAGACAATGAGCAACGAGCAATGAGAAAAACAAAAAGAATTGAATTAGTGTGAAAAATATGCCAATGATTGTCAGTTTCAAGTGTACTTATGTATGTATGTATATGTGGTGCATCGTGTAGCCCGGCGGCACGACTCTGCGACGGCCCCAAATGCCATTAAGCTACTTTTTACGCCGACTCGAGACTCTATCCTCATCTACAATGCAATCTACAGTGTCGCTGTAATGGTCGACATAAAACTTTGGTTCTGGTTTTTGCTGCTGGATGATGCTGGCTTGAAATGAATACCCGCATAATGCTAACGAAATTACAAAAAACAAAAACATATACACATACAATAAAGTAGCTAAGTCGAATACCAGCCACAAAGAATGGCTGTGGGGTTCACAAAACCAAATGATACATCAAAAAAGTGCATTCGAAATACAAACGAAGGATTGTTTTCTTCACTGCACTGCCCCCACACTGCTCCGTTTCCTATGTCCGTGTTGTGTTTTGGTTGTTAAGTATGATGAATGAATTTTAAATTAAAATTCAGTTGTTGCTCGTAAAAAGAAATGTGTCGAAAATTATAATAAATGATAAGCCACATGTGCACTTGCACTTAAACCCTCCTCCCCTCCCCCACACCCAGCTTAGTGCTGTTGAGCTTCTTGGAAGACGTGGCGCTATGACCCCTCATCGAAAGCTCTGGCGCCCAACTGAGGGCACAATATTTACATTCATTGTTGGCGACTTACCCACTGGGTTTGTTGGTCTCACGAACAAGATTTTCCAAAATAAAAACGCCCTCAATTGCACAAACAATTTTAAAGTAATACACTTTTTGAAAATTTACCGCATAAAGGCACATAACTTTGCTCTAAAAAAAAGTACAGCAAATAAAGCGAGATTATTTAAAATGAAATTAAGAAAAGTAAATGTTTTTGATAGAAAATACTCAGACTTGTCATAAAATAATCCCAGAATTGACTGACTATGCAGTACAAAAATTAAAAGGCTGCTTAGACATTATCATTATCCCTCCATTAGAAACGAAGAGAAGTAAAAATTATGAAATTCACGAGGCATATCAGCAGCTCTTGATTAGCATCTGTCTGAGCTTGGTTTTCCGATTATCCCGTCCTCTGTAACGGACAAGTCAGGTTTTTTTTTTGTACAACTGCCTGGCATCTGGGGAATGGCACATTTTCATGCCATCAGACATCAAAACATTCCAAGTCCGGCCAATTGTGCAGGCAAAACTGTCTGATGCGCTTACAGGAAGTTGGCCATAACGTGCAACGCCTTACAAGTGCCCACATTGGCGCGCATGCCTCGGCAAACCGAATTGAGTTATTAGACGGTATTCGAGGCCCAAGACTCGAGGCTCAAGTCAACAGGGCCCATTGGCATGCGTAACGCATTGGCCAGCTACCTGAGTGGTCGGTCGACTGAGTGGAATGCCTGCATTTAACAAAAGGCCCAAGTCAAGCCTATCTATTGAACCATCTAAAGACGATTCAGGTAACCCGACGACAAAACACAAACACACACACTCTCACACTTACACGACTAATTGCTAATTGGATTATGTCTCACTCATACATGGCTATGGCCAGGGTGCCACGGACGCAGGCAATGCCATACCAAGGGGTCAACGATATGCCCGCAGTCGCAAGCAATGCACTCGAAAAATATACATATTTTAAATATTTTTTAGTTAAAGTTCATGGAATGCAAAAGTTTGTGTATTAAATTTAAAGAATCTTTGCGATAGTCCTTTTTCTATTCAATTCTTCATCGATAGAAAGATGTGTGTCTCCATACCTAGTAGTTCCAGCCATTAAGTTGAGAAGTTTCATATAGTTGGAACGAAGCAGATTCAACAAATTTAAGGAAGATGCATCTCCAGCCCCATTAAGTATATATATTTTTAATAATCATTTTTTTAACTAGTCATGCCCGTCGGTCTGTATGAACGCCTGGGTTTCAGAAACTTCCGAGCCCACATAGATCCAACTTGGCGTGGAAGCTCTGCCAAACCCCAGACAATACAAGTTATTTTATTTTCCCCTTATTTCTTTCTAAAGCTACATAAATGATGTTTCCCACTCTAACTCGTTATGAAATATTTTACATATCGGCTAGTCCAAAGAAAAGTTATTAGCGAAATTATTTTTCCCGGTTTTAACTGTTGAGATGCGGCGACATTTTTCTCTGTGTAGAACAGGAGAAGGAGATGAAGTAACAGCTGTCCGCTGCTTAGCGCTGTGGCGCTTTGGTAATCCACTGCCATTGCATTTGGGGGTTGTATGTTTTTAATTGACTTGCATCGCAATTGCATAACAATGAGCCGACCCCCCCCCCCCCCCCCCCCCCTTCCTGCTGCACTCCCTCAACCACGTCTGCCCCTCCTCCAGCACAGCTCCTCACTCTAACACTTGGCTTGATTGCGGCGTCAATTGTCGTGCTATTGACGTTTTGCATTTTTTGTCCATAGTTGGTACTTGTTGTACTTCTTACTTTTTTGTCCGCTTGTTTCCTTCTATAGATACCATGTTTCTATGTATCTATACGTACGTATACCTTTGGGTTTTGTAATTGGTAATGCAAAGTGCATGGGACGAGCACACGGGTATGGAGCTGAGGTCAATTGTCGACAATTCCTGGGCTTATGTTACTGTCTGCTCGTCTGTCTGTCTGTCTGTCTGTCTGTCTGTCTGTCTGTCTTGTGCGGTATGACTGTCCTTCCCTGCCGCTGGGCCCTTTCCCCAGTCTCTGTGCATATGTGTTTTGATATTTTCCTCTTTTATTGCAGGTTGACTCGTTTAATCAATTCGTTTCTATTTCTTGGATTGTTTTAAGCATACGTACCCCCCTGAATGCTTTGTCCAACAATTGACCATTGTATGGCATTCGTTGGCTTAGTTCGTCCAACTTCTGTATCTACTATGTAGTCGTTGTATCATTGGCCCTTCATTGTCCCAGCAAGCACTTGCATTGCCATTCATTGTTTGTCTGTTCTGTGAATTGGTTTCCAATGTATTTCACTAGGTTGGGCTATAGTTGTTCATGATTGGACCGCAAGGCACAATTTCTACATTTTACAAACACCAAACTGCTCTGTAATTCAATTATATCTATACAAATTGTTGATATAGGGACACTCTTCCCTTCATTCGATTCACAAGCCTTTATCAAAAACTTTAAATTCTTGCATGTGGGTTGAAAAGATTACAAATCTGATCAAATATAAAAATTATTGTGAAAAAATTGTGGAGGACACTAATCGACCAACTATAAGTCTGGGTCTATTCGAAAAACGATTAATAAGCTTAAGATTGCTGCTGTTGAACTGCGAAATCAAAACAGCATCAAGTGTTGTCAACAATTTCACCTCCAAACGGGGTCGATAAAAACAACATATTTAATGTAAAAATTAAACACACTATATAAGAATGCATGATCAATTAGATGTAAAATCGTACCATATAGCCATTGTGTTCTCAAAAAAATAATACAAATTATTATGAAAAACTGTTGAGGAAAATGGCAAACTAATCGCTCAACCTATTAGAAAAACGATAAAGATTATTAGATCTGATGCTGTTGAACTAATTTCTGTTACAATGCCTGAAATCTTTGGTCCAAGCTTGAAATTCTTGTGAACCATTTCACCTCCGAACGGGGTCGATAAAAAAGTACAACTCATTTCATTTAAAGATGAAAACACACCGCTATACTCGTATATGAATGATCAATTAAATGTAAAATCGTACCATATAGCCATTGTGTTGTCGAATTTTTTTCAAACCACCATGTAATTTCATTCACAGGTCTGGCTTGAACTTTCGCTTGCTTAGCTGTCATGCTACCTTTAGCATTAGCAGATCAGCTCCTCCTCCCACCTCTACTGCCACTTCCCCTTCCCCATCCACCACCTACAACCCATTAGCTTTCCCACACTTCGTCGGTGCTGGTGCTGATGCTGGTCTAGTCTAGCTTCCAATCACGCCCAATTCGCAGCTCCAGCATCCTGACATACTCTCAGTGAACAGCGTACAACGAGCTGAGCTCACAGCAGTTTTTCCCACCATTAAACCCCAACTAAGTATCAGCCGCAGCTCATCAAGTCACACAAGACTCGCAACAACCCAGAAAGTGCATCAAAGCGCACGCCACAACGGCAACTGCCACGACTCCATTTGACCAAACGACAACGACGAAGAGGCCCCCACTCTTGCCAATCCGTTGCTGGCTGCTTTTGGCAATTTTCAGCATTTAACCAAATAAACCTCTCAACTTGCACATTCACATGAGGACGCTGCTGCGACGCTGGGACGTTGGGACCTCTGGACATAATACTCGGAACAGAACAGAACAACACAGAAGAGAACAGAACAGAGCAGAGCAGAACATAGCAGACGGTTGGTTGGATGGCATAGCAAGAAACAGACGGAACGAGAATCGGTGTCATTATCGGCGCAGCGTACTGCCAGCACGGTTGTTGTTCATCTCCTGTTGTCTTTGCTTTGTTGTTGTCAGCGGCGGTTCTTTTCGCCATTCTCTTCTTCTTCTTCTTTGTCCCCTTCGTCGCATCGTTGACTGATGATGGTTGCATTGGTTAGAGAGGGATACCTCTCTCTGTCTAACTGGCACTTTATTGCATCATCGACTCTCTCTCTCTCTCTCTCCCTGTCTCTTTCACCGTCCAATGCTGTGACTTACCACGGCTACAAGTTTCCACAATCAATTGTTGGCCACATCTCAACTGTTGTCCCACTAATTGTCAACATCACGATAGTTTAGTTAGTTTGCAGACAAGTCTGAAGTTCACAACTCTGTTGCATTGTTGCGATGAAAATATCAGGGCAATGGAAAGCAATTTATCACTAACTACTCGTATCTTCATAAACAAATAAAAGTAAACTCCACTCAACTTGTTGTTGCTGAATATTGTTCGTTATAGTATATATTTCAAAACAATATGACAATCAGTAACCATACTTGGTCTCTCAGTAATCTAATTAAAAAAAATCTTATTTAATCTTTAATGTTTATTTAAGATCTGTCCTGGGTTGGACAATTGTTAAATTTTATGCTAACTTTCAAATTTCAATCATGCTTCTGTCATGCTGCTTGCGGCGTAATTCGAACCGAGTGCCTACTCAGGAACAAACTCACATTGTGGAATTCCTATGCCATTCCCCATTCAAAATATTAAAATGGTAATCCATTTGGAATCTAAAAAAGCTGAATAACTAGCAAAAACTTCAATAGAATTGTCTTATTCATACCCAGAGAAATTATATTACAAGCCATATATAGCCTCATTATTTTGTAATGCGGTCCTCTCATAGCTGCCTAACTAGCATAACTGGTTTGTTTCACAAGATATCTTAAGTAAATTTTGTTATTTACGAATTTTGTATAGAGCAGGCGAATATTCTATAGTTTCATAAAAGTCTGCGCACTATATCTTATAGCTGCCATGGAAAAAATAAGTGAAAAATTCACTTTTAATATGATGTTTTTATTCATTGAGAAATCATAAAGCAAATTTGTTATTTATGATTTGTATATAATACCGAAAACTTACAGAGTACTTGAAGCTCGGACTGGCATTACCTTAAAGCTCTATTCAATATTTTTTTTTTTGTTCGTTGCAAATATTTCTGAATTTAATCTGCTAGTTACGATTTTAAATACAATTAAAAGAAATAACAAGTATAAATTAATAGAAATACTTTCAAGATGAAGCTGAAAAGAGTTTGATATTTGATGCACTGCATACACGAGTATGTATGGTATGTGAACATGTATTTAATATCGAGTGTAAACAGGTCTCAAGAAATATTACATTGTAACACGCGGTTGGAGACGCCTCTGACGCAGCAACAAATACGCGTACTTTGCCGCCGAATTGGCCGCCTTGGCCGCAGCACCAACGGCATGATGGACGGCTGAACTGATGGACTGTTGGACAGTTGAACGGTTGGACGGTTGGACTCACTAGCTAGGATTACTTGCCGTGGCATAGTTTGGCGTACATTCTCATAATTTTAGTTTAACGTCAATTTTATGGCAATTTTTCACATGCACAATCGCAATGCGCCAACGCGCGATTAGGCAGCAGCTTGTAGCCAACAATCCGGCGGAATTAACGGGCAGTTGGGACGGCTTGGGGCTAAACGAGCACGTCTTCGTCTTCGCTTTTCGCTCTTCGCCTTTCGCCTTCGTCCTCGCGCCCTCGCATCCTCATCCCCTGCTGCTCCACAACAGCCCTCGCTTGTTATTCTTTGTTTGCATTTTAGTCATGAACTTTTAAACATTTGTCATGCATAATTTACGCGCCAAATGTATTGGAAAGAATTTTAAATTGATTGTTATTGTTGCTGTAGCTGTTAGCTGTTAGTTGTTGCCGTTGTTGTTGTTCTTGTTGTTCACTGGTCTGCAGTTTGTCTGCCGCAGGATACAACAAATGGAAATGAAAGAAAAATACGTGTACATGCAGCAGTCTTCTTCTCTTCTGATACTGAAGTCGGGAGCCAAAGTCAAACATTAGTCAAAGAGTTTCGCCAACGGCCCCACGAACGCACATCAATGTCAATAATTAGCTTAACCCATTAATAACACGACAGCACGGTGCTGTGTGTTTAAAACTGAGTCAGCATCATCATGATAGGGGTGCCCCACCTGGACATTTTGAGGATTGATGATGCTTAACTGCAGCTTACGCCGCTTGTTGATGGCCCTGCAGAGTGTCCAACGCACAGAAAAAAAAAAAACAAGCTAACAGGAAAGGAAAGGCAAGGCAAAGATAAGGGGGAGGAGGAGAAAAGTAAAAGTTCATTCACTTTGCCAACTGAGATTCAAACAAACGGATAGACTGTACTGACAGAGGCATAAAGCTTTGGGTTATACTACGTAACTTTTGGGTTCATCTTCAGCTAAAAACTCTTTCTTTACCTTTGCGCTTTCCAGCGAACGAATCATCGTCATCATCGTTGTCGCCACCGTCATCGTCGTCATCATCGTTTGGGGCTTATGTTTTTAAGCTTTGCAGCAATTCTGACTAAAGCACATAAAACTCTGACACACACACACTTACTGGTCGGTCTCTGGCTCGACCAACGCTCTCTGACAATGGCTGATGATTAAATTTTGCTGATTCAGTTTTCCGTTTTGCGGATTTGTATCTTTGTCTTATGCCAGGGAGCAGACCAGACCAGACCAGACCAGGCCAGAGCAGAGCAGAACAGAGCACGGCTGCCGCTAAGGCTGCGGCTCTTTGGTCAGCCACATGCTTTTTAGGAATTTTTTCGCCTTGATTTTTGTGTCTTGCTTGTGCCCTTCTAGAGTTTCACTAAACCATGCCCCCTCCTCAAACCCCCCTTCTACCATTTACATAACTCAAGTCACTTAAAAGCGGATGTGAGCCGCACACAGATCACAGCCCTTGGCCTCTTATACATATATTGATCAAATGAACGGGCTAGCTGAACGACTACGTGGCATTTACTTCAATTTGTTGACATATGAATCACCAAAGCTAAATAGCACTTTTTAGAGAGCGAAATATTTGAAATTCTGCTTATCTGGAAACACTTGATAATACGTGGGGTAGCACTTCATAAGTAAAACTTATGTAGGCAATTTTTTTTTTACTAATTTGCAGCTCTTATTTTAAATGTAATTTAAGTAAAAAACTGCACTGCTATGTTTAGATCAGTTGGCTTGATAGACATCGTTATGCCTTAAAAAGAATTCATTTCTTGAGAACACTTGTGTTTCTGGTAAGCCCTAAATTACCATCGACTTTTCCTTTTCCGTATTCGAAAAGTCGGGCAGCGGTTTTTTCACAGCATTCCACTAATGTTTTACAAAACACTCTTGAAGTCCAATCACTCAATTCAATCGAATTCGGACTTTGAAATATCAAGCATAGAGAAGACTCAGCTTAACAATTTCTACCTTTGCTCATTTCGAAAAAACTACAAGTATGTTGAGTGTTTTTACATTTTAAAAGTAAAATAAGGTACCTCCCAAAATGTTTTACTAATCCGCAAAAAATTACAAGCCCATAAGTCCAATACGCCATTGATTGAACGACTAAAAAACAAACAACATATTTGTAAAAATTGTTAAAGTTATCAAGTTATAAAAATTTATTAATTGTCCAACCTATGTCAGATCTTAAATACAGATTAAAGATTTACAAAGAAGAAATATTAAAAAAAGAAACATTTTTATGGTGGAAGATCCATTATTCTTAATATAGATTTATAATAAAGTGTGTATATCACATGTGTATTTCACATACTTTGTTCAGACACAGCTTAATTGGGCCATTTCTAGCACAAACATTTTGTCTACCCAACCGTAGCATAAAGAAAGGGTATACGAATTCCACAGTTAAGTCGCAGTTACATAAAATATTTCCAATACACTTCCTCATTTTTTTTTAGTGTTTGAAAAGGCGTTGAAAGAATATTAAAAAAGATAATGAACAAAAAGACTTTCCTTGGAATATTTTAGTTATATTTCTTGACATAAATCTTCTGATAGATGTCTCAAAAGTCTCCACCCGCTTGAGCTTCCATTCGGGGTCAACTAGAGTCTTTCGGATAGCTTTTAATTTTAATCTTTTCTTAATCCACATCAACAACTTATCAAAAACTCTATTAAGATTTCACTTTTTCTCAAAGCATATCAACTCCTTTAATAATCGTCTTTTAAGGACAGATCTCAAATATAAAAAAGTTATATTTAAATATTGTTTTCTCATCCTGTTTGAGTAGCAATAGTGATTGATATTTGTAAGCTAAAAGAGCTTGCCATTATTATCAGGATAATGGAGAAATGAAATTGTATTTAGACATCATCATAGAAAATTAGATATTTGTTGCTCAATCGGACATATCTTCCATGGCTTAAATTAGACTTGAAATGAGAGAAATGCAGCTTGCTAACGAGCTCACGAAATTTCGCAGCAAGGCCAGTAAAAATAATTAATAATTCCCAATGCATACATATGTATGTACTCGTGTGTACATCGTTCCGGATTTGGACAGAAATTAGAGAACATTGCAGCAGTCCATTGAGCGCTTGAACCAGGGGGTTGGGGTTGGGTACGGACATAACGCATATAATGAGCAAATGGACAGACAAGACACAGTTCATTCAATAAATTGCCAACGTGTGTCCGTATAAACGGTGCCTAGGGATAAATAGCGACCAGTTCCTCATTCTGGCTCTCTAATTCATTTGCCGTCTCTTTCATGCTAACGCACAGCTCGAAAGGGGATTGACATTTGATTTCTGACGCGTGCCGCTTTAACAATCTAGACGGACCACACCGAACTGGAGGGGGTGGTTGCATTAGCCAAGGCGTGCCACATGGCCGACTCCCACTCTCTCTAGGTCTTTGTGTGTACTAGCTGGCAGCTATTGTTGCTTATTTTATTTTTATTTTTATGATTGTTTTAATTCTGTTTGTTGCAAACAAATAGGCGGAAAATTTGATGACGTTCGTGGCCGTTCTTCGCCCAATGCCGCCGGAAACAAGCGGCAGGAAAGTGCGTGTTGCAGTCAAAGTTCGACCACTCCGTGCCACAGCCATCAGAGCGAACGCGCGTCCTCTTGGCGATGCGGCAATGTGGCAAGTTGAGTTTGAATTCCTCACAATGTTTGGAACGCGTGCGCGCGTGTTGCGGCCTCATTAATTTTTTGATTTATTAATTATTCATTTGTAGAACTATGCCGTGCATTTGGCTGGGTGTGTGGCTCTTCTTTCATTCCTCTAAGGATTTTGGGTTTGTAAATATGAAGAGCAGCCGAGCACGGAAAAAGGAAACTCGTTATATTTTTGGTGTGGATTAGGATCGATTCTTTTTCTTTCTTTTTTCACTAGTCTGTAGCATATTACTCTTCAATATTTAATTCAATGTACGCATGTAGTCGTATGAGAAGCTCTTTAATCTTTCGTGTTCTCCTGGTGCGAAGAATCCTAACTTGCATAGAAGAGTGACAAATGAGAAGAATCCTTCAACCCATAAAAAGAACGCTTTATGCTTCCATAGAAGAGCGACACATAAGAAGAAGAAATAAGAAGAACACTTCGTACTTCCCTAGAGAAGCGATACACTAGAAGAATGCTTTCTAACTTCCATAGAAGAGCGTAGAATCCCTCGTACTTCCTTAGAGTAGCAAGCCATAAAAAGAACACTTCGTACTTCCCTATAGAAGCGACACATAAGAAGAATGCTTCGTAACTTCCACAGAATAGCGACACATGAGAAGAATTCTTCATTCTTCCTAAGAGTAGCAACCCATAAAAATAACGCTTTGTACTTCCCTAGAGAAGCGACACATAAGAAGAATGCTTCGTAACTTCCCTAGTTTAGCGACACATGAGAAGAATGCTTCGAAACTTTCTAGAGTAATATCACATACGAAGAACGATTTGTTTCCCTTCGTCTTGATTGGTGCATTCAGGATTGAATGTGTACTATACAAAAGGATATACAGACATTAGACTGGGTTTTATTTGATCTCAAATTTTATCGACTATGTCTGTGTTGCCTGTTTTCACAATTGATTTCCCACGCAGTTGCCGATTTTCTTGTATGTGGGCGGGTTATCCCAAAAGTTTTATCTTCTACATGAAGCCAACATAAATGTGCTTGGCGAACAGTAAAAAAAAGGTCTGTAATTTCTATAAATTACGAGTATTATAATAGTATGTAGAAAGTTTCCAGAACTAAAGCCAGCACTTTAACACTTACCGGAAGAATTATTTCCCAACCTTCGACCCATTCACATCTCTTTCTTCCGTCTAAAGTCAAATTTGAAATACTCATAAAGTTTCTTAAAGCATAAAATCGAATTCATTAATTATAGTCGTGTTACAATTCCATAATATTTGCATTTATTCATAAGCTATAACTAAATAAATAAATTTAGAACGAATATGCCCTTTTACACTTTGGGTACAGGGTATAAAAAAATAGCAAAAAGGGAGGCGCAAATCGAAGCTGGCAACTTCCTATAGAGTATTTTCGTACCTATACATCATTAATTAATTGTTTGCATATTATATGGGACGATGATTGATATTATTCTTAAAATGAAAAGTGCGCCCTTTGGAACAATTTCTCTTCATTTTTCGCACTTCCCTGCCGCCTTGACTGTTCTGACTTCCTTTCCAGCTGATATGCGTTGTCAGTTGTTTATTTATTTTTATCGTCTCTTTCATTTTTACTTAATTTCTTCTTCTTGAGTAGGCCAGCTGGTAATTTGTCAATAGATAAGTAGGAGAGAGAAGAGGGAGAGAGACAGAAACAGAAACAGAGACGGAGAGCAATGGCTTCGATATTTTGACGCCACATGCGGAAGTCGTAGAGCTGCGCACGACATTTTGCAACTCAATGAATCATAAATGTGTTCCCTTCATTTTTTGTTGGCCCTTTTTGGACTTGTTTTTTAAATTCAATTTTGCTCCCTAAAGCAACAATCGAAGCGTAACAACAACCGTTGGCTGATTTGAAAGGGCAGAGAGCCTAAAAACGCAACAGGTGTTTGGCTTTTGTTTGCCTGCATTGTTGTTGTTGTTGTTGTTGTTGTAACTGCTGTTGGCAGTCATGCGTGCAACTAACTACTATATATATATATATGTATATACATACATATATTGAAGAAAAAAGCAAGCTTATTGGAAATTAATTATGGCAGGAAGGCGTATAAGGTTACGCAAGGCACAGGAAGCAAGGCAGGAGTGGGGCTGGTGGGCAGAGGGGGGGCTGGGGGGCAGGGAGGGCTTCAGTTTGAGCATTTCATATGCAAACCTACAAGCAATTAAAATTATTTCCCACACTCACTCCAATGCCGCGACTCTGCAGCTGTGGAAGGAACGCTGCACATTTCGCTGGCTTTGATAAATTGTCGCAAGTGCTTTGTTGTGCGTATCTGTGTGTGTGTATCTCTCTCTCTCTCTCTCTCTCTCTCTCTGTGTGTGTGTGTGTGTGTGTGTGTACGTGTTAAGATGCATGCCAACTCCAAGCAAACCACTTAAGTCAAGCCAACAGCAGTGCGGTATATTATATTTATGTGCCGGCGCTGCCTTCTGGGATTGAAATTGGAATTGGGTTTGGACTCGGTCTATGGTCTAGACTCTAGTGTCTCGGGTGTAGGGTCTGCTAAGGAATAGCAGGGAAGGGGAAGGGCGAAGGGAGCAATAGAGACAGTGACGAACTGTGCGCTCTGCATTTCTATTGGAGTCAATAAATTTCCCATATACTACAAGTATACTATACTCGCACTGCACATGACAGTTGATAAAAATAGTGTCGGTTGCCATGCTCCCCAGACGCCATTTAGATGGCACAGCGGCGCATAAACAAATAATGAGCCAAAGTACAAATGCATCTCAGGGCTGTGCTATTGCGTGTATGCAGCAATTAGTGCTAAAAATAACACCCAGCAGCCGCCACAGTTGCCACTGAGGATGCTGCATCTGCGCTCCTGCTATGCATGTTGAGGTTGAGGTGTCACTTTCATTTCCCAAGCCAGCTTATGACTTGTTTGTTTTGATAGACACGCACGCCAAGAACTCTACTCGAAGCCCACTCTCGATAGCGAACAACTATATTGGCTGTTAACAATATCATGGCACTTAAGAGCCCCCAGTTTCCCAAATATGTGAAATAATATCGTAGCAAGACAGCTATGATGTGTATTGGCACTTATGAACCACAAAAAAAAAAATTTTAAGGTGTGATTAAATCTGTAAGCTTCGATGAAACGCTCTTATGCAGAATAATTAATATTTATTAAGGTTTTAAAAACAGAGCGAAACGCTATAGATTTATGAGAGGAGCCTTTATAATTATTCATTAACGATTGTTGGCTGATGTACATTTGGCTAGAAAACGACGTAAAAAACCGCTATGATTAGCTAGAAACCCGCTATTGAATGGCAAAAAAAAAGTTATAATTAACTAGAGAATGTTTAGAAAACCCACTCAAAATAGCTAGAAACCCGCTATAGAATGGAAAAAAAGATAATTAACTAAAGAATGTTTAGAAAACCCACAAAAAATAGCTAGAAGCCCGCTAGAGAATGGCAAAAAAAAATTATAATTAACTAGAGAATGTTTAGAAAACGCACTAAAAATAGCTAGAAACCCGCTAGAGAATGGAAAAAATTATAATTAACTAGAGAATTTTTAGAAAATCCACTAAAAATAGCTAGAAACCCGGTAGAAAATGGCTAGAACCACCGCTATAAGTAGCTTTAAAACCCGATAAAATTAGATGGAGCACACGCTGACAACAATGGTAGCCGATTCAGCTTTGAAGAGCCTCAGACAACGCAGTTCTAATTCGCATTAAAAATATGTATTTCATGATAGCCACAAGAAATGTCGACTCTAAAAATCAAGATCTACCGGGTAGGCATAAATCGACTTCTGACGATATCGTGTGTATTTTATAATAATGATCGTGCAGCCATGTATAGTGAAATATGACCAATAGAACAACGATACGTGCTATTGGTTTCGTTACAGAAAAGGTTGCCAATCCAGCACTTAAAGCCTAATATAAGAAGAATGGTCAACTGAATTAAGCTGAAATAAATATGTAATGGCTAGCGTTATAACTTGAAAGTAATCTTGTAACGCCAGCATAGGTCTATAAATAAAAATTAAAAAGAAGTTTCACTTTAGAAACATTTTGTCTTAAAATTAATTCTCTGACCAACTCAGCTCTGATGCTAATCGCTAATCGCTCATTCTAGACATGAAATCTGTTACTGTCTGTGCCCATCAAACATTGTTTACCCCCCCCCCCCTCCCCACCCACACACACATCGACAGATTGGGGCATGGGAATGCAAATGGAAATGTTTAGACAGTCGGCGCTTGTCTGATCGTTTCTTATAGTATATCTCAGGCTTCCATCCACTGCCAAACCCTAACTAAATATAATTTATGAAAAATTTTCCAGCTGCACATTTTTATCGGGCAGCAATCGGTTTGAACGGAACGATGAAAATTGTCCACAAACTTAATTAAGCACAATGGATGGAATGTGTGTAAGCCACGAACAATAACAACAACAACAACAAAAATATTTCGAGGGAGGCCAGACAGAACAAAGAGCATGCATGAATTTTTATCAATCAAGCCGATGAACATTTTTTTGGTAGCAGTCACGAATTTTCGTTGCATTGGGCAACATATTTTTCTAATTAGAATTGACAGGCAGTGGCGGGTGTGCGGGCTGTTCGAGGAGAGGGCTGTGAGGGGCGGCTGTCAGTCAAGAAGCGCACCAAATGGTGAAAGGGCAGGGGGAGGGGGACCAGAGAGAGAGAGAGAGAGAGAGAACAGAAAGCATTTGGGAAAATTTCAATTCAGCTGCTGTGCAAATACAGCTGCATGTTTCCCGCCTTGGCTGTGGAAATGTGGAGGACCTCAGCTCGAGAGTGCGAGAGACGAGTGTAGATGACCGGCAATGCTGTTAACTATCCTGTTTACATAATATGTCAATTAATGGGAAACGAGTGTCTAGCCGCCTGAGAGCCTTAAGTGCCACCCAACCAACAAACCAACCAACCACCCAGACGCATGCCTTCTTCAATATCATTAGGAATCGAGCAGCAAAAATGTTTGGGAACGGGGCGATCAACTTTTGGGCTCAACTTCTTGGCATAGTTTTAATGGCGCTACGCCTAAACGGCAACAACCTAGAGTGACAGCCGGCGTCGCTTTCAAAAAAGCAGTTCTTGTCAGCGGGGGGGTGGTGGTTGGTAGTTAGTTATTGTTATTGCCATTGCATTGCATTGCTGGCCCACCACCAACACCAACACCAACAAGTAACCAAGCTAGGGCGGGGATGGGTGCCGGTTTGCAAGGGTGGGCCAAAAATATTAATTTGATTTTTGCTGCTATATAAATCAAGGCATGACAACTCAAGAAATTGTCGCAACGCGTTGCCAAAAAGTTGGCTGCACTGTTTTGCCAAATGCCAAATATTCCATTTGAGTTGGCCATTAAATCAAAAGAGAGAGCACTGCTGCCACTATCTAGTTTCCCCACTTTACCAAATTGAATTGAATCCTTTCTGTGATTTATTGTGACTCCATCCATTCCATCGCCCACTCCCACTCCCATTCCCATTCGTCTCCCACTCCATTTGAGTTTGTTAACAGTTCATTTACGCGGCACGCATCACCGAATACTTAGCATCCTTAAGTTCTAAAAAAGCGACCCCTTCCCCCACTCCCAATGTCTGAGCATTTCAATTAGAATTAATCTCTAAGATACTGTAACTCGGCACTAAGCCGTCGGCTCTCAAATGACGCACGACCTGCGGCGGCTCTGGCTCTGGCTCTGACTCTGGCTGTGGTTGTGGCTGTGTGGCTGTGTGTGGTGCATTGGTGGTTGCAAACCGAATCCGCGCCACACACTAATCGCATTCGTTGTTGCTGTTGTCATTTGGCGGATTGTTTTTAAGTTTCACATAATTGTGTTGTTTACAATTCAATTTCTCCAGCAGCGGATTAATGAATACTTGTGCACTCGTATTTATTTTTATTATGCTCGCACCGACTTCAAGAGATGTCTATCCTGCTATTTATATACATACGAGCATATACTCGTACATATGTATGTATGTATGTGTTGTAGGTATGTTTGGGCATTAGGTTTGTTGTTCAGCTGTCACGTGTCATATGGCCAGGCAGATGGTTTTAAGAGAGATTTCCTTCTATGGTTTGTTTAAGTTGTTGATTTGTTTGCTTTCAAAATATCACGTGTTTGTTGCCACAACTAAGATTAAGACTCGTGCTTGTTGTTGTTTTAAAAAAATAATAATAATAATGTTAAAAACACACGAATTAAAAATTAAATAATCCTGAGATTAAGTTATGTGTTCGGAATATCCTGCCAATGCTGCTATCCAATTGTTTGTCTGTATGAACAGCGATAAATGTTAAGATACAAGGAATGGAGACAAGAATTCTTGGTACAAAAACGCATCTAAACAAGATAGGTTTTCTTATGATTTTTTCTTTAACTGCACTACATGCGAACGATAATCACATCCATGTGATGATTTCAAAATATTTGCGTATCCTTTTTCTGAAATAAAATTGGTAGCACAAGTTTTTAAAAGATCAGTTTCTGTTTCGGCTTATAAATATTCTTTAGATGCGTCTCAGAGCTTCTGGGATTCAAGGGACTCATCTGCTAGTCTCATATTTGGGATTATTCTGTTGCAGAAATCATTTCATGGAGAATGCTTTTTCAATATTTCCCAATGACTGGTTCTCCAATTGTAATCCCATTATTTGAATATTCTATTTTCTATCTCATTTTTGTTATCATTGTGAAAAGAACAATATCTACTATATAGGCGGTATGCAATTTTTCTTATATTTAAAATTATATCAAAAAACAATACCGACAATCGAAGATAGTGGAAACAAAGTTCCTGTCTGAGCACTACTTATCAAAAATAATAAAAAGGTTTATCTTTGAAGAGCAATTATATTATTTAGGGCAATTGAGGTTAGCATCTTTTCCTTAACTTGGAATCATTTCAGACACAACTATTGGCATTCAATATTGATGTCAATAAACTTGAAATTTGTTTTAAGTACAGTACGGCTCAATATATTGGTACTGAAAAGGGGAATTATTATTGCATACGAGTATATATTAATATTAGTTTTATTATTTGTTAATTCTATCGAAATCAGCTCGCTTATTATATAAATTACAAAAACAAAAAATTTCAATTGAAGTTACAATTTTTAATTTTCTCCTTTTTTCTTCTCCTTCTAGGTAAGTGGCTGAACCAAATTATTTGAATTACCAATCCTGTAAGTATGTAAAGGATCATAGAATGTTGTAGCAAGAACAAATCATTCACCACAATCAAAGGAATAAGTGCAGGGAAACCCCCAAAGGGCATAAATCGAAATCGACACGGAAAATGTTTTGGAAGTTGTGAGCACATTTTTATGGGCTGTTTATGTTGATATGCTGGCAAGTCATTAGAGGTGACAACGCAATGTTAGGTGACATCACTCTCGACTTTGGATAATACCGCTCTCTCACACACACACAGACACAGACACAGACAAGCACACGCACACACACTTCAACACTAATTGCATGTCATAAATTGTGCGGCAACATCGAGGGACTCTTTGGCGGGCAGACAAACAGACGGTCGGTCGGACGAACGGGACAAATAGACAAGCACTTTGAAATATTCAACAACAGGAAAAACTAAAACGTCGCACATAAATTTCCATATGCGTCCCAAGGATCTGTGTGCGTGTGTGTGTGTGTGCTTGTGTCGGAGCTCCTTTTTGGCATAAAGTTGTCATATTATTTCAACAAAATGTGCGCCTTGTGTATCAAGAGTGTTGTTGTTGTTGCTGTTGTTGTTGTTGCTGTTGTCACTGCTGCTGTGAGGTGCGAACAACAAAAAGTAGCAACTAATTTGACACGTGTGTGTGTGCGTGTGGATATACGAGTATTCTCTGTGTGTCTGATGCCCTGAAGTATTTGAAGCTATTTTTGAAATGTTAGCAGTTGCTATTGTTATTGTTGTTGTTGTTGTTGATAGCTTGTTTTTGTGAAGCTAAACAGCTGCATTGACATTGAATATATTAGGAAGCTCGCAAACACATACTTACAAATGTTACTCTCAGATATCCGACACAGCTGACAAGAAAGGGTCAATAATACAACACAGCCTCATAAACACACGCAGCTAGAGAGAGATATATTTGTATAAATATATATATATATATAGACATTTATATTTGTAGCTCTTGTAATCCACGCCACATCCTGGCCAATATTCATGTCCTGGCCTTTTACTTGAAAATGTCGAGCTGCTCATTTACATTTCACTTTCGCAGCAGTCGCATTATTTGTATACTATAATGTACTATATGTTTTGATATACTTGTATGTATAGATATACTATGTATAGATATATCCTTTCTGTGCTGGCTTTTATTATTCCTCTACACAAAGTGTAAAAAAGTCTCTCCCTCTCTTTTAATGTAGCAGGCAGAAGAAGAAGAACGGATAGTCATGCCTGTCTGCTCGTTTGTCCGTCAGTATGATCGCCGACAATTTTTAAATCCCAACAGTCAGGTACAACAAACTTGGTGGATAGACTTGTTCTATTCACTTGCAGCGCAAGTTTATAAACAACCATATCTAGCCTCAATATTTTATGTAGCTGCCATAGAGCCGATTGCTGTAGAAATTCATCTTTGTCTGACAACTTGTCTGTTTATAGAGATACCTTAAAAGTTGTCTCCATAAGCTGAAATTTCATAAAGTCGCCTTACTCTATCTTATAGCTGCCGTAAGAGCGGTCGGTACTTAAAACTGTTCTGTTTCTTATATACAAGATTAGTATATCTCACCAGAATTTGAAATTTGATTAAAATCAGCTCACATCATATAGCTTAGCTTAAGGTATAGCTTTCTTACTGCTCTCGCCTAGAAGCATCTTTTAAATAAATAAATAACATCATTTAGTTGTCATTGGAATAATTAGAACCGAAACCAATTTCAGTCAAAACTATGGTTTCTTTTTTATTATTTATTAAGAAAGCGTTATTTATATTTATGATCTCTTTTCTATAATGTATCACTATAAAGTTGCAACCAGTTTGGAGATCATAGCTGCTTTGGTTGAAAAATGTGAAGATGGATTTCTTTTATGGAGAAAAAGAAAGCGTGTTTATCTCACTAGGAGTAGGCATGACAAAATATTAGGACAGCACCGGTATTGAAAAGTTATGGCTTGTATTTGAATTGAATTTATGGCCAAGGAGAAATCAATTAGCATAAGACTAAACGCAATCTTGCATAACCTCCGGCCACCGCACCAATTAAATTTCAGCTGAATAAGCAAAATGGGTCAGTCAGTCAGGCAGTGAGACAGTGCGACTGTCAAAGGCATTTATTTGAAGCTCGACGGACTGTTGGTATCCCAATACATTTCTGGCGCCTGCTGCCTGCTGCCTGTCGCCCTGCCTTTCAACCTTTTATAGTTTTGTTTATGCGCCTACAACAAAAATAAATCGCTTACTGCCGCTTCTTTCTTGTCTTAATTTGTGCTTTGGTCCCACAACACAGCTATATACTCGCATATACCTATCCATATCCATAAAGCATGCTCTCGACCCCTCCCTAGACCCTAAGCCACTTGATTAACATTGCCATTCGCTTCATTTGCGCCGAGCCGAGCCAAGTCGAGCCATCACATCAAAGCGTTCTGTGTTCGAAACGAATTTTGGAATCGATTTTATTTAATTTTATGCGTTCGCTAAAAATAAAATGCCACGCTCGGGCAGCAGCAGCAGCATATTTTCCATGTGACGAAATATGTCGCAAAAAAAAAAAAACGAAAAATGAAAATACAAAATACGCATTTGGTGTATCTGTAGCCAAGTATCTTTGGCATCCGTATTTATAGTTTTGGGCATGGGCGCAGGAGAGCCAACTTCTACAGATTTCTGGGTCAACAGCAACAACAAAATACTATACACATTTCGATGCCGTCTGCTCAATCTCAGCCCAGGCCTTGGCAGTAGTAGCAGTGCTTGGTAGCGTGCGGCCCGAAATGTTTGTTTGCCCGTCCGTCCATCTGTCCATCCGTCCAGCTGCCTATCTGCCTATCTATCTGTCCACATGCATATTAGTCTGTTAGTTTTGTGTCTCAACTTGCCTGCCAGTCGTCCAGTAAATTAGAAGAGAATTTCTTTCATTCATAAAGCAAGCAGAGATAAAGTTTGTGAGGGAAAGAGCAAGAGGAGAATTATGATTTTCCCTCTCCAGGGTCACATATAGCTGTCAGCAGGCATACTGGCATACCGGCATTACTTAGCCCGTTCGGTAGGATTTCTGCGCTAACACATACTCCCATGTTGCTTTTATTCGCAACTTTGCCTCAACATTGAAAACCAAGAAAATATTTGAACGCGTCCAAAGGGCAGCGTGTCTAACGAAGCGAGCGACCAACTCCATTAGAGGCGGATCAAGTGCACCAAGAACACAAAAAAAAAAACAAAAAATAAACCGAAAAAAAAAACACAAAAAAAACCAACCAGTTGAAATGAAATAGCACAGTTTTGTGGACTACCAAATACCCGATGTTAACATTTTGTAACTTAGCGGCTAACAGTATCGTCAGTTTGCCTCTTATAAAAATCAATAGAATAATGGAAACCCAATCAACTGATTTAATAAACAAACCAAATCCAGTGTTTTAAACTCTCAGGGTCTTCGAAATCAGGGCGTTCATACAGACAAACAAATAAATATATAAGAATAAAAGTATTGTAACAGATTCTTCTTCTTCTTCCATTCACATTCAAACTAACGAACAAACCAAGTTTTTAAAATGCTTTCTTCCAAACATTAATAAGGAACAAGTTTTTATAGTTAAGATAAAAAACATTTAGATCTATAGTTCCCCCTCTACACGTTACAATCAACTTGAAATAGTGGAAATGCCCTTTCCTCTAGCAAGAGCATTTAAGGGAGCAACAACTGCAAATGAAACGTTATTTTGAACAGCAACCAAAACGGCGAACCGCTTTTTTTCTTTTTGTGCGAGTTACTTCCGAACCAAAAATCGCCAATTCATGTGAAAGTGCATGAAGCGAGAAGAACAACCAACTACAGCAACAACAACAACAGCAGCAAAAAGAACAACTTCCATTTTTGCAAGCCAAATATCTAAATACTCAGAAAGAAGGGGACCGGCAGGGGGCTGAAGGAAGTGAGGGCAGACATGCAGGCAACAGCAATGTGCAACGTCCATAGACCCCCAAGGGCCGTGTGCGCTGATTTCGAACGGATTTTCAAAATTTTCACAACAAACTGCCGTAGAGGGAGGCGGCGAAGGAGAAGGCCCTCTATGTGTGTACTACTTGTATATATGCGCTTCGACGAATTGCGTTGCAATGTGCGTATGTGGGTGCAGAAAATCCCCTAACTGGCGCAACAAAAAAATGAGAACCAAAGGTAGTGGCAAAAAAAAAAAAAAACAAGTGGCGCCTGCTATGGGGCACATTTCCATGCACGAGCGAAATAGTTTTTGCTCGCAACATGCAAAATTAAAAGCGAAAACTGCAAACGTTTGTTGCTCTTAACGATGTGGCAATTGTTTTTACAGAGCACATGCCTGCCACACTAAGCTTTTGGGAAGCGTTGTTTTTTAACGCGCCCCACATTGGGCGCCGCCACCTCAAAATGGCGCATCAAGTTCTGTGTAGAAAATAGAAAGAAAAAGGGCAAAAGCACAGGCAAAAACAATCAAGCACATTAGTCAAATTGATTTGTAAACACAAAAAAATAATTCGTTCCGACCATCCCATCCCATTCTACAAAGAGTAACAACAACAAAACAAGTTGCCAATGTTTGTAAAACAAACAAACAATTCGCACAAAAGTCATAAAAAAAAATTGTGTGCTGATTTGTTTGCCATCATCATCGTTGCAAGTTGTTGTTGCTGTTGCTGGCCTGTCCAAACAATCGTACATCTCAACAGCTCATACAAAAAAGTTATTAAAACTGTCGATAGATGCCAATGGCGTCCCTGTATCCCCCCCCCTCCCCCTCCCGTCTGTGCTCCTATTATTATTATTGTTGGATTGCGTTTCATATGCACTTTGTGGACCACATACAACCATTTTGGAAACTTGTCTAAAATTGACACATAAATTGCATTGTTTATGCCACGTTTGTGTATGTTATTGTTTCAGTGTACGAGTATATGTCTGAGTGTGTGTGTGTGTGCGAAATTGAACTTTTTCATGTGGCTTTTTTCTGGATTTGACACAAAGTTCTTATAAACAAATTATGTGACAAAGTTGTGAGATCCAACGACAGGCAAAGGCAGCCAACCGGAGAGACTACTTGCTAATTAATTGAAATGAAAGCTGCCACAAATGCTGCTTGTAATGACAATTTTGTCCAGTTTTGTACGATAATACACATGTATTTTTCGAAATGGAATGTACTAAACATGTAATATACTTGCAAGAAAACATAAAACTGACCTAAAAGCGAACATGAAATCTGTCATAAGTGCTGCTTGTAATGACAAATTTTGTGCAGTTTTAAACAGAAATACGTACGAGTATTTCAAAATAGAAATAACCCAAACGGAGCTGCATTTTGAATAGAAATTGAAGCTTTAACTATCACAGACAATTGCAACTTACAATGGTAGTGCTCTTGCCGTAGAATATATCTGATAGTTTTCAAGATAAAGGCGTTCATACCTTCAAACAAACAGACCAACAAAACGCACAGCTTCTTAGCCGGCAGCCAAGCGCTGTAGCTTAACTTTTTTTCTGCTTTAATCAATACATTTAAACTTACAAGGCGTTGAATATATCTGATATTTTTAAAGTATAAGGCGTTCTTCTTAGCCAACAGTCAAGCGCTGTAGTTAGTTTAACTTTCTTTCTGCTTTAATCAATACATTTAAACTTACAAATCTAGTGCTAATGTGAAGTTTGACGTAGAACAGATCTTATAGTTTTGCAGATACAGCCGTTCGTACCTTCATACAAACAGACCAACAAAACGTACAGCTTCCTATCCGGCAGCCAAGCGTTGTAGTTAGCATCATCCTTTTTCTGATATAATAAATAAATTTAAAACTGTTAATGGATTAAGTAACGTTCTAATATTATTGTCGCCTTAAACCAACAAAGAATATTTATTTTCAATCGCTCTTAGAATCATTCTACATAGTATTCTTCTGCGGAATTTTTGTTTTTTGAAATAAAAAACATTTGGCACATCGATCAACAGCTTCTCAGCTATCCGCAGACATACAATAAACAATATTTATATGCAATAATATTTCAACAGCACAGCATTTATATAATTTTCTCACACAAGACAGCAGAGCGAGCGATAGACAAACGGACAGACAGGCAGGCAGACTCTCTGTCTGACACAGGGAGACATAACACAAATTATGACAATCCATGACTTGGTGTACTATATACTCGTATATTTCATAATGATGCTGATGCTGATTCTGGATGCTGCTGCTGCTGTTGGCGAGCTGCTCCTTTGCCTGCCCCCGCCACCCATACTTGTACTCCCGAATATTGTTTATGCAGACGAAATGTTTTGCAGAACAGAAGAAGATGAAGCGGCAGCATCGGATGAAGGCAGATGAGGAGCTAAAGAAGTCTGCTACATCAGCACCATTATTATTATCATTATTATTATTCTGTTGGCCGAAGCTTTGAAAGCTGAAAGGCTGGAAAAAAGTGACAGTAACGCTCCGCTGGCAATGGAAGCAATAAAGCTTGAGTAAAATTTGTGTGTGAAATCAATTTGTCGAAATTATACAATGAGATGTATATACAACATGCAGTAGAGTTTAATATTTCATAAGTCGACAGATAGCTGAACGGACAGATGCATGACAGACAGACAGACGGACGGACGGATGAACAGGCAGGGGGGACAGACGGATATGAGCATAACTCATTGGCCATTTGGGCGTGTAGCTGTGGAGGCATCCATCATGTTTGGCTGGCCATGGGAAAAGACATTTAAGTATTGCGGCTATAATATCAGCTCTTTAACTTTTTATGGCCCAGATTTGCTGCTTCTTCGTCTGCTTCTTGATAATGCTCTTAGTAAAGCAGTTACGGCGAATCATAAAACTCACTTCAAGGCTACCGCACAACTCTCCCTCCTCTCCTAATGACTTCATTTAATCATTTGAGTTACACTCGTATGTGAAACCATTAATCATTTGTTTTTCTTCTCTAAAAAACCAATTCAAAAATCCTGCACTTTTCATTTTCCGAAAAAAAAAAAAAACAAATAAAATAAAACTATAAGTTGCCGCAGGTGCCAGCTGCCGAGTTGTCGATTGAGTTGTAAAGAAGTCAACGGCCACATGGAAACCGCATCCGTTACGCCTGCAAGAGCCATCTGACCATTAAGGTCAGTCCGTACGTCCCTTATTTTTTGGCTGCGCTGCAATGCTCTCGCTCCCGCTCTCCTTAACCTGACACAGCGCTATTGCCCAATTTTGTTCGACTTCCCTACTCTAATTGCATTTTAATTGCGATGTTGCTGCCAGTGTGGCCTGCCCTGGCCCTGAACTGGGCTATCTCTTTTTTTATTATTTTTATTTTAATGCACCACCATTACCGTTTTGGTCGTTTCTAATGTTAATATCCTGATTGCACTCGATTTCGTCATTAGGCGCACTCATTGACCCTTGATTGTTGTTAGTTTAATTGTTGTTAGCTTGAAATGAGTGTTTGGCCCCCCAAATGAAGCCGTCTAACATGAAGTTATCCCAAATTTGGCTTCGCTATCAATTATGAACAAAATATGAAATTCTTTAAATAATTTTAATTTGCATGCTTTTAGAAAATTCTAATTCAATTCTAAAACAATTCAAAAACCTTATACACTTTAATCCTAATTTTAAAAATTTACTTTAAGAGGTGTGTTGTATTGAAATAAATTATTATTATTATTTATATTAAAGCTGTTTCTCTGGCTGTTCCGAACTCTTTTAATATTTCTTTCGAAACCGAGCGAAGTTGTTAATGAACGTCAAATTTCCAATGAAATATTAAATACAATTTGTTCACATCACGCCGCAGCCATCGTGAAAGAAGCTTAATTAAAAAAAAAATCAAAAAAATGTCATAAAATTTTATAATTGTTCCATCTAGGACAGATCTTAAATTTTAAGATTTAAATATTTAAAGAATTATTAAAAAAAAAAACTATTCGTTTGTAAAATAGAGAAATTTTTCCAAAAAATGATTCATGTTCAAGCTGCCAATATTTCAAAGCATATTCAGCGAACTTTTAGAAATAAAATGAAATTTTTTTTTTTTTTTTTTTTGCTTCTACTTGTATTTCTTTGTTATTTTCTAATAAGTTGCTAGTCTAAGCTGAAGTTATTTATTCTAGTGTTTTCTGCATAAATCATTTAAAAAACACATCCCACAATGATGATGAAGTTAAATTATAGCCCATTAAATAATTGCTAAGTCAAGCTTCGTTAATTTGAATACTTTTTTAAAGTTATTGGCCTCCACAAAAATGTAATACGTGGTGGTAAAATATATACACTTTAATTAATACTGTTAATATTTCAATAAATGAAAGTAAATTATTTACGAAATACAATTAAAACTTAAATTAGGAGTTTAGTCTTATTTACAATTCATATTATTTATAACTTATATGAACCTATTGACAAGGTCCTCTTTGTGACCTCTTTAGCCTACTTCTCACTATAAATCGTCCTTTTATGCGAGGATTCAGCAGACGCCTTCGATTACTGACTTAGATTGCGATTTAACAGAAGTCGTATAAAGTAATGGTAATAGTGAAGTATTAGATTTTGACAGTCAAGTCTGGGGTTAAACATCATACTGCCACAACATCCTCGCTGACCTCCAGCTCTGCCCTTTCGGCTGACAAAAACTCATACTATATAGTAGTGCATACTACTAGAACTCGTATGTAACTCATGTATTTTGAATATTCAGACTCATGACTATTTCTCCAGCAGCTGCTTGTCCACCCACCAAAAAAAAAAAAGGAAAAGAAAAATGGAAAAGAGGCATAACCAAAACAACTTTGAGTAATGGCAAGAGGTAAAAAAAAAGAAGAATTCGCGTGCGACGTGCGCACAAATCTTGGACTGAATTTGCATCTCTGGCAGATATAAGCATGAGAGAGCGATGCGATGGAGGTGTGGTGTTGTGGTGTGGAGTGGAGTGGAGTGGAGGACGCACCAAAAAGGAGCGTCGTCTTCTTGCTATTTTTGCCCTTTGGCTGGCTGACACCGACCTGGTTGAAGCCTGCCGGGGTGCATGGAAAATGTCAAGCGTGCATAAAAATTATGCAGTTGACATTCAGAGTTTGAGCAAAGCAGCTTCCTCCTCTTCTTTATTCATCTTGCTTGCTCCCGCTTTGTGAGTGTGTCTCTGTGTGTGCTGAAGATTTCTATCTTGCAATGGCATTTTGCAGTAAACGTAGAGCTATGTTATACCATCTTTTTTTCTTTTTTCGTTTTTTTTTTTTTGGCCCCCTTTTCTTTTCTGCCATGTTTGCTTGTTATTGCTGCGAAATGTCAAGCCAGCAGCAAACAGCAAGCAGCCAACAGCCGGCAGTCAGTTAGCAGCGAAGCGGCTAACGTGCTGGAAATTGAAGTTGTCCAGCATTTGTTTACATTACAATGGTGATAATGCGGAGCGCATCGTCGCACCAACTTCTGCAGCAACTCTTGCTGTGCTTTCTGCTGACGCGAAGCCACAAAAAAAAAAAGAAAAAAAAACTGGCGCGAGGTCAATTTGTGGCTCTTAATAATTGTGCAAAATAAAAATAGAATAGAAAATAAAACAACACTGAAGCAATGAATCAAATGCAACAAAATACAAGTAAAGCTGCTAAGCTGCAGTGTTAGGTGTAGAGCAGCGCAGCACATTTGCTGCAGCTTTGTTGCCAACGTCATCGCAGTTGCTGCGTCTTTACAAAATCGTCAACTAAGCGTTTGGTTTTGCCATTCATCGTCGTCTCTGGTACCGTCCGTCCACCGTAAATATCGGAGCTCAGAGCACGCACATTAAATAAAAACAACTGCTGCGAAAATTCTTTTCAATTATGAATAAACTATATATAGCCTCCAAATGAGTGAAAACAGCATTCACAAGAGAGTAGGGGAACAACATTTTTTCTCTCCAGCTGACCTCCCTTGAAATACTTTGTTGAGCTTGGCACTCTTTAATATTCACAATCGATCAATATATAACATACAGAAGTAAAGCAGAAAGAACATTTCCAGTAAACGAAACTCTTCTACAAAGAACTTATTTATCTTTCACATTCATATACATTTTAACATATTTAATTGCACTTGATCAGAACCAACTTTTATGAAAGAAGAAACAATACTTGTACAAGAAGTTGTTGAATTGAATAGAGCCAACAAATTTTCAACTTAACAAAAAATTAAATATTATCATATAGTAATCAATTATTATTTAAAGGCATGTTTTAAATAATTATCACTTTTAACTTAAAGTTGTTGCTTAACCTTTTTTTTGAGCTAAAAGGCAAACCAGCTTTTTAGGCTTTTTGCAACACTGACAAATGCAACACTGACGATGTTTTTCACATCGATGTTTTCCGATGTATATGAAGGTATATTTGTATTTTTTTTTTCGATGTTTTTGTGAATTTTGTTATATATACTTTAGATTCATTTTGTCATGTTTAAAACGTATGCGTATAGCCATATGCGTCGAATTGATTTATTTTTAAAACTGTATTTAATACTATTATTTTTAATATTCCAGTTCATCAAAAGTCATGATAACGGTATTAGTCAATAAAATTAAGTAAATTAAATAAAATACTACGACAGCTTTTTTAGTTTATACAAATTTTTTATTTAGAATAACTCTGTTGATTTTCTGCGCAATATTATGATAATTAAATAATTATTTAAAACATCGATGCATCGTTTTTTTTTTTTGAAAGAGGCATCAATGTTTTCCCTACGACTTACATCCCTAAAACACAAGTCTCTCAACAGCAGTTTTGTGGCGTTTACATTTCACAATCTACTTGTATTCTTTGAAATTTTTGTTATTTTATTAATTTTAAATTAATGTAAAGGTTGCGAAATGCTTAATAGTAGTCATAAAATGTCCATACCAGTAGTAATTCAAACGAATATTTGTCAGCATGAAGTGAAGTGTGACTTGAATGAGCCGTTTGGCCAGAGACTTCAAGCCTTCGCAGCAAATGCAAAGCAGGTTAGTGCCCTCTCTGTGTTCGTTTTAGCACAGCTTCTGGCGCACCCGATCGCACCCCCTCCCCCCATCCTGCTATGGATGGGTGTATGGGCAAATTAACTAATTAGTGCTTAGCAAGCCCATGGCTCTACGGATGACAGGCGTCCAACTAATTTTGTTTCGAGTTTCAAAGGGGCCCGAACGAGAGAGAATACAAAAGAGCAGCACAAGTACGAGCAGGAAAAGCTATAGCAGCGACAGCAACAGGACCAGCAGATTTAGGAAAACTGTATAGTTAATAAGCGTCATGCTGACAGCATTTGAATGAAATCAAAATCAACGAGCAAGCGAAGAGGGCAGCAGCACAACTGTCACTCCAATGCTCACATTTCACTTGGCAACGCAACTTTTTCAATGCATCCTTTTTAATAAGGAGTCCTCTCGCCCATACACTGATATACTACGAGTGTGTTCTATGTATAGTATGGATATGTTGTCCAGGGCCGCTGATGTTGTTGGCCACATCAACGGATCACATACATATGTATGTATTTTATACGTTTGCACAAATTAAACGAATACGCGCATTGCTGCCAACTGCATGACAGGCGGACACCCACACCCACACACACACACACGTGGTATTCTTCTCTGTTCATTGGCGAGCTTACAAAACTGTCGCTGTCAACGTCAGGCAGTTCTGTAAAGCGGAAACCGGATGCTGCCAGAGTTGCCGCTTACCGTATCCCGTTCATGCGTGTGCCTGTGTGTGTGTGTGCGTGTGTGTGTGTGTGTGTGTGTGTGTGTGCGGGCGGTGTACAGTTGACACCTAAAACCCAAACCCAAGCCCAAACCAGCAAACCCTCAAACCGCAACTCAAACCGCTCTGTCGCATTGATAATGGCACAGAAAGTTTTTAATGTTGTTTATGGTTCGTTCGTCCGTTCGTTGTGTTTGTTCGTCGCTTACAAAGTCAGTGATTAAATTATTTATGACAGCTTTAAAACGAACTGCGAGCACTGTACTGAGTGCTGCTGCTGCTGCTGCTTCTTCTTCTGCTGCTGCAACTGTTCCACTTTCCGTACGTTGCCATATAATCGTAAAACCGTTGCAGCAGTGTTGCCAATGCGGTCAGCAACAACAACAAGAACACCAACACCAACAACGACAATACCACTGGCAATAAACATTACGCTGCAAGGAAATTAAGAAAATGAGCTCAAAAAAAAATAAACAATTGCATTTGCTGGTGGTTGCAGTACTATGTAGGTAGGCGGCGGCGGGGCAACAATTCTGCTCGTGTGGTTCGCAACACTGTTGCCACACACACACACTTACACACAATGTACCGTTATATGCTTTGTGTCTGTCACTGACAGCAACTGTTTTTGGCTGCCTCCTTGGCAAACACGCCCGAACATCGTGAATGCTAATTGCAGAAAGTGCTCAGATCTAAATTGTTGCATAAACTATGAACTCTGAACATAGTTAGTTTTTAAGTGTCAACTAAGTTGCTGCCTTTAACGGTACTTAGTTGTGGCAATTAGACAATAGAAAGGCATCGGCAAGTTTCCAAATGCAATGCAAAGGTTGCAATTTCTGTGAAATAATTGCAAAATACTTGGAACTTGTGAGAAGGATTCATAAAGTTGTTATCGAAATACAATCTACCAATCAGATCAGGTTAACAGGTTAAAAGTATGGCGAGACGAGTCGACATGAAAATATCTATCCGTCCGTCTGTCTGTATGAAAGCAAGGATCTCAGAAAGTGAAATAGCAAAACTAAGTATTCAGATTCTCCTCAAGTTATAGCCATTAATGTAATCTCTGCCC